>NW_024429215.1:4953370-5553370 GCF_017639785.1 Mesocricetus auratus
ACCACAAGATCCAAATTCCACTATTAGCTATATACCCAAAAGTTGCACATTCATACAATAAGGACATCTGTTCAACTATATTCAAAGCAGCATTTTTCTATCATATTGCTTCTCTTGGACAACCAAAAGTTGTACATTCATAGCAGCATTTGTAGAATAGCCAGAACCTGGAAGCAAGCCTAGATGCTCCTCAACTGAAGTGTGCATGCAGAAAATGTGGGGAAATTTGCACAATGGAGTACTATTCAGCAGAGAAAAAAAAATGGAAACTTGAAATTTTCATGCAAATGGATGGCACCAGAAGAAACCATCCTGAGTGAGGTAACCCAGTCACCAAAAGACAAACATGGTATGTGCTCATTCATATTTGGATTTTAGACAAGGAACATTGGATGCCAGTCCACAATCCCACTGCAAGAGAGTCTGCAAAACAGGGAGTTCTCTAAGAGAAATAGGCATAGTATCCCAAGGAATTGTAATGGGATGGGATCTCCCAAGGGGATTGAGAGCATTAGGGGGGCAGATGAGAGAGGGAGCTGGTAGAAAGAGGGAGGGAGATGAGGTGAGGGTAGGATGTGGGGGAACAGGAATGTTGAGTCAGGGGCAGAATGGAGGATGAGAGATACAGTAATAGAAGGAGTCATTATAGGTTTGAAGAGTGATTTGGCACTAGTTACAATTTCAGAGATCTATAAGGTTTATATCAACTGACAAGCTAAGCAAGAGTGGAGAGGCTACCTTAAATGCCCTCCCCGATAATGAGATTGATGACTACCTTATATGCCATCCCAGACCCTTCATCCAGTGGCTGATGGAAGCAGAGGCAGATACCCAGGGTAAACGCTGCACTCAACTCCTGTAACCCAGTTGCAGAGAGGGGGAGTAATACAAAAGGATTCAAGACTCGGCTAGTGAAACCCCCTGAGGCATGCGACCTGAACAAGGGGGAGCTCATGAACCCCAGAAAGGTGACTGAGAGACCAGCATGGTACTGATCGAGACCCCTTGAGAGTTCATATCAGTGAGGAGGTCTAGGAAATCTATGGGACTTTGGAGAGTAGATCTTTCTTTATCCTTGGTGTATAAATGAAGTTTGGGAACCCTTTCCACATGGAGAAATGCTTGCTCATCCTGAACACATGGGGGAAGAATTAGGCCCTGCCTGTTTTGGTATGTAGACTTTGAAGATCCCCCATGGAATTCCTCACCTACACTGGGTTTAACAGACATCTATAGAACATTCCACCCAAACACAAGGAAAAATACCTTCTTCTCAGTGCCACACGGAACCTTCTTTAAAATTGACCACGTACATGGCAACATGGCAATCCTCAACAGGTCAATAAATTGGAATAGGCCTCTCTATGCTATTGGACCACCATGCGTTAAAGTTAGAGTTCAACAACAACACAAATTACAGAAACCATACAAACTCATGGAAATTGAACAATGCCAAATTGCACCATTCGTGGGTCAAGGAATAAAGAAAGAAAGAAATTAAGGACTTCCTAAAATTCTATGTAAATGAAGATACAAAATACCCAAACTTATGGGACCCTTTGAAGGCAGTACTAATAGGAAAGTCCATTACACTAATTGCTCATATAAAAAAACCAGAAAATAGTCACACTAGAGAATTAACAGCACAGCTGAAAGCTCTAGAACAAAAGAAGCAAGCTCACCCAAGATTTGTAGATGCCAGGAAATAATCAAATTGATGGCTGAAATCAATAAAGCCAAAACAAAGAACACAATACACAGAATCAATGTAACAAAGAGTTGGTTCTTCGAGAAAGTCAACAAGATACACAAACCTCTGTCCAACCTAACTAAAAGGCAGATAGAAAACATGCAAATCAACAAAATCGGGTACAAAAAGGGGGACATAACAATGGACACTGAGGAAATCCAGAATATCTTGAGGTCATAATTTGAAAGCCTGTATTCCACAAAATTCAAAAATTTAAAGGAAATTGACAATTTTCTGGACAGACATAACTTCCCAAAATTCTATCAAGAGCAGATAAGCAGTCTAAACCAACCTATAACCCCTAATGAAATAGAAGAAGTCATTAAAAGTCGCCCAACCAAAAAATCCCAGGTCCAGATGGCTTCAGTGCAGAATTCTAGCAGAAATTTAAAGAAGAGGTAATTACAATTCTCCTCAAAGTGTTCCACAAATAGAAGCAGAAGTTTACAAAGGTTCAATTACCTCCATACCCAAGTTACTAAAAGACACAACTAAGAATGCAAACTACAGAGCAATCTCCCTCATGAACATTGATCCAAAAAGTCTCAATAAAATATTAGCAAATGGAATCCAAGAACACATCAGAAAAAATCATACACCATGATAAAGTAGGCTTCATCTGAGGGATGCAGGGCAGATGGTACTAGAAGAAACCATCCTAAGAGAGGTAACCCAGTCAAAAAAGACAAACATGGTATGTACTCACTCATATATGTATTTTAGAAATGGATCAAGGGAGTGTCAGCCTACAATCCCTGGGCCAGTGAGTCTGGGAAATAGGGAGGTACCCAAGAGATATGCATTATACCCCAGAGAAGTGGCAAAAGGCAAGATCTTCTAGGCAGATTTGGAACATGGTTGGAGAAGGGAGAGAACCAGGAAAAAGATAGGGGGATAAGAGGTGGGTAGACGAAGACATTGGGTGCAGGATGGTTGAGTCGGGGAAAGAATAGAGGAGACCAGAATGAGAGCTACCATAATAGATAGAGTCATTATAGCTTTGAGGAGAGAGCTGACGCTAGGGAGATTTCCAGAAATGTACAAGGATAACACCAACTAGAAAACTAAGTAATAGTGGAGAGGCTACATTAATAGCCCCTACCTGATGATAAGGTTGATGACTAGCTTATGTGACATCCTAGAACCTTCATCCTGTGACTGATGGAAACAGAGACAGATACACACAACTAAACACTGAACTGACCCCTTGTATCCCAGTGACAGTGATGGAGGAGTGATACACAAGGCGGTCAAGACTGTGCATGTGAAATACAGAAAGACTGGATAAGGGGGAGCTCTTGAACCCCAGACTGATGAATAAGAGGTCAACAGGGGACTGATCCAGACTCCATGAATGTAGTGTCAGTGAGGAGGCCTCAGAAATCTCTGGGGCCTTGGGTAGTAGATTAGTGTTCACCATGGCATACAAATGAACTTTGGGAGTCCATTCCACATGCAGGGTTGCTCTCTCTGCCTGGACACATGGGAAAGGGCCTAGGTCCTTCCCTGGATGAAATGACAGACTCTGGAGTTCCCCGCAAGGAGAGCCTTACCCTCCCTGGGGTATGATTTGTGGATGGTGCTGGGGTTGGGAGGGTGTGGTTCGGGCTGTTTGAGGAATAAGGGGGGAACCTGGATTGACATTTGAAACATGCATGTTTCTAATTTAAATAAAAAAACATACTTCATTAAAAAAGACAATCTATTAATGTAATTCACCATAAACAAACTCCAAGAAAAAACCACATGATAATCTCACTAGATGTGGAAAAGGCCTCAGAAAAAAATCCAACACCACTTAATGATAAAGTTCCTGGAGAGATCAGGGATAACAGGAACTTACCTGAACATATTAAAAGCAATATACAGTAAACCAACAGCTAACGTCAAATTAACCATAGAGAAATTCAACGCAATTTCCCTAAAATCATCAATAAGACAAGGCTGTCCTCTCTTTCCGTATCTTGTCAATATTGTACCTGAAGTTCTAGCTAGAATAATAAGACAAGAAAAGGAGATCAAAGGGATACAAATTGGGAAGGATGAAATCAAACTTTGACTATTTGCAGATGATATGATATTTTACAAAGTGACCTGAAAAACTCTACAAGGGAATTCCTAAAGCTGTAAAACATCTTCAGCAAAGTGGCAGGATTTAAGGTTAACATAAAACAAATCAGCAACCTTGTTATGTACAGACAATAAACGGCCTGAGAAAGAAATAAGAGAAACATCACCCCTTACAATAGCCACAAACAACATAAAGTATTTGGGGATAATGCTAACCAAACAATGGAAAGACCTGTTCAGAAAGAACTTTGAATCTTTAAAGAAAGAAATTAAAGAAGATACCAGAAAATGGATAGATCCCTCAGGCTCTTGGATAGGTAGGACCAATTCAGAAAAAGTGGCAATCTTCCCAAAAGCTACAAATTCAACGCAATCCCCATGAAAATATGGGCACAATTCTTCACAGACCTTGATAGGACAATACTCTGCCCTATATGGAAACACAGAAGACCCAGAATAGCCTAAACAACCCTGTACAATAAAGGAAGTTCCGGGGACATCACCATCCCTGACTTCAAGCACTATTATAGAGTTACAGTCCTCAAAACAACAAATGGTGCAGGCATAACAGGAGGCTGGCTACATGTGCTGGAAGATGGAAATTGGGTAGTTGTACTGAAAACACACTGTACACGTGTGAAGCTCTCAAAGTAAGAACTTAAACTACTACAATAGTTTTTTAAAAAGTGTAAGCAGATGGTCCCCATTAACTCAAACAAGTCTATCAGATAAGTTACAGCATGATCCAAGAATGAAAGTCCTTCAGTCAGCTCCCCTGGCCAACCATCTGCCTGGCTAGGAAGAGGTAGAAGGTATTGAGGATCATCATGAATAAAATGATGACATCCACAGGTAAAATTATCCCAGAACTGTGTTCCAAATGCGCTTCTGCCAACATGTTTCAATTTGCCCAGAAACTTTTAATTTCTTTATAGAAAAGGTATATGAACCAAGTAACACCAGAGATTCAGTTCCTTTGTTATGTATTTCTTATTGAAAATTAAATTAAAATGTCCCCACAAAAAGTTCAATGGAGGAGACACTAAACTCTCTAATTTAATCAGTGAACATTTTTGCATATGATGAAATATCTTCTACCTCATAAATAGATATTGATGTCATGATGATAAATATATTCAATCGTGGTTTGACATTTTAGGTGCTTGTATAAATATTAAAGAGTAATGGCAATTCCAAACTTAAATAATTGGTGCAAATATGTGAGATTAAACAGAATGTATGTGCCATTATGAAAACTATCGTTTGACACTTAATAAATTATAGTATTTTAAGAAAGGTGACAATGGTGTTAGAATGCACGAAGTTTTTCAGTAGAAAAATAGGTAAAGAGCATTATTGTCTGTAGGCTGCTAGGTGTTTGTAGTCTCACCTAATTTCAATTCTCTAGAAAAAGAGGCTTAATAAATATTTATTCTTCTGAATGACACTAATGAAGGCAACTCGGTGTACAACTGGATAGTCACCTAATTTTTTATTTCCTTAGGAAACCAAATCATTGAGATTATGAATTATTATAGAAGGAAAATGCGGTAGTATAATTAATATGCCTTATCCTTTAATATATTAGATTGGTAGTTAACCAAAAATGAACATGAATAAAAGATAATGAGACTTTGCATAATTAAAATTCCAGGCTATTTTACACCTTCAGATGGAAATATCATAAATTTCTTACATAAACTTTACATTCTAAAATATTGATATGTAACCACATATTTATATCCTTCAATTTGAAAAATAGAGAAAAAGTGTGTATTCACAGTAAATTAGAAAAAAATTTAAAATTTGACTTTACATATTCATCTAATAAAGAAATTCTTTCAAGTATTTAAAATACAAATGCACACATAACTGATACAATGCAACTTGTACATCCTAAATCAGTCAACCTCTATAGTTATGGCAAGTAACGTAAATCACTTATGTAGGTAAAATGAGAAAATGAGGGAAAAAACTGTTGAAAGAACAATCCACTTTTCTAATTACACACATAGTTTCTCACAAGTAAATAAAAAATTTACCAAAAGTATGAAAGCCTTTGTGAGCCTTGAAGAGTATATAATTCCATTGTGCCGCTCTCTACAAACCGGGTCTCTTGATTTGTTTTCTAAATCAAACATGATTACGTTTATAGATTTTTTTTTCTTTTTTGAGACAGGGTTTCTCTGTGGCTCTGGAGGCTGTCCTGGAACGAGCTCTTTGTAGACCAGGCTGTTCCCAAACTCACAGAGATCTGCCTGCTTCTGCCTCCTGAGTGCTAGGATTAAAGGCACACACCACCATTGACTGACACCACATTTATAGATTTCGTAATTGTGAACTCAATTTAGTTTCAGTTCCAGCTTTATAAGACATTAAATCACACTGACATCGCATTCCCTTCTGTTACACTTTAGACAAGCCAGCCACAGAGAGCTCATGTTACTACCAGTGTGATTTGGCAGGTGTGGGATTGCTGCTGTATAACCTGGAAAGGGACTTTGGCTTTTATACAGTGGTGTGAGACCTGCTGCGATGGGAGAGACAAGAAGAAGAGCAGGAATGGAGAGGAACAGGGACATTTGCTGTAAAGCATCAGAGTCTGCTTCCAGCATGCATGCAAGTTCAAATACCTGGTAGAACATAGAGTTTTGCCACCTTACTTAAAGTAAGCAATAATGCCTCCAGCCTGTAGACTCTTCAAAAGAATATTGTATTTAGATGCAAATATTAAAATTTCCGTAGCTGCCTTCATAATGTCTATTTCAGACTAAAACTATTACAATACTCTCATGTCTAATGCCATTTCACACATGAACATTTTCCTCTTTGACTGCTGAGTTGATGACTTAATACACAACCACATTTCAGCAGACACAGTAATGCCCTACAGACAATAATCCGTCAATCCTGTGCTTATTTTAGGTGTTTTTTCACCCATTGCGGCCAAACTAATTACTGAATATGTAATTCCATGTTTTCCTTGTTCTGTTCCAACTTGAATACGAGCTTCACTTCTCATTATTAGACATGTGTTGTGTGGTTACCTGCAGCTATGGGCATGTCGGCCTGGGATAAAATACACCACACTTTTTAATAACCATAACATACATTCGTGTCTCTCTTTAGCAGGGCCTAAGATACTCAATTAGATTTGTCTGACACTATGCATTAATGTTGCATCTTTGATAATGACTAGATGCATTATTCAGAGGTCCCATCACAATTAATGGGGACACAGAAAGTTATGCATGACAATTAAGAAATATACATGGTATTTTCATGGGCTAAATGGGTAAACATGTAAGTTATCAGATTATACAAATATTAGAATTCATATAAGTGAATCTGAAACAGATGAAGCCATTTCTAAATTAGAGAGTAGGTCCCAATGCCTAATTCTAACATTCCTGCTCACAAATATTCAGCAGCAAAACACATATTATTTACCACTCACACACAAGGGAACTGCTGGTCACTAACTTTGCTGGCATCAGCTCTTCTAACAGAAGCAAAGCTAGACTTCTAGAGTACACTAATCTCTATCAACCCTCCATTATGAAATCCATTTCCATCATTGCTAATATTGAAAACATTAAATCCTGAGGATTTACAGGCATTGCAATGAATAAGGGTAAATTCCGAGTGCCTATGGTGGAAAGGAAAATGAATAAAACCCAAATTCCCATTCTGCCCTTGAAATAACCAGATGAGTCACTAAGAGGACAGAACCACAGAGAAGCTCTAGGAATGCCAGGGAGAAAACGACTTAACGGGATAAGGAGAGGAGAATGATGTTTGAATCCATAATTTCCCAGGGCACATGAACACTAAATTTACACAATGAATAAATAGAGAAAAAGACATACTCAACCACAAAATGGTTGTTAAATGTAGTCATCCTCCAGTCAATTGATTTGTTGTGTGGATAGATAACATAAGCAGGAAAAAAACCAGAAATCACTACATTTCCTTTCCCATTTAAGCGATAATTCATTCCGATTAAGCACTCAATGCTGTTGTAGATGCACACAAACGTAGGAATCTGCAGAAAACAAGAGATAAAAATCCAAGAGAATAGCATATTAGCAAAGTATCTGGCTCTCCGTGAGCATAATAACATGAACTCCAAATGTCCAGCATAGATAAGCACAGCTCATATGTGTTTCCATGCTGATTGCTACTTTTATTGGTGACTGTAGTTATCACTTAAATCAATCCAAGTATTTTCTGACAATAATTTTCACTCCCCTGTGGAATTCTCTTACACTTTCTCCCTGTAGGCTTTGAGTCTGAGGGGCTGCACTAATAATAACAAACAAGATGGATGAAAAATATTTTTTAGGATCTTCTCCATACTCAGGTAGTATGACTTCATCCAATACCAGAGAGAACCTGTCTCCCAGCACAAAATTCTCTTAATGGAAAGGACCACAGATGTGAACAAAGAAACTACTTTTGTGAACGTCATTTAAGATGATACAAACGTGTTAAACCAGAGAGTGCCGTAATTGCTAACAGGGAAAGGGTCAGAAAGGGCCAATTACAGGCTTGAGGAAGTCACAATACCATGCATGATGCTATATAGAACCAGATACTATCAACATTTTTGTTTTCCAGGGATTCCAGGGATCACAGAATATTCTTTCTTCCACAAATGTATTTTGATTGGATATATTGTGCTGATTGCCAAATCTAAATAGTTTGTGTTTCTTTCTGATGTAAATCATTGTTCTGAATTGATTTCTAATGATCAACTTTGTCTATGAAGAAATCAACTTTCGTGTTTGATCTGAAAATTGACCTTCTGAAATATTCTTTTATTCACTGTGAATTACTGAATCAACATGTATTTATGCTTTCATTCCCATCCCAGAAAGAAAAATAACACTGCACAAATCTATCAGGAGAAAAGCTCTCTTTGTAAAAGCTGAGGAATGAATTAAATGAGTTACTCCACTATGTATGGCACTGTAACCATGATGTATGTTAACATAAAGAAAATTTTGCCTGTACTTGAATGTAAATAATTGTGAACAATTACTTATTTTTGGTAGTGATGAATCTATATCATTGGACTTGAGTACAGCTAGGTGACATGCATTGTGCTTCCTGACATCTACTTTAACAGTCTGTCTAAAGGAACCACTCCCTCCTCTACACTCCCCCATTTACCTCAGGACTACAAATACTGCACTTAACATATGCTGTTCATTGTTTTCTTGATTTTTGCTATTTCCTGGGGTAGGATGTCCAGCTGTTTTTACTAAGAAAATGTATGTATTACCTTTATAGCCTGGAGAATGTGTGTGTGTGTGTGTGTGTGTGTGTCTTTATTTTCCAAGTGTTAAGAGGTCTCTCTCTTGTAGGAGGGAGCAGTCTTATATACAGCACAGTGGAAAAACCCCAGGTGGAAGAGAGCATGCTTTCCTTGTTCTAGATGTTGAGGTCAGTGGGCCAATGTGGGGGCATAAGCCAGGACTAGAAAACAGGATGCACCTGTGGCTATCAGCTGACAAACAACTCAGAGACCTTGTGGGGACTAGGCTCCAACATCTTCCCCTTTTTAATTTTTTGAAATTTTGTTTGAACTGTTTGTTATTTTATACATTCTTCCATCCAGATTTCTTTGGCTCTCAGGCCATGTTGTAGGCTTTGCTATTTTTCCAGTGCTCTGAGGACTCAATCATCAACCTTTCCTGTTAAGACCTGGATGGATGGTCCTTTTGGCTATACCCAAAGCAATTTAGGTACCTTTTTTAACTATCTCCAAAATAACCTAAGTATCCTTTTAATCATATTCAAGGCAATTAAAGCAGTTCACATTCACGCATTCAGAATCACATTTCATACGTACTGGTATGGCCACATCATACATTCAGAACATACATACTGAAAGACCCGAAGTAATCAGGCCGAATACCCCGTGATGTCCCATGTTCAATAACCAGACAGTCGGATTCAAACCGCAAGAGGTTTATTGATTACACAGGCCTGCGGGCACCTCAGTAGCCTTAGTAAACTGAGTGTGCCGGACTTCAAAACAGTTTTTCTTTTATACACATTAATTTGGCAAGCAATAGAGATATTTTGCAAAGCATTGCAAAAAGCACGGGCATCTTGAACTAAGATTAACTTTTGTTTTGGAGAACCCTGGCAGTTTCATGCATAAGCACTTTGGACTAGACGTTTTTCAGTCTGGCCTTTTTCCCAGGTTTGGGGACCTTGGGGAATTTTCCACTATGGTGGTAGCCTTCTAAGTCTCAAGGGGGTGTATTGAGGCCTAGGTGTGTATTGGGGTCTTTCAATACATCTTTTAGTCATCCTTTATCCTTAGGTCATGATTAGTTTGTTGAAATGAAACTTCCTTAATTGAAATCCCTATGACAGAACAACTCCAGCCAATCCTTGAACTTAAACAAATGTTGAAAAAGTCCTGTATGCCCCTGATCATCCCTTCATTTGAGAACTCAGGGGCTACAGCCGTACCCACTCCTTGTAAAAATCTTTTAGAGATGACTCACAAAATTGACCTTAAATTTGCATAAAAAACAACCCTGTATAAATGCAAACAAACATTTATAAACAATATTTGGGAATGTGGGTGTCTTTCCTTTCAAACTACATTATGTTGTTAAAGGGCGCTGAAATACCAGGGGGATCAATACACCCACCCCCTTTTTTTGAGAAGGTCACGTTAGTGCAAAATTCTCCAAGGTCCTTTCCCCTAGGCAGGGAACCAGGTCTGATTAGAAAGAACATCTGGTCCAGAGTGCTAATGAAGGAAACTTGTCCTTTGCTTTATGGTTGAGTCCCACACCAGAAAAATGGAACCACACGAGGGGGCACTCATGTGTGTTGCAGCGGATCATCTCTCTACAGGAGACCTGATTGCACTGATAGTACATGGGTTCCTTGTGGACAATAGGGAGGACTGTGGAAGAAGTTCCCTCTCTGCTTTGGCCTTGGACCATTTCTTCTTCTTTGAGGTTTTTGCTGTCTTCTGCTTGGGCCTTCCTCAGGTGATGATATCGTGGTTGTGATTATTAGAAGCATTCTCTTGATTCTCATTGTTTCACTGCCTCCTGGAGCACTTGCTATTCTGCTTGTCTGCCTGAGTGTTTGCCTCACTCTTGGATTTGTTCTGAACAACCTTGCTGCTTCCGCTGGTGCTGTCACTGATGTCCTGGTGTGCTTCACAGAGCTCCCCATGGCTGTCCATCTGCCTGGTGCCGTTCTCCACCAGCTCCCCCATCTGATTTACAGTCTGGATCTTCTCAACGCCCAGCTCCGGGCTGCAGATCAGGGCCCTCAGGATGCAGAGCAGCACGTGCCTTTTCTGGGTGCCATCTGTCTCATGCTTGAACTTCTTATAGTAGTCATCCAATTCTCTCAGGATCTCTTGGTATTTGGCATCGATTCCTGTATCAGCGAGACATTGCTTCTCTGCAGGTCGAAGGCAATGACTCCATGGAGTCCAGGTAATCCTCCACGTAGCTCCCCAGGTGGATCTGCTAACCGTTGGCAGAACTCAACATGGTTCACTCCAGAGGGCCCTGGAAATTAGGTTGCTTTCTGCTTCCTCCAGCCACACAGCGCCCCTCAAACAGCACTGCGAAATGCAAAGCTCTTGCCCTCCAGTGCTGCCCCCCTCCCCCTGCCAATTAGACCAGGCCAGCCTCCTTCTCAGAGGCCTCAAATAGGTAGTTTTATGCTCCCATGTAATCCCTTGAATAGGACTAATAGTCCTCCCCCACTTTAGCTCTCTCTCTTTCTCTCTCTCTCTCTCTCTCTCTGTCTCTCTCTCTTTCTCATTCATGATTAATCAATTGGCTTACAATTGGATTTTGACCAACATATGATGTGTGAAAAATCAATAGAAAGACTAATATGCCAGAATAAGAAGCCAACTAGGTCCTTTGATACTGCACACAGTAGAATTTTGTTACTGATTGTTAATCATTTAAAACTGGTATCGCAGTTACCAAATATCACATTCCTCAATATTTATTCTTATGTATGAGTGCTTTGCCTGCATGTATATGTGTGCACTACATACAATCCTTATGACTATTCACTTCAAACCTTGTATAACTTGACATGCATGCACTTGTGAGCCATGATATTACTGCTGGAAATCAAACCGAGGTGCTTTACAAGCCTGCTCTTCAATGCTAAGACATCTCTCTGTTGCTAACCTAACAGTTTAAAAGGCTGAGAACCCCAAAAAAACTTAATTAATTTTCATGACACACTGCACATTGCATGGCTTCCTCGTGTTATGAATTCATATTAGTATAAAATATTTGTGGGTAACACCAGCCTAATAGAAAGAAGGTCAAGGTCACAGTCCCTTACTAGAGGTCACTTTAATGAGCCCACCACTTCAGCATTCAAGAAAAGAAGTAAGTCTGCAATTGTTAACCCTTGATATTCAATTGATATCTAATCAAGGACACTTAAGAGCAGTATCAGTTCTGGAGGATTTGGATCGAGATCCCAGAAAACAAATGGTAACTAATAATATTCAAAATGCCAATTCCTAGTATTCAAAGTAGTATTTTGGTCGCTGTGGTTTCTGCAAGTATATTAGAAAATGCAGGAAATGAAAATATATTTTATAAAAGAAATCTAACCCTTATATTCTGGAATTGGGTATATTTATGCTAAAAAATATTTTGGGTACTCCTACTATAGTACAGCTTGTACTAAGCCCAATGCTTTCCTTCAATAGAAATTTAACAGATACACAGATTTTTGATGGTCAGTATTATGAAAAATTCATACATACTACAAGACATCCATTTAACAAGCTGCTCTTCCCTTTTCAGTTCCCTATCTGTTTCTCTAATTCTATAATAATAATCAAAGATTCTTAGTCAAATCATGAACAAAACACAGACTCTTCTCATGGCACTTCCTTAATCTGTAGATTATTCCTAATTTTGATATCTTCAGAGCACATGGAAAATCTGAATCCCTTTGAACAGTCTTCAATATTTTTTCATATTAAAATACTATATAATTTTAGGGGTGTGGTGTATGTGTGTGTGTGTTTGTATGTATGTGTTTGTGTGTGTGTCTGTGTATGTATGTGTCTGTCTGTATGTGTGTGTGTCTGTATGTATGTGTGTGTCTGTGTGTGTGTGTATGTGTGTGTGTCCTTATAAACATATGTGAGTGCAGGTAATCCTGAAGCCCAGAAGAGGCCATCTGATCCCCTAGATATACTGTCCCAGATAATTTTGAAGAGTAGGTTGGAGATGCATATTGATCAAGGCCCTCTGCAAGAGCAGAAAATGACATTAACTGCTGATGCAAAAATCCTGCTTCTGAAATATTCTTTCCATTTGTTCATCGAAATGTCCCTCTCTCTTCTGTGTTCTACTCTTCTAACTCTTAGGATGCACCAGGATCCTCTTCCTTTCCATCATAAGGAGGAACATTGTTTTAACTCTGGGTATGTATCTCTCTGTATTTTTTTCTGAACACTCAACTGCCATCAAAGTCATTCATTCTCTCTGATATTAAATAAAAAACATTGCATTCATTTTGAACAGTTTTGTGTTTTCGAGCAGAAAAGAATGTTTCCACTCTGCACTATAGTCCAATGTTTAGGTCTTTTAAAATCAGTAACTGAGTGATAATTTATAGGAGACAACATAGACAACAGTTGCAGCTATGATACTGCTAAGCAAGATCATTAGATGAAACAGTGAGAGTCATTCTAAAAGATGTAGGTCTTGTATTGTAATTCAATAAATTTTTTTGGTTTTTTGAGACAGGGTTTCTCTGTATTGTTTTGGAGGCTGTCGGTCCAGCCCAGCCTCGAACTCACAGAGATAGGCCTGCCTCTGCCTCCCGAGTGCTGGGATTAAAGGCGTGCGCCACCACCGCCCATGAAGTCAATATATATTTGTCAGTTCGAATTAATGAACTATCACTTCTGGAAGATGATTTTTCCCTGATATTTTGCAGAGATGTTTTTCACAGGTCTTATCAAAATTATGTAGCACTTGGGAACAAAGATGCATCCCAGCATCCCAGCACTAGAAGCCAAGATGGAGAGAATTTCCACAGCGACCATGACCTTACCCTTTGTACTATGGTACACAGGGAGGAAAGTGATCCAGACACAGCAGAACAACAGCATGCTGAATGTCAAGAACTTGGCTTCATTGAATGTGGTAGGAAGATTCCTGGACAAGAAAGCCACAGTGAAGCTTGCCTGAGCCAGGCTGGCCAGGTAACCCAGGACACAGTAGAAGGCAGGGACTGAACCCTTGCTGCAGACAATGATGATGTGGCCATGCTCAGAGTGAGCATCAACAGTAACAGAGGGAGGAGAAGCTCCCAACCAGACTGAACAGATAATAACTTGGATGAGAGCACAGATGGGAATGATATAGTTAGGGCCTCCTGAAACCAGGAAGTATCTCATTCTTCTTCCAGGGGCTGTGACTTTGAAAGCCAGAAGCACAGTAACTGTTTTGGCCAACACAGTGGAAACAGCCACAGTGAATACAACTGCAAATGTGATTTGCTGCAGCATGCATGTAGCTGAGTTTGGACGGCCAATGAATAGCAGGGGGCAGAGGAAACAAAAGAAGAGTGAGATGAGCAAGATGTAACTTAGCTTCCGGTTATTGGCCTTAACAATGGGAGTGTCATGGTGCTTGACAAAGACCAGGATAACCACTGCAGTGAATGCAGAAAAGCACAAAGCCATTAAGGCAAGAGCCATCCCTAATGGATCATCATAGTTCAGAAAGACCACAGCTTTGTAAATGCACTGGTTCTGCTCTCTGTTAGCAAACTGGTCTTCTGGGCACTTTGCACACTTATCCACATCTGAGGGAGAGAGTAATGCGTTATTAGTTCACCATCTGTACTTTTATTGACAAGGCATTTCAGTTACATGTACTGCAGAAGCATTGCAATGTCTTCGTTTGTTGCTGACGATGTCATTGAAGGACCTTGCTGCATAGAAATGTTTCCATTATATAATGCTCATTATCTCTATTGGGAACAAAAGTAAAAAATTATGTTTTTGTCTATTTAGGTACATTGATGTGATCATGTGACATGATAACAGGAAGCATGGATCTTGTGGTACAATCTCGGGGATGTGAAGAAATGACTTACATTGGTTAACTCAAAGATGCTAAATTCATACACCACAGTTTCTCTGAGTGTTCTTAAAATCCCGTATCACATGGATTCAGTGCCTTCTGAGGTCTTGCTACTTTTATGAATGCTGTCCCCTAGAGATATTGAGCCTGTGTCTTCTCATTGTACCAAAATTCTCTTACATTTTCTAGTTCGAATTTACTGGACCAAACACATTGAAACAAAAACAACTCTAAATGTTATTTACAAGTTTTATGAGTGTGTCCATATTTATAGTTGTATATACATATAAAAGTAACAAAAATGTGATGAATTTGAAAGTGGTTGGGATTATATGGAACAATTATGAGGGTAAAAGTGAGAGATGAATAATGATTGACAACTGCAAAATTAAAAAATACATCATAAACACAGCCTTAGTTCTGTCTTCCCCTGGTAGTAACAACAGCAAACTCCCAAGTCTTGTTCAGAAGAACCTGTAGACTATCACTGACAGTAGAAACCTCTGTAAATACTTAGCACTAAAATGCCTCTACATCTATATTCTGCTCCATGTGGGAACAGACAACACCTTGCTCCTTCTCTAATTTCAATGCCTGTGAGACCCAGACTCTGTGAATGTACTCAATGGTGAAATAAATATGGATAAACAAGATGATAAAGGTAACAGGAGAGGCCTTAAGACAGACTGTTAACATAGAATGCTGTGTTGATGAATAGTCCCCTATTTATAATTTTGATAACCATGATAGAATGTGGAGGAAACCATATTGCCATTGCCCTGAATTGCAGACAATGATAGTGGACTTCCAATATCTAAGGGGTTTATCTAGAACAATATTTTATGTACTTTTTATTTAGTTAATTTGTTTATTAGTCTGGGAATTTTGTTCAACTGTGAGAGAATGTGCTGGTCTCCAAGAAGACCTGAATTCAGTTCCTGTCATAGTGTCAGGTGTCTCACAACTGTGTGAAACTAACTGCAGAGACATTGGATTCCTCTCATCAGCACTGTCCTTTATGTGCATATAACCACCAACCTCACATACACACACATACACAAAGTAATAATAAACACAGTTTTCTAATTTTTCATAAATAAGCACTATTCTTATATGGTTTTATATTTAAAATAGCTTAATTACTTTGGGATATATTTTATTGGAGAGTTCATGGAGTTCACACTGCATTGATCCTGAGGATTTGCTCAGGTCATCAGTTTTAGTGGCAAGGGAATTGACTGCTTTGTCATCTCACTGGTCATAAATATCCCTTAAGGACATTTATTTTATTATATAGGATGACTTCACAAGTAGAGAAAACTGTTAGCCTACCATTTATATTTAGTCAATGCTGATTAATCATTTGACTAATATGGTGTGTGTAAAAGGTAACATTATTTGAATAACTGTAGCTAATTTTGTGACATTATTACTGGGTGATGTATATAAAAATATTGAATGTATTCTCCATATGTGGTAATACTTATGCCCACTTTCCTAAATTTCCATTTAAGAAGAACCTTTGATAAGAGGTTTCTGGATAAGGTAGGTAGTCTTCTGTCTCATTCTTAGAGTTTCTGAAATTCAAGCAAGTAATAATTTTCTTTCTTAATTCATCTTAAAGAGGCCTTGACTTTGATTACCAGCATTACATAATAAATTACATAATAATGGATCTGATTACATAATAAATCAGATCCATTGCCCTATTCTGTTCTCTGTGGGTGCCTATGCATACATGGCATGCATAAACTTATGTAGGAACACATACACGCAAAAAGAAGAAAAAAATGTGTGGAAAGATTCAAGACCCAAATCTAATCCACAAGTAATTTTAGAGAGATTACTCTCAAGGAGACCTTCTATAAAATTCTTTCATGCTGCACATTGATTATCAAAACTGTCTCTTTGAAAAATGCCCCCTGCCATGAATTTACAATGAGTCAAGATGTGGGTCAAAGCCGTAAGGAGTTTTATACAGGGACAATGGTTAAGTATTATATTCCTATAAAGCCTAACAGGAAAATAATATATTTCATTTGCGTCATTGCCTTTTAGAACCCTTCATTATGCCAGTGTGTATGGTGGGAGGAATGATCAATGTGAAACATTTATAACTGCCTCAAATACTCACTTGTCTCATTAGAGATTTCATTTTCTGTGCAGGGGCTGCATTTAAAACAGCAAGCTGACATTCCGTCCTGCCAGAATTTTCTGAATCCAGGACCACAATCAGCACTGCACACAGAGGCTGGCATCTGAGGAAAATTAGATACATGCTGACATCAGAAGTTCCACCTACTCCTTTCATATCTTTATTATATGCAATGTTTAGATATTTATGAGGTGAATTAATATGCAACAACAGCATGAACACATTGAAAAATGTACAGTTCAAAAGACGTAGATTAGCTTAAATAAAAAAAAATTCTCTTTTCCAGAGCAGTCTGTCATCCTAACTGTGAAGCATTTTATTAATTGTTAATGGGCCGTGCTGCCCTTTAGCAGAGCTGTATGAGAAAAACAAGCAGAGCAAGCCAATTAGCAGTGTTCCTTCAAGGTCTATGTCTTAGCTGAAATCTTCAGATCCCTGATTTATCTTCCCTTGACTGTATCCCATGAGCCAAATCACCCATTCTCTATCAATTTACTTATGGTCAGTGTTTGATCACAGCAACAGAATACCAAGCTTGGAGGAATGGGCCTCTCCAATAGGGGAAATATCTCCTAAAATCTCAGACAACACACATTAAATCGATAGCACAGCAACGCATGACAAACACAGATTTAAGAGCAAAGAGGTGAATAGGCAGAGCCCAGAGTGGGTTTTTTTGTGCTGAATTGATATGTAGTGAGTGGGAAGGTGTAGTGTTTCCCAGTGTGGTACGTTCTACAAAGACTACAAATGCAAAAGCAGGGGGCACTGAGCTAGATTGTCTAAAGTTAATGGATGGATTTCTGAATTTAAAAATGTATATATCATCTTTGTATTACCATGAACCTGGTGATGGACATCTATATGCTGCACTAGATGGTTTCTGATTCTTGCTTGCTCACTTTGAATCTTTTCTTTTGAGTTAAGTTCTATGTGAAAACAACAGCATCTCCTAAACATAGAATCATCTAATGCTCTTCACAAATATAGATAACTGCAATGCTTCTTTTGTTGTTGTTTTTGAGGAAAGAGGGTCAGTGAGCATCTTTGGTTTACCTAAACTCCCCATGCAGAGCAGGCCATATTTCCTTCCTTCATTGTTTGTATGGTTCCTTTTTCATTAATTTTTAATTTGATAATATTTCAAGGATTATCTTGAAAAAGTGTGAATTTTCTGCTCATTTCATTAACATTAGGGGTTGCATGTGGATCTCTGTCTTGCTGGAACTCACTGTGTAGGCTAGACTGCCTATTAAAAGGGTTGCCTGCCTGTGTGTCCAAAGGGCATGAATTAAAGACATGCACAAAGACACAAAGTCACCTGGTTCTATCTCATTTTAATGGATATTCTTTGTTTTTTTCACTCTATGTTGTACAATGTGGTGAATATGTTTGCCACAGAAATCCTCAATATGTGAAGATGTGTTTGTTCTATTCTGTCAGGCTTTGCTTCTTTTGTGTGTGTGCTTTTTTATTTAAGTTGGAATGGAGGCTGGACTTTACAAGCCCTTTCTGCGCCGGGTGTTGCCTTTAATCCCAGCACTCGGGAGGCAGAGGCAGGCGGATCTCTGTGAGTTCGAGGCCAGCCTGGTCTACAAAGTGAGTTCTAGGACAACCTCTAAAGCCACAGAGAAACCCTGTCTCAAAAAAACAAAACAAAACAAAAAAACTAAAAAAGAGCCCTTTCTGCACAATTGTAGATAATAATTGTATTCTATCCTTGAGTTTACTTATATGGTATATTACTTAAACTTCTGCATATACTGAAGCATGCTTACATCCCTGGAATGAAGTCATCTTGGTTGCAGAGACTTATCTTTCTGTTGTGTTGTTGAGATATCTTGGGAGGCATTACAGGCAGAATTATTATATCCATGTCCATCAAGAGACTGTTCTCTAGCTTTACTTTTTTCAATTTCCTTTTATAGAATGCTTTCCCCACTTTTATAGAAGGTTTATCACATATTTTCCCCATGAATGTAACAAAGTAATGTTTGTTTGTTTCTTTAAACCATTTTTATTGTCTGTGCATTTTGATTTGAAAATATGACCAATAACACTCAATTCTACTTGGAAATTATTTGTAAATTATTGCCCTTTTATTGTTATTACAATATTTGATACTTTTTTGGTTTTTCGAGACAGGGTTTCTCTGTATTGTTTTGGAGGCTGTCCTGGAACTCACTCTGTACACCTGGCTGGCCTCGAACTCACAGAGATCCGCCTGCCTCTGCCTCCCAAATGCTGGGATTAAAGGCATGCGCCACCAGTGCCTGGAATATTTGATACTCTTATAAAACTTATTTTCTGACTGATGTTCTAATGCTGGCTATATGTTCCTTTGACCTCTTGAGATTATCTTGCTTTTTATTCTGAAGGTGTTCTTCAAGTACTTCAATAGTGTTGCTTCATTTGTTATGGATTCTGTAATGGTCTTCATTACTGAAATTTGTTTTGCCTCCTTCTATATTTAAGGATATTTTTGATTGGGTTTGTGGCATATGTCTCTAATTATTTGAAATATATCACTTTTACTCCCCTCCTTTAAGAGTGTTCTCAGTAGAATCTGCTGATATCCAGATGTAGTCTTTCTATGACTGGAATTCTCTCCTGCAGCACTCAGATTTCATTCTTTTCTACAAAAGCAATTTTAGATAAAATAATTCAAGGGCTCCTTCTTTCGTAATGATATTTAAGTGACTATTGCATATAGAAAGCCACATATCATGGTGTATTTCAGAAAATTACACCTACATTTTATTGGATACAATGTTGAAGAATTTAGTGAGTCCTTCTCCTCTTGGGCTTATGGTTTGTAAATTTTATTTTTAATCATATTGTCTTGAATCCCTATGCTTTTCTTTATTCCTTTTGTATTATTTTTGTAAAATTTTGAATTTTCTAATTCTTACACCTGTTCTTCAAGTTTCACATCCTCCCTTCAAATTAGTGTTCTATTAGTGAGAATTTTTCCTGAGATTTTTACTATATATTTTTACTTTACTTTTAAATGATTTTAAAAACTTTTTAATTATTGTGTACCTTTATTGAAATGTTTTGTCATATGATCATTAAGTGTCTAAATATAT
The DNA here is from genome assembly GCF_017639785.1 of Mesocricetus auratus. NCBI lineage: Eukaryota > Metazoa > Chordata > Mammalia > Rodentia > Cricetidae > Mesocricetus > Mesocricetus auratus. Next base: position 4,973,567 of record NW_024429215.1, read on the forward strand.
ACAAGATATCATGATCCCATTGTTCCTCCAAGAAGTGATTTGTGTCTTCTTTAGTTTTTCTATAACACTTTCATAATCATTCTGTTAATTTATTGTGTAGTTTGTCATTGAGCATACTCTCATTTAAGTCTATGACTGTAGAATTTGGAGTCATGTTTCTTTGATATCTTCCTGTGTATTTATTTTTTGTTTGTTTCTGCATTGCAATTTGCATTTCTGGGAGCAGAGCACTGGTAGAATTGCTTTCAATCCCCAGTATTTTTCCAGTGGGAGTTTCTGTAATGCTCAAGTGAGGGGTGATTAGAATAGACCTGCGGATTCATTGCTGCCCTCTAAATAGACATGTAGCTCGGTAACTACACATTCAGCTCATATGTTCTTTTCTCTGGGAATGAACCTCCTCACATTTGGAGAAAGAACAAAAACTGTAAGTTTCATACTATCTAGGCAACCTGAGATCTCACTTCAGATCATGCTTGAATACTTTCCTGAAGTTACAGTCTTTCAAAATCAACCAAATTTGCACTAGGCAGTTTGAATTGGATACATTAAAACCACCCACATCAGAATTCAACCCTATAAAATATCCATGATCAATAATGGGATATCCCATTTATAAATGTCATCAAAACAAAATTTTATTACTACCAATGCTCCAAATACAGATAAAAAACTAGACATTCCATTATCAGTTTGAATGAACTATAAAATATTAACACAAGCAAGCAAGGTATCTCTCATGAGAAATTTCTTTTATACTGAATGATTCAGAGCTGGAGATATGATTCAGTATTCAGTACAATTCTATTCTCATGAATAGAATTGACAATTTATTGCTAGCAGACACTGTGTGGAACTAAGCTTTCTCCATTTACTAGAAGTAAATATGTCTTCTGTCATCCATATGAACCACAGTGACAGCAGTTGCAAGCATGCACAAGGACTCACAAAAAAGGAAAATAGAATATCTAATATATATCATAAACTGTTAATTTATGGTTCGAGGTGATGAAAATTTAGGAACTCTATATAAAAATGGTTGAACAAAATTAAATAATAAAAATTCATGATTCATGTGTTTTTAATTTACTCCATCCTTACAGGAGCCTATTTTAAAACATCTGTGCCAAAGATTAAGCATAAGGGAAGAAATCACTGTTTTGTAATCCTCTGGTACCAAGGGAATTTTGTTCACTTTGCTGGAAACAATATTAAATCATTTTTACAACCAGTTTTATATTTATATTTAAAATCAGAAACAGATTCAGATATGATACTGATGCACAGTATGCATGTTGGAAATCCTCAAAAGATTCACAAAGTATCACATCAAAAAGGAAAAAAGAAAAAACAAAGTAGGTGGCTAAATATTGATTCATAATATGACAATTTATTACATTAAGCCACAATGAAGCTCAAATGGTTCCACTTGACATTGTTACTGCTGTGCAAGGGAAATCAGTAGAATTAGATCAGACCCACCTGTCTATTTCCTGTTGCCCACTCTATCACGTCTTCATATACATGGAGCTGTTGACCATGTAGAAAATTTGAGGTATACGTTCCTATCTTCACCTTAAATCTAAGACCATGTGGGACATTCCAAATCTGGAAAATATCATACTCATTCTGAAGTTGTTCTTTTGGGTTCATATATACTCTGTCCCCAACAGGATTAGTGAAGTGGGTCTTCTTCAGAAATGAGTTCAGCTGAAAAACATGCAGCATCTTATAATATGTGTGCCTTCAGTGAAATCAAGACACATTCTAATTTTATCTTAAAGACAACATTATTGAAGGGACCCAGGGGAGAAAAATCGGTGAAAGCAAATGGAGGCATAAGATTATCATAATCTTCCTAGAATTTTAGTTCCCTTAGAAGAACCTGCCAAACAAACAGAAACATACATGCAGACACCGAAAATAGGTATGCAACTCTCTCTCTCTCTCTCTCTCTCTCTCTCTCTCTCTCTCTCTCTCTCTCTCTCTCTCTCTCTCTCTCTCTCTCTCTCTCTCTCTGCAACTCTCTGTCTGTCTCTCTCTCACACACAAACACACACACACACACACACACACACACAGACTCACATTCATACAGATACCCACAAAATACAGAATCAAACTTCTTTGTACACCCATTCCCTACCATTTTTATATAAATGCAGGCAAACATAGAGAGGCATGTGCATCCAAAAATACATACAGAAACACAGAAAACCCATTCACAGGAATACATATATACAAAAATACATACAGGGAAAAACAAACATGCACAAACACCAACAGAGAAAGGCATGGACAAACAGAAAAAGTTATGCCCACATCAAAAGTCAGAGACACACATATACATATGGACACAACAATACCAATATATGTATGTGTAAGCACATAGACAGAAACATACAAATACGCAAATAGGCTCATTCAGACACATTCACTGCCAAATACACACAGGAAGGTACACACAGAAAAAATACCCTTACAAAAAGACACAAATTTGTTCTCACTTGCACAGGAAGACAGATACTCATAAAATATATATGAAAACATATACACACACAATCGTACAGAAAAATACAAATATTCACACAAATACTGAGAATCATCCATTCACACACATGAATGCACATGTATGTACAGACTGATTCACAGAACTGTTGCCTGTGTAATTACTCTCAGCATGCCAATTGACTTCCCCAGAGGTGACAGTGGGAGAAGAATCAGTTGAGAACACCTACAAAAAACATCCCCTACACCGATTGCAACTTACTTGACAATTAATGTACAAAGACCTCATCTAATCATGGAGAGGATTCGTGACAAAGAACTGATAATGTTTACAGTATTAGGACAGGGGTAATGCCATTCAGATGCTCAGTAACAAAATCACTGATTGTCCTTGATTCATTGTGTCTTCTGTCCCTTTGTCTTTGCATTAGAGATTTCTACCAAACTCTAGATTTACATTCTCAGCAGAAAAAATGCTCAGACATTGTTGACAGCAAATAGACATCCAATAGAAAAAACACTACCTTCAAGCAGATAGAACCACGTCCTTTCCAATTGTTCATTGGCTGAGCATCTACTTGTTGAAGATCCATCTCATGTAGTGCATGGGCCAAAGCATACACAGCATTGTATATGTCATAACCACCATCACTAAAGGCCATGTTAAAAGTCCGTACCACTAACGATTCCATAGAGGCACTTAATGAGTAGTTCTTCAGTGTGGTGCAGTTGGAAGTAAAGACTTCACAGTTAAACTTCAACCACTCCATCCTTGCAAGATATTCATCTGAGTATTTGAGAGGGCTCAATGTCTGAACAAAATTTTTAAAACCAGAAATCTCACCATGATGGTATGCCAAAGCTAGAGTCATATGTGGTGAGTCAAGCATGAAGTCTATTTTACTTATAGTCACATCCCACCGTGAGGTGATGACCCATATTCTCTGTAAACCCTGGGATGCCCACATTTGAATGCTCACAGCAAGAGTACTGTCTGTATCACCATAAATGATAACAACATTTGTAGATGATGTCTTGATTTCGTTATAGTACACTTCAGCCCTTGACATGTATAACTGCATGTTGATTGGGATCATATTTATGAAGGCAAAGCAGACTGTATGTTTTTCCATCTCTCTTCTCAAATATGAGAGAAACTGGGTTCCCTGATCATTGTCTGAGATGACCAGCCCTACCCACGTCCAGCTGAAATGAAGTGTGATGGACACCATGGCGAGGGCTAGAGATGTGTCCTTCGGGGCCATCTGATACAGGTAGGGAAATTGTTCACGATCACTCAGGACTGGATGGAAGGGCCCATAGGTAAGTTGAATAACCTGTGATGCAGGGGACATCATGAAGTACCATGCACTCCTAAGAACTTGTAAAGACATTTTTCTCTGCAGAGTTCTAGAGAACTCCCTTGCCTAATCCCCTTAGCTATTGCTTCTTCCCTTATTTTTATTTCAAACAGGGAAAATTACAAGGCCCATCAGTCTCTGAATAATACTCACGAACTATATACATTGATATAAATATAAGGCTAACACCTTTTTTAGTATCTGAGAATGGAAACAATGGAAGCACCATTTCAGTCAAACCCAACCCAAAAAATTACCTGTTGGGTTTTGTGGAGGTCTACGATTGTCCCAAGTATTGCAGATATTTCCCAGTTTGGTCCTGTAAGCGTCACTTGACACATGGTATCTTTGTCACAGCTATAATTAGGAAAAATATCATGATCTTGTTCCAAAAATTGTTTGAGGCTGTACAATTGAGACATGCTCATACAACTATCTGCTGAGAAATCAAATACTAAAGATTTATTTGGTAACAGATGAGAGTTCCTGTTGACTTCATCCATGGTAAAAGCCAAGGCCAGAGCAAACTTGTGGGTCTCAGCTGCTGTTCTGTAAAAGGGTACAGTGTTTAATATGGGCAGAGATCAATAGATGATTGTAGTCAATACAAGGACTGTCCTATACTGAGTGATATTCCCAACCTTTCGCAAATATTGAAACAAATACATTTTGTTATGAGGTTAGGAAGACATAAGGACCTGGAAACTTCAAAAGCTTTAGTGCCCATTGGGTTGGATCTTCCATAAATGAGATGTGCCATTAACATCGTCCTCAGAAAGCATTTTCACTCTCTGGTTTTTGAGAGCTTCCTTAGAAGTTAAGGTAAGTTCACAGGCTTTGAACGAAGAGTAGACATGACAATCCCCATTTTAAAATTATCAATTAATGTAATAAATACACATGAAGTGTTAGCTAAAGAGGTTTTATTATTTTCTTAAGGAAACTACTGAAATAGCTAAAGGTTTCAAAGATTAACAGAGGAGTACACAATAAATTTTAAATGGGAAAATTTGACTAATGGACTAACAGTTCCTGATAATTAGTGAACAATATAGTCCTCATGTCTAACTTCATCTTGCTTTTTCTTTCTGGTTTACATATTTCAAGCAAAAATCTTTTTTAAAAATATGTATTGTTAAATAAATCGAAACACTAAAGATGTATTTCGTGAAAGATGAATATGTCTGCATCCATCTGTGTGTTTGACAGGATTTATGTCAGTTTAGACCACAAAAGGGCAGAGATCACATGGTTTTGAACGACAATTTCCTATAATATAGAGTGGTCTCAAATGCACAAGGATACACCTGCTGCAGGTCTTGGGTGCAGAGATTAAGGGCATGTACCTCACAACAGTATTGTTTGACTAATTCACATTTACACAGACATGTCATATATTCACCCTGGATATATCTGACTAACTTTTTTCTCTACGTCGCATCTTTCGAATACCTTTGCAGTTACACTAACACCACACTGGTATCCTACTGAGATTTGTAGTGACATACCGTCTTATTTGTAAAATAGAAGAATATAAAATGTAATATGTATGGGGATGTTTAATTGTATTGTAATAAAAATGGGCAACAAGTCAGTTTGAAGATAATATTAGCATGTTATGTTTATGTTTACAGGAAGAATAATAACTCATGTTTCTTTCTTGACAGTTCATACTCTCTGACTAATATACATAAAATACTCCTTTATTCTGAATGATTTATTCAGAGTTAAATACAATATGTTTTCCATTTAGAAATCATACTTTTATCATGACTTTCTATATAAAAATAGACATTTAAAATAATCCTTATCAACAGAAACAAAAAGTGTCATTGGAATTTCCATAAATGCCAAAGAAATTTGAGACTAGAACTTGTGCAACTGTAACACTAACTACATCACACTAAAATTAAGCAAAAATCAGTGATTTGAGATATCATATTTGCCTATTAAACTAAAGTGTTCTGTTTTAAAACAACTACCAGCATTTCACAAAATCGGCATGTGTACAGTGCCTACAATGGAAAATATGCAGCTGTAATTCACAAAATTACTGAATAAGAAGCATAAGGAGCATAAGAAGTAAGTATGATATAAGTGTCAGAGAATAAACAACTTATATATAAAGAAGAAAGAAACATGATTATTAAATAAGGGCAAAGATGAGCTAGTAGGTAATGCCTCTATCCCTGATCTCAAATGTTGCTAAATATAATATGCTGTAGCTGTCTCTCGGGCAAGTGTCCAGGGAAGTAGCAAGCAATCACTATTATTTGTAGTCTCACTTTTCAAAAACTACAAACATGTCATTTCCAATCCATACATTCATTCTTTATGGTAAAGGGAAAGTGGGAAACTGGACTTTGTAATTCTTAAAAACCAGTGGTTGTTCAGATATGTAAGGGAAGTATTAAGAAAGAGGAATATATTTGGAGTTCACAGGGACAGGTCTCTTGCTTTCATTCTCTTGTCTGGTAAAGAATGCAGAGTGACCACATGAAAGGATTTGTGGGGGTAAGTTAATAACTATGTGAAATGTCTTTGCAGTTATGTGTGGCACAAACATTTGTGGTCTTCACACAAGCACACAAGAGGAAAGGACCATCAACAGATGCTAAGGGCATTTACTTGCATGTCCTGAGAATGAAATTCATTGAAATTGTATGTGGTTTCTTTTGATGAGATGGCACTGGCTACTGTAGTATGGAGAAAGTCAAGTGGAGGGCTCTTTGTTATGGTTCATGGTAGACACTGCTTCTTTCACTCCACACCTAGCCTTGTTAGTGGGAGTCTAACTGGAAAAAAACCAGAACACATACTGGAAAAAAGTGGTAAGATTGCAATTGGTCTCTCAATGAATTGGGGATCATTTCTTTGTATGGAGATTGAAAGAACAGGAAAAGGACCCAAGACTCCTCATGAAATATTCATAATGGCATTTACAAGAAAAACATAAAAATCACTTACTGTATATCCAAAATTTGGTTGAAATAGTCATTTGCCACAGGCAACTGCACTATTCTGGGGAGGAAGATACAGCCTCTCCCCAAGTAATCATCCTTGCCTTCATTCTGCTTCATTTTCCAAAAGCACCTGGGATAAATGAAACTGGCCGTGAGAAGTGGAATGTTGAGAAGCAACAAGAGGAAAATCATAGTGAACATCTCTGTGCTGTGCTATACCGGGGCATACGCCATAAAGTGCCATGTAGAAAAGCACATTAAATGAACTCCCATTTACTCCTACATGCTTTTATTTCTTGGTCAAATGAGAGGCTATTTCTAAATCCATGATTCATATTTCTCAAGGGGTTTTCTTAGGCCTGGATAAATCTTGAATACTCTCGTCCCTGGGGCTTTGCATCTGAGGTCCACAGTACATGTGAATAACATGGGTTGATAAATATATCTGGAGAGAGTTCAGTCTCCTGGTCCATGACATCACTCATGTTTGTTGACAAAAGGCCCTAGGGAAAGAGACATTTTGTGAAAGGTCCCAAGATGATCTAGCACCACTAGAAATGAGGTCATTAGATTTTCTTAGATGAAGAAGAACCCACAATGTCAGAATTCTTGGCTACACACTGGGCATTATACCACCAAGACCATTCCAGGGAGAGGCAGCCTCTTATGTGAAACACCTGAGACCCACAGTGTATGCACAGTGGGGCCTATACTGTGCCAGTGACAGGTACAGAATATCTAACCAAATCCATGCTTCCATTGGGTTGAGAACCAATAGTCAGGTCAAATCCTAAAATTTCCTGGATCCTGTTGGATACAAAACTATCACAGATCACAGTTAATTAACATGTTAAATATTGATTTTTTAATATTCAACAATATCCAGAGAGAAACTAAAAGTTTTTGCCTTATTTCAAACACTTCATGAGTCCTATCAGTCCCCCTCCCAACAAATCATTATTAATGGGATAATAAACTGAATATTTGACTTCTAAAGCATGATCTCCCTCTCCAGTCTTTGGTTTTCACAGATATCTGTGATGACCAGTTTCTTCTACTTTATCTTGGATTTCCTACATTATTTTAACATATTTTACTTTCTAGTCATAGCTGTGAATAAGACTTATGCTGAGTTTCTTAGAAGAAATGATAACTGTGAAGTGACCTGTGCTGAATATGTAAACTCTGCTACCATTATCCTAGAAATCTATTCTTGGTTGTAATCTAGAATCTGCATTGTCAGTGGGAGAGATGATATTTTGTTCCCACTGGCTTCACATGGTATATCATCCCTAATTCCATCAAGTCTTTTCAATACTCAAATGCTACCTGTCTTTTTTTTGGAAAAGTGTGTGGGCACACACACACACACACACACACACACACACACACACACACACACAGAAAGCTGCATCTAGAGGATGTGAAAAGTCTGAATTTCCTGAGTCTGACTCCTGATTTAACATGATTATCTCTTGTACCATCCCCAATATCTGCTAACCATTTAATTCAATACTTCCAGGCTGACAATTATGTTGTATGTACATAAACTCTTTGTGCCTTTTCTCAAACTTCTAATATGACTAAGAGAAGTCTAGACCAAGTAATCTTATTTATTTAACATTAACTTTCGTTTCAGTCATTCATGAAATACATGTAATCTATTTACTTACATCACAGTTAAAACTCACTGTGTATATATTTCAGTGAGATAATCTGTTGAATGCAACTTTCAAAATTCTAAGAATTCATTGGAAAAGGTAATATTGACTATTTATATGTGGAGTAAAATAACAAAATTTTAAATATTTCTTTTTTATTTGCTCATTTGTTGCCAGCATCAAGGTTGATTCTGTAGCATAAGTATTCAGAGTAATGCTGAAACAAACATGGGCATGCAAATATTTATGTGCTATGGTGACTTATGTAGCTTGAGAAAGATCCAGGAGATGTGTGGATGGACCATAATATCCTCATAAATATATTCACTGAAGCAGCAGTAAACTGCTTGCTACTCTTGATGGTTCAGTCTCTACTCACAGTTGATATGTACAGGGGTTTATGCAATCCCACATGCTCATTAATTTTGGCCATCATTTGATGCTACCAATTCCATCTGTAATGGATGACTCTCATTGCAGCTATGATTTTCATAGCTAAAGCAACTGGCTGTACTTTCATATTCATGAAGTTTTGCATAAAAATTTCAAAACAGGAATGTTAAAATATAGTACTGGTTATAAAAATACATATTGCCTGGGCTCAGTATTCAAGAAAATTAGCTGCTTTATCAAAGGACTTGAGTTTTGTTATCAGCACCCACAGGGAGGCTCACAAACATTCATAAATACCATCTAGAGGATCAAACTAAGTGATCTGACCTTTGAGCACTCATATATGTAAAATGAATAAATATTTGAAAGAAAAATATCCATTACTAATTTTAAAGCAAAAGAAAACCTTTTGTGTATATTTAATCACAGAGACTTTTTAATAAAAGAAAATGTAATAAGATAAAAGAACATCTACTACTTTAAAGATAGACAAGGAAAAACAACAGGAGGGAAAGTTCTCCAAAAGAAGGCAGAATAATCATGTGACCACTCATTCATAGACACAGTAATTCCTTGAAAATACTGAAAGCTATACTGTAAATACCAAGGGTCTTGTTCAAATCCATATAGGTCCTCTGACTGGTAATCCATCCAATGTGTATTTACACAAGTTTCTTTTATTTTTTGTGAGACAGGGTTGCTGTGTATCTTTGGTTGACCTGGGACTCACTCTGTAGACCAGGATGTCCTTGACATCACAGAGATTTGCCTGCCTTTAACACCTTAGTGCCTGGATAAAAAGCGTGTGCCATCATGCCAAGTTATTCTATTTCATTTCTAAGGACTTTACTATCCATTTTTGAGATGGAGGTTTCAGTCCTGCCAGGTTCTGTCGCACTTCAGCCATAAATAAGCACACAGAGACATATTAATTATTAAATTGTTAGCCAATAGTAGGACTCCTTATTAGCTAGATCTATCTCAATTAATATTCCATAACTACTAAACTATGTATTTCTACATGGATTTATCTTACCAGAGAATGCCTGGCATGTCCTGTCTTCCTGGTCTCTACAAGACATCTCTTTGCAATCTCTCTCTGTCTCTTTCCCCCACATTGTCCTCATCTCCTTGCCCTATCTATCTTTCTGCCTTTACAGGTGGAACAGTGTTTTGTTTATCAACCAATAAGGGAAACATATATACGGAAGAACTTCCCCCATCATCTCCTCTTTTCTGTCTAAATAAAAAGAAATGTTTCAACTTTAACAATAAAACTATATATAACAAAACAGTTATCAAGTAAGAACTATAGTTAACAATATTTAGTCCAGTAACATTGAACAAAATTTAAAGAAAATATTCTGTCATCTATCCTATCATTGTGAGTCAAAAGATTTAAATGTAACTATCTTTTATCATAACAAAGGAAAACAATAACCATAGCTATCTGTCTTCAATTCCATCAAAGACCTCAGAATGATAATATATAAAGTCTACTATTGACAAAGACATCTAACTGCCTGGACAATAACACAAAGTTTCTCTGTAATACCAGGGCATCCATCTTTAGCCTATAGGCCAAGAGTGTCTGGCAGACTTCTCAGTGAAGTAGAAAATTTGAAGCTCGGGTGAGCCCAGCTTGAGGTGAGATTGGGTCTCCGGCAGGGACACCCCACATCCCCTGCCCAACACCCATCCCCTCGATCTTCCTGGGTCACTCCTGGCATCCAGAAGACCCGCCCACACAGGAAAGACATCACCCCTTCCAGGCCCCAAGCTCCGGCTAGCCCAGCTTCAGGAAAGACATCAGCCCTTCCAGGCCCCAACCTGCAGCAACCCCAGCTTCAGCTTAAGCTTCAGTGTCAGCATCCCAAGCTTCAGCTTCAGGAAGGAAGGAGACCAGTGGAGAGGGAAAGACCTCACCAGCACCCACTGGAAGAAGAGATGGGGAGAAGACAGAATAAGAGCTCACTCAGCAATAGAAAGTCAAACATGACTCCACCAGAATCTAGGGAACCAACACCAGCAAGACCTGAGGAGACAGACAGACCTTAAAAATTATTTTATGAAGATGATAGAGACCCTCAAAGATGAAATGAGAAAAATCCCTTAAAGAAATAGAAGAAAAAACAAACAAAAAATCCATGAAATGGGGGAAAAACTCAAGAAGTAAACAAATTTCTCAAAGAATCTAAAGACCACCAAGAAAAAACAACCAAAAAAAAATGAAGGAAACAAATCACAGTTGAAGGATTGTAAGCTGAAATAGAAACGATAAAGAAAACACAGAATGAGGGGATGCTGGAAATAGCAAAGCTGGGTAAACGATCAGGAACTACAGATGCAAATATCACCAATAGAATACAAGAGATAGAAGAGAGAATCTCAGGTAATGAAGACTCATTAGAGGATATAGAGTCGTCAACCAAAGAAAATCTCAAAACCAACAAATCCATAACACAAAATATCCAGGAAATATGGGACACCATGAAGAAGCCAAACCTGAGAATAAGAGGTATAGAAGAAGGCGAAGAAATACAACTCAAAGGTACAGAAAATACATTCAACAAAATCATAGAAGAAAACTTCCCTAACCTAAAGAAAGATATGCCTATGAACATACAAGAATCTTAAAGAACACCAAATAGGCTGGACCAGAAAAAGAAATCACCTCGTCATATAATAATCAAAACATCAAACCTACAGAATTAGAGAAAATATTAAGAGCAGCTAAAGAAAAAGGCCAAGTAACGTACAAAGACAGACCTATCCGAATTACACCTGACTTCTCAATGGAAACGATGAAAGCCAGAAGATCCTGGACAGATGTCCTATAAATGCTAAGGGAACAAGGATGCCACCCAGACTACTATATCCAGCAAAGCTTTCAATTAACATAGATGGAGAAAACAAAATATTCCATGACAAAGCCAAATTTAAACAACACTTATCCATGAATCCAGCTCTACATAAAGTGCTAGAAGGAAAACCTAGATCCAAGGAAGGAAGATAACTACACACACAAATACACAGGCAATATATAATCCCACTTTACAAAACACTAAAAGAAAAAGGGAGGAGAAACTACACAAAATAACTTCACTAACAATAAATCAAGCACAAACAAGAATCATCAATCAATGGTCATTAATATCCCTCAATGTCAACGGCCTCAACTTGCCTATAAAAAGACACAGACTATCAGAATGGATACAAAGACAGAACCCTTTCTTCTGCTGCAAACAAGAAACACATCTCAACGTCAAAGACAGAAGTTATCTCAGAGTAAAGGGTTGGGAAAAGATCTTCCAATCAAACGGTCCCAAGAAACAAACGGGTGTAGCAATCCTAATATCTAACAAACTAGACTTCAAATTAAAATCAATCAAAAGAGATAAAGAAGGACACTTCATATTCATCTAAGTAAAAGTCCATCAAGATGAAGTATCAATTTGCAACATCTATGCTCCAAATACAAAGGCACCTGCATTTGTGAAAGAAACATTACTAAAGATCAAATTGGACATAACATCTCACACACTAATAGTAGGAGACTTCAACACTCCGCTGTCACTACTAGACAGGACCTCCAGACAGAAACTTAACAAAGAAACAAAAGAACTAATAGAAGTTATGACCCAACTGGGTTTAACAGACATCTATAGAACATTCCACCCAAACACAAAGGGATATACCTTCTTCACGGCGCCACATGGAACCTTCTCTAAAATTGACCACATAATAGGAAACATAGCAAATCTCCACAGATGCAAAAAATTGGAATAACACCCTGTATCTTATCAGACCGCCATGCATTAAAATTAGAATTCTACAATAACACAAATCACAGAAATCCTACAAACTCATGGAAGTTGAACAATGCACAATTGCACCATCCCTGGGTAAAGGAAGAAATAAAAAAAAAATAAATTAAAGACTTTCTGGAATTCAATGGGAATGAAGACAAAACATACACAAACTTTGAAAGCAGTGCTGTGAGGAAAGTTCATAGCACTAAGTGCTCACATGAAGAAACTGGAGAACAGTCATACTAAAGAATTCATAGCACTGCTGAATGTTCTAGAACAAAACGAAGCAAACTCACCCAGGAGGAGCAGACGCCAGGAAATAATCAAATTGAGGGCTGAAATCAATCAAGTAGAAACCAGGAAAACATTGAGAAGAATCAATGAAACAAAGACTTGGATATTTGAGAAAATCAACAAAATAGACAATCCTCTGTCCAAACTAACCAAAAGACAGAGAGAGAGCATGCTAATTAACAAAATCAGAAATAAAAAAGGGGACATAACAACAGACTCTGAGGAAATCCAGAGAATCATCAGAGCATGCTTTAAAAATCTGTACTCCACAAAATTCGAAGATTTAAAGGAAATGGATAATTTCCTGGATAGATATCACTTGCCAAAACTAAATCAAGAGCAGATAAGCAATCTAAACAGACCTATAACCCCTAATGAAATAGAAGCAGTCATCAAAAGTCTCCCAAACAAAAAAAGCCCAGGCCCAGATGGCTTCAGTGCAGAATTCTACCAGAAATTCAAAGAAGAGCTAATTCCAATACTCCTCAACGTATTCCACACAATATAAGCAGGAGGCTCACTGCCAAACTCTTTTTATGAGGCTACAATTACCTTGATACCCAAGCCACACAAAGACACAACTAAGAAAGAGAACTATAGACCAATTTCCCTCATGAATATCAATGCAAAAATACTCAATAAAATACTTGCAAACCGGATTCAAGGACTCATCAGAAAAATCATCCACCGTGATCAAGTAGGCTTCATCCCAGGAATGCAGGGATGGTTCAACATTAGAAAATCTATCAATGTAATCCACCATATAAACAAACTGTGACAGAAAAACCACAGGATCATCTCACTAGATGCTGAAAGAGTATTTGAGAAAATCCAGCACCTCTTCATGATAAAGGTCCTAGAGAGATCAGGGATGACAGGAACATACCTGAATATAACAAAAGCAATATACAGTAAACCAACAGCTAACATCAAACTAAATGGAGAGAAACTCAATGCAATTCCTCTAAAATCAGAAACAAGACAAGGCTGTCCACTCTCTCCATATCTCTTCAATATTGTACTTGAAATTCTAGCTACAGCAATAAGACAACAAAAGGAGATAAAGGGGATACAAATAGGAAAAGAAGAAGTCAAACTTTCAATATTTGCAGATGATATGATAGTTTACATAAGTGACCCGAAAAACTCCGCAAGGGAACTCCTAGAGCTGCTAAACACCTTCAGTAATGTGGCAGGATACAAGGTAAAGTCAAAAAAAATCAGTGGCCCTATTATATAATATACAGATGATGAAGTGACTGAGAAAGAAATCAGAGAAACGTCACCCTTTACAACAGCCGAAAACAGCATCAAATATCTGGGGATAATGTAAACCAAGGAAGTGAAAGACGTGTATATCAAGAACTTTGAGTCTTTAAAGAAAGAAATCAAATAGGATACCAGAAAATGGAAAGATCTCCCATGCTCTTGGATTGGTAGGATCAACATAGTAAAAATGGCAATTTTGCCAAAAGCAGTCTACAGGTTCAATGCAATCCCTATCAAAATTCCATCACAATTCTTCAAGGATCTGGAAAGAACATTAATCAACTTTTTATGGAAAAACAACAGGCTCAGGATAGCCAAAACAACCTTATAGAATAAAGGAACTTCAGGAGGCATCACCATACCTGACTTTTTTTTATCATTTTTTATTTTAATTTTAAATAGCTTGTTTTACATGTCAATCCCAGTTCCCTCTCCCTCCCCTCCTCCCGCACTCCCCTTCCCCCCTCCCTCCCACCCTATTGCCAAATCCTTCCACATAGGGGATATCTAGAGTCTGTCATTTTACTCTTGGTAGGTCAAGGCACTCCCCTAAGAGTCCAGGCTGAGAGAGCATCTCTCTTTGTGCTATAGGCACATGAAGACAGTTTGTATACCAGGGATAGACACTGATCCACAGCTCAGGGCCCCATAGGTTGCCCAGGCCTTCTCACTGACACTCACATTTGGGGGGTCCAGATCGGTCCCATGCTGGCCTCCCCACTGTCGGTCTGGGGTCCAAGAGCACTCCCCTGTTCAGATCAGCTGTCTCTGCTGACTTTAAGCTCTATTATAGAGCTATAGTCCTGAAAATAGCTTGGTGTTGGCACAAAAATAAGCAGGTAGACAAAAGGAACCGAATTGAAAACCCTGTTTTTAACCCACACATCCATGAACACTTGATTTTGACAAAGAAGCTAAAACTATACAATGGAAAAAAGAAAGCATCTTCAACAAATGGTGTTGGCATAAGTGGGTACTGGTATGCAGAAGACTGCAGATAGATCCATGTTTATCACCTTGTACAAAACTTAAGTCCAAATGGATCAAAGATCTCAACATAAATCCAGCCACACTGAAACTTTTAGAAGAGAAATTGGGAGATACTCTTCAACGAGTTGGTACAGAAGACCACTTCCTAAACATACCACCAGTGGCACAAACACTGAGATTGACAATTAACAAATGGGACCTCCTGAAATTAAAAAGCTTCTGTAAGGCAAAGGACACAGTCAACAAGACAAAAAGGCTGTCCACAGAATGGGAAAATATATTCACTAACCCCACATCTGACAGAGGGCTAATCTCTAAAATTTTCAAAGAACTCAAGAAGCAAGTCTCCAAAACACCAAATGATCCAATTAAAAGGTGGGGTACAGAACTAAATAGAGAATTCTCAATAGAGGAGGCTAAAATGGCCAAAGACACTTAAGAAAGTGCTCAACATCCTTAGCCATCAGGGAAATGCAAATCAAAACAACTCTGAGATACCATCTTACTCCTGTCAGAATGGCTAACATCAAAAACACGGAAGACAATTCATGCTGGAGAGGATGTGGAGAGAGGGGAACACTCCTACACTGTTGGTGGGAGTGCCAACTCATACAACTACTTTGGAAATCAGTATGTAGATCCTCAGGAAAATAGGAATTAATCTACCACAAGACCAAGCAATTCCATTCTTAGGCATATATTCAAAGGAGGCAAATTCATACAACAAAGGCATCTGCCACACTATGTTCATAGCAACATTATTTGTAATAGCCAGAACCTGGAAGCAACCTAGATGCCCCTCAACTGAAGAGTGGATAGAGAAAATGTGGTACATTTAGAAAATGGAGTATTACTCAGCAGAAAAAAACAATGGAATCTTGAAATTCACAGGTAAATGGATAGCACTGGAAGAAACCATCCTGAGTGAGGTAACCCAGTCGCAAAAAGACAAACATGGTATGTACTCACTCATATATGGATTTTAGACATGGATCAGGATAGTGCCAGTCTGCACTTCCACTGATAGAGATCTTGGAAACAGGAAAGAACCTAAAAGATATGCATATATGCATAGTACCCAAGAGAAGAGGATTGAGACAAGATCCTCTGAATGGATGCAGAACACAGCAAGTGGTGGGGTGGAGTGGGAGCTGGGAAGAAGAGAGAGGGAGAAGAGGAAGAGAGAGTAGGTCATGGGGAACAGGAAGTTTGTGTGGGTGGGGGTAGAATAGGGGGAAGAGGGAATCATAGGTTAGAAGACAGATCAGGCACCATTGTAACCTCTAGTGATCTAAAGGAATGACACCAATTGGCAAGATAAACAATAGTGGAGAGACCACCTCGAATGCCTATTTCTGATAATGAACTTGATGTCTACAAACATCCGGGAGCCTTCATCCAGTGACTGATGGAAGCTGAGGCAAATACACACAATTAGTCACTGAACTGAACCCAAGGAACTCAGTGACAGAGAGAGAGAAGTGATGAGCAAATTGGCAAAAGTGGGAAGGCAAAACCAGCAGAGACAGCTGATCTGAACAGGGTAGAGCTCTTGGACCTCAGACCGACAGCTCCGGGGAGGCTAGCATGGGACTGATTCTGGACGACCCGAATGTGAGTGTCAGTGAGAAGGCCTGGGCAAACTATGGGGACCTGAGCAGTGGATCAGTGTCTATCCCTGGAATGCAAACTGTCATCGTGTGTCCATACTCTCTCAGCCTGGACTCTTAGGGTAGTGCCTGGACCCTACCCTGAGTGAAATGACAGACTCTAGATATCCCCTATGTGGAAGGAATTGGCAATAGAGTGGGAGGCTGGGGAGGAGATGGGGAGTGCAGGAGGAGTGGAGGGAGAGGGAACTGGGATTGACATGTAAAACAAGCTATTTAAAATTAAAATTAAAAAATTAAAAAAAGAAAAAAGAAAATTTGAAGCTGTCCACTAGTATTGGCAGTGTGTCAGGCATTTATCTCTGTGTCCTGCAAAATGTCTAGCAGACTCTTCCATGGATCACCTTGTCTTGTAAAATTAAGCAGTGACTGTCTTGTGGGTCCTATAAATCCAGTTTGAACAGCCTTCATTTAAGCAGTCCAGACAAGCATGGTTTCTTCCCTAAATGGCTAGTCTTGTGTTGAAGGCAAACTCCATAATGAATTTCTATGTCCATTTTCCTCTCTGAAGTAATTGGTGTTGCTAGGAGCAGTTGTGTCTCAACATCATGAAAAACCCTAGCAAACAATTTTAAATGTCATAATCTGTAGGTCATTGAAAAATATTCAAAATATATCTCTAACTATAAGGTTTTTAACTATTATACATGACTATAATCTGTATTTAATTATATATTACATTTTAAATGACCTGTATAAACACAATATCTAAATAAGGGGATCCTGAGAACCCTCAGAAACCTGACCAAATCCTGAATGTAGTAGTGTAATACTGCAATGTGTCAGCTGTCTTAGATGTTGTATTACCTGGTCCACTGCTTCAGGGGTTCTTGCTTGATCCAACCATATAAGCTCGGAAGGAACCCATGGCTTTTTATCTTCTGTGGAAATTAAAGCAAAATTTCTTTTCCAAAGTAACATGTCTTTAGACTTAAATTTTGAACTCATGGCATTTTCAAAATATATAATTTGTATTAATATAGCAGCATTTATAAAGAAATGTCTTTTAGCAGCTGTTGCTCTTTCCCCAGCAATCAAACAATTCAAAGACAACATAATAACATACAGTATTCAGACTCTACACATTTTCCATCTTTTTCCTCAATTTTTATAATTTAAATTAGAAGCAATCTTATTTTACCTATCAATTCCAGATTGTTCTCCCTCTCATCCTCCTATGCCACCCACCAACTCCCATCTCTCCCCATTCTGCTCTGCAGGGATTGTGAGGCTTTCCATGGGGTATCATCAAAGTCTGCCACATTATTTGGGTCAGGGCCAAGTCCCTCCCACATGTGTCTAACCCTCTATGGGGAATGGGCTTCCAAAATTCATTGGTATAGTAGGGATAAATACTGTCCCACCAGAGGCCCTATAGATGGCCTAGGCCAGATAACTGACACCCACATTCAGAGGGCCTGGATCCGTCCTATGCTGATTTCCCAGATGTCATTCTGGGGACCATGAACTCCCCCTTGACCAGGACAGATATTTCTGTGGGTTTCCTCAGCCTGGTCTTGACCCCTTTACTCAATACTCCTCCCTCTCTTCAACTGGATTCCAGAAGTTGGCTCAGTGCTTAGCTGCGAGTGTCTGCTTCTGCTTCCATCATGTACTGGATGTAAGCTCTAGGATGATATTTAAGGTAACCGCTCCGCTATTGCTTAGATTCTTAGTTGGTGTCATTCTTATGGATCTCTGAACATTTCCCTAGTACTAGATTTCTCTTTAAACCTATAATGGCTCCATGTATTAAGGTATCTCTTTTCTTGCTCTCCTCTATTCTTCCCCTGACTCAATCTTCCTGCTCCCTCATGACCTGCTGCCTCCCTCTTCTTTGTCTCCTAACTCCCTTTTTCCTCCCCCCACGATCCCAGTATTTTCCATCTTTAAGTGGCTTTATTTATTATACATCATTTCTTTTACTTTTATCTTTTGGCTATTTTGAGACAAGGCTTCTCTATGTATTTTTGACTGTCCTTAATCTCACTCTGTACACCATGGAGGCCTTGAAATCACAGAGATCTACTTGCCTCTGCCTCCCAAGTGCTAGGATTAAAGAGATGTGCTGCCACACTCAGCTTCGCTATTTTTTTATTTTATTTTTTTAGGACTTTATTTATCCTTTTCTCTCCCAAGCCTATGTTTATTTATAAAGATACTCTAAATCCTTTAGAGGTTTCCCTTCATCTGAGTCAGTCTTTGCTGAATATCTCTATCTTCTTCTGAACACAAGGCTAAATTAAAGTGGACATTTTAACTGTTGGCTTTCCAACATGGTGGGGGTATATTTACTGCCAGAACTGGGAGCTATGCTCACTGCCTACATTCTTTATCTATACCGCCATCAAGCTGTTTGTAGCACATTGCCCATAAACCTTTTTTTGTCCTTATGAATAATAGCTAAATTGGTCAAGCAGCATGCTCCGCAGGTTGGAGACAAGGTCTCTGTGTGTCATGGTGGCAATCTGCCATGCTTTATTCAAGCCTGATTGACACAGTGTCTGTGTACCATGGCCTGTATAAACTAGGAAGCCCATTGCACCTCCGTTTTACATAGAAAATCGTGCTCCAATTTGGTGGCACCGTTGAAGATGGATGTCTCTGTCCTGCCACCCTTCAGCCACAAATAAGCACACAGAGACATATTAATTATTAAACTGTTGGCTGATGGCTAGTGCTCCTTGTTGGCTGCCTGAAGCCATAACTACTCATCTATGTAATTGTACATGCCCGTGACTTACCAGAGAATGACTGGTGCATCCTATCTTCCCAGTGTCTACATGGTGTCTCTTCCCAGTCTCTCTATGACTCTCTCCCCTGCATTCTCCTCAACTCCTTGCTGCATCTTTCTTCCTGCCTATACGGACCAATCAGTGCTTTATCCATCAACCAATAGGAGAAACATACATACAGATGACCTTGAAATCACAGACTTCTGGCTGCCTCTACCTCCTGAGTGCCTGGATTAAAGGCATGTGCTACTAAGCCCAGAAACTGTATTTCCTTTTTAAGGACTTTACTATTCATTTTCTTTTCTCTCCCAAGTCTGTGTATATTTTCACACACACTGTAAACATTTTAGAGGCTTGTTCCCCCTCTGAATCTGTCTTGGATACATATCTCTATGTTTTCTTATCAGATGAGATTTCAGTCTGCTAAACTGCAGGGCTAGGATTAAAGAAGAGGATTTAGCTGCTGGCTCCAATCAGTTAGGCAGGGGTCTCTTACTGCCAGCTCTGGGAACTATGCTCACCACCTAGAATCTGGTCTAAGTCACCATCAAGTAGCTTATAGAACACTGCCCATCAACCTTTTTCGTCTATATGAGTAAAAGCTAAATCTTCCATGTTGCATGCTGAGAGGCTTGTAGCAGTCAGAACTTGACATGCTATGCTCAAGTCTGAACGCCATAGTGTCTCTGAACCATGGCCTACATGAGATTGTGAGACTAGGATGTCCAGTGAACCTTGCTTTCTGTGAGTTCAGAATGATTTTTAAGCCTTTGTGAGGTTTCATGTGGAAATTCTCACCAAACGTTTGAGCACCATTTGTAGATGAACATTTGTGTCTCACCCTGTCCTGTAGCTGTTTAGACCTAAATAAACATACAGAGGCTTCTATTAAGTATAAACTTTTTGGCTGATAACTCAGGCTTCTTATTCTCTTGCTTTCTCTTAATTATTAACCCATGATTATTAGTCCGTGTATCTCCACATGGCCTTTGCTTATAGAGGATGCATGGGCCTCTTTCTTCCTTGGTAGCAACATGGCATTCCCTGACTCTGCCTACTACCTTTCTCTATCCCTGTTTGGATTTCCAGCTTGGCCAAACTTTGTCTGTCCATAGGCTAAAACAGCGTTTTCATCAACCAACAAGAACAACATATATCCAGAGCATACAGAAAGACATCCATCGTCATAAAATACCCAGGTCTTGTAAACTAAATGGTTGAGTGGAAGATTATAGGAGACAATGTCCAGAAAAGTAGTACATATGATAGTTATAGGTGTCGTCATTAGAAGAAAGAGTCACTATGTAATGCATACATCTTGCATTGTATACTAATAAGCTGTTCTGTACCAACACTACAGCATTCAGTTTCAGTTTAGTAACTCTTGGTTCAGAAAGATGTTTTGTCCTTTAATATTATAAGAGAATTGCATACTGTTCAGAGCAAAATTATGTAGCACTTGGCAACAAAGATGCATCCCAGCAATCCTGCACTAGACGCCGAGATAGAGAAGACCTCCACAGCCACCATGACCTTTCCCTTGGTGCTGTGGTAGACAGGGAGAAAAGTGATCCCACTCTGAAGAGCAATAGCATGGTGAAGGTCAGCAACTTGGCTTCATTGAATGTATCAGGGAGATTCCTAGTCAAGAAAGCCACAATGAAGCTCCCTAAAGTAAAGGAGTCATGGTACTCCAAGACACAGTAGAATGCAGTAATTGAGCCCTTGTCACACACAAGGTTGGTTGGGCCATGTTCATTGAATGTACCCCAATGACAATAGAAAGAGGAGATATTCCCAGCCATATCACACACAGAAGAATTTGGAAAAGGGTACATACAGATAGCAATGATGCCCTTCAAATCAGGTAGTGCCTCATTCTTCTTCCAGGGGCTGTGACTTTGAAAGCCATAAGCACAGTTTCAGTTTAGGCCAAAACATTGGAAATAGCCACAGTGAATACAACTGCAAAAATGATTTGCTACAGGGTGCATATAACTGGATGGGATGGCCAAAAAGAACAAGGGACAGTGGAAACAAAAGTGGAGTGAGACGAGTAAAGTGTAGCTGAGATGCTGGTTATTGACCTTTACAATGGGAGTGTCATGGTGCTTCACAAAGACCCCAAGAGCTACAGATGTGCATGCAGAGAAGCACAAGGCCATTAAAACAAGTGTCATTCTCATCAGGTCTTCACAGTTTAGCAACATCACAGCTTTGTGAATACACTGGCTTTGATATGAGTTGGCATACTGTTTTGATAGACACTTCACACATTGATCTATATCTGATGGAGAAAGGAAAGCATGATTAATGCACTTTCATCATTTTAATTGAATGGACATTTCAATTAAGTGTGTTGCAAAGGCATTGCAATGACTGCTTTTTCCCCTGTGTGTGTGTAATTGAAAGACAATGCTGTATAGTAATACTTCCGTTCTACAATATCCATTCATTACCTTTACGTCTCTATTTAAATGTTTGTTAATGATTCCAAATGCCTAAGTTACAAAGCAATGGAGATTTCAAATAAGTAACTTAATAATAAATCTTAGAGCCTTGTAGAAATGTAAGCAAAGTATTATAGGGAGAGAATAATGTCAGGCCATAAGAAAATGAACAAGAAAACTACTGTAACAAATTTTAATATAAGGAGTAGGTGATGCATAGAAAAGATTCTTTAGAAAATTAGAAAAGACCGGCAAGACCCTGACATAATTAACCAAAAGAAAGTGCAAATAGATGCAAATTATTGAGAGTAGAGGTGAAAAGTGAGAGAGAAATTAATACAAAAATCATGAAATCTAGAAACCTCAAAGGACATGCCTTTAAAATATGTATTGCACTAATTCACAAAACATGAAATAATTGGATAAATTTCCCAGACAATCAAGTTATACATGATTGAGGAGGTGCATGACAAGCAATGAGAATCAAACAGTAACGAAATGCTTCTGCTGTTGGAGAGATGTATCAACAGTTAAGAGTACTGGGAGCTCTACCAAAAGACCTGTGTTTGATTACCAGTGCTCTCATGGAAGCTGACAATCAGATGTAATTCTAGTTCCAAGTGAATCTGAGACCATCTTCTGGTCTCCACAACCAATACATGCCAGTTCCTTGACAGATGTTATACGGACACTGAGAGACCATGGATGCCATCCCAGACTACGCTACCCAACAAAGTTTTCAATCACCATATATGGAGGGAACAAGACATTCCATGCCAAAACTGACTGAAACAATACCTATCCACAAATCCAGCCATACATAAAGTGCATGAAGGAAAACTCCACCCCTAGGAAGTTAGCTGTACCCACAAAACACAGGCAATTGATAACCCCATACCAACAAATCAAAAAGAAAGGAAACACACATATGCTACCACCATAATATCAGATATTAACATTCACTGATCATTAATATCCCTTAATATCAATGAACTCAATAGACATCTAAAAAGACACATACCAACAGAATGGATACAAAATCAGAAGCTGACCCTCTCCTGCATACAAGAAACAAACCTCAAACTCATAACTATGCATGTTTATAAGTATGTTTATCTGTGAGTACATATAGGGACCAGGAAGGCAGAGGTTAGTAAAGGAGAATTGTTTGTGAAATGAGTATAATAACTCACCTGAATCTTTTTTAATCGAGATCAATAGATTGACTATAACATGTATTTTCCAAATACATTCGTTAATGGCTGTTTATAAAGTCAAGTACTACCACTGGTCAGTTTTGTATGATAGGATATTAGTGTGTTTTTACCCGCAATGTAAGTACAGCACACTGTTAAATTCTTGAGGTGCATAGTAAATGTATAGGTAGTTAGTTACAGATGGTTTTGTAATATATGCATTTCTAATCTATTATTCCTAGCCTGCTATGTTTGCAGAGAGAAAATAATTTTTCTAATGATCTGTAAAATTATGTTAACTTCTATAAGTAGGTATTCTAAATAAACTTTTTAAAAAGCAAAAAAATAAAGGTAAATACCAACCTAGCTATGCACCCTCCAATCTACAATAGTTCACTACCTACAAGATATACTGGTAAAATGATGACACCAAACTTGAGTGACTAATTAACCAATATCGGACTGAATTTAAAGTCCATGTGAGGTGATGGAATCCAACACAACTCAGGTGGCTCAGAACATATAATTAGATAGGTCATGAACATGGGGAAAAGCCAGAAGCCATTGTTTTGCTAAAGGAATGTAGAAACAAATGACTCTTTAGGGCATTCTGCTATACCATAGATCAATGTTTCACTCAGAAATAGTACAATCAGTCCAACAGGGTATATATCCATAAAGTCCATTAATTAGTTCTCAGGGAATGCTGCAGAAGAGTAAATGTAAAGAGTTTAAGAGCCAGAGAGTATGGAGGACCCTAAGGAAACAAAGCCTTTTAAACCAAGCAGGCCAAACATGCACATATAAATTCAGATAGACTGTGGGAGAATGCACATGGCCGGATTCAGATAGACTGTGGGAGAATGCACATGGCCGGTGCCAGGTTAAGACAGATGAGGTGCCCATGATGACAATGGAAATAGACATAAGCCACCATCTTTAACTCAGAAGCTCCAACCCTAATCTAGTGGCAAAGACAAAAATTAGGTTTCACCAAGGGTGTCATGTTATGTATGCAAAATATCCTTAAGGGCTTGCCCCATACTCAGTAGTAGACTGGTGGAAAAAGCCTCAGTGATAATTTTGGTAGTTCATATTTTTAACCTTATATATCTTTCGTGGTAATATTATATTTTCTAACATTTTGTTTTTATGATATTCTGTATATGAAAACATGTGTTTCTCTGCCTCTCTATGTGTTCCTATTTCTTTTACTTCCTTTCTACTCCTTTGTTTGTTTTGTCTGATTCTTGTTTATTTTTATTTTAATTTATGATTATTTTCTTAGATACTTGCTTCTCTTCTATTGAAAGAGAAGGTGTGTGGATTTGGGAGGGAAGGGAGGTGGGGAGGACCTGGGAGGCATTGATAGAGGGGAACCTGTAAGTAGACTATATTATGTAAAAAATCCATTTTCAATAATAAATAGAGAAACAATATTCCCAATCTAATTTGAGAAAATGCTGGGAAGATACCCAAACATAGATTTGGAACAGTAAGTCACACACGCTGTGAATCCACTTATGAAGAGAGATAACTCTCAGATTAGAATGTTCAAAGTCAAGTCACACAGTCTGGCCAAATTCAAGATCAATTATACATTGTTTAAAGGACTTACATTCAAATCCACCAATTCCTGAGTTTTATGTTCAGTTCACAGAAAGAACAACTAAGTGTATGAGAAACATTCAATTGAACATAAGCCTTTAGTGTAAAAGAAACGGTCACCCTGTTAATTTGTTTCTGACTCCTTGGGTAAGGACCCATTAACATCAGCTCTGAAGTGAAATTAAAAAAACAAAAACAGAAACAAAATAACTACCTTTCAGGTCTCAGATACCAGTACAAATAAAGTACTGTTCAGATCACATGAAACAATACAAAGGAGGAAGACAGAGCACTAAGGCAGGTCACCGACAATTTAACATTTCAGCGCTTAAGGATGAAACAACTTTTAGTGATCAACCAACTAAGTTATATATAATATAAATTAATACTAATTTAAAACCATATAAAGATCAAGTTGTACAATATTTACAAAATATCACATCCATGAACAGTTGAGCATAATATTGGTAGTAGAATAAGAATACAAAAAACATATTGACAAATATGAAATATAACCCAAAACTCCATAATAATGAGTTACCTGGATACAGGTACACCTTTTGTTTATGCTGTTAAAAGTTTAAAGTTTTTTCAAATGAAATACAGCATTATTTTACTGACACCGTGTGGGAATGGCTTTTCATGGGAACCTCTGGTACTGAAGAGAGTTATATGCAGTTTCAGCACTGGAGCAGCGATCTCCTCAGGTGAAGTTGACTGTGACTTGATATCCCTCACACAGCACTGACTGCAGCTTCACCTCAGGTGACTGACGAGCGCCTCTGTCTCTTCTTCAGCTGAAGGCAGGTGGCGCCAGACCCACAGCTCTTTCACCGTATAAACCTTTCTGAAACCTGCAGTTTGGAGGAATCTAAATTTTATCACGTGTTCCAAAACTTAATTACCTTTTAAAGAAGTGTTTTTTTGACAACAATACAAAGTCAAAATGTTAAACTGAAGAAATAGGGAAAACCCTTAGTAATGAAACTTGGCTGTTTCTGAACAAAAGGATTTGTACAGAACTGTGGCTTGCCACAGGGCAGTGGAAATAGGTGACACTCTTCATAAGTTGATATTCTCAAATGCTCAACTTACTGCACATTTAAGCAAATTAATTTTAATGTTCTTAAAATAAAAGCCACTGCAGTGTCTTGTCTTACTGTATTTATTTTTTTGCCTTTTAAAATAAAATATTACATGTTTTTCTCTTCTGTTTACTCATTGAACACTGTATTGTCAAAATGAATGCTAGAATGTTTTTCATAGAGAAAACTTCAAATTATCAGGATTTAACATATCCTATAAACACTAATGTCTGGACAATGTCCTAGACCAGCTGACTAATCCAAACCAGAAAAGGATGGCAAACAAGCTTGACCATTTGTCAGCAAGTACTTAAGGTGGGATTGTAACGTAATGATCCATGTACCAGTCTTTAATATGTACATACATACATATATACCTACATCTGTAACATTAAGTTCTAGGGGTGAGGAAACTCTTAAAAACCTTCTACTTGTTTCTCACAAAATTTTCATTCTGACTATTCACTTTTCTCTTGGTATTTCTAAGACGGCTGAGCTAGAAATCTTAGAGGTGGTTTCAACATTTTAATGTGTCAAATTAGTCATAAGATGACTATAATCTATCATTTTCTCACTGTAATTTCTTAGTAAAAGTTATATGCCAGTCATGTAAAGAAAACAGTTGACTTTACATATAAGATCGATGGCATTTTTGTTATGAACAATGATATCACAGTATTTCATAACATATGGCAGAACACAGAAACTACTGTCAGGTAAGTGTACACATGTGGACTTAGTAGCTCACATGTAGACACAGTCTCACAAAGTGTTCTGGCACTTAACACATAGACAGTTTTAATAACCAATCAGAACAGCTCTTGTTTCGGCCTCAGGATAAAGATGTGGAAAGTAGGCAGACACTTGTACGTTTATCTCCTCCTCTGTTGAGTTAGAAATGCTGTGATGCTTTACTAGAGAGCAAACCAGCCTGAACACTGGCCCCAGTTCAGTGATTCAACTGTTGAGAACTTCTACTTGAATGTAAAGTTTATTGAAGTAAAATCAGAAGGAAAATGACGAAGTAGCCTTTCTGTTGCAGAAAATATTCAGTAGCAGGTGCACTTGAAAGTAAATTATTTCAAAGACCCATAACATTTCTTTTAATTTCTTCCTGTGCTTGTTTTATAGACTCAATGGCACTTTGACTGTCTCCCAGGTGTATTCCCGTCCTTCTTCGTGTACTCGGTTTTACAGATTGAGCTTCAATTCCAGATGAGTCCTGGTTGTCAGATTCTGGGGAAGAATAGCCTTTTACCACTTTCTTCTGTTGCCTCACTGGTTTATGCTTCATTTTCAGAACATTAACCACTGGAGTGCAATGTTTCACTTTGGTCTGGATAACACCATTCTTTTTTGAATTGTATCATATCATTAAGTGGGTCCCATGGTCGGGTATCTGAAAACTTTTAGTGCCATTCTCCTGTGCGTGGATAAAGTTCAAATAACTTACAAACCCACTATTCATTTTTTGTTTTCCAATCTCTGGCAGCCTACGTTTGAGCTTCTTCCAAAACATACTTTTCTCGACTAGCCTCTGTTTGGTCTTTGGCATTTAGAGTTCTTGTTAGTCGCTGCCAGAATTTCTCTGATTCAAAATCATCCTGCTCTTCAAATTTCACAGTGTTCCTTGTTAATCTCCACTGTTTAATGTCAAGTGTTGGATTCCAGAAAAAATCTCTGAGTCTTCTTGTCATTAATGAAGACTTCACTATCCCAATGGCCTTCCAAAGTAGCTAGGACTTCTTTTCCCAATTTATGTTTCCCTGACATTTGATTAACATAATCGCTACTCCCTAAAAATGACTTTAGCTTAAATTCAAGTGTTGTACTGTATCCAGTCTTTTGACAGGTGATATTGACCGTTCCACCAAGCTCCAGTGTCATTGTGCCAGAAAGAATTCCTTCACAACGAGCATATGGCGTTGTCCTTATGTAATCTTCACCTCTGTTCAAGAAAGTTAACCATTTTTTGCAGATAATGAATTTCCATAAAACTGGGACTTGGCCAAGATGCTACTACTAAGGCAAAATCCATCTTTTCGGTTACTGACATAAAAGGCAGATATTTGTGGGTGATGGGACACCTGTTCCGCAATATAGAAGTTTTGCTGTTTGTTCTGGGATGAATCCATCAACAACAGAAAGTCTCTCCAAGTATAGGATTATATAGTTTCTTCAGACCCTTTGGTTTTTATAGAATCTTACAAATGCCATTTCACAACTTTCTTCGAATGGAAACATGGATTTTCTTCAAGAGCAGCCTCAGGCAGGAAGTCTGCATGATAGAAGTAATCTGAGAGTTTATCCAGGAAAGAATGGGGCTCCAAAATAAATGTAGGAAAAACCACCCTGGACAGGAACATGCCATGAAGGACTTGTTTGAGCAGAGTCCAGATAAGGCTTTTGTTTTCTTCAGACAGTTTCCATTTGAGAAGCCTCATCTGCCTCCCCAAGTTGTTCGTGCCTCTGCTCCATGTAGGTGGTCTCCTTTAAAAGGCTCAATGGGCTCAGGTTCAGTGTAAGAGTCATCTTATCTTTCTGATGTATCTGTACTACTTTCTCCACTTTTTCCCATCACCTCATTGTCAGACTCATTTTGCTCTTGATCGTTTTCTCTGTCAGATTTATCAGAATACATATCTTGGTCCTTAAAGTACTGTCTTTCAATTTCACTATCATTCTAATGGAAGTTGTCACCGCTGTGGAGATTGTTAGCACACAGTAAACCATACAGAGTCATGTGTGTGTTATCTGAGGAAATGCTCAGGTCATGTTCCTTTCCTTCCCTGATCATTGTGTGCTTAAGTAGAATAGAACATTTCAAAGCCAACTCCAAGGCATCCATCCAGCACCTTCCATCTGACTCTGACGTTGCTCAGATAATCAAGTAACTGCTAGGTAAGGGTTGAGTTATGGATCCAACTGCTTTGCCCTTACTGCCCAGATAGACTGCTCCAAAGGATGGAAAAGCTTGAAACAAAAGCCATCTGTTTTTAATGGGAGCTTGATGATCTCATAAGCATTCAGAAGGACTGTTCCAACCCACTGGCCGTTCTTTTATGTTTATATATCAGAAGCACCCCAGCTTGGTCCAGCTCTTTAGGGTACCATGAATCTTCATGCAGTTGGCCATGATGATGATAGAGGGGTCCGTGATGATGCTGAGCAACTCCTTCATGACCCTCTCCTCCTTTTTCTTTTGTACCTTGTGAGACTCTTTCTTGCTGAGTTTACTTGAAGTGGATCTGTCATGGAACGCTTAATGTATACCTCTCAACTACTTGAACTCTAAGAGGGATTAATTTAGTTACATTGTACCTATGTGAATTGTGTCTAAGCATAAGGATAAGATTTTCAAACATCCTGCCATTCAAATTCCCATCTGGACAATAACAAAAAGCAAATTTTGCTTGATCAAGCCCACCAGTTAATAAGATACTGATCAGTTGAAGAACATCATGTTATTCAACATGTCTGAACAGCAGTTGATGTTTCCATAACAATTCATTTTGTACGTGTGTTTGTGTGACATGTATGCATATTTTTCTGTGAGGAACATCTCTCTGTCTGTCTCTCTGTATCTCTCTCTCTCTCTGTGTGTGTGTGTGTGTGTGTGTGTGTGTGTGTGTGTGTTTCTGTGTAGGTAAATGGATTCTAGACTAAAAGGAACTTCAGAAGGGCTCATCATCATCTACCTTATTGTATAGTATGTCATTTTATAACCCATGGGATGATGGGAAATCTCTTGCTACTGTTTCTCACTTCACCAAAGGAGCAACTGTTCACACAAGTACCCTAAAATTCTCTACATTCTTTTTCAGAAATCTGAAGATTCAAACTCATTTCTTAAACTTGCACCACTAGAATGTTGGCTTCTAATCTATTTACTCATTCTCTTAATGTTAGTCAGTGGGGAAGAAAGTAACTTTCACTGTATAACAACCAAATTTCTACAGACATGGAGGAATATTATGACATTTCACATGAAAATCATAATATTCACCAAGTTTTGTTCCATTAGCATTTTATTTTGCAATTTGTTCTTTTTGTGTGTGCCAAAGTTCATCCCCATGTTGACAAACTTTTAGTGATTCATGAAAATGCAATGCTAATTTTTTCATGCTTGTAGGATCTATGGAACAGGAGATGAATAATATCTTAAGCTCATGAGTACACAAAGCAGTACTGGCAACTTTGTTTAAAAAATGATTCAGGGGAACCCTGAGTGTGTAACCACATTCTACACCCATCAAAAACTAAAAATGAAGATATTTATGGTGTTAAAATGCATTATTATGGAAGGGTAGGAATATTTGGATGAAACACTAGAAAAAGATAACTAAAGACACAAATGGAAGACAGGAATATAAAATAGTAAATGTGTGTCACCATTTTGTCTGAAAATTTGAACACTGAGCTTGGGAGAGAACTCACTAAATAAAGCTCTTGCCATTCAAGCATCAGGATACGAGCTTGATTCCCAGTACTCATGCTTCATATGGGTACAGTAGTGAACACTTTCAGTTCCTGTTTTGGAGCTATAGGTAAAGGTGGATTCCCTGTTTGTTTAGCCATACAATATCCCCAGAATTTTGCTAGTTCCACAAGAACTACAACTTAGGTTGACTTCTGTCCTCCACATGATGGTACACAACTGTGAGTATACACTACCATAAATATGTTCATCTACCTAAACACCACTTTCTAGTAAAAATATCCATTTCACTATAAAATGAAATTCTAACTTACAGAAGAAGCAAGGGAATACTAATGTAAGCAGATCAAAGGGGTTCCCAAACCAAATACACTTGGAAAATACAACTGATGTCACCGCTAGGTCAATAGGACTAATGAAAAGCTAAAGTGACATCAACATACATTTAGTACCACGGGATTCATCACAGAAATGCAAGAAATGTATAGTGAAAACCACTTTCTTCCATGAGATGGTGGGGCCACAAGAAAGTAAGAGACATAAGTTGGAAGTTCATCCATAGTTTTTTATCCTATGGTAAAAATCAACTCAAAACACATCAAAAACATGAACATAAAATTGGGAAACATGTCTAGACATACTTTGTTCACTTTTGTCAAATTAAAGTTCACAAAAAAACAAAATGAGACATGACAGTAGTTTTGCAGTAATCTAAGAAGCTCTTTGGAGCTGAGTTTTAACTACAGTGACAAAAGAACACTGCAGAAAAGGAAGGGTTTTGCAAACTCTTTCTTGATCAAAGAACTTAATCAGAGTACCTAACACACTTAAAATATCCAGTGACAAGAATTCCCAAATAGTTTAAATGAGGAGATGGTATGTGAAGGAACAGTTGCCAAAGAAGAAACTCCATTGTTCCATCAATTTCTGCCACCACCAGTAGTAAATATGAATCCCCTTTCCCTCAAATCCATGGTCTCATATTGACCTTATCTTTTTGGACCTTGTCATTTTACTGGGGTAAGAGATAGTCTTAGCTTAGTTTTAATTTGTGGTATCCTGGTGGCTGAGGATGTTGACTATCTGAAACAATGTTTCTCAAGTATTTGTATTTTATATTTTCCATAGAATCTGTTTATTTATGCCACATTTTAATTATTTCTAGATCTTAAAATTTTTAAGTTTTTAATATATTCTAGTCACTATCCCCTTGTTAGATAGACAGCAGATATTTTTATCCCTTTCTGCATGCTGCCTTTCTGTGAGTGATGTTTCATTTGCTGTAGAGAAATATTAATTTACTGAAGTTCAGTTTCTTAATTTTTGGTTTCTTCTTCCTTTCTTCATCCCTCCCTCCCTCCCTTCCTCCCTTCCTCACTCCCTTTCTTTCTTTCTTTCTTTCTTTCTTCCTTTCTTTCTTTCTGACTGCCTTTATTTCTTTCTTCTTTTGTTTCATTTTTATGCTTGTTATTTTGTGTATGTATATATGTATGTATCTATCTATCCAACTATCTATTAATTTATTTTGAGAAGGTAACAGTGGCTCAGTATCTAGTCCTAGCTACATTCAAACTTGTTATTTAGAAGAATCTGTTCTCAGTCTGATTAAAATCCACATGCCTCTACCTTCAAAATACTAAGATTAAAGGTGTGCAGCACCACTCCAGGCCCTTAATAGTTTGCCTTAATGTCTGCAACATCCTGGTCTAGTTCAGAAAGTCCTTTCCTGTGACAATGGCTCAAGTGTTTTCTCTACCTTATCTGTGAGACTTGGGGAACCACAGTTTTTAAAAAGATTCCTGACAATCTGTAATTTTGACAATCTCTTTTGATCATACACTCCTGTCTTCCAAAGCACACAACATTTTCTGCACACCAAACTTTCTTTTCTTAAACATGGACCCTTCAATACCAATTTACGATGCTCAGGTGTTCTTGAGTGCATCTGCTGAATTGAGATCAACTGATGAACTTACACACTCTTAGAGGAAATATTTGTATCATCTCCCAGTCACTAAAAATTGTCATTTACCCTGCAGCAATGTGTGAGGTTGTATGTTCAACACCCCTCTGCACACTGAGAATCTTCTGGTCTGAGCTTACACAAGTCTAGTCCATGATCTCACAATTGCCTTGAGTTCCTATGTGCAGTCGCCTTATTATGTTGAGATGTTTCCATATAGACATCATCAACTCTTACTCTTGAATATATTCTGATGTTATTTTTGCCACGGTGATCACTGGTATAGTGTGGATTTTGCAATTATATTCCCTTCAGGGTTGAGAATTCTGTTAGCTCTTGCTCTCTGCTTTTATATATGCTGTGGGTCATTGTGCCAATCACCAGCTATTATAAATAGCTTCTCTGATGGAGGTTGAGAGATCTGCTCATCAATGGGGTATAATGATAAATTATTAGGGCCCAGTTTTACATTGTGTCAACTTATCAGGACAATAGTAGTAGTTTCTCCCTCAGGTACTCTATTCTGTATTTCTCTCAGTTCCTGGATCAATTCTGGTATGATCTATGGGTTTCATCATATCAAACAGGACTTACATTCAATCACAGAATGCTTGATGCTTCTTATGATGTTTGTCGTTTCTGTTGTAATGATAAAATACTGGCCAAGCACAACTTGGGCAGGAAAGGGGTAAGGAAAAACATGGGAGGAAACGAAGGGGGCAGCCTGGAGTCAAAAACAAAAGCAAGGACTATGATGAATTTGAGCTTCCTGACTTGCTTCTCAAGAATTCCTCAATCTTCTCTATAATACAATCCAGATTTTCTTTTCAAAAAGTGTCACTACACATAGTAATATCTTACAAATCAAGAATTACTCAAGAAAATGATGAGTGTTTTGCATACAGGCCAATCTGATAGAGAAAATCCCTTCACTTTAGAATCATTCATTCCAGATTTGTCTAGTTTTATGCCTAACCAGCTCAGTGTTCATGTTACAATTGCATCAAATGGGATATCTTACAATAACAATTATTGTAGTTCAAGAGATTTATAGCTACACGTTTGATTATTAATTCTTTCTTCTAGTAGTGTGCGTAGCAACTTTTAGCATTGTGGGATCTAACCTGCAAGGCTGAAGATTCCTGTTCCTCTCATTTGATTTTTCTATATTTATTGACTTAGATATATGTTTGCTTCAAAAATGGGGTATTATCATCAAATTCTAAAGAACAATAGTAGTAACATGTAATAGTTTTGTCTTATGCTGAGTTTCTGGATAAGTGTAATTTGAGCATGTATAGGGAGAAAGATAGGAATAAATTTTCCGTATTCAGTATGGCTGCCAATGCTCGTTTAAATTTCCATATTTTGACCAATAGTATTATTGGTCTCTTTAACAAAGTCAGGTGACTGTATCAGTGTGGGTTTATATGTTTTCATACATTCTCAATTATATATCATTAGACAATGAATCAGTATTTATTCCATGCCCATACTCTTAAAATCTGGGATTATTACACATTCTACAGTTTTGTTCCTGTACATGATTATTTTTTCTATACTAGGTATTTTGTTTTTCTTCAGCCCTTAGCTGCCATTGGATATTGTTGTCTCCAGATAGCTGAGTCTGTGGAAATTACAAGGCCTCTATACAAAAGGAAAAGGGGGCATTAAGCCCCTAATCTGGACTGATACTAAGCAAGATGTATTTGAGGCTTTAAAAACAGTTCTGCCTTCAACTTCAGCCCTACAATTTACAGACAAAGAGGATTTTAACCCAAAGTTTGGAGCCATGAAAATACACTATGATAATTGGACCCTGCAATCACAGAATGGCCCACCTCTGTAAGAGCTATGGTGGCTACTGCTAGTTTAATGAATTATAGCAAACAAGTTAACTTTGGGTGAAGATTTTGTACTGAAACCTCCTCAAGACACAGTTGAGGCCCTCCTCTGTGAAGCATCAGAACACTAGAAGTCTAATGATTATTGGCACAGTAACAGGCACTACTTTTACCCTTGAATCTGGTTTGAGAAACACCACCAATAATTTGGGTATGCTCTCACCACATGACACATGTGCTCATCCATGACTGTCAGGAATGAAAGATAAAACGAGGTATATGGGAGTTGCAGTAGGTACTTTAGTAATGAAATGATTTGGGCCCAAGCCAGGTACCACTGACTGGAAAACTTATTGGGTTGATCTGACCCAGGCTGTCAGATAGGGAAAAGGAATGTCCACCAGCACCTACACAGATGACAGTCAGTATGCTTTTACTTCTGGCTGGGTCCACAGAGAGAAAGAAGACTTCTCATTGCTGGGAAAAAGGACATTAAGATATCCTAACTCTCCTAGAGGCTATTTGTTTTACACTACAAATTGCTGTCCTCCACTAGTAGACTGCTGACATGGAATTCAACAGAGCAGCCCCAAGACTAGTGGGGCCTATTCATATTCTAATGATTTACCAACACTTGGTGCTCCCTGAGACTCCATGGTAAAGAAGAAATGTTTACCTCAAGCCAAAACATTGATGGACAACACCAGAGGGAAAGATCATTCTCCCCCCAAAAAAAAAAAACTGCCTCGACTGTTGGTAACTAATCTTCACCTGGCTACTTATCTGGGGCAACAGATACTACTTATCTAGACTCAACAGCCTAGCATGGGATGCCTTATCCAGCTGCTAGTTTTATGCCCAAGTGAATCTAAATCACAGAGACCTTACCAAGTAAGGGGTTCAAATAATAGAGGTATATCCTAATAATCATGAGAGGAGTTACCTTCATCAAGATCTGAATTGCTGAGGGATGATAAAGGTTATTGATAGTCTTTAATGATAGCTTTTCTGGATACATGGAAGGGTTCCACACCTGGACTGATAGTGGTCAATTAGTATCTCAAAAGTTCCTACAGAAACTTGTTCCCTGATTTGATCTCCCCCAGCAATGTGATCCAACACTTGCTTTCATAGACAAAACCTCTCAACTAATAGCTAAAGAACTAGACACAGATTAAAAACTTCATTGTGTGTGTAGATCTCAGAGTTCTGGCCAGGTAAAAAGAATAAACAGAACATTCAAAACAAACAAACCAACAAAAAGCTTTAACAAAATTTTCATTACAGTCTATCAAATGATGGATAGGCCTCTTTGCTTTGCTTCAGCCCTTTGTACCCCATATGTGGGGGATATTACCACTCCCCCACCCATGAAATCATATTTGGAAGATCTCGCTCAGTGCTTCTCAAGCTCATATAACAGCAGTTGACAGAACTCTCTAACCGTTCCTTTCTAAAGTGACTGCAGTCAGTCAAGTTCCTCTTATGGGCTATTCGTTAAAGTATCTGTTTCCACCACTGGTTTCTCCATGATCCAGGCTGGTGAATCTCTCCACTCCTAAGGCTGTGAAGACAGCTGGTATTACACCATTGGTCTACCATATAACAGGTCAAGAAAGTGAAGCCACAGACACTATTGCCAAATGGACTGTGTCCAGAGTATGGACTCATTGAAATTAAGACTTCACTGTGCCCTGGACATTTTCACTATCTATCCCTCTACCTCCTCCTGAGACTTGTGTTTGTTATCAATACAGGTTTATGGTCTATCCCCATGGCCCTCAGGCCTAGACCTAGAAGCTCCAGAAGACAGATACAGGGAAGGTATTAGCTAATGTGACTACAGACCAGCAACCCACAGTCATTTTGACCTTGGCTCATGATGCCTGCTATTCTGCCTCATGGCTTAACCCATATTGATAACAACAAAATACTGGCCTTCTGAGACTACTTTGTGGACATGTACCAATGGTTTGGCTAAATGTGCCTCTTCTGATGTTTACAAAGTAAGTAGATAGGTTGGTCAGAACCTACAGATACTAAAAGTTTCAGTTTCTAAATTAAAACGACAGTTAGAGTCCCTTGAAAAAAAATGATCCTACATCATGGGAAAGGCTTAGATTTCTCATGAGATAAAAAGAGAAGCTTTACAACTTTGAGAAAGAATTGCTGTTTCTACGCTTATTCATCAGGAGTAATCAGAGGAAATCTTGCCCCAGTGGATAAACAATTGGGATAGGTCTCTGTTCTCTTGGGCCCACTGGCTCTACTGTAAGGCCTGTTCAGGTGTTTAATTTTCATTCTAATTGAATTAACATCAATTAGAATGAAAATTAAGCATAATGATCAACATAATGATTCTGTGGACTGACTGGCTTGTTTGCTAAATCCAGTCTGTGGAACAGAGCCACAGACCTTAATAGGCCCCCAGCTCTTAGCACAACCTACACCATGATGGAAGTGTCATTTAGACTGTAAAGCTCAGCACAGAAATAGCACCTCTACCAATACTAAAACAAAGGCCTAGTGTATCAAATCCATACAGTTCTAGAAAGTCTCAAAATGTCCTAAACTTGTTCTTTATCTTCTGTTTTTCCGCTTCTGGCTAATTTCTTGATAACTAAAGTATGTCAACCCAAAACATGGTTCTTTTTCTTAAATCCTCACTGTGAAAAATGCCTGGGACTACAATGGGCTCTGGAACCAACAGTGTAGTTGCTGGTCAGATAATAAAGTCTTTATTTGTTTTCAACCCATGTCTGAGCAGTTTTCTCTGGTGAATACCTCATAACAGAATTTTATTTAAACCTTCCATGGTCGTAAAGATTTTTATTGCATCTGTCTTTTATTGCCTTCATTTGACATATTTGCAGATATTTTAATTAGGGAGTTATATTGAGAGAGATTGTTTCCTTGATTTCTTTATCAGTATGATTATGATTTGTACATCAGATTTCAAATGCTGTTTTTTTAAATCCTGCTTTGCTGGTGAATGTCTGTATATCTGATACAGTTTTTAGGGTTTGTTTTTTGTTTTTTGTTTTTGTTTTTGTTTTGTATTTCACTATAGCATCTGCAAATAAAGATTCTTTGATTTCTTTTACTGTCCCTAACATTTTTATTTCTTTCACTTCCCTAATTTGCTTTGTAGAAATACAAGTTCTTTGTTAAACTAAAGTAGTTAGAATGCACATCTTGGTGCTTTTCAGAAATGAATTGAAACACTGAAATTTTCCTTCATTTCTGATGATGCTGGATGTGGGTTTATTATATATTGCCTTTATAATGCTGAACTTCATTCTCTGAATCCCTATTTTCTCCTGGACTTTTATCATGTATTGATGTTGGGTGTTACCAGAGGCATTTAATCCATTTTATCAACTGATCATTTTTTTCTGTACTTTACTCTGTTTATATTGTGGATTACATTAATTGATTTAGGGCTGTTAAAGCAGTCTGACATCTCTTGGATGAGCCAATATGATTATGGCATATCAGCATTTTGATGTGTTCTGTAATTCATCTTACAAGCATTTAATTTATGTCAATGCTCATCAGACATTAACCTTTGTTTTTTCCACTCTTTGGTAGAGTCTTCATATTTTTTTAATTCAGTGTATTACTGGCTTCATAAAGTAAATGTTCTTTCTTTTCCTAAATATATGGTAGTTTGAGATATATATATATATATATATTAGTGTTAGTTTTATTTGAAATCATGGTACAATTTTACAGTGACTTCTTTTTATTTCTTTTTTAATTTTTATTTTTAAATTTAAATTTATGTTAGAAACAAGATTGCTTCACATGTCAATCCCAGATTCCTCTCACTTTCCCTCCCCTCCTCCCACACCCTCCCACCAACTCCCCCGAGTACCCCCTCCTTTCCCCAGGGAGGGTGAAGCCATAGTCTGTCATTTCATCCAGGGCAGTACCTAGACCCGCCTCCAAGAGTCCAGTGTGAAAGTGCATCTCTCATTGTGGGATGGGCACCCAAATTCCATTTGTATGCCAAGGATAAATACTGATCTACTACCCAAAGCCTCATAGATTACCTAGGCCTCCTCACTGACACCCACATGCAGGGGATCTTGATGAGTCCCATGCTGGATTCCCAGCCATCAGTCTGGGATTCAAGAGCTACTCCCTGTTAGGCCAGCTGTTTATGGGGGTTAAACCAGCCCAGTCTTATCAGTCCTCCCTCTCTGTCACTAGTTTCCTTGAGTTCAGCTCAGTGCTTAGCCGTAGGTGTCTGCCTTTGCTTCCATCAGCCACTGAATGAAGTTCGTGTTTCCCAGACTCTCTGGCCTTGGGATTGTAGGCTGAAACTCCCCAGATCTGTCTAATATCCATATATGAGAAAGTACATGCCGTGTTTCTTTTTTTGTGACTGGGTTACCTCACTCAGGATGGTTTCTTCTGCAGTTGTTTGTTTTTTTCTGCTAAATAGTACTCCATTGTGTAAATATACCACACTTTCTTTATCCACCCTTCGGTTGAGGGGCATCTAGGTTGTTTCCACGTTCTGGCTATTACAAATAATGCTGCGATAAACATAGTGGAACAGATGTCCTTGTTGTATGTATGAGCATCTCTTGGATATATGCCTAAGAGTGGAATTGCTGGGTCTTGTGGTAGGCTGATTCCCATTTTCCTGAGGAAATTTCCATACTGATTTCCAAAGTGGCTGTAACAGTTGGCACTCCCACCAGCAGTGGAGTAGTATTTCCCTTTCTCCACAACCTCTCCAGCATAAATTGTCCTTGGTGTTTTTGATTTTAGCCATTCTGACAGGAGTGAGATGGTATCTCAGAGTTGTTTTGATTTGCATTTCCCGGATGGCTAAGGATGTTGAGCACTTTCTCAGGTACCTCTCAGCCATTTTAGACTCCTCTTATGAGAATTCTCTATGTAGTTCTGTAGCCCACTTTTAAATTGGATCCTTTGGTGTTTTGGAAACATGCTTCTTGAGTTCTTTGTAAATTTTGGAAATCAGCCTCTGTCAGATACAGGGTTAGTGAATATCTTTTCCCATTCTGTGTGCTGCCTTTTTGTCTTGTTGACTGTGTCCTTTGCCTTACAGAAGCTTCTTAATTTCAGGAGGTCCATTGTATTAATTGTTGACCTCAGTGTCTGTGCTACTGGTGTTATGTTCAGGAAGCAGTTTCCTGTACCAATTTGTTCAAGGGTACCACCCACTTTCTTTTCTAAGTGGTTCAGTGTGGCTGGGTTTATGTTGAGGTTTTTGATCCATTTGGACTTCAGTTTTGTGCATGGCAATAGACATGGATCTATCTGCATTTTTCTACATGCCAGCATCCAGTTATACCAGCACCATTTGTTGTAGATGCTTTCTTTTTTCCATTGTATATTTTTTGCTTCTTTGTCGAAGATCAGATGTTCATATATGTATGGGTTAATATCAGTGTGTTCAATTCGATTCCATTGATCTACCTGTCTATTTTTATGCCAATACCAAGCTGTTTTCAAGACTACAACTCTATAAAAGAGCTTGAAGTTAGGGATGGTGATGCCTCTAGGTGTTGCTTTGTTGAATAAGGTTGTTTTAGTTATCCTGGATCTTTTGTTTTTCCATACAAAGATGATTATTGTTCTTTCAAGGTCTGTGAAGAATTGTGCTGGGATTCTAATGGGGGTTGCATTGAATTTGTAGATTGCTTTTGGCAGGATTGCCATTTTTACTACGTTGATCCTACCTATCCAAGAGCATGGGAGATCTTTCTATTTTCTTATGTTTTCTTTAATTTCTTTCTTTAAAGACTTAAAATTCTTACAATACAGGATACAGGTCTTTCACTTGTTTGGTTAGCATTGCCCCAAGGTATTTTATGTTGTTTGTGGCAATTGTAAAGGGTGAGGTTTCCCTGATGTCTTTCTCAGCACTTATACCATCTGTATATTTTAGGGCTACTGATTTTCTTGAGTTGATTTTGTATCCTGCCACTTTGCTGAAAGTATTTATGTATGGGTCTATTTAATTTAATAATTTCATCTTGATTTAATGTTGGGAGGTAACATGTACATCTGGAAATTTATCCATTTGTTTACATGTATCCATTTTAGAGGGATACACATATGTTCAAGCATCTCTTTATGATTTTTCCATTTTTCCTCAGTGTGTCATAATGGCTTCCCTTACACCTTTAAATTTTTTAAATTTTCATTATTTATCTTTTACTTTTGTGATTTTGGGTAGAGTTATGTCAATCTACTTACATTTAGTTTCATTCATTTTTTGAATTGATTTTCCATTTCTGAGTTTCCATTAATTTCTGCCTTAATTTGGATGATGTCTTCCACTTACATTTTTGAGTTGTTAATTGCTTCTTATTTTCAAGGCAAACTTTATTAACTTGTGATTTCTCAAACTTTTTGATGTGGGTTCTCAGTGACATAAAATTTCCTCCTATGACCATTTTCATTTTTTCCCCATAGACTTTGGTATGTTGTAATTTAATATTCACTCAAAACAAAGAATTTTATAATTTCCAACTTGTTTTTTTTCCTTAAATCAAGTTTGGTTCAGTTTTATGTAAATTAGCTTCCTTATATTTGCTTTCTTTCACCATTTTCTTTTGTTGTTTCTCTCTGAGTTAGTCCTGATAGACTAACTGTATGAATGCAGGATGTGACCTCAACTTTTCTGTGTTTTAGAGACTTGCTTTTTTCCTAATGTACTGTGCATTTTGCAGAAAGTCCCATGAAGTGCAGAGAAGAATGTTTACTCTTTACCTTTGTTGCAATGTTCTAGAGGTATATGTTATCTTTTTGATTTTGAGGAATTACAAACACATAGGACCACAAATACTTCCCAATGTTATAAAAATAGTAGTAGCAGTTCACATGCAGAACTTAAAAACAAAAAGGAAAAATGACAGGAAGTAATACAAACCATTTGATAATAACTATTAATATTTATGATATCATAACTTTAATGAAGGTACAAGACAAATAAATTGAATCAGAAAATAATACCCAGGATTTTTCTGATTTCAAGAACATTTTGAAAGTATTGTTTCATGTCAGTGTGTTAGTGAAAGTTGCTAAATGTATAGTGAAAAAACAGTAATTTGTGTAAATACATCATTTTTCTTCAGATTTAGAAATGCACGATGTGTTAAATATAAAGTTAGAATTGACTTATGATGTCCTTTGACTTTAGAATTTCTCTATTCTTTTTCATATTACTTGTCTATTACTGAAATTGAGGTCTTGAAGCACTCACCATCTCTGTTCTGGGGTCAATCTGTGCTTTGTAATCTAATACTAACAGTAAGGAACTTGGGTAGTCCTGTGTTTAATGTGTACATAATTCAAATTGTTATATCCTGTTGATAGATTTCCCCCCTTTAATGAGTAGTGTACTGTTTTCCTGAATGGCTTTTGTTTGATGTCTAATTTGTTAGGCCTGCTTACATTTTAGATACATTTGCTTGGAATGCTTTTTCCACTCTTTAGCTCTAATTTGGTATCTGTCATTCATTGGGAAATATGTTTCTTGAAATCAGAAAAATCTTGGGTATTATTTTCTGATTCAATTTATTTGTCTTGTCCCTTCATTAAAATTATGATATCACAAATATTAATAGTTCATTTTATGAGTATTCTGGATCAGGAACTTCCTGTTTTATACCAACAAATGGGATTTGATGTTAAAAATTTTGAGATGGTGACAGAGAGCTTATTTCCAAATTATATAAAGAACTCAAGAAAGTAGTCACCAAAACACCCAATAATCCAATTAAAAAGTGGGGTACCAAGCTAAATAGAGAAATCTCAACAGATGAACCTAAAATAGCTGAGAGACACTTAAGAAAGTGCTCAACATCCTTAGCAATCAGGGAAATGCAAATCAAAACAACTCTGAGGTACCATCTTGCTCCTATCAGAATGGCTAAAACCTAAAACACCAATGACCGTTTATGCTGGAGAGAATGTGGAGAAAGGAGAACACTCTTCCACTGTTGGTGGGAGTTCAAACCTGTACAGATACTTTGGACATCAGTATGGCAGTTCTTCAAGAAAATGGGAATCAGTCTACCCCCAGATTCAGCAATTCCACTTTTAGGAATAGTTGCACATTCATGCATCAAGGACATCTGGTCCACTGTTCATAGCAGCATTATTTGTAATAGCCAGAACCTGGAAGCAACCTAGGTGCCCATCAATTGAAGAATGGATAAGGAAAATGTAGTACATTTACACATTGGAGTACTATTCAGTGGGAAAAAAACAATAGAGTCCTGAAATTCGCTGGCAAAGGGATGGAACTAAAAGAAACCATCCTGAGTGAGGTTACCCAGTCACAAAAAGAGAAACATTGTTTGTACTTACTCATATGCGGATATTAAACACTGAGCAAAGGATTGCCAGCCTACAATCCACACTGCCAAAGAAGCTAGGAAACAAGGAGGACCCTAAGAAAGACAGACATACATAGTCCCCCAGAGAAGGAGAAAGAGACACGATCTCCTGAAGTAATTGGGAGGATGGTGGAGAGGAGAGTGAGTTAGCAGAAAGAGTAGGAGAGAGGAGGAGGGGAGAGGAGGAAGGTTGAGTTGGGGGAAGAATAGAGAACAAGAAAAGAGATGCCATACTAGAGGGAGCCATTATAGGTTTAACGAGAAGTATGGCACTAGAAAAATGTCCAGATATCTACAAGATGACCCCACCTAAGATTCTTAGCAATAGTGGAGAGGCTTAAATGCCCTTCGTCTATAATGGGATTGATGACTACCTTATATGCCATCCTAGAGCCTTCATCCAGTAGCTGATGGAAGCAAAAGCAGACACCCATAGCTAAGCACTGAGCCAAACTCCTGGAATCCAGTTGCAGAGAGGGAGGAGTGATGAGCAAAGGGGTCAAGACCAGGCTGGAAAACCACAGAAACAGCTGACCTGAATAAGGGAGAACTCATGGACCCCAAAATGACATCTGAGAAACCAGCACAGGACTCAGACTCCCTGAAAAATGTTTTTACCAGTTACAAGTCTTGGGTAGTCTATGGGGCCTCCAGTAGTGGATCAGTATTTAACCCTAGTGTACAAATGGACTTTGGAAGCCCATTCCACATAGAGGAATACTCTCTCAGCCTAGACATACGGGGGAGGGCCTAGGTCCTGCTCCAAATGATGTGACAGACTTTAAAGATCTCCCATGGAGAGAGTCTCACCCTCCCTGGGGAGCAGAAAGGAGATGGTATAGGGGGTCGGTGGGAGACAGGGGAGGAGGTGAGGGAGTGGGAACTGGGATTGACATGTAAAAGAAGATTGTTTCTAATTTAAATAAAAATATACAAGAAAAGCAAATTTTGAGATGGCAGTTTACACACAAAATATATTAGTTTAAAAACATTAAAAATCATCTATAGAGCTTGCAGGTTCTAAATTCACACTCCTTTAATTTCATGTGCATTTTACGCAAAAAAATGCAAAATTAAATGGGAAAATAGTTGTCCTTTTCAGTGGAAACACACAGGTTTGGAGCTTGGCGTTTTGTTCTCCTGGGAACCAATACAAAAACACACTATGGCCAACTCAATTGGAGTTTACGTCTTCCCCAAACTGTATTAATTAGAAAATTTCAGTAAAAGGCATTAACAAAGTGTGTTATTTTATTAGATCTACTTACAAAGTATTTTGTACTTTGACAATTTAAAAATACTTATAAAAATAATACTATTGTTAAATATGTAAAAATTTGGATTTTCTTAAACTTTGTATTTGAACCATGCCTGCCATAAAAAACTGTGACACACAAATGGTCAGATTATAGGTGTGCAACAATAAAATAACCAGCAACATACTTGGTTTGGATAACACATGGTTTGCCATAAATTGTATAATTAGTATGATTATAGTTGAAAAGAGGACACTTTAAACTTGGTAATTAATCACTGTACATTTTTACATATGATGAGACATCATTCTCTATACCATAAATAGATATTGATGTCATGATGATAAATATATTCAATAGTTGCTTAACTTTTTAGGAGCTTGTGTAAATATTACTGAGAACTCTGGCAATTCCAAACTTAAAGAAATTAGTGCAAATATTTGAGATTAACAAAAAAGATACATTATTTCTAAATACTATCATTTTGATACTTAAGAAATGTGACAATTGTGCCTGAATTCATGGATTTGTCAGTAGAAAAATAGGTAAAGAGCAGTATTCTTTGTATGGTACTGTTTCCAGCCTCACATAATTTCAATTCTATAGAAGAAGAGATTTAATACATATTTATTCTCATGAATGAAATTTATGAAGGTAACTCAGTATACAACTTGATATCCACCTAATCTTTTATTTTCAGAAAAACCCAATCATTGAGATTCTTATTTATTATGGAAGAAAAATGCTATAGTATAATTAATATGCTTGCCCCCTAATATATTAGATTGGTGATTCAACCAAATAAATGAACATGATTAAAAGATAAATAGACTTTTACAATTAAAAGTTCAGGTTATTTTACACATTCAGACTGAAATATCATAAATATCTTAAATAAATCTTTCATTCTAAAATATTGTTAAGTAACCTGCACCCAGATATTTATGTTTTCAAATTTTAAAACACTGAAAAACGGTGACTATCCACAGTAAACTAGAAAAAAATCT
This sequence comes from Mesocricetus auratus, assembly GCF_017639785.1. Lineage (NCBI taxonomy): Eukaryota > Metazoa > Chordata > Mammalia > Rodentia > Cricetidae > Mesocricetus > Mesocricetus auratus. Next base: position 5,018,454 of record NW_024429215.1, read on the forward strand.
TAAAATTTGACTTTTCATATTCATCTAATAAATAAATTGTTTCAAGTATTTAAAATACAAATGCACACATAACTGATACAATGAAACCTGCACATCCTAGATCAGCCATATTTCTAAGTTAGTGAGAAGGAAAAGCAATCCCATACACAGTGAGAGAGACTGTCATTATTACTTTGAAAGGAAATTAACTACCATGAATTAAAAGATTCTATACTGTGCATATGTAGACTAATATGCATAATCAGATGGTAAACATAATTTGTATCTAATAGACATTATGCACATACAAACTGTTTACTTACCATCTTTTAACAATAAGAAACTAACATCAAATTAGAAAATTAGACCACATTTTCTATTGTAATAGAAAATAATGCTAGCCTTGCAATTGCTGATCTTTTGTAGTTATGGCATTAATTAATTAGTGATGAATATACTTAAGTAGCTACAATTAGGAAGTGACTAAATTTAACTGGAGAAGGAACAGTCCACTTTTCAAATTGCATACAGAGTTTCTCACACCTATGTAAAAAAATTATCAAAAGTGTGAAAGTCTTTGTGAGCCTTGGAGAATATATGATTGCATTTGCACCACTCTCTATGAAAAGCACATTTTGAAAATTTGTTGTCTAAACCAAACATGATAACTTTTATAGTTTTTACAATTGTAAATTTATTTTAGATTCATTGCCTACTTCATAAGATATTAAATCATACTTACACAGCACTCTCCTCTTTTCCATATCAGACAAGCCAGCCACAGAGAGCTCATGTTCCTGCCAGTGTGATTTTGCAGGCATGGGGTTGCTGCTATGTAACCTGGAGAGGGACTCTGGCTGATGCCAGAGGTGCCTGAGCTGCTGAGATGGGCGAGCAGAGAAGAGGAGGAGGAACGGAGAGGAACAGAGACACCATCTGATATAAAGCATAAGAGTGTCCTTCTAGCATGCAAAGTCAAATATCTGGTAGGTCATACAGCTTTGCAACCTTCCTTGAAGTAAGCAATGATCCCTGGAGCCAGAAGACTCTTCCACAGAATATTTTATCATGATGCCAATTTTTAAATTTCCCTAGCTTCCTTCATCATGTCCATTTCAGACTAAACCTATCACATCCTCATGTCCAGTGAAATTTCACACTTGACCATTTTTCCTCTTCCACTGCTGAATTGATGACTTAATCCACAACCACATTACAGCAGACACAGTAATGCCACACATACAATAATCAATCAGTCCTGTGCTTATTTTAGGTGTTTTTCCACCCATTGCAATCAGTCTAGTTCCTGTGTAAGTATTTCAATGTTGCTCTTGTCCAATTCAGACTTGAGTGCAAGCTGCATTTCTTATTTTCAGATTTGTGTAGTGTGGCTACCTACAGCTATGGGCATGTCAGCCTTGAATAAAATGCACCTGGCTTCTTTTAAACCATTACACCCATTATTCTTTCTCTTTAGCAGGATCTAAGATACTCAGTTTAGACTTGTCTGACACTATGTCTTCATCTTACATTTTTGATAATATCTAGAAGCGTTTCTCAGAGCCCCCATCACAATTATTGGGCACACAGAAAGACATTCCTGACAATTAACAAATACACATTGCATTTTCATGGATCAAATAGGTAAACATGCAAACAATCAGACAACACAAATATTAGGAGTCAGATAAAAGAATCTGAAACAAATGAAGACATTTCCAAAGTAGAGAGTTTGTCACAATGTCTACTTCTGACATTCTGTCCACACATCTTCAGCAGCAAACACACATACTGTTTGTCACTCACACAAAAAGGAATCCCTGGTCACTAACTTCGGGGACATCAGCTCTTTTCTCAGGAGTACAGCTAGACATCTAGAGTCCACTAATCTTTATCAACCTTCCACTATGGAAGCCATCTCCAGCAGAGCTAATATTGAAAAGAAAATGACTAAAACCCAAGTTCCTATCTGCCCCTTGAAATAACAGTTTGAGTCACTAAGAAGAGATCAAGGAATGCAAGAGTGAAAATGCCTTAATGGGATAAAGAGAGGAGAATGATGTTTCAATACATACTTCCCCAGGGCACTTAAACACTAAATTTACATTATGAATAAATGGAAAAATAAGACATACTCAACCATAAATTCTCTGTTATCTATAGTCATTATCCAATCAATTGTTTTGTTAAGTGGATAGATATCATAAGCAGAAAAAAACAGCAATCAGCACATTTCCTTTCCTGTTTAAATGGTAATTCATTCTGACTAAGCAAGCACTCAGTGCTGGTGTAAGATCAAACAAATGTAGGAATCTGCAGAGAGCAAGAGATAAGAACCCAGGAGAACAGCATATTAGCAAAGTATCTGGACATCCATGAGTGTGGTAACATGAACTCCAAATATCCAGCATGGATATGCACAGTTCATATGTGTATGAATGCTGGTCTATAATTTCACTTGTGACTGTAGTTACCACTTGAATCAACCCAAGTACTTTCTGACAATATACTTCAATCTCCTGTAGAATTCTCTTACACTTTCTCCCTGCATGCTTTGAATCTGAGGCCCTGAATTAACAATAACAAACAAGATGGATGAAAAATATTTTTAGGATCTTCTCCAGCCACAGTAATACCAGAGAGAGCCTGTCCCAAAGCATAAAATCCTTAGTGAAATGTCCACAAGTGTGAAACAAGAAAATACTCATAAGAAAGCCATTTATGATGAAAAAAAAGTTTAAACCAGATGGGGCCATAATAGATGAAATGGAAAAGGGTCAGAAAAGGCCCCTGCCAGGACTAAGGAAGTCACAGTAGCAGACCTAATGCTCTATAGAACCAGACACTATCAATAGTTTTGATTACCAGGGATTCCAGGGGTCATAGAATATTCCTTCTTCTACAAATGTATGAATATATTGTATTGATGGCCCAATCTAAATAGTTTGTGTTTCTTTCTGATGTAAATAACTCGTCTACGAATTGATTTCTAAATGATCAACTTTATATCAATGAAGAAATCAAGTTTCCTCTTTGAATCTGAAATTTGATCTCCTTTAATATTCTTTTATCCACTATGAATCACTGAATCAGTATATTGTCATGATACCTTCTATACCTAGATCATTGGCTCCCTCCACAACTTCTCCTTTCCTGAGACTATAGTGCCATTATGAAATGTAATACCTTAGAAATACATCTAGGTTTTCATCCCCAGCCCCTGAAAACAACACTTAGCAAAGCTGTCAGGAAAATGGTTCTCTTTTCAAAAGCCCATGGATGAGTTAAGGCAGTTACTCTACTGTGTATGGCTCTGCAGCCATGATGGCTGTTAATGTAATGGCGATCACAATGAAAACTGCACGTCATTGAATGTGTGAGCGATTGCTTCCTCTTGATAGTAATGAATCTATATTTTGGACTTGGACACAACTGAGTGAGGTTCAGCATCCTCCCTGATATCCTCTACTTTAACAGCCTGTCTGAAGGAGCCATCTGTGCCCCACTACCTCCATTTCCTGGGGACTCCATGTACTGCCGTTGACATGTACTGTCCATTGTTTAATTGACTTTTGCTATTCTACTGGAGTAGGATGAATTGTTAAAAATTGTAATTGCATTTCCCTAAGAGCTGTTGATGATGCAACCTATATTAGCCAGTATCTCATTCCTTTGAGAATGCTCAGAGAAGGTCCTAAGCCCATCCAATTGATTTTCCCAACCCTATTATAGTTTCCCCTCCCTCCTCTTCTCCAAGTACTTCTCTCTATCTCCCCTGATCCACTGCTTCTCTTTTGCCTTCACAAAAGCACAGGTCTTCCATGTAGATTAGCCATTCCTGGGACCTTTTTTGAAATTGGTGATCTGTTTATGTGACTCATGCTTTCTTGAGTTTTGTCTTCTTTTTTTATCACAGACAGTAATCTTCTGAGGAATCTATAGCCACAAAGATTCTCTGCATTTCTGTTGTCTTCCTTTTCATATGGTTGATTGTTTCTTGAGCCATGAAGAAGCTTTTTTGTTTTATAGAATTCAACTCGTCATTTGTCGAGTATAATTTTCCAGCAAAGGGAGGCCTATTCAGACAGTCCTTTCCAACACTGATATCTTGTGGGGTACTGCCCGTGCTTCCTTCTAGCTGTTTCAGTGTTTCAGTTTTAGGTCTTTGGCCAAATGAGAGTTCATTCTCATGGAAGGTGGCTTAATTTCATTCTTCTGCATATGGATTTCCTGTTTTCTTTTCTCCAGCCTATGTTTTTTTTTAAATTTGGTAAAAATGTTTCATGCCAGTGACATAATGGTTTTTTATTACTATGATTCTATACTATACCCTGAGATCTGTAATGACAATTCCTCCAGCATTGTTCTTTTTGTCCTGGATTATATGGGCTGTCTGGCATCTTTTATGATTTTTATATACATTTTAAGATAGATTTTTCCCTTAGGAAACTGATACTTTGATTCTATAAATTGCCTTGAGAATATATATATATATATATATATATATATATATATATATATACATACAGAGAGAGAGAGAGAGAAACTGTCTAAGCAAAGAATGTTAATGTTTTTGTTTTTTTGAGACAGGGTTTCTCTGTAGCTTTGGAGGCTGTCCTGGAACTCACTCTGTAGACCAGGCTGGCCTCAAACTCACAGAGATCCGCCTGCCTCTGCCTCCCGAGTGCTAGGATTAAAGGCGTGCGCCACCAACGCCCGGGATGTTAAAGTTTTTAATCCCAAATCATTTTTCAGTCCACAAGCTTTGGATATGAATCAAAGTTATGATTCTATGCCAGCAGTTTTTGATCTATTTTTGTAACTTAAAAGAATTTATGTATGCTTCAGAAAGTCACAACTTGAACCTTCCTGTCACAGGTTAAATGAAGTCCTGATAAATTATTCTATCATGTCAATTAACAGATTCAGCTTCACTGCCTATTGCATATTCATGAGGAGGAATCTCTAATAAGATTTTCCTTAAGTTCCTCAACTTTAACTCCTGTCACTGGTCTGTATGCCATCCAGCAGATTTACACTCAGTGGTTAGATACTAACCAGAAGTCATCTCTGGACTACAAACTACTCCAAAACCAATCTAGACCATGCCAGCCCCAGGTAGTCTGACAAACAGCAGAGATTAGGACTTATTGAGAGCTGATGTCAACCAGTCCAGTATATGTGACTACTCCTAGTCTCTTCAGTTGGGTCAGCAAACCAGATGCCTCTGATGACTGTTCTGTTTCCCTAATTCCCTGTCAGCCATTGACTAACATTCTTGCCTCCTGATCCCTGACAACAGCATTCTAATTTCACATGAGAAAGTTACAGAAAAGAGTACAACACCTGTCATCTTCAGCCGAATGTGTGAATATTCTTTCCATTCAAAGGAAATGGGTAAATGGGTACATTTAATGCCTATTGGCATACCAGGGCATATGGGATTTCAAGAGCCCAGATGATCACAAAAGTACCAGCTAAAATCAAATAGTCCTAGATCTATCACTACGGGGTTTATTAGCTGAAATAGTTCTGCAATATGAGGGCAATGTTGAGGAATGTGAATATAACTGTGTAAAGGTGTGTTGCATTTGTTCATGCTGCATTTGTTTAACGATGTTAGTTTGTGTTTCTCTTTTTATGTTGCATATGTTTACTTATGTAGAGTTGTGTTTTTGTTTCACCCTGTGTGCCTAAGGCATCATATTATTCTAATAAAAAGCTAAGTCCAATAGCCAGGCAGGAAAGGGATGGGCAAGGTTGGCAGGCATAGAGAATAGAGAGTAGAAAAAAAGAAGAAAATATGGGAATGAGGAGAGAGGGAAACTCGCACAGCTAGTAGCCAGCAAGACAGGGATAGCAGGAAAGTAAGACATACAAAAAGAGAGAAGGTTAAGAAGTCTGAGGCAAATCGTAGGTAGAGGGAATTAATAGGAGAGTAGAAAAAATGAAGGAAAAAAAGAGAATAAGGGGAGAAGGAAATTCCTAGGGCTAGAAGCTAGGCAGCCGCCAGTCAGTCAGACAGTGACAGCTCAAAAGTAAGATTTTCAGAAAGAAAAAGGTAAAAAAGCCCGAGGAAAAATGTAGATAAAGAGAAACAGATTACAGTAAGAGCTAAGATAAGGCAGAGTATTCCTAATGAAGAATAAGTGTGTATTCATTTGGAAGCTGGGTGATCAGCCAAATGAAAAAGCCTGCTATAGGACACTTCTTTCTATTCCAACCAATCAGGTACGATTAGAAAAACCCAAGTCATTGTAAGAGCAATCTTATAAATATTAAAGCAACTTGGAAGGAAATAAATGATACTAGTCCCTGCTTAACTGGTCTCTGTGGCTAACTATCCTTACTTCCATTGCTGCAGGCTCCCTAATCCTGCTTCTAATATTCCTCCAAATCGGGCCATTTTTATTATCATTACATCATTGTGATGTGATTTTATTATTGTTGTCCACTGGTAAGGTCATTCCTCTGCCCATAATTATTTTCTTTACAGGTGACTTTACTCCCTGGGAAACATCTGGGACATTCTCTGCCCCTGGCTCTGCATTTCAGGTTGAAAAAAATCAGATGCGAGGATGTCTTATCCTCAGATGTAATGATGTTACTCACATACCCATACCTTAAGACTTCTGGGAGGAAGCCATGTAGAACATTTTTGATCCCAAGCCACTATCAACAAGCTATTTACCTGAACACCATTAGAAGTGCTGTTAGTGGTGTGTCTCAGAGGATCCACAGTTATATGTGAAATTGAGGTTCTTGAAGGACCCATGGCAGTTGGAACTCATGTGTATACTATGGGTGTTCTATTCCAAAGTCCAAGACAAAGAGAAGTAGCTTCATTTGTAGAACATCCATCATGCATAGAGATTGCACAGTGGTACCCAGGCTACACCAGTCACAGATACAGAATACTCAACAAGGCCTGTGCTCTGCATTGAATGAAGAACCAATAATCAGGCAAAATCCAGAAATTCCCTGACACATACTAAATTTGTTAACATACAATTCATCATTTACCATGACAAACTATTATTTGAGTTATAAAACATGACTTCCTTCCCTGACCCTTATTTCCTACAGATCAATACTCTCCAGTGATCCATTCATCTATGTCATTGATTTCCTCCTTTGTTTATGCTCATCTTAAGAAGCTACTGTCTCAGAAGCAGGTCTGTGTTTAATAGTTCGTACACAATAGTAGCTGAAAACATTCCCTGTTTAGGGTGGGAATTCTTAATCTGTTTCCCAGTAAGATATTTTTCATCTAATTTCATTATAGTTGATACATGAGTGAATTGTATGCAAGCATTCACAGCTTCTGTAGGTTCATGTGCTTATCAACTTCAAAGTCATCAAGGACCTTCAATGAAGAGCTGACAATCTTAACCTGTCATAGGAAAACACAGAAGGCAGAGAGATAGCTCAGGGGCTTAGAACACAGCTGCTCTCAGTTCGCAGTGCCACATGGTGGCTTACAACAATCTATAAATTCAATTCCAGGAGAATTTATGCTCTCTTCTGAAGTTTATGCATGAAATGCACATAAAAAATGCAGGCAACACATTCCTTAAAGACTAAATAAGGGAAAACCATGTAAGGCCGTGTGGTGGTAGTGCAAGTCTTTAATCCCAGCACTCAGGAAGTAGAGGCAGGCAGATCTCTGTCACTTAGATGCCAGCCTGGTCTACAGAGTACATTCTACGACACATTCCAAAGCTACACAGAGAAAATGTGTGCCGAAAAAACAAAAGTGAAAAATTTAATATAGGAATAGGGAAAGACTTTCTCAGCGGGATTCCAGTTACTTGGGAGATAAGAGCAACAGCTGCCAATTAAGTCTGTATGAAATTGAAAGGCTCCTTCATAGAAAAAAGGAAAAACAAACAACTGAGTCTATAGCTACACCTACAGAATGGAAGATACTCTTTGCATACTGTACATCTGACGGAGAACTAATGTCTAGAATATATAAATAACTCAGAAGACTAAGCACCAATAAAAATCAGACAGTTTGGTTACTGAGTCAGCTAATGAAGTAACAGTTCTCCAAAGACAAAATGCAAATGGTCAATACTCATGGAATATATGTTGAAATTCACTAACCTTCGGAAAATTGCAAAACATTTACTTTCCAGGATGTCCCAGTCAGAATGACAACTAAGAAATCCAGTAACAAGTGCTAGAGTCTGGGTGTGTCTTCCCAGACCCAAGGAAGCCTTGGATGGGCTGGGAAGGTAATGATCCCGGGAGGATGGGTTGATGAGACTGGAGAAAGGTATTGTGTTAGGGATCCTTGTGGAGGAATGGGTGAGAATTGAGATGACTCAAGGGTATATATTAGGGGAGGTGCTTTAGGTCAGATTTCACCCAGGAATGTGTGAGGGTTAAGTTCCAGGGGCCTTTGGTCTGTGCTTATCTGAGGCTCCTGGGTGGGGTTAACTGAGTGAGATGAGGAGAATGGAACGTGACAGGCAGAGGTGTCCTACGGAAGCTTTATTCCCACACCCCTCTGCACCCTGTCCTGAATCAAGAGCACTTGTGGTACACTATATTGGGACCTTGTTCCTCATACTGCTCACGCTGGATCCAGCGGGACTGGAAGGCATACAGAGAGGCCAGAATGGATCCCCCAATCCACACCGAGAGGTTCCTGTTGGGGTGGGCGGCCACAACCACTTGGGCTTGTGGACTAAGACATTGCAGCAGCTCAGTCTTGAAGCGGCCTTCGAAGCCCGGGAAGAGAGAGGAACCTCCGCACAGCAGCACATTCTGTTCCATGTCGGCCCGCAACTCCTGGGGCACTGTGCAGAGGCTGCGTTCCACCATGCCGGGGAGGCCCAAAGATGAATGTCCCGAGGTCTCCGGGGGATGGAATAGTAGTTCAGGGCACTGGAAGAGCTCCTTCCCGACTGTGACCATCTGTCCATCTGGCAGCTTCAGGCACCGCCGGAATTTGTCATCAGGGCGACCTTGCTCCTTCTGGAAGTCCGAGGCCACATAGCAGTATTGATGCTTGATGCTCTCCATGTTGTCCGTGTCTTCCTTCTTCAGCGGCAAGCTGGACCGCAAGATTTTCTCTGCCAAGAAGGTGGTCAAGTAGTGGCCAGCCAGGTTCAGGCGCTGGATGCCATTGGGCAGGTTGTAGCCTTGGAAGACTGGCACTGTGTAGCTGACCCCGTGGCCAGTGTCTACCACCAGCCCGTTGACGCGCCCATTGGCATAGACTGACAGCACAGACTGGGATGCCACATACATGGCAGGGGAGTGCAGAGACTCGAAGACAACTTCCACCAGCTTCTCACGGTTTCTGGCAGGGTTGAAGGGTGGTTCCGTGAAGAGCAGAGGATGGTCCTGGGTGGCCACTCGGAGGTCACTCTCCAGAATGTGGCGCCAGATGAGCTCAGCTGCTTCCCAGTCCACCACAACCCCATTACGAACTGGCTGCGTCAGGGTTAACTCCGGGCAAGCGTAGGCAGAGTCACCAACGTAAGTCTCCACCTTGGAATGTCCCATGGTGGTTTGTTTCCTGGGTTGGCAGCCCACAACATTGGCTACGATGTAGGTGGGCCGAGTCTGTCCTGCGAAGCCCATCTTACACGTGCCAGAACCCATGTCGATGACCACAGCACTCAGCTTTGCTGGCGGCTTGTTACCAACCACACCACAGAATTCTTGCAGCCGATTCATGTTTACCGAGGTTGATGGAGGGTTCAGAGCAAGAGACCTGTGGGGTTCCCAGCGCTTGGAACCATTTACATCCATCTTTGCAAGTGGATTGGGTGAGGCTAATTAACAAAGTTGAGACCTTGCTTTACTCTGGGGTGCAGGAAGAAAAGGCCCAGCTAGGACCAGGGTGAGCAGGATAGGAGAGAGGTGCACCGCGGTATCTATGAGATCACTCTACCTGCCTTGGTTTCACAATGCCTGGGCAGGGTGTGGTCAGAAGCGGTGCACCCTGCCCGCCTCAGGGTCCAAAGCTGATTAAGACCACAAAGCCAAAGATGGAGAGAGAGAGAGGTCTGGCCTCTGCCCAACTCTATGATCCCAAATCCTTTCCCCAACGATTGACATCTGCTACTCATCATAGACAGCCATACGCTCACTGATAATAGAAATCAGAAGGTGACAGGCCAACTTGGGTTTCTGATTTTTTCTTTGCAAATGCATTCGTGGGCATAGTGTACATGCATTCATATGTGTATATAGGTTCACCCGTATATGCGTGAACTCGAGTGAGTGGAAGCCCAAAGTTGTTCATTCCTAAGATAGGCCCTGTCTTAGTTACTTTTAATTGTTATGACTAGACACCCTAACAATGTCAACTGCATGAGAAAGCATTTAATGTGGGGGCTCCACAGACTTAGAGTCCACGATCATAAATGCAGGGATCATGGCAGCAGACAGGCAAGCGAGTTGCTGGAGCAGTAGCTGAGCGCTGACATCTGATCCATAGGCAGGAGGTAGAGAGAGCTAACTGGGAACAGTGTCTTCTTTTGAATGCTCAAAGCCCACCCTCAATGACACACCTTCTCCAACAAGGATACGCCTCCTAATCCTTCCTTCCTGGTAACCAAACCTTTAAATATATGAGCCTATTGTGGGGGTAATTCTCTTTCAAAACAGCAAGGATCTCTAAATCAAACCAGAGCTGCTGAAGCAGGTGGTCTTGCAATTCAGTTTGCTCTGGGATCCTCTTTCTCTGAATTCCCAGACTTAGTTATGGGAAGGCTGCTGTGCCTGTATGGATTGTTGCATGCTTATTCCAGATCTCTTTGAGTTTCTTAATCATGGAGCCATCTTCTTGATCCTGGCTTCTGCTCTTTTGAAAGCAATGCCATACCAGATTAGAGGGAAGGAAGAAGGAGGTGGGGGTAAGGAGGTTTAATTTTCTCAAATCCCTTGTACTTTGTATTGCTACACATGCCTCTATCATTCTACCAATTCCCTTTTTAAAAAATATGTGCATAGGTGTTTTGTTTGTAAGTTTGTGCATCACATGCATGGCTGGTACACCCAGAGGCCAGAAGAGAGCATTAGACCTATGGAGCTGGAGTTACAGGAAGCTGTGAGCCACTATGTGGGTACTTGGAATTGAACTCTACTCCTTTGAAAGAATGATAAGTGCTCTTAACCACCAAGACATCTCTCACAGCCCACAGCCCTACCCGATTCCCTTGCAGAACAGGATTTTTCCCGTTCAAATATCAGTTCCACTCTCCTAGAAGCTTTCTCCATTTCTCATTACGTAGGAATTATACACGGATGTTTGTTGCCTTCTCTTTCTTGGTCTGTCTGCTCTGCTTTCTCCAGATTACAGCGAGGCTCCTGGGGTACATCATAGGCTGGTGCTTCCACTGTAAATACTAAGAGGCAGGCAGAGCACATTTTGGAACAAAGACTTCAATAACAGCTAGTAAGACTAGATTGGTATCTGGGTCTTTTAGACACATGCCTAGCATGTGTGGGGCTTGGGGATTCACCCCCAGCACTTTCAAACAAACCATTAGCAGCAATAAAAATTGATGAGTAGCAGGCAGCAGCGTGTTACGCTAGTCACTTTAAAGCGAAGGCTCCAATATGCAGATCTCAGATGTCAGTTGTTAAAGACAAATAGAAGCGCCTCTGTTTCCTTTAGGGGGTGTGATACAGGCAGTGCTAACATCAACGGAGGCAGTTCCGCTCAACTTTTTTTTTTAAGATTCATTTGTTTTTATTTTATGTGTAGGGGTGTTTTGTCTACATGTATGTCTATGGTCCATCTACAAGCAGTGCTCACAGAAGCCAGAGAGAGAGAGCAGCACATCCCTAGGCTGGAATTAAGGTGCTTTTATGATGTGCTGTGTGGCTGCTGCAAACAGAATCTGCTTCCTCTGGAAGAGAAGCCAGTACATTAACCCCTGATCATCTCTCAGCCTTCAGACATGCTTTTTGTTCTAAGCCAGGGTCTAACTGAATAGCCTTAAATGCCCTGGGATTCTCTATGTAGACTAGCCTGGCTTTATCTCAGAGAAATCCACCTGCTTTGTGTATCTCCAGGGTGCTGGGATTAAAGGCATGCCATGGCATTCACTGGACATTTTTAAATTCATCAAAAAATGTTTTCAAAGGTGAACAAACTGTTCTGTCTTTTCTGTCAGCGAGTTAAATAAGACAGAATTACATTTTTTAAAAATGTAAAGAAAACCTTTGGTAGAATTCAAGTTTCTCCACAGTATATCATTCTTGAGGTCAGTAAAGGGTTTTGTTTAGGCATTTCATACATGGCATACTTTTTTCTTACTCATCTTGCTGTGACGGTGAAGTTCCCACCACAAGGCAACCACTGGTTCCACCTCTGTACCTCTCTCATTTCTACTTTTATGTCTCATGTGTTCTATTACCCACTCTCTTCTCCCCTCCCTCTGAAGGTCCTCTCCTCTTTACCAACCCCTCCCCCCACACACACACGAGAACCAATTCTACATATGCGGAAGAAGCAGGCAATATTATTTTCAAACCGGGATTTATTTCGTATGACACAAGGATCTCCAGAGTTCAGCCCATGTTCCTGCAACAGTTGTGACTTTATTCTGATTTATGAATTCATAAAATTCATTATGTATTTTATCAATTGTTTTTTCTTCTTTTTCAATTTGTTACTGATACACAGCTACTCACTTGACAATACAATTGTCTTGAACGCATGAGGAACTTAAAAGAATAAACATTAAGAAAATAAGCAGCCCCATGAAAACCGGGCCATAGAACTAAATAGAAAATTCACAAAAGAAGAAACACATGTGCTCACCATCATTAGGCATCCTTTAAGCCATTGTGCAATGCTGATTTTTACAGAGACATGTTGTTTCAAGCATCTTATGTACTTTGACCACATTCCACCATCCCATAAATGGCTTTATGTATCTGTGAAGAATCCTTTCACTAATAAATGAAAGAAACAAACCGTGATAATGACTCTCAGTTTCTTTGCTGTTGGTCTCTCTTCTTAGTCATTTAAGAATTCATTATATACTGAAGATTATGACTGGCATGCCTTTAAACAATAGGTGTTCATGTATGCGTGGATGAACTTTAAGTGTTGGTGTGAATTGGAATGTACTAGAACCATTGCATTTGCCTCTGTCTTTTTTCCCTCGTAGCCAGTGTTAACTAGTAGAAAGGTCAAGTCTGAACTCCTTGCCTATGGAATGCTTCAGCTAATTTCAGAATCAGAGAGAGAGAGAGAGATATCTATGGCCAAATTTACAAAACTAAATATTTAAGGTTTTAACTTCCAAAGGCTTATGTTGATTTTTAAAAAGCCTCTAAGACCTGTTCTGTAGACCAGGATGGCCTCGAAATCATGGAGACCCACCTGTCTCTGCCTCTCAAGTGCTGGAATTAAAGGTGTGCGCCACCAATACCTGGCACAAATATAAAGCTTCTCCAGGAAGCTACATTGGAAATTCCAAAGAAATGGACAAATACTCTGACTCATTTCACATACCAAAATTACACCAACATGAAATTAATCAACTGATAATTAACCAGCAATGAGGCAGTAATAAGCACACCCCCATTCAAAAAAATAAGAGGGAGAAAAAAAATAAAAGAACAAGTTTCACCGAAGATTAATTCATCACAGGCTTCTGTCAGAACTTCAGAGACTAACTGATACTGAAGCTACTTAAAGCAATCCTTCCTATGAGAAGAAAGTGAGGCTTCCAGACTTTTAATGAAGCTAGTATACTGATGTGGTCATTTTTATTATTGTCATCATTTTTCCCTTTCACATGATATACCTCACTTACTAAGTGTGCTCTCATCCCTTATGCTCTATAATCCTGAATCCTAATCCTTTTCCATAACTCTATCTCTCTTTCTTTCTCTGCGTGTGTGTGTGTGTGTGTGTGTGTGTGTGTGTGTGTGTATTCCCTTCCCTATCCCTCTCTGTCTCTCACTCTAGTTCATTTCTATTCATTTTTTTGACCCACCAAGATTAACCAGGGTAATCTGTAAGACTGTGGGTTTGGTGTTATGATTTGGAGCTTGACACACTCAGCAGAAGTGACACAACTAAAGACAGTGATTCCCTTCTATTAAAGTCTATTCATAGTCACGGTTGGGAGGTAAAGGGTGTGGTCCTGTGAGCCTCTCCTGTTCCTAGACTGACCGTGTCTAGGACAGGTCTTGAGTGAGCTTAGTACAGGTGCTCTGATTTACTGATTACAACAGCTGTGTGGAGTTTAGAGCATGGCAGGTCATGGCTGTTGCCCATCTTCCACTCTTTATTTCCCTGTCCCTCTTCTTCCCCAATATCCCCAGAGCCTTAGATGGCACCTCGCAGCTGACTTGTTTAAGGCTGTGACCACATACATTATTTATTTTCTGTATCTAGAGAGGCAATGAGATTCTGCATTCACCGCTGCATTTTTTAAATTAAATTTTGTATGTTTTACCTACAAACACCTTTTAAATGATTTCTGGAAGACGAAGTTCCTTGGGGGTTAGCAAAAATGACAATGCCACCGTCTAGCAGTTAGAGCAGTACAGCCCAGGGTGAATTCGGCACTAGACTGTTAATGGGCTGACTGAACACTGACTCCTCAGACCCTATTTCCTTTCCAAATCCTGAGTTCCTGAGGTGCCTTCCCCCAGGTCAATATCACTAACAGTGTAATTCCAGATATTTAACTGGCAATAGTGGACTGTGAGGGAAGTGTAAAGATGTTTTCTTAGTGTCCCTTGGTTTGGGTAGTGGTGGAAATGATTATCCAGCTTCCCATGGGGAGCTCTCCAGAGTGAGTTACTGTCTTTAAAATTTAGGATACTTTATACAAGAAGTGTGTGCAGCTGGGTTTCACTTCTACTTTTAATAGTGCTAGTTGCACGGAGCATTTTCTCTTAATTCTTCATTTTCTTTGAATGAGACATCCAGCTACTCTACTTTGTCCTCAAACCCTGATAATCTGTCTTCTAACTGATTTTTTTTTTATTACTAGGCTATTGCATTTTCAGTTTCCTGTTTTATTTCACTTTGGATTGTTTTTGCTGTTTCTAACTATGTGTTGAATTCAGTGTTCGTGTCCTGCATTGTCTCCATTTCCTTCAAGCTCTGTTTTCCTGCCCACCAATCATTTTCTACTTATCCTCTTTCGAGCCCACCTCGGGGGCTTTATATGCTTTGACCTCCTTCAACATGACTCTTGTTTGTGTGTGTGTGTGTGTGCTGTACCTTGGATATCATTTAAACTGCTTTCCATAAGGGACACAGCTATAGGTTGAGAATCGAGTCAAAGGGCATTTTGCCTTAATTTCAATTTGTTCTGGGGATGGGACCTGAGCATCAGAATTTAGGGTGTTGATTGTCTTTTGCGGTGCGTTTTTTAGCCCGGGGGGGGCGGGGTTTTCAATCCTAAAATGAGAACTCAGGCGGGATAACTTTGTATCTTACGGGATCAGAACACAGAGTCAGACCCCGGGGTGCAGCGTCCTCTCGGATGCAGCTCTGGTCTAGGCTGCTGCAAGCGTGTGTGGGTCCAGGGCAGCCTGACAGCTGCAGCCCAGGGGAAGGCGGCGGGGACAGAGTGGGAGGGGGGGGCGTCGGGGCGGGGACACCTGTCAATCAGAGGAGACATGGTAAAAGAAAAAGAAAAAGAAACAAGCAAAAAAAAACCTTAGATGGGTCTGGAAAACTAATGAAGAACGATTAGGTGCCAGGCGTGAGCGGATTCGGAGGAATCACGTAACCGGAACCGGCGTCTAGTGGGCGGGGCCGGAGAGGAGCTCCGAGGCAGAGTGACAGGACAACCCGCCATTCACAGCGGGGCCTGGGGCAGCTCCGAGGTCCGCATTCCGGGTTCGGAGGAGGCTGGCGTCTCTAGGAGGCTCCGAGAACTCGGGAGCCACAGGTACCACGCGGGGCGGCCCGGGGAAGTCAGCCGCCAGCAGCAGCGCAGTGTGGCCGGAGCCGAGGCCCCGGGGACCCTGGAACCTCCCCCACCCGCGGCCCTGGCACCTCGTGGGTTAGAAGGGGCTGCGGGGCTGGGGCCTGCGGGAGCGGAGCTGGGGTGCGCTCGCAGGCGAACCTGCTCTTCGGATTCCGTCGCGGGAACCTTAGCCATTGTCGGGAAGCTCGCGATCCTGTGAACGGGGCGGGGGCTTGTCGCGCTTGTTTCATTTATCCTATGGCTGTCATAGGAATATTTTCGTGGCGTGACCTGGTAGAGCGTTTGCATTCTATGCTGTCTGCAGACACGGTTCTCTTCGCTGCTATCATTGCAGCAGCAGCTGCGAAGCTCCTCAGGCATGCTTTCCCTGGCAAGCAGAGAGCTCAGTAGCAGTCGCGTGAGGGACCCGTGCGGATTTGATCGAAATCAGAAACGACGCCGTGACAGGACAAGACAGGGCAGAGGTCCCTCCATCTTGTACTCTTGCCGAGGCCGTTTCCAGGGTGAACTAGAAATCTGATTTCCTTGATGGAGGGTCCCCATGGAAAACTAGCCAACTCAACTCCAGGAACCAGGGGTCGGATTGTCCTAGCTAACCTGCCTTGCTCAGCCTCTGTTCAAACTGCGTGTTTACGGAGAACATCCTCCTGCTAACCTTTTACCTTAGCCGTCCATGTGTGCCGGATCCGCCTCAGGCAGGTATAGCAGTCTATCTTAGCTTCTGCTAAAAAAAAAAAAAAAAAAAAAAAAATGCTTGCTTCAAAGTTGCTGATGCTGCATAACTTCCCTGCGGCTCCTAAGGAAGACTGCTGGACCGAGGCTCTGTTGTTCTTTTTGTTTGTTTGTTTTTGTTTTTCTTGGTCTTTTGAGACTGGGTTTCTCCGTATTGTTTTGGAGCCTGCCCTGGAACTCCCTCTGTAGACCAGGCTGGCCTCGAGCTCACAGAGATTCTCCTGCCTCTGCCTCCCGAGTGCTGGGATTAAAGGCCTGTGTTGTTCTTTTGTTGCCGCTCCTGGCAATGAAACAGGAACCATGAGTCAACAAACTCATTTGGAGTTTATTGGAGGAGGGAAACGAGGAGCACTTTTTGAATAATTATGCTCACTGACCTAGATCAGAAAAAAATGTCTCCATGGTTCAAGAAAAGCACTCTGTCCACGCACACGGGGCCAATCTGTTGTTTTTTCATTCCAGGATTTGATAGCACTCCGTGCTGTGACTGTGGACTCCTTTCTTGCTGCAGGAGTGGCAGCCTAGACCCTGCTCGCAGCGTTCCTCACAGAGATCTCCCGTCGAAGTACAACAGTCTGGTTTCCGTGGGTAAGAGTAGTTTTCTTGCAGCCTCCCTTTCCCCTGCTCAGGGTACCTTGAAAAACTCTGCATGTGTGTGAGCTGGGTGTTTAAATGGGTCTCACATCCCACAGAGTAAAGTGAAATCCTCAGAGGACGAGAGGCATTCTTTCCTGATGTTTTCTCTCTCCTTCATGTGTTTATCCTTTTGCAGGCGTCGGCCTTTTCCCTGTTTGGTCCATGGAAAGCTCCAGGTGCTTCCTGAAGACTCTCTTTCCATTAGGCAGGTCTCACACTGCTCAACCTGTGCTGCTCACCTGTCCAGACAATAAGCTCCGGATCCTGTAGAGAGAGAAGACTGTACCAAAGGAGCCGGGTATGTAAAGGGGCTGAGGAAGGCATGGGGAAGGGCTTGGGTGACAGTGGATATAGGACATGGCATTGACTTTTGCTACATTCTAATTCACCTGAGTTGATTCCAGAGAATTCTGCTGAGGACCATCTCAGGATTATCCTATTGCTCTCTATGACAGCCTCAAAGGAAAATATAAGTAAAATTTTATTTGGCTTTGCATGCGAGTGATGCTCACTGTATCTCTTTCATTCATGCCACTGATACTGCTTTCAGACCAGTAATAAAGGTTTTCATTACTATAATTTGATTATAATGTTTAGTGAGAACTATTGATGCGTCTTGGTCTTTCCTGTTCTCAGTTTTTGGAGCATTTTGAAGTTTTGTTTTCAGGTTCTTCAACGTAGGGTTAATTTCTCCGTTTCCTAAAATGATGCCAGCAGGATTTTTGATAAGATTTGCCTAATATCTCTGCACAAGCCGGGCGGTGGTGGCGCACGCCATTAATCCCAGCACTCGGGAGGCAGAGGCAGGCGGATCTCTGTGAGTTCGAGGCCAGGCTGGACCGATAGCTTCCGAAACAATACAGAGAAACCCTGTCTCATAAAACCAAAACAAACAAACAAAAAAAATATCAAACTCTGACTGCATTGTCTGTCCATTGATAGCCCTTGTCATCTGTTCATGTCAACTCTCCACTGTTTGCATTGCTATAATTTTAATACATTTTGAAGTCACCTCTGGATTTGGTCCTTTTCTCATAATTTTTGAAGTCTTTGTGGTTTCTCACATTTCTTCCATTTATATGAAAGATGCCTATATGGACTTGGCACAAATTACCTAGAGTACAAACTTTCTTTTATGTTTCTTCCTGTTTGAATGAGAACATGCCATCAGTGAGTCAGAATTCACATGTCTCTTCTGTATTCTTCTGTTTTTTTTTAATCTACTGTTGACTTCAGCATTAAAAGTTCTCTGAGAAGATTCTTTTTAAACATTGATCTTTACTGGGTTGGAAGACTTGTTCTATTTCTAAGACATGCTTATACTGGAGCATGTTGCTTGAAGTTGGAGAAGACTGGGCATCTTCTGCTCTTATGGGGATGAGTCTCTGGAGTCCTGCTAGGCGTGATTGGTTTCCTGAGCTGTTCATGGTCTTTCTCTCCCATGCCCTGGCTAATTTCTAACATCACTGAATGAAGAATGTTGAAACCTCCCTGCATCACTATCTTATTTGCTTCCTACAGTTCTGTCATTGATTGCTTTATGTATTTGGAAACTCTTTTGTGAAATGCATTCATATTGTTCACATAGCTTTCTGGAAAATGGACCATCATTTGTTAGGTTTTTTTTTTTTTCTGTTACCTACCATAATTATGACCAATCCTCATCACAGCATATCTTATTAAAACACTTCCTTCACTCTTAGCATTTTGTATCCTTATATTTGAAGTAAATCCTTTCATAGAAAAAAATATATATTCATGTACATATATATGTATATGTTTGATTTTAGAACATTTTATTTGTTCTTTTTTTTTTAAGCTACATCCTATTTTCATGTCCGGTTTGGGGAACAATATCCACATACATTTCAAGAAATCCCTGAAGGAAAATATAAACACAAATAATTGTGTTGATTTTTTTTTTTTTTTTGCCCTCTATTTCTTATGTGTCTTTCACAGTTCCTTTCTGGTTTGTTGATATTCTGCAGTACATTTCAGTTCTTTATAAACTTGAGTAGTGTCTTCTCTGGGTTCTCTCTTTGCTTGTTTGGCTGTCCAGGAAGCCGCACGCTGACTTGTCTGGTGGCCACAGTGATTTGGATTCCCACTGACACTGTGTCTCTGCTCTTCCTCCTGCGTTGTCTCCAGTGTTTGTTGTTGCTTAGGACCTTGGGTGTGCACACTGACTGTGTACATTTTGGCTGTTTTTTAAATTTTTTATTAATATAAATTATGTCTTAGAAACATGCATGCTTCACATGTCAATCCCAGCTCCCTCTCCAACACTTCCTCCCTTGTTCCTTCCCCAACCCTCCACCAGACCCCCACATCATTCCCCAGGGAGGGTGAGACCCTCCTTGGGGGGATCTCCAGAATCTGTCATTTCATCCAGGGCAAGAACTCTTCCCCATGTGTCCAGTCTGAGAGAGCATCCCTCCATGTGTAATGGGTTCCCAGAGTTCATTCGTACACCATGGTAAACATTGATCTACTACCCAAGGCCCCAGAGATCTCCGAGGCCCCCTCACTGATACTACATTCATGGAGTCTGGATCAGTCCCCTGTTGGCCTCTCAGCCATCTGTCTGGGGTTCAAGAGCTCCCTTTTAATTGCTTTAACAGAATCTCTTTTTTTCTCATTTATTGGTTACAATATTATTTACTTTGTTTTGTGTTTTTTTCATTCTTGACAATATATACACACAGATTATATGAAAAGTTTGCTAGCAAATTTCTCCATTCTGTAAGCTCTTTCTTTATACTTTTAATCATTACCATCTCCATACAAGATTTTAATTGCATGCCATCTTTCTTTTTTTGCCTCTTGCTCTTGTGTCCTGTTAATTTGCAGTGCCGTTCAGAATCTACATCCCTATGACTGTATGTGGACTTGTTTCCCCCTGCGCTACTCTGCAGGCTTCCCAGTTCACTGGAATTGTGAGTTTGAATTCATTTTCATTGCTTTATATGTGGGTGTTGACTTTTCCCAATACCAATGGGTGACGAGGCTGTCTATTCCATAGCGTGTGTTTTTGCCATTTTGGTGAGACTCGCCTGCTTGGCCTGGTTCTGTATCGGCTCCTCTTTTTGGCTTGTATGTTTCCTCCTTTGCAGTTGCCAAGGTGCTGTTCCTGCGTCTTTGCAGTGTCGTCTGAAATCACAGCGGGAATGACTGCAGCTCTGCCCTGTGTCTCTGTGTTTGCTGTATGCGCTCATGTTCTTAGTGTTTCCATGTAGGTGTGTAGGGTTCTCTTTACCGTATCTGCGAAGTCAATCATGGGGAGCTTGATTGACGTAGATTTCGAGTTAACCATATAAGTCTTTTAACACTGAGTTCTCTTTACCGTATCTGCGAAGTCAATCATGGGGAACTTGATTGACGTAGATTTCGAGTTAACCATATAAGTCTTTTAACACTGATAATTTTACAGTAATATGTCCTATTCCATGAGCAGGCAAGATTCTCCTATCTCGTGTGATTCTCAATTCCTTCAGTGAATTCAAGTTTTCATTTTAGAGGTCTTTTCTGCTTGGGTAGATTTTTTTCCTTTGTTTTCTTCCTTTTTTAAAAAAACAAACATGTTTTTGTTTACTATCTGATTTTAATTAAATAAATAGAACAATAACAAAGTATAAGCCTTTTGTAATTAGTTGGTTAGACAGATGAGAAAAAAGATCTGCCTCTAACTAGGCATTTGTATCTCCCTTAAATTCTATTGGTTTAAATTTTATTTTTTAATAAATACTGACAACTAATCACTGCATAGGTTTAATCACCTACCAATACCCCCTTGTCACCCTTCTGTCTCATCCATGGTTAGCCATATTTTCTTCCCAGTAACCATCCTCATGTATGATTTTGGGCAGGTTTAGGTCAGGTGTCCAGGCTATTGGGTGTTCATAATTCCAACTGCCATGTCATATTGCAAAAATTTTACATATGTCCCCTTCCTATCCTCCAGATCATACAATCTTTTTGCCTCCTCTTCTGTAATGTTCCCTGTGATTTAGATGTGGGAATATGGAATTCCCATTATAGCCTATGAAGTAAGCGTTTTGTTCTCTGAGGAGAGTTGCCAATTAAGTATTTGATGTTGTCATTCTACCCTGTGGATAGTGAGGGCTTTGGTAACATGATTAATATTAAAATTCCTCAAAACACTTGCTGGCATAGGCAGGGTCGCTATTAGTATTTAATTGTAATGTGCATTCTACAAAGGAAATGCATAGAGAGCTCTTTTACAAAGTCAGGTTCCAGAAGAGTCACAAGGGTATTTTCCTCAAGCAACCAGGGTTCTATCCCACACCTGGGATGTGCTCTGTAGCTCACTAGTTAGGGAGAGGCATTATGCACTAGAAACTTGGAATGCTGTATAAAATAATGTCTTTATCCTGCGAATGTTGTTCCTAGAGTACAGACTAGCACAAGCCTTCTTTACCTCCCATGCCAAAGTCTGATCATTTATCAGACCAAGCGCAAGCATGAAACTAAAAAATAAACTAAACATATTACGTTAACAGTTGTCAGTAGTCATTAATCTTTAAAAATGTAAACCTAAGTCTTTATTACTTTATGATTTGGTATCCTTAACATTTAGGGCAATTTTAAATTTGAAATTAAGAGGACTGTCTTATTAGGCAACAGGATATTCAGAAGGACCTGAGAAATGATCACTGAAAATCCTAAAGGAGCAAACACTTGGGTTTTCAGATGCAAGTATGCAAATATGTATTCAGCTGATACTGTAAATGAAGCAGAAAAATGTCTAATATCAAAACATCACAGTTTCATGGAAGAGGAACTTGCTGGAAAGCTCTAGGTTTTACTAAATTTTGTAGACAGTCTGATGTGATGGATTCTCAGGCTGTAGCAAAAATATGTTTAGGTGGCAACCTTCAAATAATCTAATTTTTATCTATTGCATTTCTGACTTAACCCCTTCTGGCTTCCAAGGGAAATTGAGAAACATGCAATTTATGTTAGAATTCCTTGGCTACCAAATATGTATTTGGTTTTTTGAGACAGGGTTTGTCTGTGTAACAGCCTTGACTGTCCTGGAACTCACTCTGTAGATGAGGCTGGCCTCAAACTCACAGAGATCTACCCGCCTCTGCCTCCCAAGTGCTGGTATTAATGGCATAAGCCACCACTGCCCAGTAAAATATTTTTCTTAGTTTAATTTTAATTTATTTCTGAGCCTATCTCAAGCATGTTTCCATAGTTATTTTTAATTTTTGTTATGTTGCACAAAAACAAAAATTGTTTTAAAAAATGAAGTTTTAGTAATAATAAATACAAAGGGATCTGGGTAGTGTTTGGGCTCTCAGTGCTTTAAATGAAAACATCTCCATTTTTGATGTTAAGGATGAGTAATTTGTTTCTTTTTATTTTGCCAATTTTGTGAGCACTGGATTGACGCATAATTTGACCAGGCAAGAGCAGGGAAAGTATCTGTAGTCTTCATAAAGGCAGCTTATTGATTGCACAAACCCTTTTTACCACCAGCAGCCACAGCTGGTCCTGGTTTCTCTATAAGCAGGATTTTCCTGCTTGTGTTTTCTAGAGACAGAGGTGTTAGCACTGCCGTGCTTTAATAGGATTGATTGGATTTGTTGTTGTATTTATCTGCCTTTCACTTAGTTTTGAAACATTTTTTCCATTTATTATATTTTTCTCATACAATATATGTTTATTACAGTGTCCCTCCCTCTGTTTCTCCCAGTCCTTCACCTCCTCCCGTCCTCTCCAAGATACACTCCTTTTCTGTCTCTCATTTAAGAGCAGGCTTCTGAGAGATAACAACCAAATTTGGCAAAATAAGATATAGTAAGATAAAACAAAAACAGTCACATTGAGACTGGAGAAAGCAACCCAACAGAAGGAAAAGAACCCCACGAGCAGGCACAAGAATCAGATACCTACTCATGCACACCCTCAGGAGTCCATAAAAATGCTAAGCTGAAAGCTATAGTATATACACAGAGGACCTAGTGCAGAATGTGTAGGCTCTGTGTTTGCTGCTTCAGTCTCTGTGACTTCGTATGAGCCTTGCTCGGTTGATTCAGAGGGCCTTGGTCTCCTGGTGTCCTCTATCCCTTTTGGCCTGTACCCTCTCCGCCTCATCTTCTTCATGGTTCCAGTAGTTCGGGGGGAGGGATTTGATGGGGACATCTCATTTCCTGCAGTGTGTTTCAAGAACGGTCTCTCTGTGTAATGTGTGGCTGTGGGACTCTATTTTTTGTCAGCTGTTAACAGGAGGAAGCATCTCTGATGATTTCTGTATAAGGCACTGATCTGTGAGTGTAGCAGATTATACTTAGGAGTCATTTTATGGTTTTTTGTCCTTTGTTTTTAGACCAGTGGTATTTGGTTTTACCCTAGGTCTGTGGGCTGTGGTCTGGATCTTAGTCACTCACTTGGACCCAGTGTTAGATATGGGTTCCATCTTGTGTAGTGGGTCTTTAGTCAAATTAGACTCCTAGAAATTGTGTGCCACCAATACCCTAGCATGTCTTCCAGGTAGGACCGCTTGTGGGTCGGATGCTTTGTAGCTGGTCTGATGTTTATGCTTCTCCTTTGGTAGCCTGCAGAGTGCCTTCCTTTACCAAAGACACTGGAATGTAGGGGTGAAGGCTCCATGTAGATTCCTACTTGACTTCTCCGTATTCAATGAGTGTGGGTGTTGTTCTTAGGAATGGGACACCACAGTCAATCTGGGAGAACAACACATTGTCTTAGCAGCAGTGTGGGTGGTTTGGGGATTTCCATGGGAAGCCCTTGGCCAACAGTTCAGTTTAATGCAACCCAGTTCTGGTACTGGAGAGTGGTTTGGTAAAAAGAGATGGCCAGATGGGATTTAGTCACCAACATCACTAGGATACCTCATTAATGGATCATTCATCTTCATATATTTTAGGGAGTTTCCACTGTACTAGGTTTCCATACCATCCTTCAAATGCCCCTTAATTCTGACTCCCAGTATTCCCTCTGTTAACCATATCTCTCTTCCACATCCCCACATGATCCTTCAATTGGTGTCTTGCCCTGTCCATAGTCCACCCATTAAATCTATTCTATTTTCCTCTCCCAGAAAGATCCCTGTGTCCCCCCTGTCCCTGCCTCTATGCCTAACTTCTCTGGGTTTATGGATTGTAGCTTGTTTATCATTTATTTAATGGCTAATATCCACATATAAGTGAATACATATGATATTTATCTTTCTGGACCTGGGCGATCTCAGGATGTTTTTTTTTTTTGAGTTCCATTCATAACCCTGCATATTTCATAATGTCATTTTTTTCAACATTTGAGTAATATTTCCTTGTGTATATGTACCACCTTTACATTATCTATTCTTCTGGTATGAGCCATCTAACTTGTTTCCAGTTTCTGGATATTATGAACAGAGCAGAAATGAACATGATTAAAAGCAAGTGTCCTTGTGGTAGGATGAAGTGCCATTTATTATATACATGATGGTGATATAGCTGGATCTTGAGGCCCATGGATTCCCAACTTTGTGAGGGACCTCCATACTGATTTTCATAGTGGCTGTACCAATTCACACTCCCACCAGCAGTGAAAGGGTGTTCCCCTTATTCCACATCCTTGTCAGCATGCGCTGTAATCTGTGTTGTTGGTCTCAGCCACTCTGACAGGGTTAAGATGGAATCTCAAAGTAGTTTTCATTTTCATGTCCCTGATGGCTAAGGACATAGAACATTTCTTTATTTCTTCAAGTCTTTCTCAGCCATTTGAGTTTCCTCTGTAGAATATTCTCTGTTTAGATCTGCACCCTCCTTTTTTTCCCACTTTTTTTTTCATTTAAATTAGAAACAAGCTTGCTTCACATGTAAATCCCGGCTCCCTCTCCCTCACCTCCTCCCCCGCCCCCACCTGACCCCCAAACCCAGACCCCAAGCCCACCTCCTCTCCCCAGGGGGGGTGAGGTCCTCCATGGGGGATCTCCAAAGTCTGTCATATCATCCCTGGCAGAGGCTAGGCCCTCCCCCATGTGTCTAGGCTGAGAGAGTATCCCTCCATGTGGAATGGGCTCCCAAAGTCCATTTGTACGCCAGGGATAAATACTGATCTACTACCTGAGGCCCCATAGGTTGCTGAGGCCTCCTCACAGACACCCATGCTCAGGGGGTCTGGATCAGTTCCATGCTAGCTTCTCAGTCACCAGTCTGGGATCTGTGAGCTTCCCCTTGTTCAGGTCAGCTGTCTCTGTGGTTTTACCAGCCTGGTCTTTATTCTTTTGCTCATCACTCCTCCTTTTTCTGCAGCTGGGTTTCAGGGGTTCCTGACTACCCATGATCTTGAGGCAATTATAAGACCTACAGTTATTTTCTCTCATCCCTCTAAATATATCCTTCCAAGCTTTCCTAACCATAAGAATGTTGATGATACCTCTGGTATCTTTTCCATTTGGGTGTTTTCTGAATGTTATGTAGCATTGTCTGTAACAGGATTGTATTAATTTTAACTTTTTCCTTTTTCCACCTTGATGTGAAATGTGAAGAAGAGTTTGGGTGTTTGTTCCTGAGACAGAAACTCCGAGAAGAGCAACAGGAAGAATGGATGATTCTTCTGTAAATGCACCCCAGGTCAGTGTCATGCCCACACTTTTTTGAAAGAAATTTTCTTGATGGTGTGGGTCCTCTGGTGTAGAAGCCACAGCAGCCCTGGAAACTCAGTGTGTTTATTATATGCAGATAAATAAGGAGGCAAGTTTACAGTCTTCAAGTAGTAAACATCCCAGGGAGAAAGCTGTTCATCGTGGGAAGAAAGCTGTGGTGGACATCTTCTCCACAACATGTCTACATTGACACTCAGATCTAAGGAAGGCTTTGCATTCCTCTGAGCTTTGACACTATCATTGGGCTGAGACATTGGTCCTTGACATGGCCAACTCACATGTCAACAATATAAAGCTACTCGGGGGATTTAACACATGGAAGGGTTCCTCCATGCTCCACATCGGAGACACTGGAATGACAGAGAAATGCCCCTCAGGGGAGTAACTGGAATTAAGCAGACATGGACATTGTTTCTGGCTGCTTCCTCTGTCTGTTTCTCCTAAGTCAAGTTTCACTCCATGAAGAGCTCGTATCTCCAGCCTTCCACATTCAACCCTGTAGGAAGACAGAGCCTGTGCACTGAAGATCAGGATCTCAGTCAAGCCTGGGAATGAGGGAGAGAGGTTCCGTCAGCCACTTACACACCTTGGCACCTTCCTCCTAATTCACCAGGAGATACAGGTGGTTGATTATCGAGGGCAGTCACTGTAGACAGACTTCCTTTCAATAAAGGAATGGTAAAAATTTACATTGAAATCCGTTCTGTGAGTTTATCTCTTTTTCTAAGTCTGGTCACAAGGTAAACTGTGTCTAGTCCTATCTCTAGAAGGCAGAGACCTGTGGCCTGACATTTACACATGAAGAGAATAGAAAGCAGCATAGGGCCCTGGATGCAGCCATTAAACTGACAAAGCTATACTAGCCTGGTCGTTAAACACGTGAGTTCTGAGAAGGAGAAATTTCACCTGAGCAGGCGAAAGTGATGAGCAAGCAGCTCCCAAACCTACTAAAAATACAGAGACTTACTATCTACCTAGATAGTTATCCTAAGGTCCTCTGTGGTTGTTGGAGGCAGAGGTTTCAGGGCAGCATCAGTCTGTAACTTCCAGGTTCAGAAGATCTGACAGACTTTCCTATGCAGTAGGAACTTGGCAGGGGAGGAGGGGACACGGCCTTGTCTAGGCAAAGCAGGGCAGTTGATTGCCCAAATGTCCCTTATTGTCCATGGTCTGAGCAGAGTCTTGGCAGCAGTTTTTTTGCCCCAGTGACTGGAATTGCCACATTTGAAGCAAGCCCCAGGATAGAGGTCCCCATCCATCTTCTTTGGAAGAGATAGGGGAGTGGCCAGGATCTGGTACGTCTCTCTATCCTGAAAAGCTTTTTTATTACACATTTTAAATGCCATATTCTGCAAAGCTCTGAAGCGTTTGAGGACCTTCTACATACTAGGTATATCTGAATAGACAGACTTTGCTTACTTCTAGTTATTTGTTTTAAGCTTAATGTTGAAAACATACGCAGGGGACCAAGTAAGGCTCATCCATGTAATTAAATATATTGGTACTTAACATGACTATAATGAAAGAATTCGATTATTTATAAGGTAACTGACTATTTGTTAACTTGGGTTCCTTAACAATCTACAATAAGTTAGCACCTATATAAGACTAGGACTTTACATTCTATTTCTGTTTAAGGTGACTGACCACTAACTTTCATTTCTTAATTATCCTCAACAGCTTTTATAAAACTAGGACTTTATGTTCCATTCCTGTGAGGTTTAGCCTTTAAAATAATGACTTTGAGCCGGGCGGTGGTGGCGCACGCCTTTAATCCCAGCACTCGGGAGGCAGAGGCAGGCGGATCTCTGTGAGTTCGAGGCCGGGCTGGACCGATAGCCTCCTAAACAATACAGAGAAACCCTGTCTCGTAAAAACCAAAAAAAAAAAAAAAAAAAAAAAGACTTTGAATTGATATTCTTCTAGTGTCAAAATCAAACTTTTCCATCATACATAATGGTTATCTAAAACAGCTGTTCTGTGGTGAAAACAGAACAGGTTTATTCCAAGCTGCTAAGGCGGCCTCCTGAGAAGGCAAGGAAATGTGAAAGGGAAAGATCCCCAGGGCCAAAGGGGAAGACTAGTACTGGGCCTGTGAGCTAGGGAGGGAGGGGCCGGTAAGCAGGGACTGAGGGAGCCCAGAGGCCAGCGCTGCCCTTGAAAAGCCCTGGGGCCCCTGCCCAAATGCCCAGCCTTGGGAAAAGAACCCTCTCGGAGGGTTATAGAATATATGTCCTATTTGTCAAATATATTTATCAAACGCACGTTGCCATTTATCTAAATTCTCTAGAAGCTTGAAGTGAACACTACCAGACATAAGTGCTTAGGTATATTATCTCTAAGTCAGCTTTTGCTACTCTGAGTAGATCTTTGTAACCTTAAATTTTTATCACCCTATAGAGTATATTCTAAACTAGAGTTGAGTCACATATACAGTATGGTGTGCCAAATATAACCTTACATTTCTACCATCATATAAGGACTATACCAATCCATACTATTTGATCCTTAGTTTAAAAAGAGGTACCATGATCAGAGATCTCATTAGGACTAAGAAGTTTTATACGATATGTACTCTTTAACCTTTGTAAAAGATGGTTGCCAGCCATGTGGCCACCTACATCATAATGAGGTTCCAGATGGAGGAGAGCCACGTGGTTGCTATTTAAAACACGTTTTCCTAAACCCTAGGTGAATGTAAGTTACATGGACATATATGCACAGGGTTGAAGCCAAGTCATATATATATATACACACAGTTAAATCCAGCTTACTTTTATACATATATAGAGTTAAATCCAAATCACATACATGTACACACACATACATATCTTAAACAGGAGCTGAATCAGATG
Organism: Mesocricetus auratus; assembly: GCF_017639785.1. Classification (NCBI taxonomy): domain Eukaryota; kingdom Metazoa; phylum Chordata; class Mammalia; order Rodentia; family Cricetidae; genus Mesocricetus; species Mesocricetus auratus. The sequence continues at coordinate 5,047,232 of NW_024429215.1, forward strand.
AATATACCCATGTGTAGAATTTTAATTATAAGCCTTTTGTTATGTTTAAAGCCAAATTTTGTTTAAAAAAACATATCCCATGTATAATTTACAAATCCTGAGGTCAATATTAGAGCATAATCTTAAGATGTCGTTATTTTTGTGATAGCAGAGTCCAAAGACATTGTAGAGATAAACGATGTTTAGGAGTGGGGAAGTAGAGCCTTAGAGGAAAGGGACTTTGGAAGTGTAGCAGAGCATGTTCAGGTATAACATATAAGGGTCCCTTTGTCTGTGGCAATAGCAGTTGTTGACGATTTGTGAAAATTCGGAAGGCAAATTTGTCAATTTTGACCATTGTTTGTACTGAGACCAAGATAGTCACAGACACTCTGCAAGTGTGGTCCTCTGAGTTCCAAGAGGGAGTTGAACGAGCGGCAGGATTGCAGGCAGAAGCTGAGATAACACAGTGGGTCTGCAGTCTGGCTGCTGGGTGAGAGAAAGCCAGGAAGGAGCAGAAGGAAGGGGAGCACATGGACCAGCATTCCACAGGAGCCACGTGGAGAATACAGTGACTGGAGCTTGAGCTGTGCATCCCCCCGGGCTGCTGGGAGGTGGGAGAAAGCAGAAGAAATGTCCACGTGGGTGTAGCAGACTGCATGAGCTATACAGGCACATGTGTCCACGTGGAAAGTAATGCAGGAAGAATCAGACTCTTAAAATTTGGAATGGGATTCACGCACGGACAAATAGTCCATACATACCTTACTGAGGATTAGATCACCAGATACTGCAGGGGTGAGGTGGTGAGTGCTTAGCAAGATGAAGCTGGACTCTGTCTCTGACTCTCACATTGCAAACAAACATACAAACCGAACATTACAAAGTTGAGAGAGGGAGAGCAGACAGAAACAGGCATGTCCTTGAGCAAAGAAAAGGGAAGAATATGGAGAATTCTTTCTCAGTTCCCCGACCACCTGGTCCAAGGTATCCTGAAGCCACATTTGGTTTGAAAGGAGTCAGATGGTCTCCAGAAGACTTCCCAATGGGAGTGAGGTGTATGACACGGTTCCCAAGGATGATGCAGAGAGAAGTCCAAAACTTGAGTGCCTAAGGCATCCCAAGGTCTCCAAGGAGGATGGAACAGAGCAGGCACAAGCTGTCAGTACATCATCACGCAAGAACAGGGCAGGGCACTGAGCCCAAGAGAGGCAGAGTTGCCTGTTACCAGGACTTGAAGAAAAGTGAGTTGGTGGGGACTGTGTTCAAGAAATAAAGCCTCAAATCCAGGCAATGGCCACAGGCAGGAACCCAAGCAGAGACCCAATTGCCAGTTTTGAATGGCAGGCAAAGCCGTTGGTAAACAGAAAAGCAGATCTGTTGCAGGTAGAAGAGAGCAGATTTGTTGTGGGTAGAACGGGACAGGTAGGATTAGCCTGTTACGTCTTGGCACCATTGAAAGGATCAAAATGAAAGGAGAAGTGGGTACCTTTCAGCAGCCCTACCCATGTATGCCACTAAGCAAACATGCCACATACAACAGTTAGTTCATGAGGTTTATTGGGAGACAGGCAAAACAAAAGAGTGAAAGGCCATGTTGCAGTAAGGACAGCAAGAGGTGACAGAGGAAAGAGGAGGCAGGAGACAAGAGACAAGACTGAAAAATCTTTTTTCATTGGAATCATGCACCCCTTAAATTCCCTGTCTCTGGTAAAGTGTTGATTTCCTATGATTGTTTTTCTTCCTTGCCTTTTCTGATAATTAAGACTGACCTCTTAAATTTTGTCACCTATGCCTTGTTTCATTGTATCCTACCACGATTGTTACTCTGAGGACATACATTTTTCGTGCACTTAGGACGAAATTCCATTGTAATGATCGTTAAAGAAGTATATTGATGCCCAGTACCTACAGAGGGTGGACTTGTGTCCTTATATATTAAAGTGAGGAAGGAAGATCTCATGTGCCACATAGGTTGTATTTCAGGGATGATAAGGTTTCTAGAACCATCTTATGAAGGTATCCCTAGAAATACATGGAACTTTTGACTTACATCGCTGGGCAATTTAAGGAAAAACAGAACTAGAAGAGACTCAGAGTCTTGAATCCTACTAGTAAATATTTCAGGCCCCTAGAGAACACAGATGAAGGAATGCATATATGGTGTGCTTTTGCCATAATACTGAAGGTGACTTGATCTGTTGCGGGTTCGGGGCACTGGCAGTGGGACCAGGACCTATCCTGGGTGCATGAACTGGCCTTTGGAGCCCTTACCCTATAGTAGGATACCTTGCTCAGCCTTGATACTGGGAGAGGGGCTTGATCCTGCCTCAACGTCATATGCCAGACTTCGATGACTCACCACCGAAGGCCTTACCTCCTCTGAGGAGTGGGTGGGGGCAGGGAGGATAGGAGTAGGGAATGGAGAGGGAACTTGGGTTAGTATATAAAATGAAAACAAATTTTTAAATAAAAACACACTCAAAAACACAAATATCAACACAATTTTCAATAAGGTATACTCCTGCATCTAGACGTCCAATGTGTATCTCATATGCCCTCGGAGTTTGCTGATTATAATTCTACTGTCATCCCTTTTTCTTAGAAATAGAAAATATAACATAAGAGTATGAGGATTCCAGACTGTATCGTTTATTAAAATTAACTTTCACTTCTACTTTATTTGCCTGAATGTTTGCATGAGTAATATGTATTCATCTCTCCTATAGAGATCATAAAAGGTCATTAGATCTGATGGCACTGAAATTATAATCTACTGTATGTGGGTGCTGGAGACCGAACTTGGGTCCTCCAGAAGAACTACCAGTGCTCTTAACTTCTGAACCATCTCTTCAGCATCGTTAGAAAACTTTTGTCTTTGACACCTCATCTATATCATGACAGTATCTCTAATTCCTTAGGTCTCTTACCTAAGAAACCATTTTGTCCAGCAGCACATGGTAATTGGGTAATTTTCCATTGCAGGGTCTGCTGACATTCAGCAATGTGTCTGTGGACTTTTCCCAGGAAGAGTGGGAATGTCTAGACTCTTCTCAAAGGGCTTTGTACATGGACGTAATGTGGGAGAATTACAGCAATCTAGTTTTTGTAGGTAAGAATGCATTTCTTGTACAATTCCTCCCTCCTCCTTTGTATTTATCTACTTTGTCATTGTGTAAACTTCTCTGACCTATCTTGGGATGACCAGATAAAACATTTTTCAGTCTTCTCAGCAAAAACAACCAATGCTTTATACTGTACAATATCTCCAATGCTCTCATACATTTTTTAAATTCTAACTAAAGTGTTCAAAGAAAATTGAATATCCAAAGCAAGGAAGTACATTGCAGTGCAACACTTGCTTGTTGGGATATTTCAATTTTATTCTTGGATTAAACTAGTCACCTATTTCTGATTTTTAAAAATGGGGAGGTTTTCAAATAGAGAAAGCTGTTGGTGGTGTGCATGTGATTGGTTTCGCCCTTTTTAAAAAATTTTTTGAAGCCGGGCGGTGGTGGCACACGCCTTTAATCCCAGCACTCGGGAGGCAGAGACAGGCGGATCTCTGTGAGTTCGAGGCTGGGCTGGACCGACAGCCTCCAAAACAATACAGAGAAACCCTCGAGGTCGGGCTGGACCGACAGCCTCCAAAACAAAACAGGGTCTTGTAAAACCAAAAAAAAATTTTTTTGAAATACAATCTCTAGTCCTGGCACAGCATGGTTTTAATCTTATTACTAGGGAGGATGAAGCAAGTAGGTCTGATGAGTTCCAGGCCAGCCTGTGTTACATAGTGAGTTCCAGGGAATGAAGGCTACACAGTGTAATTCTCTCAAAAATACAAACAGCGAAAAGGGAGAGAGGAGCATTCTCCATGTGATTGTTAAGAGAGCTCCTCTCTCAAAGTACATTATTGCTGCATCACCTGTTTGTTCAACCTTCAGCAAGGTATGCAGATTAGGTAAGAATGTGGTCCTTCTGGTTTGTTGGATGGAAATCAGAGTGGAGGTTCTTTTGAGCATCCATTTAATGATAGTGAAACACAAAAGGCCTCCAGTGAGAGTTCTAATCCTAAGAATTGCTAATTTGTTTGTCTTAGAGAACTTCAGAATGCATCAGTTATTGAATCTGTTTCATCAAGCATCAATCCTTATTGTCCCTAACTGTGCTAATTTTCCAGAGAACCATTGCATATGTGGTAAATATGAGAAGGTCTTGGATCAAGGCTCAAAGCATACTGTCCATCAGCATGTGAATACCCAAGAGATGTGTGACAAATGGTATGAGCTTGACAAAACGATTCATGAATCCTCCCAAGATATGCCTTATAACGTAAGTGGTACTACAGAAAATTGCAAGGACTACAGAAGTGGTAACCATAGGGATGCCTCTATTGAATCATCAAACGCAAGGTTTGGGAACACTGCGGAAGAACAATACAGACATCAAGATTATGGGGAGTGTTTAAATATGTGCCCTATTATTAACCAATATCAACGAATCCAAACTGCGAAGAAAGAACACAAAATTACAGAGTATGATGAATTTTTTGACTATAACCATGAACTAAAGGTGCAACAAATCCATAGTGGAGAAAAACCATACCAATGCAGGAAATGTGGAAAATATTTCAGGACCTATTTCAGCCTCAGTAGACATCAGAGAACTCACCCTGGAGATAAACGCTATAAATTTACAGACTGTAGTAACTCCTTTCTCTATTTGTCACACCACAAAGTACATTACAACATCCATTATGGAGAAAAATCCTACAAATGTACAGAATGTGGCAAGTGCTTTTATTATACATTGGGCTTTAAAAGACGTTACAGAATTCACACTGGAGAGGAGACTTACAAATGTAATGATTGTAGAAAACCGTTTATCTGCTGCTTAGGTCTTAGAAAATATCAGAATATTGGTGGAGGAGGAAGACCTTATGAATGTAAACAATGTAGTAAGTCCTTCTATACATTGTCACACCTTGAATACCATTACAGGACTCACAGAGGAAAGAAAATTTATAGATGCAATGAATGTGGTAAATCCCTTTCCACCTCCTCAGGTCTGCAAAGACATAGAAGAATTCATACAGGCGAAAAGGCTTACATATGTGATGAGTGTGACAAGTGCTTTATCCAGAAGTCCCAACTTAAAACACATCAAAAAATTCACACAGGAGAGAAGACTTACAAATGTAGTGAGTGTGAGAAATGTTTTTCTGTTGGTGCATCCCTTAGAATACATCAGAGAATTCACACAGGAGAGAAACCTTACAAATGCAGTGAGTGTCACAAATGCTTTATCCAGCAAGCCCACCTTAGAAGACATCAGAAAACTCATACAGGGGAGAAACCTTACAAATGTAGCGAGTGTGAGAAATCCTTTACTGTTGGCTCAGATCTTAGAATGCATCAGAAAATTCATACAGGAGAGAAACCTTACAAATGTACTGAGTGTGACAAATGCTTTATCCAGAAAGCCAAGCTTAAAAAACACCAGAGAATCCATACGGGAGAGAAACCTTTCAAATGTGGTGAATGTGAGAAATCCTTTACTGTTGGCTCAGATCTTAGAACACATCAGAAAATTCACACTGGAGAGAAGCCTTACAAATGCACTGAGTGTGACAAGTGCTTTATCCGGAAAGCCAACCTTGGAAGACACCAGAGAATCCACACAGGAGAGAAACCTTACAAATGTAGTGAATGTGAGAAATGCTTCATCCAGAAAGCCAATCTTAGAACTCATCAGAGAATCCACACAGGGGAGAAACCTTACACATGTAATGAATGTGGGAAATCTTTCACCGTTGGCTCAGATCTTAGGAAGCATCAGAAATGTCACACTGGAGAAAAACCTTACAAATGCACCGAATGTGACAAATGTTTCATCCGGAAAGCCCACCTTAGAAGACACCAGAGAATCCACACGGGAGAGAAACCTTACAAATGTAGCGAGTGTGGGAAATGCTTCATCCAGAAAGCAAATCTTAGAACTCATCAGAAAGTCCATACAGGAGAGAAACCTTACAAATGTAGTTACTGTGAGAAATGCTTTATCCAGAAGGACCATCTTAGAACACATCAGAGACTTCATACAGGCGAGAAGCCTTACAAGTGTAGTGAGTGTGATAAATCTTTTGCTGGTGGCTCAGTTCTTAGAAAACATCAGAAAATTCATACTGGAAGAAACCTTACCGATACAGTAAATTTGACTAATTCCTTATCCAGAAAGCCAACCTTAGAACTCATCAAGGAATTGATACAGGAGAGAAACCTTATAAATGCAATGTATATGGCAAACTCTTTACCTGTCTCTCAGGTCTAAGAAAACATCAGAAAATACATACTAAAGAAAAAACTTTCCATTGAAAGTCATATGGCATATGCTTTATCCAAACTCTGCCCTTATGAGCCATTACAGCATCCACACTGGGGAATCAATATGTACATGAGAAATGTGTGAAAGCCTCTGAATAATGTTCGAATCTTAGAAAACAAAATCCATACTTTATACTGAGGAAAAATTCTGCAAATGTGATATTGCAGGAAAATTTTCATTAAAACATTTTGCTTTCTCACCTTCAAATAATTCATTATGAATACAAAATGGAGAAACCTGAAGAATGTGCTGTTGTTTGGCAGTTTTCTGGAGCCTGAAACATTTCATCTTGTAGGGAAGCTGATTAAGACAGTAAATAAATCAATAAAATAGCTTCGTGAAGTCCCTGAAACTGTCAGGAATCACTGTGTTTAATTCTGTTGAAGAAGCCTAAACCAGTCTTTCTGTTTAGAAGAGGCTTTGATGAATTGAGCCAGTAAGATACAATGCCCTTTGACATAAAGGTATGCCTGCAGGTGTGTAGTATTCGCTGGATGTCCAATGTTCATAAGCTGTATTTCATGCTGGCTTGGCATTTCATGATGACAACTGTCTTTCACTTTTGTCCCTGTAAGCAACTCCATTCCCATTATTTGTGCAAGTAACCCCAATAAAGGCTGTTGGTTCAACACGATGTATTTCGGGGGTAAGCATACTTGATTCTCTTGTCCATTTCCATTTTGAGTGAGTGTATATAAATGTTGTCAGGAAAATTCTCTCATACAACATGTGCTGAACCCATTAATTGTTCCTCCAAACTTGTATACCAGAAAAGCAACATTAGCGAGAAAGCATTTGGGTCAACTAAGGTAGGGAAGATTGCTTGTGCTTACTGCTCAAGGCATGCACTCTGGTAGCACATGATGTCATTGAAAGGGCTCAACACAGAATGTCAAGGCTTAGGTAGCCTAAGAAGGAAGGCAACTCTTCCCCCTTGCATTCATGGAAGAGAGTGAGAGGTCTGCAGTGGGACATATTTTCTATGGGTACAAGCATGTGTTATGGAAAGACATCATCCAAACTAGGCTATGTCTGTGCGTGGTCACTAATTCATGCTTAGACTCCATAATTTAGTCAAACTCCAGTGACCCTCAGAACACTGATGTCCATGGCTAAAAACTGAACACTGTTTTGCTATCCTTGAATCCTGTTGTATATTAGAAATTCCTTTCTCCAAGCCTCAACAAATGAATCAAATTCTTTTTGTTAAATCTTTTATACAGTGCTAATATGCAGACATCAGAAAATGCAATAAATAAAACTAAAGAAAATGATTTAGTAAAGGCAAATATTTGCTTAATCTCATGTGTGAGTGCATCCATACAAATATTAAGGGACTATGAAGCTTTAGAGATGACCTGTGAGGGAGAAAATATGCACATGCTCATACACAGCTTAGAAATCTCCAAAGGTGTGCTGGGAGATCATTTTGAAGTACTGAAAACGTGAAGTATTTAGTCCAGTTTCAAAGTACTATATTAGAGTATTGATACTAAAAACAGCAAGACTGAAAAGTTTTAGACATTAGACAAGGTACCATGTTACAATGAACAAAACCATGCCACTACATAAGTGTTTTGTGGGTCTTATTACAAGAGGATAGTCATATTCAACTAAAAGTATTGTTTGAGAACATTTGGTGTATTCAGTATTAGAATTTGTTGAAACATGAATGCAAATGGTTAGTTCAATCTTGAGTATATTTAGGCTCTTGGTGGTGAAAGGCCCTTGTTGGTAAAAGACCTTGTAATAATTTGTACCAATTGTTGCTGCATTAGGCCTATTAGTCTAATGCAGGATACAATGGAAATTTAGTCTTGTGAAATGACCTTTAGCAATCTTGAGAATGCAACCAGCTCAACAGATGCCCAAGATGCCAGTATTGGGTGTTCTGTGGATCAAGATGCCTCTGCTCAATGACACTATATTATTATAATATGAAAGTCATCACAGATTTCCAATGGTCAATTTGTAGACCTATGTACATTGAAGATGTCTGACCTTGCTGTACTCCTCATACGATATTGTTTTCTTCATTCTGTACTCATCTGTAAACACAGTTCTGGTGTATGGTAGCAACACCTGGGGATCTGGGTGGGGCAGGCTGGGCCAGCCTGACGGCTTGAGCTATGTAGAAAGTAGTGGGGCAGATGGGGTATCACTGAGGCTGAGGCAATCGCATGATCTAAGGAGTGACAGGGAAATGAAGCAGAGATTGTGTGGGCTTGGACATTTCAGAAGTACCCATGCACACCGGGCGTTGGTGGCACACGCCTTTAATCCCAGCACTCGGGAGGCGGAGGCAGGTGGATCTCTGTGAGTTCGAGGCCAGCCTGGTCTACAGAGCGAGTTCCAGGACAGCCTCCAAAGCTACAGAGAAACCCTGTCTCGAAAAACCAAAAAAAAAAAAAAAAAAAAAAAAGCGTGCGGCAGAAGTACCCATGCAAGTGCATGGTGAGATCTAGATTATAGGCGCTTTGTTACCTGAACCAGGGTATTATGGACTGGAAAACCCAGCGTTCTCCGAGAGACCTCTAGGATCTACCTCTTTCAAAACCAAACAAAGAACACATGGTATCTGAATAGCTTGTCGGCACAGGAAAGCTCCGCTCAGCTGCAGGACACCCTGTGTGGCGTCTGAGAGTTATCAGTCAGCAGTGCTGCGGGGGAACCTGAAACCCAGTGAAGCTGCAGGACAGGGAAACGGGCATCAGGAAGCTAACCAGGGGTTAGACTAGTTTATCTGCTGCTCTGCATAAGGCCATGCTCTCAAATTCTGTTGTGGGTATCTACCCATGTCTATACATTTTAGGTCTTTTCATTTGTCTTATGGTTGCCAGCATGGTCACAGAAGGATACTCTGCCGTGTTCCCATGCTATTGTGGCAATTACAAGGCTCCTCAAACTTAAATTCATCCGTGATTTATAATTCCTCCATTCTACCACTTGCCTATTCAAGAAAGTGGAGTTTGCCCCTGTGATTAGAGCTGTTTAGAAACTTGTCCCATGAAGCTGGTGCTTGTGCACACCTTTAATTCCCCCAGCACTTGGGAAGCAGAGGCAGGCCTATCTCTGAATTTGCGGCCAGCCTGATCTACAGATTGAGTTCCAGGACAGCCAAGGCTGTTATACAAACAAAACAAAACAAACTGAAAGAAATTAGTCCCAGCAGAATTCAATGCAGATTTGATAGAATATGAAAATATAAGGAATATAGAGATCAGCTCCCCAAGACCCCAACCCAGCGAGTCCAGCTTCAGGTGAGATTGGGTCTCTGGCTGGGACCACCTGCCCACCACCCATCCCCCTCCATCTTCGGGGCCGCTCCCGGCTTCCAGAAGAGCCGCCCACACAGGAAAGAGATCAGCTCCTCCAAGACCCCAACCCAGCGAGCCCAGCTTCAGGTGAGATTGGGTCCCCGGCTGGGACCACCCGCCCATCACCCATCCCCCTCCATCTTCGGGGCCGCTCCCGGCTTCCAGAAGAGCCGCCCACACAGGAAAGAGATCAGCTCCTCCAAGACCCCAACCCAGCAAGCCCAGCTTCAGGTGAGATTGGGTCCCCGGCTGGGACCACCCGCCCATCACCCATCCCCCTCCATCTTCGGGGCCGCTCCCGGCTTCCAGAAGAGCCGCCCACACAGGAAAGAGATCAGCTCCCCAAGACCCCAACCCAGCGAGTCCAGCTTCAGGTGAGATTGGGTCTCTGGCTGGGACCACCCGCCCATCACCCATCCCCCTCCATCTTCGGGGCCGCTCCTGGCTTCCAGAAGAGCCGCCCACACAGGAAAGAGATCAGCTCCTCCAAGACCCCAACCCAGCGAGCCCAGCTTCAGGTGAGATTGGGTCCCCGGCTGGGACCACCCGCCCATCACCCATCCCCCTCCATCTTCGGGGCCGCTCCCGGCTTCCAGAAGAGCCGCCCACACAGGAAAGAGATCAGCTCCCCAAGACCCCAACCCAGCGAGTCCAGCTTCAGGTGAGATTGGGTCTCTGGCTGGGACCACCCGCCCACCACCCATCCCCCTCCATCTTCGGGGCCGCTCCCGGCTTCCAGAAGAGCCGCCCACACAGGAAAGAGATCAGCTCCTCCAAGACCCCAACCCAGCGAGCCCAGCTTCAGGTGAGATAGGGTCCCCGGCTGGGACCACCCGCCCATCACCCATCCCCTCCATCTTCGGGCCGCTCCCGGCTTCCAGAAGAGCCGCCCACACAGGAAAGAGATCAGCTCCTCCAAGACCCCAACCCAGCGAGCCCAGCTTCAGGTGAGATTGGGTCTCTGGCTGGGACCACCCGCCCATCACCCATCCCCCTCCATCTTCGGGGCCGCTCCCGGCTTCCAGAACAGCCGCCCACACAGGAAAGAGATCAGCTCCTCCAAGACCCCAACCCAGCGAGTCCAGCTTCAGGTGAGATTGGGTCTCTGGCTGGGACCACCCGCCCATCACCCATCCCCCTCCATCTTCGGGGCCGCTCCCGGCTTCCAGAAGAGCCGCCCACACAGGAAAGAGATCAGCTCCTCCAAGACCCCAACCCAGCGAGCCCAGGTTCAGAAGAGCCACCCACACAGGAAAGAGATCAGCCCCTCCAAGACCCCAACCCCAGCGAGGCCAGCTTCAGCTTCAGCTGCAGTAAAGAAGGAGACCAGTGGAGACAGAAAGCCCCCACCAGCACCCACTGGAAGAAGAGATGGGAAGAAGACAGAATAAGAGATCACTCAGCAATAGAAACACCAACACGACCCCACCAGAATCCAGGGATCCAACACCAGCAAGACCTGAAAAGCACTACATAGATGAAGAAGAGGAGGCAGACCTTAAAAATTATTTCATGAAGATGATGGAGAGCCTCAAGGAAGAAATGAGGAAATCCCTTAAAGAAATAGAAGAAAAAACAAACAAAAAAATCCATGAAATGGGGGAAAAATTCAAGAAATAAACAAATCTCTCAAAGAATCTAAAGAGCACCAAGAAAAAACAACCAAGAAAATTAAGGAAACAGCTCAAACAGTTGAAGGATTGAAAGCTGAAATAGAAACGATAAAGAAAACACAGAATGAAGGGATGCTGGAAATAGAAAAGCTCGGTAAACGGTCTGGAATCACAGATGCAAGCATCACCAATAGAATACAAGAGATAGAAGAGAGAATCTCAGGTGTTGAAGACTCATTAGAGGACATAGCATCGTCAACCAAAGAAAATCTCAAAACCAACAAATCCTTAACACAAAATATCCAGGAAATATGGGACACCGTGAAGAAGCCAAACCTGAGAATAATAGGTATAGAAGAAGGTGAAGAACTTCAACTTAAAGGTACAGAAAACATATTCAACAAAATCATAGAAGAAAACTTCCCTAACCTAAAGAAAGATATGCCTATGAAAGTACAAGAATCTTACAGAACACCAAATAGGCTTGACCAGAAGAAGAAGTCACCTCGCCATATAATAATCAAAACATCAAACCTACAGAGCAAAGAGAAAATATTAAGAGCAGCTAAAGAAAAAGGCCAAGTAACATACAAAGGCAGACCTATCCGAATTACACCTGACTTCTCAATGGAAACGATGAAAGCCAGAAGATCCTGGTCAGATGTCCTACAAACGCTAAGGGAACAAGGATGCCAGCCCAGACTACTATATCCAGCAAAGCTCTCAATTACCATAGATGGAGAAAACAAAATATTCCATGACAAAGCCAGATTTAAACAATACGTATCCATGAATCCAGCTCTACAGAAAATGCTAGAAGGAAAACCTAGAGCCAAGGAAGATAACTACATTCACAAAGACACAGGCAATATAGAATCATACTTTACAAAACACTAAAAGAAAAAGGGAGGAGAAACTACACAAAATAACTTCACTAACAATAAATCAAGCGCAAACAAGGATCACCAATCAATGGTCATTAATATCCCTCAATGTCAATGGCCTCAACTTACCTATAAAAAGACACAGACTAGCAGAATGGATACGAAGACAGAACCCTTCCTTCTGCTGCATACAAGAAACACATCTCAACACCAAAGACAGACGTTATCTCAGAGTAAAGGGCTGGGAAAAGATCTTCCAATCAAACGGCCCCAAGAAACAAGCGGGCGTAGCAATCCTAATATCTAACAAATTAGACTTCAAATTAAAATCAATCAAAAGAGATGAAGAAGGGCACTTCATATTCATCAAAGGAAAAATACATCAAGACGAAGTCTCGATTTTAAATATCTACGCCCCAAATACAAAGGCACCTACATTCGTGAAAGAAACATTACTAAAGCTCAAAATGCACATAAAATCTCACACACTAATAGTAGGAGACTTCAACACTCCGCTCTCACCGCTAGATAGGACCTCCAGACAGAAACTTAACAAAGAAACAAAAGAATTAATAGAAGTTATGACCCAACTGGGTTTAACAGACATCTATAGAACATTCCACCCAAATACAAAGGGATATACCTTCTTCTCGGCACCACATGGAACCTTCTCTAAAATTGACCACATAATAGGAAACATAGCAAATCTCCACAGATACAAAAAAATTGGAATAACCCCCTGCATCTTATCAGACCACCATGCATTAACATTAGAATTCAACAATAACACAAATCGCAGAAACCCTACAAACTCATGGAGATTGAACAATGCACAATTGCACCATCCCTGGGTAAAGGAACAAATAAAAAAAGAAATTAAAGACTTCCTCGATTTCAATGAGAATGAAGACACAACATACACAAACTTATGGGACACTTTGAAAGCAGTGCTGAGAGGAAAGGTTATAGCACTAAGTGCCCACATGAAAAAACTGGAGAACAGTCATACTAGAGAATTAATAGCACAGCTGAATGTTCTAGAACAAAAAGAAGCAAACTCCCCCAGGAGGAGCAGACGCCAGGAAATAATCAAATTGAGGGCTGAAATCAATCAAGTAGAAACCAGGAAAACATTGAGAAGAATCAATGAAACAAAGAGTTGGTTCTTTGAGAAAATCAACAAAATAGACAAACCTCTGTCCAAACTAACCAAAAGACAGAGAGAGAACATGCTAATTAACAAAATCAGGGATGAGAAAGGGGACATAACAACGGACTCTGAGGAAATCAAGAGAATCATCAGGGCATACTTTGAAAATCTGTACTGCACAAAATTTGAAAATTTAAAGGAAATGGACAATTTCCTGGATAGATATCACTTGCCAAAACTAAATCAAGAACAGATAAATAATCTAAACAGACCTATAACCCCTAATGAAATAGAAGCAGTCATCAAAAGTCTCCCAAACAAAAAAAGCCCAGGCCCAGATGGCTTCAGTGCAGAATTCTACCAGAAATTCAAAGAAGAGCTCATTCCAATACTCGTCAAAGTATTCCACACTATAGAAGCAGGAGGCTCACTGCCAAACTCTTTCTATGAGGCTACAATTACCTTGATACCCAAGCCACACAAAGACACAACTAAGAAAGAGAACTATAGACCAATTTCCCTCATGAACATTGATGCAAAAATACTCAATAAAATACTCGCAAACCTGATTCAAGAACACATCAGAAAAATCATCCACCATGATCAAGTAGGCTTCATCCCAGGAATGCAGGGATGGTTCAACATTAGAAAATCTATCAATGTAATCCACCATATTAACAATCTGCGAAAGAAAAGCCACATGATTATCTCACTAGATGCTGAAAAAGCCTTTGACAAAATCCAGCACCCCTTCATGATAAAGGTCCTAGAGAGATCAGGGATAACAGGAACGTACCTGAACATAATAAAAGCAATATACAGTAAACCAACAGCTAACATCAAACTAAATGGAGAGAAACTCAAAGCAATTGCTCTAACTGAAAATATTCCCTAAATATTTTCATTATTCTGACAAAATGGCAGTTGTGTGTCATTTGTAGAATCTTATTTTGTTTTCTCCTTATCTATAGAGTGCAGTCCTGTGTTCAAAATCTAGATGCTTTCAGAAGAATCTCTTTGTCATAGGCTGGGCTTACTGATCAACCTGCAAATCTGTAATGCAGGACAGAGAGGTCTGGAAGGTAGAAAAAAATTATGATATTTTTAGAGGGATCTAAGAGATGGCTCAGTAAGGTAATAGCATATATTGTTTTTGAAGAGGACTTGAGTTCAGTTGTAGCATCCATGCAATGACTAACAAAGCAGGTCTGGAAATCTGCCTTCTTTTGACAGACACAAAAACAGGATATACATACATACAGATTATATATATCCAAATAACCAAATAGGAAATGAAATTGGATTTGCTACATTGTTTTCCTAGAAATAATTGTGGAATGTTGTACTGTAAATAATCTCAAAATTATTTTATTGCATATGTTATTGGCTTTCTATGTAAGAGTACTAAGGAAAATATAATTTATTTTGCTATGTTTGTGAACAATGGCAACCCTATTCCATTTATATCACTCGTTTGTTTATTTCACTATTACATGGATTTTATTACTCTTATTTTAGCATTTTGTAAAATTAGGAAAAAATCTTCCATTTAGGTTTGTTTCCTGATCTCCTAACTTTGAAGGTTTGGTAGGTTTGGGTAATTTTTTGGATTCTGTTTCCTTTGCAATTAGTTTTCCCATTTCCCAGCAGGACTTTTGAAATAATTATTTAGTATTTCTGCAGAGTATTAAGCTCTGTCTATATTTTCTTTCGAATGACATCTGTTTTCTGTCTTCACTAAATTACTCAATGGTGTTTCTTGCAATAATCTGTATTACTTCATTTGCTTTGCATAAATTGCCCATTGCTCTTTAAACAACTTTCTTAAAGTCTTTAGTAATTATTAATTATTGCAAGAATGTACCATAGTTATTTCATACAAAAGCACATGTGTGATATATTTGAACCTTATATGAATTTGAGTTTTTTTGTTATTGTTGAAGAAGTTGCATACCTGACTTACTTGCATGTTGGCTGCAGTAAGTTCAGTCCCCACTGACACTGTGTCTCTGTGTTCTTTTTGATGCATTGTCTGCAGGGTTTGTTACTGTGGGGACCTTGAGTGTGGACACTTACTAGGCAGAGCCTGAATTTCATTGAACATTAGCTGAGAATTTTGTTGATGACTAAGGGTGTATAACATGGAGATTCCAGACAGAAAACTGGTTTCATGAATCAGTGGGAAAAACAAGATGTGTACCACCTATGATGAGTGCTGCTTCCTGACCAATTTTAATGGGTGCCCTGAGTGTTCAGCAATTCTTGTTTCATTCTGCTTCTTGTAAACAGTCCAAAATGGTTACTCAGCAAAAGTGGTAGCATATGCATTAAACGCTTGAAAGAATTTTCCGTCTGTGTTTGGGGTAGTGAGTGTGTCCAGTTCGAACTCTACGGAGTGGTATCAGGGAGCCAGGTACAGAGAGGGCAGAGTTGTGATGCTGTGATGATTGACCTAAACCTGACTCAATTGAGAGTTTCTATAGCGATAATGCAGAATGCTATTCCAGGAATGAAAACATCAGGCCTTATTTTGTGTCTTTTCCTTGAGTAGAATGCTATGAATTTATCTAGACCTGTCTGAATATGGGTGCAAGGTTACTTACTGAATGCTGGGCAACTCATAACTGGTTCCACCACCTGTTGTTAACTGTCAATAGACATTCTGGGAAGGTCCCAAACTGAGGCACATCTGAGCTCTGATGAACTGTTGGCCCCTGAATCTCCTTAGGCATTGTGCCAATGACCAGGGTGGTATGGTCAGGTCCAGAAGTTTCTTCACTGCATTCTTCCTCATACTCTGCCTCTGGCTCTTCTATTCTTTCAACTATATCTCCAAAGATATTCTTGGGACCTGGACAGGCTTGTGAGGAGAAAGGTACAGTTGATCAGAATAAAGAGGATAGAAAAGATGGGCTCAAGGGTTCTTATATGATCTTTGTCTTATGACAAGAAAGTTTATTAAAAAGAATAGCATACTGTATACAGTTTTGCATGAAAATAAAAATGGGAGTCCACAAAGCTTATACTATAATGGGATGAAGGAAGTGAGAATCTAGTCAGCCCATATTGCACAAGGGGAGCTCATGATATCTCCATGACATCAGAGGCCAAGCATACAACAGCCTTGGGACAGATAATCCCAACACCTTAAGCTGAGAAGACTTGGGTTCTGAGAGTCAGAAGATAAAATTCCCTCCCGAAGTCTCTTGTCTCAGACAATTCTGACTCTGCCAATCATATTCCTGGTCTTAGAAGAGGGACTGTATTCTTTCTCTATACATGAGCCTGAAGAAAAGCTTCAGGTTGATCTAACATCACAGGCCCTTGAGTCAAGGAGAAGGTGTTACAGATGTTGCACTTAGCATAGTGCACTCCAGCATCATTTCATATCTCAGGTTGCCCATTATTGTCTTATGTACTAATATTGTCTGTGCATTGTGATAAGAAGATTCACTGACGAATACTGAATACAGCATTGTTCTTTCAACGTAAGCAAGTATTTATCAAGAAATTTGCCGTTGGAACTTTTTTGATAAACTACAGTTGTGTACCCGATATTAATGCTGTCTCTGGATGGAGCCTTAAATCGAGTCAGACACTGGTTGACTATAGGAATTATTCATCTATTTCTTTCATAAACTACCATATGCATGATAACATACATAAGAAAAAACTTGCTTTGGCTAATTCTTCCAAAGGCATAAGGGTACATAAGGGCAGGGAGGTTGGACAATAAGAAGCCATGTTGACAGAATAGAAAGCTGATGACATCCTCAACCACAATCCCTAAGGAGGGAGACAGAAAAAAGATGACTTATTCCCCCAGTGATAAATTTATTTAACAATATTCCAGCAACACAGTTTCCCCAAATGCTTTGAATAACTGGAGATTTTGAGTTCAAATTCATGTCTATGGGTGATTCTCATTCAAACCAGGACAATCAGACTCCTAACATTTATGCTACCTTTCTGTCAGAGGTCATACTTTAGAGGAGTTTAATGTCAATGTAGAAAGTAGGCCTTGGAATTTTCATTTGTTTCTGAGGCAATCTCACTATGTAGCCCTGCCTGGCCTGTAACATAGTAAGGAGACCAAGACAGCTTCCACTTCACATAGATCTTCCCGCCTGACCCTTCCGAATGCTAACATTAGAGACCTGCTTTGCCCCACCATTCCAGGCTTGAATTTTATTTTTGTCTTTTAATATTGCTGCCAGAATGCAGCTATACTTTTGTTCATTTCTTTCATCTGTCATTTCTTTGATTGAGTGAATCAATTCCATTGCTTTGTCTTCAAGCCCCGAACTTAGTTCTCCCTCCTCCATCCTAGAGCACAGGCTTTTCCTTGAGTTATTATTTAATTTATTCTTTCCTTCCTCACATCATCTCAGGTTGGGATTTCCTGGGTTTTCTACCTTCATATAATGCAATGTTCACATCCTGCATTGTCCCATTAATTCCTTATTCGTCTGCTTGTGTTTTCTTGGCCTTCCCTGGGTTTGTTAGATATTAATGTTATAAGGATTGATTGAAGATATGATTGGACCACTTAATGTGCTTTTGGAAGCTCCACAGATATGATTGTAAGTATTAACCTTTGCTGTGTAAAATTTTACCCTTAACTTTCCATTTGAGATGTATACACTCTGTGATGTAAGTAAAGAGGTCATTTTTATTTTTGGGTTATTTCTTTTTTATTCAGACATTTTCTGTTTACATACCCTTACCTGCATGGTAACTCACTTATAGACCAGGCTCTCCTGGAACTCACAGAGATCTGCCTGCCTCTGCCTCCAGAGTGCTTGGATTAAAGACCTGAATGACTATGCCCAGCTTTTGTACTCATCCTCAGGATTCCTTTGTAAACTACTGCACATGTGTTTGAGCTATGTATGAGGGAGTCCCAGCATCTCATACAGTTCAGTAAAATTCTCAAAGGAAAAATGCTTTCATGAGGTTTCCTGCCTTCTTCATGAGTAGTGTCCTTTTGGGAAGTGTTAGGCTTTTCTCATTTTTGTTTTACTATTAATTGTGTGTAATATTGTCCCCACAATCTTACACTTCCATCTCACTCCTTGAGTTTTGATGGACTGTTGATTAGAAGTGGGACTCAAGCTATACAATGTGAAAATGCTCCCTCAATACCATTCTTCTCAGTCTGTTTGACTAGTAGGAAATAGTTTCTATACCCCTCCATTTTGTTTTCTCTTTATCTACTGAGCACAGTGTTAGAAAACCAGGTGCTTTCTGAAGAAAGTCTTTCCCATATGCAGGACTCACACTGCTCACCCAGACCTGCTCACCTGAGAAGCAAAGAAGGAGCCCTGAAAGGTGAAGAGAGGAGATGGTAGCAAAAGATCTAGGTATGTTGGGGTGGTGAGGAAATTTGGTGAGTGCTTTAAGAAGTAATATGCTAGTGGATCACAGAGGCCAGCCCATACTACTATAGCTTGCAAAACTTCCAGTCACAATGCATGGATAAAATAAGCTATTCCATGATAAAACAATTTTAAGTAATATCTACCCACAAAACCAGCCATGCAGAGGGCAATAGGTAAGGAGGCAATAGGTTGGAGGGTAAGCTCCAACATAAGATTAACCACATCCAATAAATCACAAGGAATAAATACTCCAAGGCCAGCAAATCAAAAGGGGATACAGTCACATACACCAAGAACAAAAGTAATCAATGAACACTCATTAATATCTCTCAACACATCAGTTGTCTTAATTCCTCCGTTAAATCAAGAATAACAACAGATGCACCAACAGGATTTATCCTTCTGCTACATCCAAACATCACACCTTAACATCAAGGATAGACATAACCTATACTGGCTGATTTTTTTGACTTTATTTGAGTTTTGGGGTCCAGCCTGTGTTACATTTTGGTACATGAATTATCCATATGTGAAAGAAATTATCATTCTGCTGAAAGTGAATTAAGAAAAGACCCATACTCAGTGCTATGCTTTAGTTTATATTTTTTTTATGTACTGGCTGATTTTGTGTATCAACTTGACACAAGCTAGAGTCATCAGAGAGGAAGGAGCCTCACTTGAAGAAATGTCTCCATGAGATCCAGCTGTAAGCCATTTTCTCAATTAGTGATCAGTGAGGAAGGATTCAGCCAATGGTGTATGGTGCAATTTCTGGGCTGCTGGTCCTGGGTTCTATAAGAAAGCAGACTGAACAAGCTAGGGGAAGCAAGCCAGTAAGCAGTTCCTTCTCACAGGCTTTGCATTAGCTCCTGCCTCCAGTATCCTGCTCTGTTTGAGTTCCCGTCTTGACTTCATTCAGTAATAAACAGCCAGGCTAAAGTATAAGGCAAATAAACCTTTCCTCCCCAACTTCCTTTTTGGTCATGGTGTTTCATTGCAACAATAGGAACCCTAACTAAGACATCACCTAAGTGGAAGGGGGAAGGTATTCCAAGCAAATGAATCTAAGTAGCAAGCTGGTGTAACCATTTTAATATCTGACAATCTATATTTCAAAACTATTCAGAATAGATAGGGAAAGAAACAACATACATCAAATGAGAAAAATCTACTAAGAGTCCATTGCAATTCTTAATATTAACAAAAAAACACAAGGGCACCCAAATTCATAAAAGAAACACTAATATAGTTAAAATCACATATTGACCCTCACACGATGCTAGTGGGTGACTTCAGTGCCCCATGCTTGTAAATAGAATTGTTTCAGCAGGTTACTATTTGTTTTCAGTGAAGTTATGAAGGAATTTCCAAGAGACTTACTGAGGATAGAAGTCATCTTAAATTTTCTATTAATACTATTTCTTTGAAGATCTGTAAAAATGAATTCTCCCAGATAATCTTTGACGTGATGAAATTCTACTGCCCAGGACATTTGACTGAGGTATTTATTAGCTCTGTGGACTGACACTGAAGACAGCACGCCACCGTCCTGTCACATCTTCGACTGGACTAAATCCTATGTAACAGTGAAACATTTCCCCGATGGCAGAGAGAGGACTTTCTTTTAGATGTGGTTTTAGTGGAGACACGGGGCCTTTGGGTCAGAAATGCCGAGGCATCTCACACTGCTCACAGCGGATTAAAGCCGGTGATTCAAAAAAGTACAGGCAGTGCAGTTCCACTGAGCCCCTCCTCTTCCTCGGTTTCCTGAATCTTTGATGCTTTGACTGTGGACCCTTGATCTTTGGATTTTGGTGGCACAGGACCTACAAATCGAGTATTGTCCTAAAAATTATGAATAGCACTTGGGGTTGAAATGAGGTCCTCGGGCTTGAAATAGATCGGCTTCTTTGGTTAAGCAGTCAATGTCAATCTGGAGTTGTCTGGAGTTCTCAACTGCTGCATTTCTTCGAGGGAAGGTATTTGGGATATGGAATTTGATCTAGTCAGGTGCCTTCGAGTTAGATTGTTTTCCATCTCATTGACCTCAGATTTGAGTTTATCCAGCTTTTTCTTCTGCATCTCGAGCTCTCCCGGAAGCTGTTCCATCCTGGTCTTCTGGTGCACCAGCAGAGCTTGCGTGTAGGCGGCAGCAGAGCTTGCGTGTAGGCGGCAGCATCAGATCTCATACTCAGTTTCTGTGCTCCGCTTATTCTATGCACAAGTGCTAAAGCAGGGTGTGTGATTGTTGAATATTCTCAGTTTCTACAAATGGTCAGGATGATTTAGAAGATTTGTAAGCTCAAAGGTAGGGGCACCACCCCTGGGGAAACTGGGTGGGGGAAGCTTTATTGGGAGAAACAGTAATTTTGAAAGTATATTTTGTTTTGGGTTGAGTGACCACCATGCAATGAGATGTTGCTACTCCCTAATACTTGGCTTTTCTTTGGGAGGCTGGTGATGGATGAAGGCAGGACCCAAGCTCACTTGCCCAGTCATATTTCTGGAGGTTGTAGATGCCCCAGAGTTTGTGGCTATGAAGAGTGTAGGTTGATTCCGCATGCCTTGCTCAT
Organism: Mesocricetus auratus; assembly: GCF_017639785.1. Taxonomy (NCBI): domain Eukaryota; kingdom Metazoa; phylum Chordata; class Mammalia; order Rodentia; family Cricetidae; genus Mesocricetus; species Mesocricetus auratus. The sequence goes on from NW_024429215.1 coordinate 5,068,513, forward strand.
CTCCTGTGGTGGGACTGGATGAAATATAGACCTGAAGTTGACTATGCGAGATCATTTCATCAGTACTTGGAGGACTGGCAGCCATGTAAATAATGGAGTGATTTCTATTTAAGGTCTGACTATTGACCAATAGAGGGAGTGCTAGCAGTTTGAGGTCCAGAAGAACCCAATTTTGAAGAACTGTTCCTTTGTAGGGGTTCAAGTTTGATTTTGATCTGTTTTTTATCAAGGTCCTGTAGAAATATTCTGTATGTTTCTGGACGTTATGTTGGCTATGGGCAGAAGACTGAGCTGCCAGATGAATGAATTGGTGGCAGTTGTGGAGAAGTTGGTGAACTGATAGGCATGTAGACATGAGAGGTTGGATGGCCCTGCTGATTCAGCTTGTGGGTTGAGGTATGTGGCAAGGGATTGGGTGCAGGGTAAGTAGTCCATGGACCAGGCTGCAAAGGTTGATAGGCTTGCTACTTACCCTGCATCCGATCCTTTGCCATGGGATTAAACTGAGACACCTTGCCAGAGTGCTGCTGTGTCTGTTGAGGTGTACCTCTAGGAGTTGTAATATAAGGTCTAATATAGATAGAATTTGCCTGTGAACTCTTAAGTACAGGTGGAGGTACACCATGTATGTGCAAAGATGTAGGAGTACTACAACCAGTCTGTATGTTTGGGGCTAAGGTTACCATAATAGGATTAAACCTGGAAATTCGTTGAGAGAGGTTTGATGTCCCTTTGCTGCCTAGGTGAAATCCAAGATGTGGTGTTGAATTTGAAGACATATGTTTCTGTGAAGCCAGCATCTATGGTCTAATGGTGAAAAAGAAAGTAGTATGCATTGTCTGTACAAATCTGCAGTGAGCTCCCCCAAGCCTTCTCTGCGATACAGATCTCTCATGTCTGCTTTAAGTGATTTCTTCATTATTTTCTTATATGTATAGTGTAATAGACTTTTATTAACTAATGTTCTTTTTCTCTTTTAGGAGGCACAATCATGTTCCTTTTTAAGCCTTACTGAGAAAAGAAATGCCATAAGATAAAAAGCATTAATGAGATGAAACTATACACAAATAACTGTCCTCTCCTGCTCCTGCCCTTTGTCCCCATGGATGCCAACGCTATGAGAAGACAAGCAGGTGCTGCAGGTACTTTGCAGGAAACACTGCCAGCATGTTGGTGGGTCACACTGTACACTGACCTTAGCAGTTGGTGACCAAATATGTTGTTTTGTCTTCTTCAGCAGCTTCAGACAAATATTATTTAATCCCACTGACATCTTGCCACATGTGTGGTAGCCCACAGAACTTCATGGAGATTCTCTTTGGGAATGTTCAGTTTCAGAAGTAACCACAGCAGCAGAACCAACCCTTTTCATCCTCTTGGAAAGGAGTGTAGTTGCTGTACCATTGGCACAGTCCATTTCTAAACCCGACTTGGTGCATTCTGTGTCATTATGAAACATAGTCATCTTTAGGACAAGTGAAGAAAATGCTGGAAAGAAGAAAGAAAACAAGCAGACTTGAACACTGAAGCAACCTCAGACATCTTTTTCATTTGATGATATATTTTTGTAAGGAAATCAAATATTCATATGATCAGGAATGTATATAACTTAATGAAATCAAGAAAATCTAACAGTATGCATTTAAAAAGAATTATGAAATTATCATGCTTACAATGGAGCTAATGGAAGTGCTGAAAAATATAGCAGAAGATAGGAAATTGTCCCAGTGTAAATGTTCAAAAGAGGCTATGTTTTAAATAAACAGGATTATTATAGATAATCCTCAGAAAGGTCAACAGAGTCTTGGCTTCCAGACTTTGCATCATGGATATGAAAAGAAATATGGCAATCACAGGTCACTAGACACCAGACGCCAAACCTCATACATTTGATGCGTCTTGTTTTAAAAGAAGGCCTTGTTTTTCGCTTTCTCTGCAGTTATGTGTGAAGATTGGCAAATCAGTTTTTACTTGTTTTATTAATAAAATGTGACTTGGATATCTTGAGTTGATGGTTTTGTGACTTAGCTGGGTAAACTATCTTTGTAACAGGTAAGTTATTTATAAAAATTAAAAAACTATAAAAATTAATTTTCCAAGCACAGATAAGTATAACAAATACATAGTGTGTTTGTAGTAGTTTGGTATATACCTGGGACTGAGGAGCCGGAACTTAGTGTTGATGGGGAATAAGGAATGTGACAAGCATAGTACATTTGAGGCAGAGGCATTGAAGGTGGTGTTCGTGTTTGCGATGATAACTAAAGACAGGGTTTCCAAACGTTCAGAGACTGAATAGCAGGATTCCATTGTGGCTAAAAGCTTTGGGGATGAGACGCAAGACTTACTGCCAGGTATGGGATATTCAGTATGAATGATTGGTCAAATTGTAACAAGATTCCCGGCAAATGATATAATTCTTGTCATTACTCATGGCTGCTATCAGAACTAGTAGGCAAGATACATAGAAATTAAGCTGAAACTCTGCCTGTTAGGTACTTCAAGACGCCCACATGATCTTTCTTCTTTTACCTTTTGAAAAATATGATATTTTTATTAATTAATTGAAGACTGTAAAACCCCAATTTTGAGGTTGGGTTGCATTTAATTGAGTCCCTTTGTTATATCAGAACCTTGTTCTATTTTTAAAATGAATGGAAAACTAGTAGTGACCTCTGTTTAATGTTATTTCCAGTAAAATAAGCAATATTATCTTGGTACCATTCTGATTACTGCACAGTGATTTTGCTCTCTTCTGTTGAACCTCTAACCCAGGTGACAAAAACACTGATGCTACTTGTAAGACATGAGTTGTAGTAAAGAATATTATACGATTCAATAATTTATATTATAAGGTTTTGTTCAGCCATTTGTACCAAGAGGTTCTAAATTATTCACATCTCTTGCAACACTTCACCATTTCTGAGGCTCATCATGCATAATCTATGAACTAAAAAAATCAGAGTTTGAGAAGTGCATGGAGTCATGAACTTGACCTGGCTTATTTGCATTGAGAGGCATAGGATTTTCAGTTTCGAATCCATGGCTCTTTGGACAGTATGCACTGTTAAAAATGGCATTATAATATTTACAGGCAAATGGATGGAACTAGAAAAAATCATCCTGAAATAAATCAAACCCAGAAAGACAAATGTGATATAGACTAACTCATAAGTGAATATTAGCTTTTAAGTAAATAAAATCATGCTAAAGAACACAGTCAGAGAGGCTGAGTAACAAGGAGGGTCCGAAGGGGGATACATGCATCTCTGTGGGAAGGGGACTAGAATAAAGTTTATGGGTGGATTGGGGCAGGTATGAACTGGACCAGGAGGGATCAGGTAGAGAGTGAACAGAGGAACAGAAAACTGGAATAGGAGGGCAATCTAGGGATGAGGGTTGTGATGTAGAAACCTAGCTCAGTAGAACCTCCCAAAATTCTATGAGGGTGATCCTAGCAAGAACTTCTCATGGTGTAGGATATGAAGTTTCAACCAGCCATCCTCTGTAACCAGGAAAAGTTTACAGTGCTGGGACACAAAACCTTCAATATGAAATGTTTCATGCAAGCAAGATATGCTTGGGAAATGGAGATTCAGAACTTTTGGGGGTGGCCAACCAATGACTGGTCAATTTGAGACCCTAACATAAGAGGGAGCCCATGCCTGGTGCTGCCTCGATGACCAGGAACTAAAGAGTATATACATCAGAGACCTGGGATAGGAAAAAATCTATAAAATGATTCCTAATTATATTCTTTTATATGCATAGATGGCGCCTAGCCCAGTCAATATCAGAGAGGCTTCAATAGGCAGTTGATTATACTGGATGCAGAGATGCAAAGCCAAATATTAGGTTACTAGAGAGCTTGAAATGGAAATCTTTGTTGGGTCCCTCCCCGTGGAGCTTGGGGAACCCTGTGGGAGGAAGAACTGTAGGAGCCAGAGAGGACCTCATGAAACTGAAAAGTTTCTAAAAGGCAAAGGACACCATCAATAGCACAAAATAGCAGCCTATAGATTGGGAAAATATTTTCACCAACCCACAACCAACAGAAGGCTATTATCCAAAATATATAGAGAACTTAAGAAACCAATCATTAACATATCAAAATAAAAAATAAAAATAAAAGGGTGTACAGATCTATATAATGAATTGTAAATAGACAAATCTCAAATAGCTGAAACACTTAAAGAAATGTCGATCATCCTTAGTCATCAGGGAAATGCAAATCAAAACTACTTTGAGATTCCATCTTATGCATGTAAGAGTCACTTAGATGAAAAACACAGGTGACAGCTAGTACTGGAATGGATGTGGAGCAAGGGGAGCATTCCTCCATTGGTGGTGGGGCAGTGCAAACTCATACAGTCACAATGAAAGTCAATATGGCAATTCCTTAGAAAATTTGGAATTGATTTATCCAGCTCTACCACTCTTGGGCATATACCCAAAGGATGCTCCATCGTTCCACGAGAACACGTGTACAACTTCAGTGCAGCTTTATTCATAATAGCCAGAACCTGGAAACAACATAGATTTCTCTTAACTGAAGAATGGATAAAGAAAATGCTGTTGTGGGATATTTGGTCACACTGTGTACCCCGAGACTGTGTTATTTACTGGAAAACCCTGCTTTTAGTTGTGATGTGACTCAGCCTTATTATCCACCATTAATCCAACAGTATTCTGTTTATTTCAAATAGGATAAAATAAAGACAATATTCAATAAGTCAAAAGGTGGAGCAAGCTACCAGCTGACTGGAAGGAGCTTTTATTTCAGATGTGGGCATAGGAAAGCTCTCTTTCTGAAACAATGGCCGAGGAGGAAGGCCAGTTAGCTGCTCTCCCTGCCTGTCTGAGCTAGCAGGTTTTCACCCCAGCATCTGGCTCCTGAGTTTTTATTAGTAAAATAAAATGATACAGTCAAAAACAACATTTGCCTCCTTATGTGGAGGCTGCTGAGGCTGTGGCAGGGGTGGTAGCAGTGGGAACTGTAGGCTCCCCCTGGTTGTGGCCTCAGAAGCAAGGCAGTTGTGGCTGCAGAGGCAGCAGTAGGTTCAGGTGCAACCACTGTGTCATAGATAACACAACAAAATGTGGTACATATAAACAATGGGATACTACTCAGCTATCATGAAATTTGCAGTTAAGTCGATGGAACTAGAAGAGATTATCCTGAGTGAGGTAACACAGACCCAAGAAAACAAACATACTATGTACTCATTTACAAATGGGCATTAACTGTTAAGTAAAGGGTAATCATGCTATAATCCACAGACCCAGAGAGGCTAAGTGACAAGGAGTGCTCAGGAGGAATGCATGAATCCCCTGGGAAAGAGAAATAGAATGTATTTTGAGTGTACTATGAGTGTGTGGGAATGGGAAGAAGAGGCATCAGATGGAGTGGGAGAGATGGAGACGGAGTTTACTGGAACTGGCAGCCATTTAAGGAAAGATATAGAAAACTAGTATGGTGGAAACCCGCTGAAATCTCAGGGTGATGCTAAATAAGTTTCTTAGTAATGGGGGAGAAGGAGCCTGAACTGGTCATTTTCTGTAACTGGGCAAGCCTCCTATCAGTGGGTCTGGTACATCAACACAGTCACAAATACTTTTACTTACAATCGGCCATGCCTGTAAGATATTCTGGTAAAAGTGATGCAGAACTTGTGGGAGTGCCAAGAAATGACTGGTACAACTTGAGACCCATGCCCTGAGAGGGCAGCCAGTCTTGACACTGTCTGGATGGCCAGAAACCAGAGCCAGGAGAACCCAGAGACCCAGGGTAGAACCAAACACAACTGGAAAAAGTAAGTCTATTAAATGACTCCTAATAATAATCTGCTATACTCATAGGTCAGTGCTTAGCCCAGTTGTCATCTGAGTGGTTTCATTCAGCCGTTGATGGAAGCAGATGCACAGACACACAGCAGAACACTAGACAGGGTTAGGTGAACCCAGAGAAAGATAGGGAGGACTTATTGTAGGAGCCAGAAGGTTTGATGACACCAGGAGTAAATACATGGTCCACAGAACCAATTAAGCCGGCCTCACGGGGACTCACAGAGACAGAGGCAACAACAAGCATGGGCCCCATCTGGGTCTAATTATGTTCGCTGAATATACTTTAAGGTTGTTTAGTTTAGTATTTTCATGATACTCTCAACAGCGGGAGTGTCTGGGGTTAGGACTCCTTTCCTCCTAATGTGTTGCATCACACAGCCTTGATGTGAAGGTTTGTACTTTGTCTTATTGTATATTTTTGGCTATGTTTCATGGATATCCAGAGTACACCTGAAAATTTTTTAAGGGAAATTGAGGAGGAGTGGATCCTGTGGAGAGAGGAGATGAAGGAGGATCTGGGAGGACTGGAGGGAAAGGAAACTGCAGTCAGGATGTAATGTATGAGAGAAGAATAAAAGAAAGACAAACCTTCAACAGTGTGTGAGCATCATGAGATAATCAACTTTCCATGCTAATACACGTTCGCATTCTTGATCTCTTTGAAGTTTTATACATATAACCACAGTTGCTATGACTTCATGGACATAAAATGTGTAGACGCCAGTTCCATATTTCTTTACACACTAATAAATGAACCTGGTTTTAGGATACTTCTAATTGAATGTATAACACAATTTGGAATTCAGAGATAATATTAAAAACAGTTTCAGGATCTAAACTGGGATGCAACAAGAACAAACCCAAAATTTCAATGAGGGAATTAGATGGTTAATTTACATGAAGGCATGGCATTCTTAAAATGAATGTTTAATGAACTCACCCATTTATATACTGTCTTAGTTAGGGTTTTATTGCTGTGAAGATACACCATGACCACTGTAACACCTATAAAGATAAGCATTTAACTGAGGTGGTATCTTACAGTTTCAGAGGTTTAGTTAATTATAAACATGATATCATGTAGTGGATTGCAGGCAGACATGGTGTTGGAGAAGCAGCTGAGATTTTTACATTTTGATCCACAGGCAGCAAAAGAGAGACTGTGTACCACACTTGGTATAGCTTAAGCGTATAAAAGACCTCAAAGCACACCCCAACAGTGGGATATTTCATCCAAGGCCACACGTACTCCAACAAGGTGATACTTCATAGTAGTGTCACTCACTATGGCCCAAGCATTCAAACACAAGTCTATGGAGGTCATAAACCACAAAATATATCTAGAATCTTTTTTCAGTGTGATTGTAACAAAGAATCAACAATTCATGTTCTCTTACAGAAGATAATGTAGACCCCATGATCCTGGAACATTGATGTTCAAATATTAAGGTTTTACTGTGTCTTCTGAAGTGGATGGGGAATTAATTGGCCCTTGGAATATACTACACTAACTATTAGAAATCCTTGCATTGTCACTACAGTATTTTAATCCTTTTTAAACTATTTTTTCTTTTATACAATATATCCTGACCACAGTGTCCCCTTCCTCCACTCCTCCAACATACCCTCCTCTCTTTCCTGCATCCATTCCTCCTTCATTTCCTATCAGAAAATAGCAGGCCTCCCAGGGTTATCAACCAAATATGACTTAACAAGATCCAGTAAGACTAGGCACAAATCGTAATCAGAGTTGGGCAAGATAACCCAGTAGGAGGAAAAGGACACCGAGTGCAGGCTAAAGACTCAGAGACTCCTACTGTTGGAAATCACACAGAATACCAAGGTAACAACCATAACATGTATTCTGAGGATATAGCACAGATCAATGCAAGTTATATTATTGACACTTAAGTCTCTGTTAGTGCCTATGAGCCCCACTTAGTGGATTCTGTGGTCTGTGTTCTGGTGTTCTCAACTACGCTGACTCCAACAATTTTTCCTTCCCCTCTTCCAAGGGAATCCTGGACCTCCAAGAGAAAGCATCTGATGAAGATCTCCAATTTCGGCTCTCTCTGCCTAATGTTTGGATGTGGGTCTCTGCGTCTGCTCCCATATGCTGCTGGAGGAAGCATTTCTGATGTCTGTTGGGTTAGATACTGATATATGAGTAAAATATAGTATCATTAGGAATCGTTTTATTGAATTTTTCTATCCTATGTATCTGAGTTGTTCATGTTCTAGTTTCTGGTCATCAAAGGAGTGTCCAGCAAGAGCTCCCTCTCATGTCTTGGACCTCAAATTAGACCATCTATTGTTTGACCACTCCCACATTTCTGTGTCTCTATTACCCAGCACATCTTGCAGGTGGGATGTGCTTGGTGGCTGGGTTGTTGTCCAGTCCCACCACTGGAAATTGCCTGGTTCCAGAAGATATCTGGTTTCCCATTACTAGAACTGCTTGTTAGGATCACCGTCATAGGATCCTGAGAGTTTCTACTACACCAGTTTTCACATTGCTCCCCCAGGGCCCTCCAATTCTAGTTGTCTCTTCTCTCTCTCTCTCTCTCTCTCTCTCTCTCTCTCTCTCTCTCTCTCTCTCTCTCTCTCTCTCTCTCTCTCTCTCTCTCTCTTTCCATTCCTCCTCACCCACGCCTGATGCCTCTTATTCCCACCTCCCATCTGCTGCCAGGGCACATGTAAAATCTATTCGATTCCTCCTTTTTTAAAAAGGAAGAATAATTTGGGCTTCTATTAATTTCACTTTCAATATTTATTACTGGGAGTATCCTCAACTTCCCTGTCATGTCTGAGGACTCCTCAGGATTTGTATGCTTTACATATTAGTTCTAATGGAGAAGGATTATATAATAAAATTTGACCCAGTATTTGGGGGGCAATTCTAGATGTTCTGTAAAAAGCAATGAGCTATGATGTTACTGAAAATTAGTGACCTGTGTGTGTGTGTCAAAGAGAGAGAGAGAGAGAGAGAGAGAGAGAGAGAGAGAGAGAGAGAGAGAGAGAGAAGAGAAAGAGAGCAAGAGAGAAAGAGAATGCAGTTCCAAGTGTTGGCTGTGTTAGCCACTGTAGATTTTTGGGCAGAAGTGTTAGAATTAGACATTGAGACTAAATCTTTGCTTTATCAATACACTCGCTGAGGTTTGTGTATGTTTATATTCTACATTTTTTTATTCTCTGACAATTTACTATGTTAACATGCTTACATCATATTTCTGATGTGTTCATCTGTCCACTTTAATGGTCATAATGACTAATAAGGGAATTTTCTGGGCATTCTTAAGTCTTCAGGTTTAAGGAGTAGCATGAATCAATTCTGCTTGAAAATTTTCAGACTGATAAAGATAGCTAATAATATAAGCTGGTATTTAAAAGCAATCAGTTGTAATTATCCCATGTACATATTACCATAATTGGAGGGACACACACATAGAAGGAATGTACATATATTTAACTGTCAACACTGAACACTACAAAGGAAGAGGGAAATGTGTGTATATGTATTTGGGGATCTGATTTGAGACAATGAGTGGGAAATTACTAAAAATTAACATAGGACGAGAATATATTATTGAGAAAGTTGCATTACTGTGCCCTTGCTGAAAATTGGTTGGGGAGTCATTCATGAGTTCAGAGATAGTGGAAGAGGAAAATGTCCAAGTGTAAAACATCATTTGACATTAAGAGTCTCTTAAGATATTTAGCCTTAATTTGTCATATCAGTGAGGGCAATAGAAAGACAAAATTTGCAATGCAGACTCATTGTCTAATAAGAGAAGTGATTGGTCTTGGGGATTGTTTTAGGGTTTCTATTGCTGTGAGCAAACACCATGACCAAGAAGAAAATTGGATAGGAAAGGGTTTCTTAGGCTTACACTTTGGCATTGTTGTTCATCACTGGCAGAAGTTAGGACAGGAACAGAAAAAGCCTTAACCAAACAAGTGAAAGACCTGTATAACAAGAATGTTAAGTCTTTAATGAAAGAAAGAAGATATCAAAATATGGAAAGATCTCCCAAGCTCTTGGATAGGTAGGATCAACATAGTAAAAATGGCAATCTTACCCAAAGCAATTTACAGATTCAATGCAATCCCCATTGAAATCCCAGAACAAATCCTCACATACCTTGAAAGAACAATACTCAACTTTACATGGAAAAACAAAATTCCATGATATCTAAAACAACCCTGTACAATAAAGGAACTTTTGGAAGCATCACCATGCCTGACTTCAACCTAGACTATAGAGGCTACTGCTTTCATATACATTTTGTTAGCATGTGTCTTTTTATAGGTCAATTGAGTACACTGATATTAAGAGGTATTAAGGACCAGTAGGTGTCAACTCCTGTTATTTTTCAGTAGTAGTGTTTGTGTATGTTTCCTGTCTTTATGGCTTGATAGTGTGAGGTTATATGTTGCCTGTGTGTTTGTTGATGCAGCTCACTTCCTTGAGTTGGAGTTTCCCTTCTTTCTGTAAGTGGACTTGTGAATAGGTACTGCTTTAATCTGGCTTTGTTATGGGATATCTTGTTTTCTCCATCTATAGTGATTGAAAGCTTTGCTGGGTATAGTTGTCCGTGCTGGCATTCAAGGTCTCTTAGTGTCTGCAGGATAGTTTCTATTGAGAATTTGGGTGTAATTCTGTATGTCTGCATATATATTACTTGGCTTTTTCCTTTGCACCTCTTACTTTTATTTATTTATTCTGTATGTTTAGTGCTTTGATTATTATATGATGAGGGAACTTTTTTTAGTCCAGTCTATACCACGTTGTATTATTGGATGTTTGATGGTCCTCTGGGTAGCTATCATTTCTTCTTTAGGTATCCATATACCTAGTATTTTTTCGCTGTTCAGAACTAAGTTTTCCTGTAAAGACACAAACAGAACACTTCTCTTTCCTTTTATGAGGTCTCCTTGTACATAGCAGACCTTGTAGATGAGCCATCATCTTTCCTCCTCCTGAGACGTCTTCTATTCTGATCGAATCTTAATCAATTTTGATGGGACCCAAAGGTTTTCTTCTCCTGTGGAAACAAAAGCAAAGCCCCTTCCCCAATGTAACACATATCCTGCTTTCCAGACTGAGGTCATAACATCCTTAAAATACACTGGTTGGTTCAGTTCAGAAATCTTCTCTGTAGTTCTGTGTCTTTCTGCTGCAGTTTGTCCTTTTTCATTAGCATTAAGAAAATTTAATGTTAGCAAAGCATTATGTAACCTGTGTTTGGGGATCTTTGTTCCCCCTTGCTGTTTATGAAGCATATCTTTTAAGGTTTGGTTAGATCTTTCAACCACTGCTTGTCCTGTGGGTTTGTAAGGTATACCAGTTACGTGTTTTATATTATAATATTTGAAAAATTGTTCCAATTTACTGGAGACATATGCTGGAGCATTGTCAGTTTTTATTGTTTTAGGTATACCCATAACAGACATCACCTCTAAGAGGTGTGTGATAACAGAATCAGCCTTTTCAGAGCTGAGGGCAGTAGCCCATTGGAAGCCTGAGAATGTGTCTATGATATGGTGTACATATTTCAAACTGCCAAATTGTGGGAAGTGAAATACATCCATTTGCAAAAGTTCATTTCTGTGAATACCCTTAGGATTACAGCCTGCTGGTAATGAAGTTTGATTGTAGAATGAGCAATTGGGGCAATTTCTTACTATTTCTTTGGCTTGTTGCCAGGTGATAGAAAAATCCTTCTTTAAACCTTTGCTGTTAACATGGTGTTTCCTATGAAATTCTGAAGCTTCCAACACATTACCTATTAATAAACGATCAATTTCATCATTGCCTTGTGCCAGAGGACCTGGCAGACCTGTATGGGATCTGATGTGTGTTATATATATAGGATGAATCCTGTTGCTGATGGTTTCCTGTAATTGTAAAAACAATGAGGTTAATTCTGTGCCATCAGGAACAAATTCTGCAGTCTCAATGTACAAGACAGCTCTCTCTGCATACTGAGAATCCGTGACTATATTGAGAGGCTCTGTAAAGTCTTTAAATATCATGAGAATGGCATATAACTCTGCCTTTTGTACAGAGTTGTAAGGGCTTTGAACTACTTTACTTATATTTCCTGATTTATACCCTGCCTTACCTGATTTGTTTGCATCCATGTAGAAGGCAAGAACTCCAAAAATAGGTGTTTGTCTCACGATATGTGGAAGAATCCAAATTGTTTTCTTTCTGGTCTCCGAATGGAGGCGTGGGTTCATATCCCACTCCTGACACCAGGTAATGATGATAGCCGATCCAATATATTTATTTACCAGAGAGAGAGAGAGTCATACAAGCTAGGAGTTAGAAGCATGGCTGGCTTCCAAAAAGGGAGGTCCTTTTTCCTTTTGCTTCCTTTTATCTCTACCTGTGCTAATTTAGTTGTCCCTGCCCTCATGGGTGGATAGCTTTGTGGGGTTCATTCCTACAATCTCTTTCCTCTAGTGTGTCTTCAACACCTGAAATTCTCTCTTCCATCTCTTTTATTCAGTTGGTTATGCTTGATTCTCTAATTCCTGTTTGTTTACCCAGATTTTCCATTTCCAAAATCGCCTCAGTTTGTGTTTCTTTTATAGCTTCCATTTCATTTTTCAAGTCTTGAACTGTTTCCTTTACCTGTTTGATTGTTTTTAGTGGTTTTCTTTGTGTTCATTGAGAGATTTATTCATTTACTCCAATTTTTGTTTTACCTCCATTTCTTTAAGTGAATTTTTCGTTTCCTCTTTAAGGGATTCTTTTATCTTTATAAAGTTATATTTTAGGTCATGTTCTTCTGCTTCTCTTGGTTTAGAATGTTCAGTTCTTCCTGTTGTAAGGGCACTAGGTTCTCGTGCTGCCATAGTACTCTTTAGGTTGTCCAGTGTATTCTTGCATTGGTGCCTGCCCATTTCTTCCTCCAGTTGGTACAGGATCTTTGTCCAATCATTGTAATATTGCCCTCTCTTTCTCAGAGAGCTACTCTTGGTTCACTCTGCGCAGTCACTGTCTGTGTCTTGGGAAGCCACTAAGGTCTCCAGGGATGGTGGGTTTGGGTCAAAGTGGGATTTGTAGATTACAAGTTCCAATGGGATGTTACTGGAGCAGCCTGCTTGCAGACTGTTTGCCCATTGACCTGCTAGAGTGGCTAAGGGGGGTAAGCGAGGGGCCTGGGATTTTTTTCCCTGGCCCAGGACCTAGAGACTGGGCTGAGCAGCTGGGGATGGTCACTTACCTTTAGGTCTTCTCTGTGCACTCCCAGTTTGTGTCTCAAGGAACTTCTAAGGTCAAGGAGGATGGGTGGGTTTGTGGGCATAGTGTGGTTCGTAGATTATGGCTTTCCAGCTGAATGGCTAGTGCAGTTGAGTTGTGTTTGGGAGTGCCATGGGTTTTCTTTCAGGGCTTACAGCCTAGAGACTTGGCTTTTCAGATGGAGGGGTGGGTCACTCAACTCTTGGTACTCTCTGTGAAGTCATAGTCTGTCTCTAATTAGTTTTTTCTGTATCCCTTGATAAAGGCTGATGCACCTAAGGCTGTTTGGAAGGCTATGAAACTCCAACAAGGAGTAGGAGGAATAGCTTTTCGTGAGAGTCCAAAATCCCTATAAAAATGTATTTTGCCCAATTATACAAAGCATCAGAAGTGACACAACTAGTGAAACCATTAGTACATGTTTGACACGTAGTCTCAGGGTACAATAAAATTGCTGGAGTCCAGATGAGCCAACCATAAAGGCAGACTAGCAGGCATCAGAATTAGAGGAAGTGCCTGGATTAGAAGTTTCAGATATACCACAAATTCCAGCCCCTTAAGTCCTCTAATATTAATTTGGGGTTCCCCAGATACCATGTGTTTTATGAGTAACTGCTTGGGTAATTGTTAGTTCCTTTCCCTATGTAGAATGAGGCCCAGAGGTCTACGCATAGCCAGCAATCCTGGATAGTCTAAACATATGAATGATTAACTACATTGTGAATTTTGTCAAGAGTTGAAAATAGGGATGGGAAAATGCCTCAAATTCCTGATGATACTCTGGCATCAGGTCTGTTTAGAACCCAAATGTCTGGGTCGCTGGGAGTGGAAATTTCTAGTAAAATCTATTCCCAGGGTCCATCTTATGGCATAGAATCAGATCCATCAGGAATTTTTTTCTGTTTGCCAAAAGCCAGAATCTCTCTTAAGGAATTTTTCAGGGAAGTCTGTTTCATAATACCAAGTTTGCAATGAAAACTCTCTTGTTCTTGGAAACTAGGCACAGAAAGAGGACATGAACAGAAATGTAAAACTTCCATTTCAATCACAAAATATAAACTCTCATGTCTTTCCTTAATCCAATATAACTAGACATTTAAAGTGGGCATCAGAAAAAAGGGTCAAGATGAATACTGGTTTTGTCATAGTAGCTTCTACATTCACGGTACCTGTCTCTCTATTTTTCATGATACAGATCTGAGGGTAGTGAATTTCGACCACAGCCCTATATTTATAGTAAACATAAGACTCAGGAGCGGGTAGAGGGCCAGGAAGTGGAAGGGCTTAGGGCCTGTTGAAACCCTAATTTTATTGGGTCCACAGTCTGGAAACAGTCCAGATGACATCATCTGTAGCTTCTGCTTTCTTGATCTGAGTATTATGAATCAATAAATCAATTCCAGCTCACTTTTCAGTCATAATCTCAGGATGGGGTCCTTTCCAAATTGATTTCAGCATCCCTTTGGCTCCTCACTTGACCCAGACAGTATCACTAGACTCAAACAGTGGGATATTGTTGGTGGATTAGGAGGTAAACTAGGTCTCTTGGATGATCTTGGATAGAATTTAGGGAGGAAGACAGGGGCTGTAGTTTCTTGAGAAAGTAATGGTTACAGATTTCTGCTAATGGCTAGTTGTTAATTTCGCACAAGTGAAGTAAAAGAAGGTTTACCCAAATTATGATCAAATTAAAAAAAACTGTATTGTCCACACTAGAGAGCTGACCAGTGACTGCCCCATAAGGCAGGATACAGGAGAAAAGCCTCGACCCAATTCCCCATACCACTTTACTAGGGAAAAACTGCACGTAGGGGGATTTTATGCCTGCAAGGATGGTTACAGAAACAAGACCATGCATTCAAGATTTTACAGTAGAGTTAAGAACATATTCCTGGAACTTTTGTTACAGAATATTTCAGGTTATGGGGTAGAAACAGCTAAGCTCTGATTAACACAAATGTAAGGTTTATAGGAAACAAAAACGTAACTTGGATAGAGAGTCAAAATAAATGCCTTCCAGGAAAAAAAAAAAAAACGAAGTTGGCTTGGTACCACACCCCCAATGTTTTGTCAACCATTCGAATTTTTGATAGGTGTCTTCCATTTTCTGTTGTTCTATGGGCCAAAAATACTGTTGAAATACAAGTAATTTGGCATTTTCTGTCTGGAAAATAACAAAATTTGTAATGTACCAGGGGATGCATGGCCCAATTTGGAGGATTATTAGGAGGATTAGGGAACCTGCAGCAGTTAAGTGGGGACTGGTATCAATTGCTTCGTTCCTATTTGTTTTAGTATTTGTTTTTAAGATTGCTCTCATCATGACTGAGGTTTCTCTTATTCTACCTGAGTGGTTAGCATAGAAAAAGTATCCTATAGCAGGGTTTTTTTTTTAAATTTGGCCCACCAAAACACTTCCAAATGAAGACACATATACTCTGCCTCATCTTAGCTCTTATTTTAATCTGTTTCTCTTTATCTACAGTTTGCCTGAGGCTTTTTACCTTTTTCTTTCTGAATATCTTACTTTGAGCTGTCACTGTCTGCTGACTGGTGGCTGCCTGGCTTCTAGTCCTAAGAATTTCCCTCTCTCCACATTCTTTTCTTGTGTCTTCTTTTTTACACTCTGTTATTTACTCTGTCTACCTACATTTTGCCCCAGAGTTTTTAACCTTCTTTCTTTCCATATGGCTGACTTTCCTGCTGTCCCTGTCTTGCTGGCTGTTGGCTTCCAGCTATCACAGTGACTCTGTTTCCTCATTCTCTTATTTTCATCCTTTTTTCTACTCTGTATTTATTCTTCTGCCTGTCATCATACCTTGCTCTTGGTTTTCAGCATTTTCTTAGAAGAATAAGGTGCATTAGGAACACAAGGTAAAGCAAAAACACATCCCCACATCTTTAAACAAATGCAACATAAACAAATGTAACACAGCTTTACACAGTTAAATTAATATTCCACAACTTTGCCCTCATATTGTAGAACTCGTTCAGCTAATAAATCCCCTAGTGGTAGATCTAGGACCATTTGATTTTAGCAGGCACCTTTGTGATCATCAGGGACCTTGAAATCTAATATGTGTCCTGGTATGTCAATAGGCATTATATGTAGTCATTTGCCCATTTACTTTTGTTGTTGTTGTTGTTGTTGTTGTTGTTTTTCTCTTTTCGGAGTGGACACTCCGCCGCCGGAGGGAGGGAAGGTAGGAAGAGAGGGAGGCTACCGGCGCGAGGGACAGCCAGCCACGCACCGCGACCCACACCGATACCGGCCCTGGCAACATCGAGGAGCCACGGTGGGAGGGGCGGGGACGGAAGACCGAACAAGGAGAGCAGCGCGGAGAACTCCCTTCTCTCCACCTCTGCCCCCAACGGTGGACGAACGCGTGCCACCCCTGTAAACAGGGAAGAACGAACGAGCAAGCGAGCCCCGGCTCCAGCGACACCGCCACGCCTCCTCCCCTCGCGCACACGCGCGCCACACACAACACTGCACGCGACCCGGGGCACGCCTCCCGGCTGCCCATTTACTTTGAATGGAAAGAATATTCACACCTTCTGCTGAAGATGAAAGATGTTGTACTCTTTTCTGTAACTATCTCAGAAGAATTTAGGATGCTATTCTCAGGACTCAAGAAGGCAAGAATGTTAGTCTGAGGCTGGCAGAGAATTAGGGAAACAGAACACTCATCTGAAACATCTGGTTTGCTAATTCAACTGAAGAGATTGCGAACAATCACATAGACTGGACTGGTTGATATCGGCTCTCGACCAGGCTAAATCTCTACTGTTTGGAGAATTACCTGGCGTTGGCATGGTGTAAATTGGTTTTGGAGTAGCATGTAACTCATAAATGATATCTGGATGAACAGCTGAGTGTAAATCTGCAGAATAAGATAGAGACTAGTGATGGGAATTAAGCCTAAGGAACTTAAGGAAAATATTGTTACATCTTCCTCCTCATGAATATGCAATAGGCAGTAAAACTGAGTCTATGAATTGAAATGACAGGATAATTTACCTGAAGTCCATTTGACATGTGACAGGGGGGTTCAAGTTGTGACTCCCTGAAGCATACAAAAATTTAAAATATTTTTAAAAATAATTTTAAAATTTTTAAAAATAAATTAAACTGCTGTAGTTGACTCATACATTTAAGTCATACCAAAAGCTTGTGGACTGAAAAAATGATTTTGGGTTAAAAACATTAACATTCTTGTCTTTGTTCAGAGAGCTGCTCCATAATCCCAGTCTAAATATCAATCTCCTGAGAAAAAAATCTATCCTAAAACTCATATATAATCACAAATGATGCAAGAAAGCTCAAATATCCAGAGTATAAATAGTAATGATGGAGGGATTTACACTCAGTATCGTATGATATACTACAGGGCTATCATTGTAAAAACATGTCACTGGCATGAAAAAACTTTTTTGGCAAAATTGCCAGAAAACATATGCTGGAGAAAAGAAAACATGTTCAACTAATGGTGCTGAGAAAACTGGAAATTCATATGCAGAAGAATGAATTGAAAAGGAATCTATCATCTTACATGACAATGAACTCCAATTTGTCCAAAGACCTAAACCTGAAATACTGCAACAGTAGAAAGAAGTACGGACAGTACTCCACATGATATCAATGTTGGAAAAGACTGTTTGAATAGGCCTCCCTTTGCTGGACAATTATACCCAACAATTGAGAAGTAGAATTTTATAAGACTGAAATGTATGTTCTTTGGTAAAGGAAATTATGAACCACATGAAAAGGAAATCCACTGATTAGCAGAGAGTTTTTGCTTGCTATACATTTCTCATTAGATTACTGTCCAGGATTAAAAACATGGCAAGAAATCATGAGTCAAAGAAACACATGACCAGATTTAAAACTGGTCCTGGGACTAGCTGATATACATGGAAGAACTGCTCTTTCATGAAGTTAAAAGAGGGAGGGTGGATGGGCAGATGTGGAGAGAAGTACTTGGAGGAGACAAGGGATGGAAGCTATGGTAGAGCTGGGAAAGACAATTAATTGATTAAAAATTTAATTTAATTTCCTTTAAAATACATAAAATATGAATTAAATGGGCCTGGAACCTTTACTGAGCATTATCAAAATAATAAAATAATGAATAAGCTATCTCCCAAAAAAATGTCATTATCAACAGCTATTAGAGAGATGATGGGGGTGTCCTTCTGCATTTGTGCTTCTCTTATTGGTTGATGAATAAAACACTGTTTGGCCAGTAAAGGCAGGAAGATAGGCAGGGCTAGGAAATGAGGAGAATTCTGTGAATAGAGGCAGGCAGGTGCTGGAAGAGATGCCATGTAGCCGCCAAAGGAGTAACAGTTATAGAGCCTTTTCTAGTAAGATAAGACCATGTGGAAATACTTAGATTTATAGAAATGGATTAATAATTAAGACAGTGGTAGCCAATAATAAGCCCTAGCCATTGGTCAACCATTCAATAGATAATATAAGTCTTTGTGTGTTTATTTGGCGTAAATCAGCTTCAGGACCAAGCTGGAACAAAACTTGTTAAAGGGAAATGAAAATACAAAATTTTTAAAGAATTCTTCCTACCCCAGTCAGAATAGCAAAAAATCAATGAAACACTGAATAGCAAATGTTAACAGTAGTACGTGGAGTCCCTGGAAATTGAGGTAGTGTAGGAGAAGTGCCTCCTTCAGACAGGCTGTTAAAGAAGAGGATGTCAGGAAGGATAGTGAACCTCACCTAGCTGTGTCCAAGTCCAAATCACTGCCAATAAGAAGTAATTGGTAACACAATGGTTTACATTCATTCAGTAGTATGCATAGTTTTCACTGTGATCACCTTTTCATTAACATGCCTCATGGCTAAAATGCCACACACAACAGAGCAACTGACTTAACTCATCCCTGGGCTTTTGGAAAGAGAACACATCTCTTGACAACTTTGCTCATTTTTGTTTTTTTTTTTTGTGGGAGTGGGTGATGAAATCATAGATGTTACTTCTTTTTTATATTTTTATTTAACTTTTTACACATGTTACTCTCAGTTCCCTCTCCCTCCCCTCTTCCCCCAGTCCCCCAATTCTCCCAACCCCCCACCCCACTCCATCCCACCCTCTGCTCTCCAAGAAGGGTAAATGATTCCATGAGGGATTTTCAGAGTCTGTCCTATCATCCCATGCAGGGCCTAGGTCCTCCCCCATGTGTCCAAGCTGAGAGAGCATCCCTCCATGTCGAATGGGCTCCCAGAGTCTATTTGTATACCAGGAATAAACACTGATCTACTCTCCAAGGTCCCACAGATTGCTGAGGCTTCTTATGTGACACCCAGATTGGGGGGGGGTGTCTGGATCAGTCCCATGATGGCCTTTCAGGCATCAGTCTGGGGTCCATGCATTCCCCCTTGTTTAGGTCAGCTGCCTCTGTGGGTTTTGCAAGCCTGGTCTTGACCCCTTTGCTCATCACTCCTCTTAGCAACTAGGTTCCAGGAGTTCAGTTGGGTTTATAGCTTTGTCTGCCTCTGCTTCTGCCAATGGTTGAGGATTCTAGGATGGCATATCAGGTAGTCATCAATCTCATTATCAGGGTAGGGCATTTAAGGTACTCTAAATGCCAGTTGGTGTCATTCTTGTATATCTGTGAAGATCTCACTAGTGCCAGATCTCTCCTCCAACTTATAATGGCTCCCTCTATTATGGTATCTCTCATCTTTCTCTCCTCTTTTCCTGCTCTCCCGTGTCCAACTCTCCCCTCCTCTTCTTCCCCTCTTTTTCTCTCATCTCCCTCTCCCCTCCCCTCACACATGCTCTCAATTCAATTAGGAAATCTCCTCCCATAACTCTTCTCCAGGTTACCATGCATATCTCTCTTAGGGTCCTCCCTGATTCCCAGATTCTCTGGCTGTGGGATTTTAGGCAAGCAATCACCTGTTCCATGTCTAAAATCCATATATAAGTCTGTACATACCATGCTTGTCTTTTTGTGACTGGGTTACCTCACTCAGTATGGTTTCTTCAAGTGCCATCCATTTGCCTGCAAATTTCAGGATTCCATTGTTTTTTCCCCCACTGAGTAGTACTCCATTGTGTAAATGCACCACATTTTCTCTATCCACTCTTCAGTTGAGGGCATCTAGCTTGCATCTAGGTTCTGGCTATTACAAATAATGCTGTTATGAACATAGTTGAACAGATGTTCTCATTGTATAAGTGTACATCTTTTGGGTATATGCCTAAGAGTGGAATTCTTGGATCTTGTGGTAGACTGATTCCCATTTTCCTGAGGAATCTCCATGCCGATCTCCACAGAGGCTGGACAAATTGGCATTCCAACAGCAGTGGAAGAGTGTTCTCCTTTCTCCACATCCTCTCCAGCAAAAATTGTCTTTAGTGGTCTTGATTTTAGCCATTTTGATGGCAGTGAGATAGTATCTCAGAGTTGTATTGATTTGCATTTCCCTGGTGGCTAAGGATGTTGAGCACTTTCTCAAGTGTCTCTCAGCCATTTTAGACTCCTCTATTGAGAATTCTCTATTTAGTTCTGTAGCCCATGTTTTAATTGGATCCTTTGGTGTTTTGGAGATTTGCTTCTTGAGTTCTTTGTAGATTTTGGAGATCAGTTCTCTGTCAGATGTGGGGTTGGTGAATATCTTTTCCCATTCTGTGAGCTATCGTTTTGTCTTGGGTCCTTTGCCTTGTAGAAGCTTCTCAGTTTCAGGATGTCCCTTTTATTAATTGTTGATCTCAGGATCTGTTCTACTGGTGTTATATTCAGGAAGCAGTGTACTGTGCCAATTCATTCAAGGGTATTTCTCTTCTAAGAGGATCAGTGTGCCTGGGTTGTTGTTGAGGTCTTTGCTACATTTGGACTTAAGTTTTGTGCATGGTGATAGACATGGATCTATCTGTTGTCTTTTATATGCCAGCATCCAGTTACTTCAGCACCATTCCTTGAAGATGACTTCTTTTTTCTATTGTGTAGTTTTAGCTTCTTTGTCAAAGATTAGGTGTTCAATGGTGTTTGGGTTTATATCAGGGTCTTCGATTAGATTTCATTGGTCAATTTATCTGTTTTTGGGCCAATACCAAGCTGTTTTCAGGACTATAGCTCTATATAGAGCTTGAAGTCAGGAATTGTGATGCCTCTGGAAGTTCCTTTATTATAAAGAGTCCTTTTGGCTATTCTTTGTCTTTTGTTTTTCCATATAAAGTTGAAGATTTAAGTCTCAATGTCTGTGGAAAATTGTGCTGGTATTTTGATAGGGATTGCATTGAATCTGCAGGTTGCTTTTGGTAAGATTGCCATTTTTGCTATGTTGATCTTACCTATCCAAGAGCATGAGAAATCTTTCCATTTTCTGGCATCTTCTTTTATATCTTTCTTTAAAGACTCAGAGTTCTTGCTATACGGGTCTTTCACCTGTTTGGTTAGAATTGTCCCAAGATATTTTATGTTGTTCAGGGCTATTGTAAAGGGTGATATTTCTCTGATTTCTTTCTCATCCCCTTTATTGTCTATGTATAGTATGACTATTGAAAAAAGAAAAAACATATGGTCATCTCACTAGATGCTGAAAAAGCCTTTCACAATATCAAACACTACTTCATGATAAAGGTCTTGGAGAGACCAGGGATAACAGGAACATACCTAAACATATTAAAAGCAATATACAGCCAACTGAGAGCCAATATCAAAATAAATGGAGAGAAACTCAAGGTGACTCCCCTAAAATCAGGAAAAAGACAATGATGTCCACTCTCTCCATATCTCTTCAATATTGTACTTGAAGTTCTTGCTAGAGCAATAAGACAACAAAAGGAGATGAATGTAATACAAATTGGAAAGGAAGAACTCAAACTTTCACTATTTGCAGATGATGTGATAGGCTTTGTAAGCGACTCAAAGAACTCTACCAGGGAACTCCTACAGCTGATAAACACTTTCATCAAAGTAGCAGGATACAAAATTAACTAAAAATACCATAGATGTTAATTCTAAGCAATTACATTTCATAATGCCACTATGGTCTCACAAAGAAGAAGTTGTGGATGGACCCAATGATCTTGGAATAGAGGCTATCATGACAATATGCTGATTCAGTGATTCATAGCGGATTTCAGAAGGTCAAATTACAGATTCAAACATGAAACTTGATTTCTTCATTGACATAAATTTGGTCATTTAGAAATCAGTTCAGTAGAACCATTATTTACATCTGAAAGAAACACAAACTGTTTAGACTGGGCCATCAATACAATATATCCATTCAGAAATACATCTCTGCAAGAGGGAATAATGTGTGACTCCTGGAATTCCCAGAAATCAAAACTACTGATAGTGTTTGTTTTATAGAGCATCATGTCTGCTACTGTGACTTCCTCTGGCCAGGCAGGGGCCTTTTCCTACCCCTTTCCCTTTCATCTACAGGGGCACCGTGTGGATTAACAAGTCTGTTTCATCATAAGTGGCTTTCTCATGAGTAGTTTCTCGGTTCACACTTGTGGTCATTTCCACTAAGAGGATTTTGTGCCATGGGACAGGTACTCTCCGGTATTGGATGAAATAATACTGCCTGTGGCTGGAGAAGATCCTAATAAATATTTTTCATCCATCTTGTTTGTTATTGTTAATGTAAGGCTTCAGATTCAAAGTCTACAGGGAGAAAGTGTAAGATAATTCCACAGGGGACTGAATAATATTGTCAGAAAGTGATAATTACAGTCACCAATAAAAGTATAAACTAGCATGCACACACATATGAGCTGTTCTTATCTATGTTGGACATTTGGAGTTCATGTTGTCAGCCTCATGGATGTCCAGATACTTTGCTAATATGCTGTTCTCTTGGATTTTTATCTTTTGCTTTCTGCAGATTCCTACATTTGTGTGCTCCTACACCAGCACCGAGTGCTTAGTCGGAATGAATTACCTTTTAAATGGGAAAGGAAATGTGGTGATTTCTGGTTTTTTTCCTGCTTATGCTATCTATCCACTCAACAAAACAATTGATTGGAGGATGACTAAATTTAACAGAGATTTTATGGTTGAGTATGTCTTTTTTTCCCATTTATTCATCATGCAAATTTGGTGTTCATATACTCTGGGGAACTATGTACTCAAACATCTTTATCCTCTCTATATCGCATTAAGTAATTTTCTCCCTTGCATTCTTAGATATCTTATGTGGTGCTGTCACTCATCTTGTGATTTCAAGGTGGGGATGAGGAATTGAGATTTATTCATTTTCTTTTCCACAGTAGACACTAGGAATTTATCCTGTATTGCGTGCAATGCCTTTAAATCCTCAGGATTTGGATGTTTTCAATATTTGCTCTGCTGGAGATGGATTCATAATGGAAAGTTGATAGAGATTAGTGGACTCTAGAAGTCTAGTTGTGCTCCTGAGAGAAGAGCTGGTGCCACTGAAGTTAGTGAAATGTGATTTCCTTGTGTGTGAGTGACAAGCATTGTTTGTGTTTGCTGCTGAAGATTTGAGAGCAGGAATGTCAGAACTAGACGCTGTGACAAACTCTACTTTAAAAATGCCTTCATCAATTTCAGATTCTTTCATCTGACTCCTAATATTTGTATAATCGTACACCTTACATGTTCACCTATTTAGTTCATGAAAATGCTATGTATGTTATTTAATTGTCATGAATGCCTTTCCATGTGCCCATTAATTGTGATGGGACCTCTGAGAAATGCTTCTAGTCATTATCAAAGATGGAAGATCAATGCATAATGTTAGACAGGTCTAATTGAGTGTCTTAGGTCCTGCTAAAGTGAAACAATAATGCATCTTATGGTTTAAAAGAAGTCAGGTGTGACTAATCGCTGGGAAACTAGCATAGGACCACTTCAGACGCCCTGAACATGGGTGGCAGTTAGGAAGCATGGGAAATCAACTGGGCCTCTGGTAGTGTATCAATATTTATCCCTAGTATACAAATGGACTTTGGGAGCCCATTACACATAGAGAGATACTCTCTCAGCCTAAACACACTGAGGAGGGTCTAGTCCCTGCTCAAGTGTTATGGTGGACTATGTAGATACCCCGTGGAAGGAGTCACCCTCCCTGGGGAGCAGAATAGGGATGGAATAGGAAGTCGGTGGGGGACAGGGGAGGAGGGGAGGAAGAGGGAACTGGGATTGACATGTCAAACAAGCTTGTTTCTAATTTAAATTAAAAGAAACAAGTCAGGAGTATTATATTCCAGACTGACATGACCATAGCTGTAGGCAACCACACAACCTGTGTGTGATAATGAGAATTGCAGCTTGCACTCCTTTTGAACTGAACAAGAGCAACATGGAAATATATATTCAGGAATTGGCTTGGCAGCAATGGGTGGAAAAACACCTAAAAGAAGCAGTGGACTGATGGATTATTGTTTGTATGGCATTACTTTGGCTGCTGAAATGCGGTTGTTAATTAAGTCATCAATTCAGCAGTGGAAGAGGGAAATATTCAAGTGTGAAATGGCATTGGACATGAGGATATTGAAATAAGTTTAATCTGAAATGGACATGATGAAGGCAGCTGGGGAGATATAAAAATTGGCATCTAAATAAAATATTCTGTGGAATAGTCTAATGGCTCTAGGGATCATTGCTTACTTCCAGTAAGGTTGCACAGATCTATGGTCTACCAGGCATTTGACCTTTGTGTGCTAGAAGGAGACTCTTCTGATTTACTGCAGATGGTGTCCCTATTCCTCCCTTTTCCTCCTCTTACTCTCTGCTCTCCCATCACAGAAGATCAGGCACCAATGTGCTTCAGCCCGAGTCCCTCTCCATATTACATAGCTGCAACGCCACACCTGCAAAGGAACTGTAATAATGTGAGCTAATGTGAACTCTCTGTGGCATGCTTGTATAATATGGAAAACAGGAGAGTGCTGTGTAAGTGAGGTTTAATACCTTATAAAGTCAGAAATGAAAATAAATTTACAATTATAAAAACTGTAAAAGTTATCATGCTTGATTCAGACAATATATTTGCAAGTTATACTTTTCATAGCGAGTAGGGCATGTGCAATCATATACTCTGCAAGACTCACGAAGCCTTTTATTGTGTTCATGAATAG
This sequence comes from Mesocricetus auratus, assembly GCF_017639785.1. Lineage (NCBI taxonomy): Eukaryota > Metazoa > Chordata > Mammalia > Rodentia > Cricetidae > Mesocricetus > Mesocricetus auratus. The sequence goes on from NW_024429215.1 coordinate 5,093,695, forward strand.
TTTTACTTAGGGGTGAGAAACTATGTATGTACTTTGAAATGTGGATTGTCTTGTCTTTCTCCAGTTAAATTTAGTCATGTTCTAATTTATCTTAATTGCCATAACTGCAAAGGATCAGCAATTGTGGGCCTAGCATTATTTTCTACTACAATAGCTTTTGTGTGGTATAATGTTGTAATCTGATTTTAGTTTCTTGTTGTCAAAGGATGGTAAATAAATATTTTGTTCATCCAGAATAGTGCCTAGTACATACAAAATATGTCTACTATCTGATTAGGAATATTAATCTACATAAGCACACGTGTATGCACACTGTGGAAGCATTTGATGCATGGTGGTTATTTTCCATTCAAAATAATATAGACCGTCTTCTCTCACTGTGCATTGGATTGTTTTTCCTTCACACTAACTTAGAAATATGTCTGGTTTAGGATGTACAAGTTGCATTGTATCAGTTATATATTTCAATAACTTGAAATTATTTATTAGATGAATATGAAAAGTCAAAATTTAAGATTTTTTTCTTGTTTAATGTAAATCTTCACCATTTTCGGTATTCTTCAATTTGAAGGACATAGTAATATGGATATAGGTTGCTAGACAGTATTTAGGGATGTAAGGTTTATTTAAGATATTTATGTTATTTCAATCTGAGTATATAAAATAACCTGAACTTTTAATTGCACAAAGTCTATTGTCTTTTATTCGTGTTCATTTTTGACTGAATTACCAATCTAATACATTAGGGGCAAAGCATGTTAATTATACAGCAGCATTTTCCTTCCATAATAATTCAGAATCTCAATGATTGGATTTTCTCTGAAAATAAAAGATTAGGTGATTATCAAGTAGTACACTGAGTTACCTTCATCAGTTATCAAGTACAGTTAGGCAGAAGCAGAAGATCAGATGCTAAAGATCAAGGTTAGTACATTTTCAGACTTTCTCAGATCTGTATGGATTTTATGGACTGGGCCTTTGTTTTGGTTTTGGTAGGGGCTTATGTTCTGAGCTTTACAGACTAAAAAACACTTCCATCATGGAGCCAGTTGTGCTAAGGCCTAGCGGTCTATTAAGGTCTGAGGCTCTGTTCCACAGACTGGTCTTAATAAATTAAACCAGTCAAACCATGGAGTGATCCTATTTTAGATGAAGATGTAGGGCCCTGACATTAATACAGTTAGAATGAAAATTAAATGGCTGGTCAGCAGTCCATCAGTGGAGGACAGAAACTTGTAGGGGAAAATAAATAGCTTCTAGGAGAGCTAAGATATGTTAATATCATTTTCCCAGCAGTGAGGAGTCCTCTTTTTCTCTAATAAAAGCACACTGACCATCATCTGTGTATATGTTGGTGAACATTTCTTTCCCCTGTCTGACAACTTGGGTCAGATCAATCCATTCTGTTCTCTAGTCAGAGGTACCTGACTTGGGTCCAAATAATTTTGCTTCAGTTAAAGTAACTACTGCAGGTCCCATATACACGATTTCATCTTTTATTCTTGACTTTCATGGAAGAGCACCTGTTTCATGTGGTGAGAGCATAGCTAAATTGAGGGTGGTGTTTCTCAAACAAGACTCAAGGGTGTGGCAGGAGTAGGGCCTTTGACTGAGCCAACAGTCACTAGACGCCCTGTGTTCAGGTGATCCTCAGAGGAGTGCCTCAACTGTGTCATAAGGAATTTTGAGTATAAAATCAATGCTTGACTCAAAGTAAACTTGTTTGCTATGTTTCATTGAACTAGCAGTAGCCACCATAGCTCTTACATACATGGGCCATTCTATGATTGCAGGGTCCAATTATCATAGTATATTTTCATGACTCCAAAGTTTGTCTGCAAATTCTAGGACTTGAGTGGAAGGCAGAACTGTTTTTAAAGATTGGAATACTTCTTGCTTAATCTCAGTCCAGATTATGGTTTTGTTGTGCTTCTTTGTGCTGGTGTACAGAGGCCTTTCTATTTCCACAAACTCTGTTATCCAGAGACAACAATACCTAATGGCAGCTAAGAGCTCTTGGACATGTCTTTTAGTCTTTGGATCTGGTATCTGAAGGATAGCAGCGACCCTATTTTGAGACAGGCTCTTTTTCACTCTCCTTAGATGGTAGCTAAAATAGGTAACCTCTGTTGTACAAAGTTTGACTTTCTTATATGTTATTTGTAGTCCAACTTTTGGAATTCCAGCAACAGTGCCATAGTGGCCCCTTTACAGCCTATTTTCTCAGGAAACCAATGATGGAAGGGCAGGAAGTCAGCATTCAGTGTCTTGAAAGCCTGGGCCAAACTGTTCTAGGTATGTTGCCCACTGTAATCGCCCAGTGGGTCTGTTTAAATGCAAAAAATCAGGTTGATTGACCTCTGCCAGTGGGAAGTTGGAGAATGCATCAGGTCCAAGATTGTGTACACCTGTTTTTCTGGAAGAATCAGACTTATGAGAATCAGAGGTACCATATTTATTTGTTGGCAGGAGATTCCTATTCCAGGGTGTTGGTGGGGCACACGGAGACACAACTCTTCAAGCCAGGCAGTATGGACTGCAGTTTCCCTTTTTGCTTCTAGTGTCATTGGGTATTGTTTAATTACCAAAATTTCCAGTGTTAGTTTTCACAAAATTGAAGAATTTTAATTTTTCTGGAGAAAACAAAAGACCTAATACAGGTCATTAGCCGCAACAAAACTGTAGAACCTGTCATTATCCCAGATTTTAAGGGCATGGGCATGGCAAAATATTGAGTCATTGAGTAATGGAACAGAATTGAGAATATAAAACATGTAAACCCACACTCATAAGTCACCATATTTGTTAAAGAGGCCAATAATACTATTGGTTAAAATATGGAAATTTCAACAAAAGTGCCAGCCAAACTGAATAAGGAAATTTTATTTCAATATTTCCCTGACACATACTCAACTTTTATTTATCCATAATCTCAACATAAGAAGGTATTAGTGCTGCTCTTGTTTACCCTCTAGAACTTGCTGATAAGATTCCATACTTCAGTCAGTGAATGTAAAAACATCAAACTGGGGAGAAACAGGAAGCTTCAACCTTGCTGGCTCGATTTCAGAATGCAAAAAGTTGTTATGCACACTACTAGAAGAGAGAATTAATCACCAACCATATGTAGCTATGAATCTCTTGAACTACAATAAAAGTTATTGTAAGATAGCCCATCTGATGCAATGGTAACATGTCCACTGAGCTGGTTGGGCATAAACCTGGACAAATCTGAAAAGAATGATTCCATAGTTAAGGGATTATCTCCATCAGACTGGCCAATCGGCAAGACACCCCTTATTTTCTTATGTAATGCTTGATTTGTAAGATTTTAGTTTGTGTGGTTCCACTTCTGAAAAGAAAATATGTATTGTATTATAGAGCAGGTTGAAGATTTTATGAGAAGCAAGCCAGGAAGCTTAAGGTCATCATGGTCCTTGCTTTTGTTTATGACTCCAGGCTGTCAACATTATTTCCTGCCATGTTTTCACTTAACCCTTTCCTGCCCAGGTTGCACTTGTTCAGGGTTTTATCATTACAGCAGAAAAGAGAAAAAACACAGGAGCAGTCAACCATTCTGTTATTCGATTTAAGTCTTGCTTGATATGATGAAACCCAAACCTCCCACCAGAATTGATCGAGGAACTGAAAGCAACACAGAATATAGTCTCTAAGGGACTGATACTATTTTCCTGCTAAGTAGAGACAGTGTAAAACTGGACCCTAATAATTTATCATTATACCCCATTGATCTATCAACCCCTGTCTGAGAAGTTACTATTTGTAATAGATTGTGATTGACACAATGACTCACAGCATTTACAAATGCAGAGAGCAAGAGGTAACAGAATGCTCATCCTTGAAGGGCATAATCTTGCCAAATTTACACTGTACCCAGGATCACTGTGGGAAAAAATATCAGAAAATATTCAAGAGTAAAAGATGATGATCACTATATGGAAAAATCTCAACGTAACAAGGCAACTGTAAGTAGGAACTCACCGCAATTGTGACAGAATGGAGCACACCTATGCCATAATAGGCCAGAAGAATCTCAATGTGCAGAGTGATGTTGAACAAACAACTCCACACATTGCTGCCAGATGGATGACAATTTTTAGGTACTGGGAGATGATAAGAATATTTTCTCTAAGAGTATATAACTTCATAAACTGATCTCATTTCAGCAGATGGCCATGGACCCAAGAATACCTGAGCAGCATAAATCGGTTTGAAGGGCTCTTATTAAAGAAAGTTTAGTGTACAGAAAATGGATTGTGTCTCAAAAGTGTTAGTTTAGAGGAGTGTGTGATCAATAGAATTTGTCAAAATTGCAGATTATTTTTAAAAACTCTGGGACCAGGAATCTTATAGATATAAGGTAGAAGATACACTTGAGTCACTGTCACAGGAAATGACTTTCTGAGCTGCACTAGTATGATGTAGCCATTAAGGCAAACTATTGGGAGTCTTGTTTGGTGGTGCACACCTTTAATCTTATTTCTTTGGAGGTAGAGGCATGTTATTTTTTGTCAGATTGAAAACAAACAGATACTCCTACATAAAAAGTTTGGGGAAGCTATGACTAGAGAGTGAGCCACTGTTACCTTCTGAAAATAACTAAATAAATAAAAATAAGAAAAATAAATAAATAAAATAATAGGCACATAAATGAAACAAGTGAAGAAAGAAATAAAGGCTGGCAGTAAGGAAGGAAGGAAGGGAGAGAGGGAGGGGCAAGGGAAGAAAGAAGAAAACAGAAATTAAGAAACTGAACTTCCGTAAATTAATATTTCTGTGCACTAAATGAGACATGAAAATGCAGCATGCAGAAAGGAATAAATATTATCTGTTGTACAACCAACAGGGAGTTAGTGATTATAACACATAAAAAACTACAAATTTTTAAATGTAGAAATAATTGCAATGTGGCTCGATAAACAGATTTCCCTCAAAACATAAAGTACAAATGTTTGAGAAACAATGATTTAAATATCCAACATCCTCAGTCATCATGATAGCACAATCAAAAGCAAAATTTCCTCTTATCCCTGTCAAAATGTCCAGGTCCAAAAAACTCAGGGCAATACAAAACCATGGTTTTGGGGAAAGAGGGAAACATATTCACCACCAGTGGGGGCAAAAAACTGATGCAACAATGGAGTTTCTTCTTTGGTAACTGTTTTTTTTTTCAAATTTCATCACCTCATTTAAGCTACTAGGGGATCCATGTTAACTGTATGAGGTACTCTGACTAAATTCTTTGGTAAAGAAAGAGTTTGCAAAATGCTTCCTTTCTGCAGGATTTCTTTTACCACTGTGCTTTATAACTCAACCCAAAGAGCTTCATAGATTACTACAAAACTATTGTCACTTCTCATTGTGTTTCCTGTGAACTTCAATTCCACAAAAGTGAGCAGAATATGTTTAGACATGTCCCAATTTTGTGTTCATGTTTTTGATATGTTTCGAGTTGATTTTTACCATGTGATGAGAAAACATGAATGAAGGTCAACTGTATGTCTCTTACTTTCTTGCTGACCCACCAGCTCTCACAAGAAAGTGCTTTGTGCAATACATTTCTAAATGTAAGTGGATGGCACATTATATTTTAATTAGTTCTATTGATCTATGGGTAACATCATTTATGTCTTCTGAATATATTTGGTTGGAAACCCCTTTGGTCATATAGCAGAATAGCTTATCCTGATGTTTTCTTGCACTTTCTGCTTAGATTACCATTTTTATGATTTTTCTACAAGGGAGCCTTTACTTTATGGTGGGATGGATGTTTTTATTAGAAGGTGGTGTTTCTGAAGATATCCATATTTGTGCTAATGTAATACACAGGTGTGTGTCATCATGTAGAGGACAGCAGTCAACTTAAGTTGTAGTTCTTGTGGACCTGGCAACACTGTGTGTGCATGGTTTCTCATTTTCATGGAGTTTACTGAGATGGCTAAACAAACACATCAACAAGATTTAGGGATCCACCCTTACCCATGACTCCCAAACAGGAACTGAAGCTGTTCACTGCTGTACCCATATGAAGCACGAGTACTGGGGATCAAGCTTGAATGGCAAGAGCTTTCCTTAGTGAGCTCTCCCAAGCTCAGTGTTCATTTTTTTAGACAAAAAGATGGCACTCATTGACTATTTTATGTTCCTAACTCTCTTCCGTTTGTGTTTTTAGTTATCCCTCTCTGGTATTTCACACAGACATGCCGACCCCTCCATAATTATGCATTTCTTAACATCATACATATCTTACTACTCAGTTTTTGATGGTATAGAATGTAAACAAACAGTCAGGGTTCTTGGGAATCATTCTGTACACAAAGATGGCAGGCCTAATTTTTTCCATGAGGTTAAGATATTATTCATCTCCTTTTCCACAGATCCTACCAACATGAAGAAAATAGTATTACATTTTCATGAATCACTAAAAATATGTCAACATGGGAATGAACTTTGGCCCACAAAACAAAGAACAAATTACAAAATACAATCCCAATGAAGCAAAACATTGTGAATATTGTGTTTCTCATCTGACATGTCATAATATTTCACCATGTGTATAGAAATTTGGTTGTTACAATGTAGAAGTTATTTTCCTCCCACTGACTAACATTAAGAGAATAAGTAAATAGTTCAGAAGGAAACATTCTAAAAGTGCAAATGTAAGCATTGAACTTACATTTTCAAATTAAAAACTACTGAGCAGGGCATTGCAGGGTACTTGTGTAAACAGCTGCTCCTTTGTTGAAGTGAGGGACAGGGGCAAGATATTTCCCACCATCCCATTGGTTATAAGAAGACATACTATTAAACAAGGCGGAAAATGATGACCCACATCCAACAGATGGAGTGCCCATGCTGAGACAGGAACTGAACACAAGTCACCATCTTAACTCAGAAGCTCCATCCCTAAACCAGTGACAAAGACAAGAATTAGTTTTCACCAAGGGTGTCTTGTTACGTATGCAAAATATCTTTAAGTTCTCGCCCCATACTTGGTAATAGATGGGAAAAAATAAAACCTCAATGGTATTTTTAGTAATTCATATTTTTAAATATATATCTTCTGTGTTCATATACTTTCTAACATCCTGGGTTTTTTGGTTTTCTGTATATGAAAACATGTGTGTCTCTGACTCGCTATGTGTTCTTTTTTCTTTGACTTTCTCTTCTCTTTATTTTTTGTTTTGTCTGATTCTGACTTGTTTATTTTTATTTTGATTTATTATTATTATTGGATTCTTGCTTGTTTTTTGATGAAAGGAAAGAAAGGATGTGGATTTTTATTATTTTTAATCATAAAAAGAGAAACATTCCCATTCTAATTTGAGCAAATGTTGGGAAGATAACCAGACATGGATTTTTTTTGGAAAATGAAGCATTAAAACTATGGAATTCACTGTACTAAACTTGTACATTTGTCTTGTATTTTGTGGTGTGAGTCTTCCTCCTAAATATTATTCTACCTTCTATGCAGGTTTAAGTTGAGGAACTACCAAAGTATTTTGGCCATGATGTTTGCCATTAAGGAGATCAACAGCAATTCCTATCTTTTACCCAACACAACCCTGGGATTTATGGCTCAGAATGTCCCATCAGGTCAAAGATATACTTTGGACAGTCTTTTTGGAATACTTTCAGGCTCTGGTCATGCCCTCCCCAACTACAGATGTGCAAGAGATAGCATGTCAGCTGCTATACTTACAGGACCATCATGGTCAATATCTGAATATATAGGGACACTGCTGGATCTTTATAAATTTCCACAGGTGAGAAAGAGTGAACAGATAAGACACGATGTCAGCTCTGCTTTATGACATTTTTGGTGGCTTAGGGAAAACTGGGAAATTAAATCACTATTATTCAGTAGTTATATGATGCACACAATTGGTAATACATATGTATTTAAGCAGTATGGAAGAGGGAGAAAGGAGTTCAGTTCAGTTTTTATCTGTGGCTATCTGCCTCTGCTTCCATCAGTTGACGAATGAAGGTTCTGTGTCCTAGACTCTCTGGCAGTGGGATTGTATGCTGGCATTGGGAGAAATGATGAGCAAAGGAGTTAAGACTGTGCTGGTTTAACCCACAGAAACAGTTTACCTGAACAAGGGGGAGCTCTTGGACCCAGGATTGATGGCTGGGTGGACAACATGGGACTGACCCAGACCACTGAATGTGGGTGTCAGTGAGGAGGCCTAGGTAGCCTATGAGTAGTATTTATGCCTGTTGTACAAATGGACTTTGAGTGTCCATCCCACAATGAGAGATGCTGTCTCTGCCTGGACTCTTGTGGGAGGGCCTAGGCCCTGCCATGGGTGAAATGACAGACTCTGGAGATTCAAAATGGAGGGCCTCACTCTCCCTGGGGGTCAGAGTGGAGATTGGGTGGGGCACTGGGGGGTTTTGTGGGGAGTGCAAGGGAGAGAGAGCTGGGATTGACAGGTGAAACAAGCTTGTTTCTAACTTAAATAAAAAAGGAAGTGGAAAAACAGGGAGAAAGAAAGGGTGGAATATAGAAAGCATAGCATTGAACTTCTGATATATTCTGTACTTCACTGGAAACCCATAGGAAGGCAGGTTTGTCCGTCAAAGCACCATTGTCCTACAGACTTCAAATCATTGCTGGAGAATTGAGCTGAATTTTATAACAATTTTCTTGGGTCTGATTTTTTTCTGCAGCTTACTTTTGGGCCTTTTGATACTACCCTGAGTGAACAAAGACAGTTTTCTTCCCTGTATCAGGTGGCTCCCAAGGACACATCTCTGATACTTGGGATTGCATCTTTGATGCTTCATTTCCACTGGATCTGGGTTGGACTTTTTATTATAGATGATCACAAAGGTGCCCAGATTTTGTCAGACTTGAGAAGTGAAATGGAGAATAATGGAGTCTGCATAGCATTTGTGGAAATGATCCTAGTCAACAGGGGTTCATTTCTCACCACATCCTGGAAAAATCATGTTCAGGTCCTTGAATCATCAGCAAATGTGATTATTATTTATGGTGACACTGATTCTCTACTAAGCTTAATTGTAAATATTAAGCAGAATTTACTCACATGGAAAGTCTGGGTCATGAACTCACACTGGGATGCTTCTAAATTTGATAACTATTTGCTCTTAGATTCATTGCATGGTGCCCTTATTTTTTCACATCATAATGAGGAGGTCATTAATTTTACAGATTTTATTAAGACGGTCAATCCTTTCAAATACCCCAAAGATACTTATCTTCATGTATTGTGGCATTCATTCTTCAACTGCTCATTTTTTAGGAAAGGTTGTAAAATTGTGGATAACTGTCTGCCTAATGCCTCCTTGGAGTTCTTGCCAGGGAAGATATTTGATATGGCTATGAGTGAAGAAAGTTACAATGTGTACACTGCTGTGTATGCTGTGGCCCACAGTCTACATGAGATGATGCTCAATCAAGTACAATTTCAAACGTGTGAAAAAGGGAAAGAGATGGTTTTCCTTCCCTGGCAAGTAAGGCCACGTCTGTAATACTATACCAGCAGCAACATGATACTTTAAGGCTTTATAAACAAATTGAAACTAGAATATACTTATTTTAGATTATTTTTTGGCAAAATCTATATGAGAGACTTTGTTTTAAGTCAATATGTAGTTGTATTACCTAGGGGTCTAAAATATTTTCAGGGTAAAAATTTCAATATTAAAAGTTGATTTAACCAACAGATTTCACTCAACAGAAAATCAGAGTCAGAGAATTCTCTGGATGAACATTAAGACTTTGAAAAGGCTTATGCTTACTTAATTATCATTCATTAAATCACATATTTTACGTAGTAAAACTCTAAACAATTTAAAGACTTATTTGGGTATTACTTTATTTTCAAAAATGTGTGAATTTTCTCTGTACACATTCATTTTTGGGGAGTGCATGGTTCTACATTTTTAAAATGAATATTTTTGGAATATTTTAGAAGGATAATTACAGTTCTAATCACTTGATTGATACCAATATTAAAGGAATTTCTCTCATCAGGGACTAACATTAATAAGAAATGTTCCCTGATTCTGCCCTTACTTCATTTCTCTGGAGTTTATATAGCATAACAGCATGCATCTCTTTCAGCTTCACCCTTTTCTAAAGAACACACAAATCTTCAATCATGTTGGAGACCAGGTGGTTCTGAATTGGAAATTGAAATCACATGAACAATATGACATTCTCAATTTTTGGAATTTCCCAAAAGGTCTTAAGTTAAATGTGAAGATAGGAACATTTTCTCCAAGTGCTCCAGAGGGCAAGAAGTTGTCCTTATCATCTCACATGATACAGTGGGCCACAGGATTAACAGAGGTGAGTTTCTGTAATGTGATTCTTGCTGTCAGCCTGGTCTCTGTGCCTCATCAAGCCCAAATAACACACAGAGAATCTGCTAGTTCCAATGCTATCGGCCAATGTCCATCCTTGCCATTGACTAGTTCTGTCTTAAGTATTAGCCCATGATTAAAAATTTATATTTCTGTAAGGGCTTATCTTTACTTCCCCCATCAGGTTTCATCTCATTTAAATATTTTGCCCTCCATGTAAATTTGAAACTTACATTTCTGCTTATCATACCTCTTCATAGCTCACAGAAACCATAAAAACCTGAATATTTGTTACCATTCCTTTCATTCTTCTCAGATTCCTCAGTCTGTATGCAGTGTGAGTTGCGATCCTGGATTCAGGAAATCCCATCAAGAGGGAAAAGTTGCCTGTTGCTTTGACTGTACACCTTGCCCAGAGAATGAGATTTCCAATGAGACAGGTAAATATCAGTCATGCAGAAAACATCCATACTTGCCACATCTGCAAAATCTAAGAAAATGAAAAAAAAATGCTAAATGTACTATATAGTCAGTTTACCTCAGTGAAGACAACCCTCTTCATTCTACCTGTTTGAAAACTATAGGCTACAGTTCACTTTCCCACTGAAACAACATACTCTTGACACTGAAATTCATACCTGTTTTGTTTTTCTGAGTCACTGGGGATATGGATAGCTACAGGAGCCTGCTTTTTCTGTGCCAGAGACGTATGGATCATTTCATCATGATGTTTGACTTAGTGTCTTTTCTATTGGTATGAAAAGGCACCATGACCAAGCAATTTATTAAAAAGGACATTTAAATGGATGTAGAGATTCAGATGTTTAGAGTCTCTGGAGGCAGAGCAAAGCCATGTATAGTGGTTTCAATGAATCAAATTCGTCCACATTTGTCCAAACTAATTAGATGATCAGATCTTTCATTACGTAGCCTATTCCCTGATGCCAACTTTCATTTCTTATCTATTACAAGAAACCATGATCAATGGAACTTATGAAATAAAGCACTTAACATCGAGCTTATGGTTATGGAACAATAGTACGCAAGTATGAAAAGATGGAAAATCACATCTGATAAGTAATGGATTCCTGGTTATTGGGTTCCTCCACCAATTTAATAAGCAAAATACAGTCAAATTAATAAAGGCAGGTTTAATAAACAGAGCAAAGAAACTCCTGGGTGACGCTCAGAAAAGCAGGAGAGAAAATTACATGGCAGGTTTAGAGACCCTGTCTGGAGACTTAGTCTTAAACAGGCTGTAGGCAGTTGAACAGTTTCAGGGGACAAGGTGTCCATGGTGGGCTTTCTGAGGGGCAGGGTCTGGAATGGTAGAAATGAGGCAGGGCTCTGAGTCAGACTTCTCTGTGGTGCTTGGAATACGTGAGTGTGAGACCAGAGTGGAGAGCACCAGCAACATCTTCTTTCACAAGCACAGGGCATAGAGAGCCCATGGGAAAGTTTTTCATTCTTTTTAACCTCAAAGTCCCCAAAACACACATTTCTAAAAGCCATACTTCACAATCCTTCCCAAAATATTCCACCAAATGGGAACCAACTATACAAACAGATGATTCTGTGGGGGCAATTGTCAGCCTAACCAAGACAGATTTAAACAGTTGCCAATTAAGTACCAACTCTTCATAGTGATCATATTAAGGACCCTTTGGTGACTCTCACTTTTTATATCTCTAAAACCCTGGAGAGCAACTCACATGATTCTGAAAATAGAGTAGGCCAGAAGTGTTGTGTTGCATATCTTAAATAGACTCATAGATGCTACATAGAAAAATACTACATAGAAATAAATGGAAATAAAACAAAAGTCTGATGCATATGAGTGTAATTGAGTCATTATGTGGAATAAGATTAGAAATCCCCCATATATATACATATATATGTATATATACACATATATATATACATACATATATCTTGTCTTGGTAATTTTTATGAATAATAATGTTTTTTATTCCTGGAATATTTTAATTAAAGAATTACCATCTAGAAAAAATCCTCATGGATTAACATTCTTTACCTTTACAATAGTGACTTCCTAAATTTTATTTTGAGTTTTTATACTTAGAATTTTTCCACACTATACATGTACAAAGTTCTAATTCTTTTAGGAAACATGTTGAGGCTAGCAAAAATAGAGCTCCTCCTCATTACCTAGGAAACATAGGACTTAACAGACACTCACTTTATGCTAGGTTCATGTGATCCTTCCCTTGCGCAAAGGAGGATCATTTCCCTCAGCACAGTCAAATCACATATGAGTTCATAGTAATAACTAGACTTCAAGAGGAAATGTAGTCCAAGAATTAGAATAACATGCAAATATTAGACACATAAATAAGTTACTCATTCATATACTGTAGGATAATCTAACCTATACTGTTGCTAGATTTTCTGGTGTCCTGCCTGGTCCCGTAGCTGACTTGCCACAAAGAAGCACACAAAGTCTTATATTAACTATAAACCTATGGGCTTCTTACTGCCTAGATCTATCTTAATTATCAACCCGTTTCTATTAATCTATGTATTTCCATGTGGTCTTGGCTTACGGAGAAGATCTGGACCTTCTAAACCTTTGTCAATTACATGGAGACTGTCTGCCTACTTTTCCCAGAATTCTCCTCGTCTCCTTTCCCCACCTACCTTCCTGTCTCTATTGGCCACAGTGTTTTTTTCATCAACCAATAAAAGAAACATATATACAGAAGGGCATCCCTGTCACTATCCCTTAAATGAAAATGTTTAATCCTATATAAAGTAATTTGAATATCTTGTATATTATATGCCTTTCATTAAAAAGAGATATGAAGAATTTATCATGGGCTACAACATTAACATCAAAATAAATGTTCCAAAAAGAGACGAAAGGGAGTAATAGTAGGAGAGAGACATGAAAATAATGACAGGGCTTGAGAGACAGCCCCAAATTTAAGAGCACTGGCTGTTCTTCCAAGGAATCAAGGTTCATGTCCTAGCACCCATATGGTAGGCATGGGGGTAGAGAACATCTGACAGGAGTTGGAGAAGGAAAAATTATACTCTGAATATATTTCATTGGGAATATCAATGGTAATGTGATTGTATAAATAAAATTAATTATATTTTTAATATAAAAAGGTATATAGAATTATGGACATCATTAATATATCAAAAATATGACATGAACATTCATATGTATTTATCAAAATCTAACAGCAAATTGATAAGCTATCAAGAACAGAGTGTTCAGTGTTCCTTGAAGACTTTAGAATATATGAGCAGTTCTGTATCTATTCATTTTATAGATATTAGTACACAGAGCTATGAGAACAGTGTCAGTGATGAAATGTTTCAAGGCTCCAAGAATTTAACAATACTAATTCATTGAGGCTCCTTCAGGGAATGAGAAAATAAGGAACACCAGGGACTTCAACAATGTAGGTGCGTTTGGAATATATGTGAGAGAACATGATTTGAAGACAAGGATAAAGGCTATTCTGTCAATTATACTGAAATCCTAGCCCTCTTAATTATGGAGATATATTGATGGAAAGGCAATGTAAGCATCAAATTAGGTCTAATGGCTCATAAAACAGATACAACAGTATCACCAAAGGTGAGGAGAACATATGAGTAGCAAGAGAGGAATAATCGAGGCCATTTTCTTTCTGTCATCATGAAGTAGAAGTCAAATTGAGAGTTTCACTATTTTCTATAGAAAATCTTTCAATATTTGTATCTGGAACAAAGCAAATTGTTCAGATAACATTCCAATATTCTAGAGCTGGGAGATAGCTTAGGATAAAAAGAAAAACCTTCATAACTACTCAGGATCACCTGCTCATCTGTATTTCTACCAGATGTGGATCAGTGTGTGACGTGTCCAGAAACTCACTATCCAAACACAGAGAAGAACTACTGCTTTCAGAAAAAGGTAATATTCCTGGCCTATGATGATCTCCTGGGCAAGATACTCAGCTGCGTCTCCCTGGGCTTAGCCTCACTCACAGTTGTTGTTCTCTGGGTGTTTCTGAAGCACCGAGACACTCCCATTGTCAAGGCCAATAACAGGGCTCTCAGTTACACCCTGCTCATCACTCTGACCCTGTGTTTTCTCTGTCCCTTGCTTTTCATTGGCCGCCCTAGCACAGTTACCTGTATCCTACAGCAGAACACATTTGGGCTTCTGTTCACTGTGGTTCTTTCCACCGTGCTGGCCAAAACTCTCACTGTACTTATAGCCTTCAAGATCACCACTCCAGGGAGAATGAGGAGGTGGCTGCTGATATCCAGGGCCCCTAATTTTATCATTCCCATCTGTACCCTGCTGCAAGTTGTTCTTTGTGCAATTTGGCTGGCAACCTCTCCTCCATTTACTGACAAAGATGCTCATTCAGAACATGGACACATCATCATCATTTGCAACAAAGGCTCAGCTCTTGTCTTCTACTGCATCCTGGGATTCCTGGGCACACTGGCTCTAGGAAGCTACCTTATGGCATTCTTATCCAGGAATCTGCCTGATGCATTCAATGAAGCCAAGTTCCTGGCTTTCAGCATGCTTGTGTTCTGTAGTGTCTGGGTCAGCTTCCTCCCTGTCTATCACAGCACTAAAGGGAAGGTCATGGTGGCTATGGAAGTCCTCTCTATCCTGGCTTCGTGTACATCACTATTAGGCATCATCTTTGCCCCGAAGTGCTACATCATACTCTTACGGCCAGAAAGGAACTCACTACATCACATCAGGGACAAAACTTAGGCTAGGAGGAAAAACCTTAAACCTACCTCCTTTGTTTCTTAAGTTAAAGAGCTTTGAATGATGCTTGTGCTTCCCATCTGAACACTCACATATGAAGGTATAATGTGGCATTTGATCCTATATACTGCTATTTGATTAAGTTACCATATTAGGCTACCATAAATCCATATCCATTATTTTTTTCATGTTGAAATATGTGCTGCATTTGACTCTTCCTCTTTCATTCACTATTACTTTTATGTTTTGATTTCATTTGTTATGGAAATGAAAACAAATTTGTAATTTCCTCCACATGAATAATTCCCATATTTTATCAATTTGACAACTGGATTTCAAAAAATATTTATTTGGTCTATCAACTCTGGGTATAGACAAACAGATTTTTGTCATCAATTAAAACATTCTTAAACATTTTGTGAATTTTATATTCAATACAGCAAAACTGTGTAAATATAGACCTGTGTTTCTGAAGCCCTTAAGATAATACACCAATTGATCATGGTTTCTTATAGTATATGATTTTATTCTGAAGAAATTCAAATTCTTTACATTCCATGTAACTTTTCATGATTATAGTACACAAGGTTTCTGCATACTAAACTATTGCTATCCATAATGAATTCCCCAACTGTTACCCAACAATGAATAAAATTTTGCTTAACCCATATCCTTACTATACTTAGTTATTAACTGTTTCCTAATAGATAGTCATTCTGACAGGACAGGAGTGAGACAGAATTTATAATCCATCTATTATAAGTTCTTTGTCTACTATGATCATTTGATTATTATGGTTATTCAGTGTAACTTGTGAACATGGATATTAAATGATCCATATTGATTCTTTTCTATCAAGATGACTTAGGGTATTAGGAGTCTTTTGTGCTTACAAATGAGTTACAAGTCCATTTTTTCTGTAAAAATAGCGCTACAGTTATCATTGAGCTACAGAGTGGTGATAATTTGTGCTCTAACAAATAAAGATTGCAGAAGATCAGAGTGCAGAGATAACCACACTAGTTAGACATAGAGTTCAGGGAGTAGTGACACACACCTTTAATCCCAGCACACAGAAGACAGTCAGGCAGATCTTCATGAGTTGAAGGCCGCCCTGGGCTAAAGATTGAGTCAGTCTGAAAGAGAAGAAGAGCTCACATTTTGATCCCAGCACTTGAGATCACATGCCCTTAATCTGGGCAGTAGGGAGGTGGATACCAGAGGGATATGGCTGGCCAAATAGATGACTATAAAGCAGGAGGAGACAGGAGTTCAGGATTTAGTCTGAGGTTTCACAGAGAAAGCATTCCGTCTGAGGATTGGTAGAGACATGATCTTCCTTTCAGTCTGAGGTAGAGGTAAGAACTAATGGCTGACTGGTCTGTTTTTAGGACATTTCAGTTTTTACCCTTGATAGTTGATTCAAGATTATTAAATCCAATTGGAATTTGAACAACACTGCAGGATACATGTTTTCCTTTAGAAAGTATGTTCATTTTCACAATATTCATGTTTCTCACCAATGAGGATTGGAGGTAGTTCCCTCTTCTAATGTCTTTTAATTTATTATGCCAGTGTTTTAAATCATTAGTGTAGAAAATTGAAGTGCCTTTGATGAACTTTATTCAAATGTAATTTTGAAATGTATAGACTAAGAGATTTCTTTCCTTATTTCTGACTCAGTGTGCTTTTCACTCTTATAGAGGAAGGCTTTTGACTTTTTATATAAAAATTGTAACCTTCTACTACCTGAAACTGTTTATCAGCTCTAGTAATTGTTAGATGAAATCTTCTAAATATCTTAAGTATTTAATTATATCAACTGCAAAGATGAATATTCTGACTTTCTCTTATTTGCATTTGTATTTGTGCTTTACTTGCTTTGGCTACTTGTGGTTGGCGACATTGTCTTTGTTCTGATCTTCTTAGGAATATTTACCTCCATTTAGCATGAAGTTTCACTAGAGGTCTATATATATAGCCTTTATTATGTTGAGGTATATGTTGTTAAAAGATGTTTTACAGTCATTATTTACCTATATTTATCATGAAAAGAAATCTGTAGTTTTCTTTTTATTATGTATTTTTCTGGTTTTGAAACAAGTGTGATATTAGCTTTCTAGAATATTTTATTGAATAATTTGAGAATAATTGGTTTTTATCTTTTTTAAAGATCTGGTACAGGAGCTAGTGAGAGGGCGTAGTAATTAAGAGACTTCGTAGATAGGATTCCCTTTCTACACACACATTGTGAATCACAACTATCTACAAAACAGCCAGTTCCACAGCATCCATCATCCTTTTTTGCTGTTTAGGTATTTATGTGTACCAGACTTGCAAGTTGTATAAGACAAATGCAAGACTAACACATGTATATAGGCACTAAAACTGATTTTAAAAATAAAATAAACATCTGGAAAAAAACTAGGATGGATACATTAGCCTATGTTTTGTTGTCTATTTTCTTGTTAGTTTTCTTTTGAGTGTGTTTCTGTGCACCACTGGCATGTATTGGCTATAGACATCAGAAGATGGTTTTGGATTTACTTGGAACTGGAGTTACAGATGATTGTTAACTATTATGAGAACACTGGCAATCAAAGAAGATTTTCTGGGAGATCACACAGTGCTATTGACTGTTGTCCATCTCTCCAACACCAGAAATATTTTATTACTGTTTCAGTCTCATTGCTTGCCATGCACCTTCTCAATCATGTATATCTTGTTCATTTGAGAAATTATTCCATTTATTTTTATATTTTCTGAATTAGTACAATACATATTTTTAAGGTATGTTCTTTGGAATTTCTAGATTTCATGGTGTTTGTATTGATTGCCCTCTCACTTTTCACCACTATTCTCAATAGTTAGCATCTACTGGCATTTTCTTTTGGTTAATTTGGTTAGAGTTTTGCCAGTCTCATCTAATTCTCTAAATAATCTTTTCTTTACATGACCTACTCATTGCATCATTATTTCTTATAGTAGTATTTTTGTTCATTTATTTTATGCCCTGAAATTATTCTTTTCCTATACTTCTTTGCTCACACTTCTACAATGTTATAAGATACATTATTAAGTTACTTATTTGAAATCTCCATTGCTATTTAACTTAGGCATTTGGAATTGTAAATGTACCACTTAGAATGGGCTCAATTATATTCCATAGGTTTTGACATAGATAATTCATTGACATCCAATTAAATGACTTTTCAATTCTATCTTAACTTTTTCTCTGATCTACGAGCAGATGGGGGGAAGGGGAGTGGTGGGAGTGGGAAGGGAGGAGAGAGGCAGAACTGGGATTGGAATGTAAAAAATAAGGAAAAAAGTGAATGACAATTCTGAAAGATGCAAGTGCAAAAAATAGTCACAAACTTTCTGTTCATAGTAATAAAAGCCTAAGACAGGATCCCTTCCTTTGGGGCTCAAGGAATCCTATGGATGAGGGTTTGGAAGAATTGTAAGAGACAGGATTTGAGGACATCAGAAGAACATGACCCACAGCCATCAAATACATAGGGGCTCAATCACTGAGTCTGTGTGGGTCCATTCAAGATCTTCTGCATATATGTTATGGTTGATAGTCTCATGTTTTTGTTGGATTCCAAAGGTGGGAGATAGGATATCGCTGAATCTTTTGTCTGCTCTTGTAGCCCAATTACCACATCAATTTCCTCAAACAGCATTACTATAAGGCTGTTTGTTAAGTCTTACTGTATCATTTTGTGCTATGTTCAATATATGTACCTAGGAGTCTTCCTCTTTTCTAAAGTGAAACAGGAGTAGTGGATCTGGAGGAGTGTACAGGGAGAATACTGTGAGAACTTGGGGGACGGGGGATATTAGATGGAAGGGAGCTATGATCAGGAAATTTTGATATATAAACAAATTTTAAAAAATTAAAACAAGAAAACTCTATTAACAGAATGAATGGGAAAGCAGGCTCTATCCTTCTGATGCATTGAAGAAACATACCTCAACATCAGTTATAGACATTGCCTCAGGTAAAGTGTTCAGAAAATATATTCCAAGCAAGTGGACCCAAGAAGGGAGCTTGTATAGCTCTTTTAATATCTGACAAATAGACTTCAAACCAAAATTAATCAAATAGACAGGGAACTACCTACTTATGATAAACAAGATCGACCAAGATAATATTACAATTCATAATATCTATGACCCTACATTCTTATGTGTACTTCATTGTACTTTCTCCAAGAATGTGGATTACCAAGAATGCAAGACCTATTTGTTTGAGAATGACTCTCACTATTTCCTCTAATAATGTTGCCTAGTAGTACCATGTCTGCTACTGTTGCCTACATTACCTCTTATAACCACCTAGCCAGCCACACGTCATAAGACCTAGCCATTGGACAATAGTACAGAGTGGAAATACTTTTCTGCTCTAGAATAGAGAAGTGTTCAAGATAGTCTCAAAGCTATTCATGTGAGTGGATGAATGACTGTGATACAACATATGTTGGGCAATATCTAACTAAAAAGCAATTGATTAATCATGAATTTAGGAAAGACACACACATACAGAGAGAGAGAGAGAGAGAGAGAGAGAGAGAGAGAGAGAGAGAGAGAGAGAGAGAGAGAGAGTGGAATGTTAAAGGGTAATAGGAGCTATTCAAAGGAGTACAGGAGAGTCCAAAAATTATGTAGTCCTATTTTAATTTCAAATCCATAAAAGTAAAAGAAAAATGATCCATAAAAGAAATAAGTAATTAAAAAGTTAACCCTAATCTAGAAAGCAACTATTAAACAAAGCTGATTGCTCATATACAAGAGCATGCACTCCAGGCCTTTTCTCTCAAAAAAGATAAAAAATGTTAAATCACATGGGTTTGGAAGGAACAGTAAAGGACAAAGGTAGACATTCCTGAAAAACTGTGTAGACTTTGATAATTTAGGTTATGTTCAATTTAAAAATACTCCTGATATACAAGTGACAGAATAAGAGCTGAAACTGGATTTTAAATACCAACATACTTAAAGGTTAAAAAAGAGAAATCAACTCTTGCTCATATATTTTTTAAATTTTTATTTTTCAGTTTAGATATAAGGTAGAAACAAGGTTGCTTCACATGTCAATCCCTCTCCCTTTCCCTCCGCTCCTCCCACACCTTCCCACAAACCCTCCCAATATCCCCTCATTTCCCCCAGGGAAGGTGAGGCCCTCCATCGGGGTGTCCATAGTCTGCCATTTCATCCAGGGCAGGGCCTAGACCATCCCCCAAGACTCCAGGGCGAGAGTGCATCTATCATTGTTGAATGGGCAACTAAAGTCCATATGCATGCACTGGATAAATACTGATTTACTACCAAAGGCCCAATAAATTGCCTAGGCCTCCACACTGACACCCTGACAGTGAGTCTTGATCAGTCCCATGCTGAATTCCTAGCCATCAGTCTGGAATTCAAGAGCTAACCCATGTCAGGTCAGCTGTTTCAGGGGGATAAACCAGCACAGCCTTAACTTCTTTGTTCATACGATCTCCCTCTCTGTCACGGGATTCCTTGAGTTCAGCTCAGTGCTTAGCCATGGGAGTCTGCCTCTTCTTCCATCAGCTATTGAATGAAGGTTGTGTTTCCCAGACTCTCTGGCCATGGGATTGTAGGCTAGAACTCCCCATATCTATGTCTAAAATCCATATATGAGAGAGTATATATTATGTTTCACTTTTTGTAACTGGGTTACCACACTCAAGATGGTTTCTTCTAGTGCCACCCATTGGCCTGCAAATTTCAGGATTCCATGTTTTTTTCGGCTGAATAGTACACCATTGTGTAAATGTACCACATTTTCTCTATCCACTCTTCAGTTGAGGGGCATCTAGGTTGCTTCCAAGTTCTGCCTATTACAAATAATGCTGCTATGACCATAATGGAACAGACATCCTTATGGTATGAATGGGCATCTTTTGGATATATGCCTAAGAGTGGAGTTGCTGGATCTTGTGGTAGGCTTATTCCCATTTTTCTGAGGAATCTCCATACTGGTTTCCAAAGTGGCTGAAAAAGTTGGCACTCCCACCAGCAGTGGAGGAGCGTTCCCCTTGCTCCACAACCTCTCCAATTTCATTGGTATTTTTATTTTAGCCATTCTGACAAGAGTTAGATGCTGTCTCATAGTTGTTTTGGTTTGCATTTCCCAGATAGCTAAGGATGTTGAGCACTTTCTCAAGTGCCTTCCATGCATTTTAACTCCTCTATTGAGAATTCTCTATGTAGTTCTATAGACCACTTTTTAATTGGATCCTTTGGTGTTTTGGAGACTTGCTTCTTGAGTTCTTTGTAAACTTTGGAGACCAGCCCTAGTCAGATGCAGGCTTAGTGAATATCTTTTCGCATCCTGTGGGCTGCCTTTTTGTTTTGCTGACTGGGTCCTTTGCCTTACAGAAGCTTCTCAGTTTCAAGATGTCCCATGTATTAATTGTTGACCTCACTGTCTGTGCTACTGGTGTTATGTTCAGGAAGCCTTCTCCTATACCAATTCGTTCAAGGGTACCACTCACTTTGTCTTCTAAGAGGTTAATGTGGCTGGATTTTTGTTAATGTCTTTGATCCATTTGCACTTAAATTTTGTGCATGGCATTTTGAGCTTTAGTAATGTTTCTTTCACGAATGTAGGTGCCTTTGTATTTGGGGCGTAGATGTTTAAAATTGAGACTTCATCTTGATGTATTTTTCCTTTGAAGAATATGAAGTGTCCTTTTTCATCTCTTTTGAGTGATTTTAATTTGTTTGTTTTTTCTTCTATTTCTTTAAGGGATTTCCTCGTTTCTTCTTTGAGGGTCTCCATCATCTTCATGAAATAATTTTTAAGGTCTGTCTCCTCTTCTTCGTCTATGTAGTGCTTTTCGGGTCTTGCTGGTGTTGGATCCCTGGATTCTGGTGGGGTCATGTTGGTGTTTCTATTGCTGAGTGATCTCTTATTCTGTCTTCTTCCCATCTCTCCTTTCAGTGGGTGCTGGTGGGGTCTCCACTGGTCTCCTTCCTTCCTGCAGCTGAAGCTGGGGATGGTGACACGGAGTTTGGGTCCTGGTAGGGCTGATGTCTTTCCTGAAGCTGGTCTCACTGGGGTTGAGGTCTTGGAATTGTTGACTTCTTTACTGTGTGGGCAGGTCTCCTGAAGCTGTACTCGCTTGGGTTGGGGTCTTGGAAGGGCTGATGTCTTTCCTGAAGCTGGACTCGCTGGGGTTGGGGGTCTTGGAAGGGCTGATGTCTTTCCTGAAGCTGGACTCGCTGGGGTTGGGGTCTTGGAGGGCCTGATGTCTTTCCTGTGTGGGCGGGTCTTCTGGATGCCAGGAGCAGCCCCGAAGATCAAGGGAGATGGGTGATGGGCGGGCGGTCCTCACCCTCCCAATCTCACCTGAAGCTGGACTCACTGGGGTTGGGGTCTTGGAGGGGCTCACACACTAATAGTAGGAGACTTCAACACTCCACTCTCACCGCTAGACAGGACCTCCAGACAGAAACTTAACAAAGAAACAAAAGAACTAATAGAAGTTATGACCCAACTGGGTTTAACAGACATCTATAGAACATTCCACCCAAAAACAAAGGGATATACCTTCTTCTTGGCACAACATGGAACCTTCTCTAAAATTGACCACATAATAGGAAACATAGCAAATCTCCACAGACACAAAAAAATTGGAATAACCCCCTGCATCTTGTCAGACCACCATGCATTAACATTAGAATTCAACAACAACACAAATCGCAGAAACCCTACAAACTCATGGAGATTGAACAATGCACAATTACACCATCCCTGGGTAAAGGAACAAATAAAAAAAGAAATTAAAGACTTCCTCGATTTCAATGAGAATGAAGACACAACATACACAAACTTATGGGACACTTTGAAAGCAGTGCTGAGAGGAAAGTTTATAGCACTAAGTGCCCACATGAAAAAAACTGGAGAACAGTCATACTAGAGAATTAATAGCACAGCTGAATGTTCTAGAACAAAAAGAAGCAAACTCCCCCAGGAGGAGCAGATGCCAGGAAATAATCAAACTGAGGGCTGAAATCAATCAAGTAGAAACCAGGAAAACACTGAGAAGAATCAATGAAACAAAGAGTTGGTTCTTTGAGAAAATCAACAAAATAGACAAACCTCTGTCCAAACTAACCAAAAGACAGAGAGAGAACATGATAATTAACAAAATCAGGGATGAAAAAGGGGACATAACAACGGACTCTGAGGAAATCAAGAGAATCATCAGGGCATACTTTGAAAATCTGTACTCCACAAAATTTGAAAATTTAAAGGAAATGGACAATTTGCTGGATAGATATCACTTGCCAAAACTAAATCAAGAACAGATAAACAATCTAAACAGACCTATAACCCCTAATGAAATGGAAGCAGTCATCAAAAGTCTCCCAAATAAAAAAAGCCCAGGCCCAGATGGCTTCAGTACAGAATTCTACCAGAAATTCAAAGAAGAGCTAATTCCAATACTCCTCAAAGTATTCCACACAATAGAAGCAGGAGGCTCACTGCCAAACTCTTTCTATGAGGCTACAATTACCTTGATACCCAAGCCACACAAAGACACAACTAAGAAAGAGAACTATAGACCAATTTCCCTCATGAACATTGATGCAAAAATACTCAATAAAATACTCGCAAACCGGATTCAAGAACATATCAGAAAAATCATCCACCATGATCAAGTAGGCTTCATCCCAGGAATGCCAGGGATAGTTCAACATTAGAAAAATCTATCAATGTAATCCACCATATAAACAAACTGCAAAAGAACAACGACATGATCATCTCACTAGATGCTGAAAAAGCCTATGACAAAATCCAGCACTCCTTCATGATAAAGGTCCTAGAGAGATCAGGGATAACAGGAACGTACCTGAATATAATAAAAGCAATATACAGTAAACCAACAGCTAACATCAAACTAAATGGAGAGAAACTCAAAGCAATTCCTCTAAAATCAGGAACAAGACAAGGCTGTCCACTCTCTCCATATCTCTTCAATATTGTACTTGAAGTTCTAGCTACAGCAATAAGACAACAAAAGGAGATAAAGGGGATACAAATAGGAAAAGAAGAAGGCAAACTTTCACTATTTGCAGATGATATGATAGTTTACATAAGTGACCCAAAAAACTCCGCAAGGTTACTCCTAGAGGGGATAAACACCTTCAGCAATGTGGCAGGATACAAGGTAAACTCAAAAAAATCAGTGGCCCTATTGTATACAAATGATGTAGTGACTGAGAAAGAAATCAGAGAAACATCACCCTTTACAATAGCCAAAAACAGCATCAAATATCTGGGGATAATTTAACCAAGGAAGTGAAAGACCTGTATATCAAGAACTTTGTGTCTTTAAAGAAAGAAA
Source organism: Mesocricetus auratus (assembly GCF_017639785.1). NCBI lineage: Eukaryota > Metazoa > Chordata > Mammalia > Rodentia > Cricetidae > Mesocricetus > Mesocricetus auratus. Next base: position 5,118,190 of record NW_024429215.1, read on the forward strand.
TCAAAGAAGATACCAGAAAATGGAAAGATCTCCCATGCTCTTGGATTGGTAGGATCAACATAATAAAAATGGCAATCTTGCCAAAGGCAGTCTACAGATTCAATGCAATCCCTATCAAAATTCCATCACAATTCTTCAAGGACCTGGAAAGAACATTAATCAACTTTATATGGAAAAACAAAAGGCCCAGGATAGCTAAAACATCCCTATACAATAAAGGAACTTCACGAGGCAAACAAATCCCTTAAACAAACAAAAAAAATGGGCAAGAGACACTTAAGAAAGTGCTCAACATCCTTAGCCATCAGTGAAATGCAAATCAAAACAACTCTGAGATACCATCTTACTCCTGTCAGAATGGCTAAAATCAAAAACACTGAAGACAATTTATGCTGGAGAGGATGTGGAGAGAGAGGAACACTCCTCCACTGCTGGTGGGAGTGCCAACTCATACAGCCTCTTTGGAAATCAGTATGGAGATTCCTCAGGAAAACAGGAATTAATATACCACTAGACCTAGCAATTCCACTCTTAGGCATATATCCAAATGAGGCAAGTTCATACAACAAGGGCATCTGCTCCACTATGTTCATAGCAGCATTATTTGTAATAGCCAGGACCTGGAAGCAACCTAGGTGCCCCTCAACTGAACAGTGGATAGAGAAAATGTGGTACATTTACACAATGAAGTATTACTCAGCAGAAGAAAACAATGGAATCTTGAAATTCGCAGGGAAATGGATAGCACTGGAAGAAACCATCCTGAGTGAGGTAACCCAGTCGCAAAAAGACAAACATGGTATGTACTCACTCATATATGGATTTTAGACATGGATCAGGATAGTGCCAGTCTGCACTTCCACAGATAGAGAGTCTGGGAAACAGGAAAGAACCTAAAAGATATGCATATATGCAGAGTACTCAAGAGAAGAGGATGGAGACAAGATCCTCTGAATGGATGGGGAACACGGCGAGGGGTGGGGGGGGAGTGGGAACTGGGAAGAAGAGAGGGGGTGAAGAGGAAGAGAGTTGGTCATGGGGGAACAGGAAGTTGAGGGGGTGGGGGTAGAATAGGGAGAAGAGGGAATCATAGGATCGAATACAGATCAGGCACCAGAGCTACCTCGAGTGATCTAAAGGGATAACACCAACTGGCAAGCTAAGCAATAGTGGAGAGACCACCTCGAATGCCCATTCCTGATAATGAACTTGATGTCTATAACCATCCGGAAGCCTTCATCCTGTGACTGATGGAAGCAGAGGCAAACACACAATTAATCACTCAACTGAACCCAAGGAACCCAGTGACAGAGAGAGAGGAGTGATGAGCAAATTGGCAAAGAATGGGCTGGCAAAACCAGCAGAGACAGCTGATGTGAACAGGGGAGAGCTCTTGGACCCCAGACTGACAGTGGGGAGGCCAGCATGGGACTGATCTGGACCCCCCCAAATGTGAGTGTCAGTGAGAAGGCCTGGGCAACCTATGGGGCCCTGAGCTGTGGATCAGTGTCTATCTCTGGTATACAAACTGTCTTCGTGTGCCTATAGCAAAAAGAGGGATGCTCTCTCAGTCTGGACTCTTAGGGGAGTGCCTGGACCCTACCCAGAGTAAAATGACAGACTCTAGATATCCCCTATGTGGAAGGATTTGGCAATAGGTTGGGAGGCTGGGGGGGAAGGGGAGTGCGGGAGGAGGGGAGGGAGAGGGAACTGGGATTGACATGGAAAACAAGCTATTTAAAATTAAAATAAAAAATGATAAAAAAAAATTTTTGTGCATGGCAACAGATGTGGGTATATCTGCCTTCTTCTACATACCAGCATCTTGTTTTGCCAACACAATTGGTTGAAGATGCTTTCTTTCTTCCATTGTATATTTGGAGCTTCTTTGTCGAAGATCAGATGTTCTTACATGCATGAGTTAATATCAGGGTCTTCAAGTCGATTCCATTGGTCTACCTGTCTATTTTTGTGACAATACCAAGCTGTTTTCAGGACTATAATAGAGCTTGAAGTCAGGGATGGTGATGCTTCCAGATGTTGCTTTGTTGAGTAAGGTTGTTTTGGCTAAATTGTGTCTTTGGTTTTTCCATACAAAATTGATTATTGTTCTTTCAAGGTCTGTGAAGAATTGTGCTGGTATTTTAATGGAGATTGCATTAAATCTATAGATTGCTTTTGGCAGGAATGCCATTTTTACTACATTGACCCTATGTATCCAAGATCATGGGAGATCTTTCCATTTTCTGATGTCTTCTTTAATTTCTTTAAAGACTCAAAATTTTTGCAATACAGCCCATTTATCATCTGTATATAGTAGGGCTACTGATTTTCTTGAGTTGATCTTGTAGCCTGCCACTTTGCTGAAGGTGTTACTAAGCTGTAAGAGTTCACTGGTGGAGTTCTTTGGGTCATTTATGTAAACTATCATATCGTCTGCAAATAGTGAAAGTTTGACCTCTTCCTTTCCAATTTGTATCCCCTTGATCTCCTCTTGTTGTCACATGGCTCTGGCTAGAACTTCAAGTACAATATTGGAAAATTAAGGAGAGAGTGGATAGACTCGTCTTGATCCTGATTTTTAAGGAATTGCATTGAGTTTCTCTCCATTTAGTTTGATGTTGACTGTGGGTTTGCTGTATATAGCTTATATTGTGTTTAGGTAAGTTCCTGTTATCCCAGATCTCTCCAAGACCTTTAACATGAAGGGGTGTTGGATTTTCTCAAAGGCATTTTCAGGATCTAGTGAGATGATCATGTGGTTTTTGTTTCTCAGCTTGTTTATATGGTGGATTACATTGATGGATTTTCATATGTTGAGCCATCCCTGTATCCCTGGGATGAAGCCTATTTGATCGTGGTGAATGATTGTTTTGATGTGTTCTTGGATTAGATTTGCCAGTATTTTACTGAGCATTTTTGCATCAATGTTCATGAGTGATATGGTCTGTAGTTCTCTTTCTTAGTTGTGGCTTGTGTGGCTTGCGGATCAAGGTTATTGAAGCCTTGTAGAAAGAGTTTGGCAAAGACCCTTCTGCTTCTATTACAAGGAATACCTTTAGAAGAATTGTTATAAGGTGTTCTTTGAATTTCTGGTAGAATTCTGCACTGAGGCCATATGGACCTGGGCTTTTTTTTGGGGAGACTTTTGATAACTGCTTCTTTTTCCACAGGGGATATGTATCTGTTTAAATTGCTTATCTGTGCTTGATTTAATTTTGGCAAGTGATAGCTATCTAGGAAGTCGTCCGTTTCCTTTAAATTTTCTAATTTAGTGGAGTACAGGTTTTCAGAGTATGACCTGATGATTCTGTGGATTTCCTCAGAGTCCGTTGTCATGTCCTCCTTTTCATTTCTGATTTTGTTAATTTGCATGTTCACACTCTACTGTTTGGTAAGTTTGGACAAATGTTTGTCTATCTTGTTGATTTTCTCAAAGAACCAACTCTTCGTTTCATTGATTCTTTCTATTGTTTACCTAGTTTCTACTTTATTGATTTCAGCCCTCAATTTGATTAATTCCTGGCATCTACTCCTCCTGGGGGAGTTTGCTTCTTTGTGTTCTAGAGCTTTCAGCACTATTCTCCAGTTTCTTCATGTGGGCACTTAGTGCTATGAACTTCCCCCGTAGCACTGCTCTCAAAGTTTCCCATAGGTTTGGGTATGTTGTGTCTTCATTCTCATTGAATTCTAGGAAGTCTTTAATTTCTTTTTTATTTCTTCTTTGATCTAGGAATGGTGCAGTTGTGCATTATTCAATTTCCATGAGTTTGTAGGGTTTCTGCAATTTATGTTGTTGTTGAATTCTAATTTATAGCATGGTGGTCTGATAAGATGCATGGAGTTATTCCAATTTTTTTGTAAATGCTGAGGTTTGATATGTTGCCAAGTATGTGGTCGATTTTTGACAAGGTTCCATGTGGTGGTGAGAAGAAAGTATATTCTTTTTTATGTGGATGAAATGTTCTGTAGATGTTTGTTAATACCAGTTGGGTCATTACTTCAATTAATCCCTTTGCTTCTTTGTTGAGTTTCTGTCTGGAATTCCTGTCTAGTGGTGAGAGTGGTGTGTTGAAATCTCCCACTATAAGTGTGTGGGGATTTATATGTGATTTAAGTTTTAGTAATATTTCTTTTACGAATTTGGATGCCTTTGTATTTGTGGCATAGATGTTCAGGATAGAAACTTCATCTTATTGGATTTCACCTGTGATGAGTATGTAATGAACTCCTTCATCTCTTTTGATTGATTTTATTTTAAAGTCTAATTTGTTAGATATTAGAATTGCTACCCTTGCTTGTTTCTTGGGTCTATTTGATTAGAAAATCTTTTCCCAACTTTTAACTCTCAGGTAATGTCTGTCTTTGAGGGTGAGGTGTGTTTCTTGTATGCAGCAGAAGGAAGGGTTCTGTCTTCGAATCCATTCTGTTAGCCTGTGTCTTTTTATAGGTGAGTTAAGGCCATTAATATTGAGGCATATTAATGACCATTGATTGCTCATTCTTCTTTGATTTCAAATGGTTGTTGTTGGTGGAATTATGTGTTGAATTCCACCCCTTTGTTCTTTTTGCTGTTGGTAAACTGGGATTCTCTAATGCCTATGTTTTTATGGTTGTAGTTAACTTCCTTGGGTTGGAGTTTTCCTTCCAGAACTTTCTGTAGGGCTGGGTTAGTGGATATGTATTGCTTGAATCTAGTTTTGTCATGGAATATCTTGTTTTCTCCATCTATAGTGGTTGAGAGCTTTGCCTGGTATAGTAGTCTGGGCTGTCATGAATGGTTTCTTACTGTTTGTAGAATATCTATCCAAATCCTTCTGGCTTTCAGACTTTCTATGGAGAAGTCAGGTGTAATTCTGATAGGTTTGCCTTTATATTTTACTTGGCCTTTTATCATAGCTGCTCTTGATATTCTTTCTTTATTCTATATATTTGGGGTCCTGATTATTATGTGGCGAGGGGACATTTTTTGTCATCCACTCTATTTGGCATTCTGTAAGCTTCTTGTACCTTCATTGGCATGTCTTTCTTAAGGTTGGGAAGTTTTCTTCTATGATTTTGTTGAATATGTTTTCTGCCCCTTTGAGGTGGATTTCTTCACCTTCTTCTATACCTATTATTCTTAGGTTTGGTCTTTTCATGGTGTCCCATATTTCCTGGATGTTTTGTGTTAAGGATTTGTTGGACTTAAGATTTTCTTTCGTTGATGAATTCATTTCTCCTATTGTATCTTCAATACCTGAGATTCTCCCTTCCATCTCTTGTATTCTTTTGGTAATGCTTGTATCGGTAATACCTGGCTGTTTGCCCAGCTTTTCTATTTCCAGCCTTTCTACAGATTGTGTTTTTTTATTGTCTCTATTTCCGTTTTCAACCCTTGCACTCTTTGAATTGTTTCTTGCAATTTTTGGTTCATCTTTTTGTCCATTTGTTGCATTTTATTAATTTTTTGGTTTGCTTTTTCTTCCATTTCCTGCCTTTTTTGTTTTTTTCTTCCATTTCTTGCATTTTTTGCTTTGTTTTTTTCTTCCATTTCTTGCATTTTTGGTTTGCTTTTTCATCCATTTCTTGAGGAATTTTCTATACCCTCTTTTAGGGCCTCTATCATTTTCATGAAGTTGTTTTTAAGGTCATTATATTTTGCTTCATTTGCGTTGGAATGGTGGAGTCTCACTGGTGTGGAGTCTCTAGAATCTGGTGGTGTCATATTTGTTTTTCTGTTGCTGAGTGTGTTTTTGTATTGTCTCTTTCCCATCTCTTCTTTTAGTGGTTGCAGAAGAGCCCCTTACTTGTCTGGTGTTTAGGGGACCAGAGTTTCCTTTTGGTGGGTGCTAGCAAGTCCATTATTCTGGTAGTTCTTCGATTCCTCATCCTAGTTCTGGTCCCATGGGTGGAGAAGCAGACCAGGAATCTGGGGTGCTTAGCATCCCACCTGGTCCCCTGATCCATTGGTGGAAGAGAAGACTTTGGATCTCAGGTGCTCCTTCCAGGATGGGAAACTCTGTGGCCATCCCCAGTCACTGGAAGTCATGCTGGGATGCAGGGGTTTTGTTTACCTGCATCCACTGGTTTCCTGGTCTGGTTGGTGGAAGAGAAGACCTGGAATCTGGGGTGCTTGGCTCCCGCCAGCATGGGAAGCTTTGTGGTAGTTCCCAGGAAATCCCCAGGCACTGGAATGCAGGCCCGGATGGAGGGCCTGTTTTACCTGGTCCCACCGGACCAGCTGGTCCCCTGTTCTCGTTGGAAGACTAGAAGTTGTCTTCTGACCTACATGCACTTACGTATAAAATGTACTCCAAAGTAATTAAACAAAGTGTAATAAAGTGATTTTAAATGTAAAACCATATAAGAGGAAAGAGTATTTACAAAAATAAATTAAACATATTTTTATTATTGCTTTATTTATGTGTGTATATGCATGATGAGTGTTTATGTGTACACAATTGCTGGTGCACATGAGAGACATCCAATTCCTCTGTAGGTAGCATTACTGCAAGTTCTTGAGAAACCTGACATGGGTTTTGGGGACTGAGCTTAGGACTTCTGCAAGAGCCATAAATTCACTTCACAGCTCAGCCAATGTTCTAGTCCCTTAAAAAAATTAACCAACTGCATGTGTCCATATGTGCATTGTTCTAGATAAAAAGACTTAAAATCTGGGAACATGTAATCACTCTCTGCAATTATCCAAAGAATAAGAGCAATTGAAATCACATTTCCTAAACTTGCCACAGTGGATATTACATCTCATGAAAGGGGTATTGTTGCTCAGCACAAATGTTCTTTGTTATCACTCCTGTTTGAGTGCTCTCATGTTATTGTGGTGATGGTGTTATGTCAGTATCTACTTCACACTGGAGTAAGCTCAGAGTTTGTGTCTCACAAAGATAGAAATTAAGGAAGGAAGAATCTGCTGTCTGATCCCAAAGGTGATGGAATAAACGTGTAGAGATTTTTTGAATGCTATGTATGTAAAGAGGTTTCTACTTTCAGAGATAGGGCCATTGCTTCTTATGAAAAAGACTCAGGAATACCGTGCCCCTACAGCCATATGAAGATATACCTGATGGTCTATTTGTTTAATGTTTTTCCATATTCAAACAGCAAATTTATATGTATTTAACATTCTTCTCTTGTTGTCATCATCCTACTTCCCCCATATAAACTCAATCACTCTTACACTCATGGACTCTTTTGTTACTTTTACATATAGGCACAGATATAAATATTCATAAGCACATACTACTTACTGATTGATAGGGACTATAGCCAAGCCAAGCACAGTAAACATTGAGCTAGCAAACCCTTCCCTTCTCCTCTATTCCTTTTGCTTTGTTGAAAACCATTATGTTAATGTTGTAGTTTGAATATAATTTGATCCCATAAGCCCTATTAGGAGGTGTGCCATTGTCATTGTGAAGGCAGACTTTGAGGTCTTATACATGCTCAAGCCATACACAGTGAAACAGTTTATTTCCTGTTGCCTATGAAACAAAAATATTTAAATCTTAGCTACTTCTCCAGCACTGTTACTGCCTGCAGAATACAATGTCTCACCATAATGATAATAACTGAGCTTCTGAACTATAAGTCACCCAATTTAATCTTTTTATTTATAAGAGCTACTATTGTCATGGTTTCTCTTCACTGCAGTAGAAGTCCTATCTAAGATTATTGCATCCTAAGTGTAGCTACCAAGGTCTATTCCCTTATTTGGACAAATCCTCTTCTTGTGGCTTACTATCAAGTTACAACTACCGAAATATTGAAGTCCAGCTAGCAAAAACCATGGGATCTGAAACTTTAAAAACACACCATGTGAAAAACAATGTTTAATGATTTTAGTCTCTGTCAATTCACCAGTTCAAGTAATTTCATCAAAGCATTCCGAATGTACTGAAAATATCAGTGCTTTCTGATAACATGACAAATGACATCATCATAACAGTGAAATAAACAATGTAAAGATAATGAATTAGTACTGTGGAATGGAAGCATTACTATGCAGGAATATCCTTCAATTACTTCCCCAACAACAAATGCAGGTATTGAAATGCTTCTTCAACACACTCAGTTGAAATATCCTGTCAGAAATTGCTGAAGCAACACTAATCATATATTCTTGTCTCCACCAGAAGTCGATAATATGTCAAGTGTCCACAGGACATGTATGCCAACACAGAGCATGTCCAGTGCATTCACAAAGCTGTGACCTTTCTGAACTATGATGACCCATTGGGGATGGCTTTCACCTTAATGGCCTTGTGCTTTGCTGCACTCACAGCTGTGGTTATTGTGGTCTTTGTCAAGCACCATGACACTCCTATGGTGAAGGCCAATAACCGGAAGCTCATTTACGTCTTGCTCATCTCACTCATCTTTTGTTTCCTCTGCCCTTTGCTCTACATTGGCCATCCAAACCCAGCTACATGCATGCTGCAACACATCACATTTGGAGTGGCATTCACTGCCATTGTTTCCACTGTGTTGGTCAAAACAGTGACTGTGCTTCTGGCTTTCACAGTCACAGACCGTAGAACAAGGATGAAGTACTTCATGGTTTCAGGGGCAACAAACTACATCATTGCCATCTGTACCCTCACCCAAATTATTCTTTATGCATTCTGGATGGGAGTTCATCCTCCTTCTATTGACACTGATCCGTACTTGGAACATGGTCAAATCATCATTGTGTGCAACAAGGGCTCAGTTACTGCCTTCTACTGTGTCTTGGGATACTATGCCTCCCTTGCCTTAGGGAGCTTCATTGTTGCATTCTTGGCCAGGAATCTCCCTGACGCATTCAATGAGGCCAGGTTGTTGACCTTCAGCATGCTCGTGTTCTGCAGTGTCTGGGTCACTTTTCTTCCTGTCTACCACAGCACCAAGGGGAAGGTCATGGTGGTTGTGGAGGTCTTTAGCATCTTGGCCTCAAGTGCAGGCTTGCCAGATGCATCTTTGTTCCCAAGTGCTACATCATTTTTATTAGACCAGAGAGAAATTCTCTTCAAAAATTAAGGCAGAAAACATATTCCTGAACTTATATTTCTTAAATTGGAACTGAAAACTGGTACTGGTGCAGAATAACCTATTATAGTGCAAGATGAATGTATTATCTAGCAATTCTTACTGTTTCTTAGAATGATGTCCAGAAGTGTCATGGATACTACATTTTTGTACATTCCCCTCTAATCTTCAAAACAGACACTGGTTTAACAAGATCTGGTTCTTGAACACTAGTGCATAGGGGAACTCTTTCTCCATCTAATACACAATAAGATTTGAAGTAAACTCAGAATAATTCTTTTGATATCTGAGTAAATTTGTGACATTGATTATGCCTTTGAATATGAGAGAAAAAAGAGAAAGTTTGTGATAGAATGAATGAGTGTTTGTAGATGAAAAATTGATTTCCCCTTGTGGGGGGAAGACAAGAGAATCCCGTTTCACCCTGGGAGTTAAAGAAGTACAACTTAGTGGAGAGAGGGAAGTTTTGATATATAGATCTAACGAATATTGAGAAAGGGGACAGATATCTTAGAATTTAAACTCATGTAAGGTTTTTTCATAGGAGATGTTTTCACAATCCAATCCATACATCATACAATGCAGTGTGATGACAATATCTCCAGTAAATCAGATGCCCTCTTCTGGCTTCCAAGAAGCCCTACACTCAGATTTGCACATAGTAACAAACTCAAAAAGCACACATACAAACAATTGAAATTAAATGATTTTTTAAATTGAATTTTACAGAGTGATGCAGTGAGAAACTGGTTTTCTTTGTTTTTTAATCAACTAAAAATGTTTTTTGCATAATATACCATGATTATGATTTCCCCTCCCTCTACTCCATCAACCTCCTCCACATACCACTTATTATTTGAATAAACCCAATATCTATTTATCATTAGAAAACAATCAGATTTGGGGGCTGGGGAACCTGGTAGAGGAGCAAGAGATGAGGGATGGGAGAGGGAGCTGCGATTGACATGTGAAGCAAGCATGTTTCTAATTTAAATAAAAATATATTGGAATAAAATAATAAAATAAAGGAAATCTCACATATTGAAACTGATCAAGTGTGGCAAAGAAAGCCCAAGAGAAGGTATCAGAACCACCAACCCATCTGTTTGCACACTCATGAATCCCACAAATATCTAAACTGCAGCAAAATGCATATGTGAAAAGAAGCTGTGGGTTAAAAAGATTGAAGAAATTATATATGTACACACATCCACACACACCTAAAAAACTGTTAACTGGGGGAAGAACTCTGACCTTTTCACAACATTATGCAACACAGATTTCCAAAAATTAGGTTGACTGAATTTTAGGTTTCCATCTATTTCTGTACCAACACCGCTAAAAGACTGGGTGAAAGCTCTATTACAGCTAATAAACTAAATTTCTCGACACTCAATGTATTGTAAAGGTGAAGTTGTGAGCCTCTTTAGTAACCAGGCTTTGCCATCAGTTTGTGAAGGATGACCTACAATCCTGGTCAAAGCCTAGGTTGTTTGGAGACTCTCCAGAGAACTTAGTTAGATGAGAACCAAGATTCATTTGATGATGAAATGGCAAGTTGGGACCTCTATACTGTTTGATGAATTCATTTAGATCTTTAGAGATGTAAGTAGTTTAGGAAGGTTCTTTGTGTTAGAGTTCAGCAGTAGTCCTCAATTCTAGCCGTCTCTCCATACATTCCTGCACACTTTCTTCCACCACATTTTGTCCTCAAAGAGTTTTAATTTGCATTTCCATGGTGGCTAAAGATGTTGGACATTCTTAGAGTTGCTGAGCCATTTGTGTTTCGTCTTCTGAGAATTCTTAGTTGTGTATATTTTTAAGACTGGCCTAGGCTTTTTCTGGTTCATAATTTTTTATTCTTTTACATTCCAGAAAATAATCCTTCATGACCAGTGTCTAAAGAGTATTTAATCAGATTCTAGGGTCTTTTTTCCCATTAGATGTTTTGAAGTCTATGTCAAAGCTCAGTTGGCTATAGCTATGCAAGGCAATAAGGGGTTTTCTGCTCCATTCAAATATTTTTATATGGTAGTGTCAGTATTATGGTCCTCTGTGACTATATAAATAGAGTGTAATAGAACATAAGTATTATGATAGCTTCAGCTTTGCTCTTTTTCTTCTCCATCAATTGGTCCATTCAAATAATGGTTTTCTATTTGAATTTGGGATGGTTTTTTTACATATTTTTGTTTTTATTTATATTGTAAAGTAATTTTGATGGACACTGTGCAGAATATTACCATATTATTCATGAAATAAACTAGTATTCATTTCACAATACTAATTATATCAACCTATAAGCTTGCAAGATGGTTTCCATCTTCCATTGCCCATGTCAGTTCCTTTTTTAAGTGTTATAAAAGGTTCACCATGAAGATATGTAACTTCATTGGTGACATTTATTCTCAGGTATTTCATTTTCAGAGGCTATTGCAATGAAGTTTATTCCTTGATAAATTTCTCAGTGGGATCCTTTTTGCTATATTGATAGAGCAAATACTTTTGTGTGCTGATTTTGCACTCTGATAATTCCCTTGTGGTATTCATCAGTTTAAGAGTTTTCATGGGGAATATATAGGATGTAGTGTACAAGAACAAAATAATTAGCACATAGAAATAATTTCACTCCCAATCTTTTCAACTGACTTAATAATCCAGATGAATCCAAAGAGACATAAAATTACCCCCAGAGGAATTAGCATAGTCCATCCTTTGGTGTTTCAGAGGAAATGCTATCAGTTTTCCTCCTTTTATTTAATATTTCACATATATTTTTCATATGTTCCTTCATCCTATTGCTTTATTTTCTCCTATACTAAGTGTTTTATGATTAGTGAAGGTTTATAGAGGTTCGTTATGTATTTGTTGAAATGATTACGCAATTTCTGCCCTTGTCAATTAAGGCAATATATTACACTCACTGATTTGTGCATCGAAAGACTTCTCTCCAAGTTAGAAGTGTTATCTGGGGTTTCTTTTGCTAGTAAGAGACACCATTACCACAACTTTTAAAAAGGAAAATATTTAAGTGGGTAATATACTTGAAGTCACTGAAACAGGAGAATGTTTGAAGAGAACACCATTATTGCATGGAATAAAAGCAATAACTAATAAATAGGGCCCCATGAAACTGTAACTCTTCTCTAAGGAAAGGACACTATAATTCAGACAAAGCAGCAATCTATAAATGAGAAAAGATTATTACTTTTTTATTATTATTTATTATTACTTTTTATTATTACTATCTTGAAAAAACAAACAAAAATACTAGCAAATCGAATCCAGAACACATCAGAAAAATCATTCACCTTGATCAATTAGGCTTCATCCAAGTGATGCAAGGATGGCTCAGCCTTCAAAAATTCATCAATGTAATCCACCCTATACACAAACTTAAAAAGAAAAACCATATGATCACCTTACTAGATGCTGAAAAAGCCTTTGACAAAACCCAACACTGCTTCATGCTAAAGATTTTGGAGAGATCAAGAAAAGCAGAAACATACCTAAACATAATAAAAGCAATATACAGTAAACCATTACCAAACTAAATGGAGAGAAACTCAACACGATTCCTCTAAAATCAGGAACAAGACAAAGCTGTCCATTCTCTTCATATCTCTTCAATATTGCACTTGAAGTTCTAGCTAGAGCAGTGAGACAACAAAAGGAGATCAAGGGGATACAAATTGGAAAAGAAGAAATCAAACTCACTATTTGCAGATCATGTGATATTTTACATAAGTGATCTGAAAAACTCTACCAGGGAATCCTACAGCTGACAAACACTGTCAGCAAATTGGCAGGATTCAAGATAGCTCAAAAAATCAGTAGTCCTATTATACAGATGATAAATGAGCTTAGAAAGAAATTAGAGAAGCATCACCCTTTACAATAGCTAAAAACAACATAAAATATCTTGGGGTAACGCAAAGCAAAAAAGTGAAAGACCTGTATGGCAACAACTTTGAGTCATTAAGGGAAAGATTATTATTAACTTCATGTCTGATAGAAGATTTTCTTAGTTAGGGCTTCTTTTACAGCAAAGAGACACCATGACCATTGTAATGCTTTTACAGGAAAACATTTAACTTACAAGTTCAAAGTCCTACTTCATTATCTTCATGGTGGCATGCAGGAAGACATGGTGCTGGAAAAGGAGCTGAGAATTCTACATCTTGAGCTGAAGTCATCAGAAGCAATTGCTTCACCGGTTGTGTCTTGGGCATTTATGAGATTTTCATCATGCGTGCTTAGATAGTGACACATGCCCCCCAACTCCAATAAGACCATACCTTCTAATAGTGTCACTGTTTAAGGCCAAGCATTCAAGCATGTGCATCCATGCGGGATCATACCTATTCAAACACCAGATTCCATTCCATGACCCCCATAACCTTTAACCATAACACAATGCAAATGTTTTAGTCCAACATCAAAAGTCACCAACACAGTCTTTCCTGATTTTAGGAAACTCTGATGGATGTATATATTTCCTGGTAGCAAATTTTCTGTTGAAGTGAGAGGTGTGGATCCGAGAGGGTCCAGTAAATTGTTTCTGGTCATTGGGACATGACATTTAGGAATGGGGTACAGGATAAGATGTCTGAAGTGGTTCACAAGATGAGGAGAGTAGAGAGTTGCACCAGGATCTGCTCATTTTGTCTCCTTGGAATGAGGGCACAAACTGGCAAGGTCATCCCAGAAATTCTGTTATAGTATTAGGGATGAAACTTGGGGTTTGAATGTGGAGGAATAGAGGGGAAAGTAAACATCTTTGTTTAGCTTATCTTTCTCCCTGGCTTGAGTGCCCTGTTTCATAACAAGGAATGCCTGCTGAGACTGATGGAATGTGATAAAAATAAAGAGGAGGAGAGAAAAGTAAGGAGGGAAATATCTTTTGGATCCAAATGAGACACAAGAGGGGACAGGAGGCTACAGGAGTTTCACAGAGCTGGAGGTGAGTCCATGGAATTGGGTCTCTAGAAACTAGAGAGTTAGGGAATTTCAGTCAGCTTACATCGCATCCTGGCAAGAATGGCTAGGTTCATTTTAGCACATGCATTTCAAGTAGGAAATTGTACTGATGAGTGTGGGCATAAGAATCTCCTTAGATGATATGGACTACCTAGAATATGGAACAAATAAAAGGTAATACTTTTGTGTGGAGGTTAATAGACATTATTATTAACTGAAATGAGGCACACAGTGTTGGTGATCTTCTCTAGATTTTGTTGAACATTTAATAGTCAACATGTAACATGTGCATAAACTCTGATTCTGCGATGAACTGTCCTTGTTGGGTAAACACATGATTATATAATGACAAGGCAGGATAAATCACTCAGGTAAAATAGGAAAATTGTCTTTAGAGATTGCATTCAAGATTTCCAGTGTTTTAGCTTGTGCATGGAACACAGTATTAACGGTTTCTTTCTCACAATTATGTATTTCTTCAAATGTATACCAAATAATGGATTAAGTATTGCATTTTCATTCATATATAATACTATCTTTTTGTGGCTTCTACTACCCCATCGTGCTCATTTGTGGGTCAGAATGTTATTGATTACTTTCCAAGGAGCCACTCATTATGTCAAATTGTGTAATCTATGTGAGAGAAAATGAGGTATTCGTCTAATATACATTTTTACCATTGGTCACATAATTCCCATGTTCAAACATGTTAGAATTGTTCAACCCACATAACATCCTCTCTTGCTGTCTCCATGCACACACACACATGCACACACACACACCATTTATATTTGCAACACAACAAGGATTTTCTGTGTCTGACGTGATGTTTTATTTTGTCTCTGTTTTTGCCTATGAGAATTAAATATAAAACCAGTGGAGTACAATTCTTCCATGTGTGTATAAATCCCATGTGCCTTATTTTAAATTTCAAATATGTCTACAAGATGATTGGAATCAAAGATATTATTTGTTTAACTTTACTACTAACTTCTGTCATTTATGCTTCTTAAAGGACTCAATTGTTTGGATTTTGGTAAAACTGCAGTTAATTACTCAGTTAGGAATTTTTATGATCATTAGCTGTCCTTCTAGAATACCAGAGTTTTATTTTCAGAACTCAAAGTGCTACTTACATCCTATGGTATTTCCATTCCCAGAGTATCTGACAACTACTTGTGGTGTCCAAGTGTACTGTATGCATGTGATATACATACACCACCACGCAGAAAGACATATAAACACAATAAATACCAAAACACCTCAGCATATTTTTAAGAAAAATAACAAATGAGAATTTAAAATTTTACTTTTTAATAATTTTTGTTTAAAAAATCTTATTTTTAACTATCTCTCCAAGTTCACTCTCCCTCCCACACTCTCATGACCCCCAACAATCCCCCCATCCTACCCACCATCCACTACCCAGGGATAGTGAGGCCCTCCATGTGGGATCACCAAAATCTATCACATTTGAGTCAGGGCCTAGGTCCTACCCCATGTATACAGGCTGAGATAGAATACCTCCATAGGGAATGAGCTCCCAAAGTCCATTCATGCAATAGGGGTAAATACTGGATCCACTACCAAAGGCCCAATACACTGTCCACTCCTCCCAAGTGACATCAACATTCAGGGGCCTGGCTCTGATTTATTATAGTTCCCCAACTGTCTGACTGGGTTCATGGGCTCCCACTTACCCAGGTCAGCTGTTTCTGTGGGTTTCCACAGTATATTCTTGACACATTTTCTCATCATTCATCCCTCTCTACAACTGTACGGCAGGAGTTCTACTCAGTATTTAACTGTGAATCTCTGCTTCTGCTTCCATCAGCTACTGGGTGAAGGCTCTAGGATTGCATTTAAGGTAGTCATCAATTTCATTATAGAGTAAGAGCATTTATGGTAGCCTCACCACTTTTGCTTAGATTGTTAGTTGGAGCCATTTTTTGGATCCCTGGGTATTTTTGTATAGCCAGATTTCTCTTTAAATCTGTAATGGCTTCCTCTATGAAGACATCACTTTTGCTCTTTTTTCTCTATTCTTCCCTAGACTAGAACCTTCAGATCCTTCATGTTCTCCTTCCCACATTGCTTCTCCCCTCCTCTTTCTCCTACCTTCCTCTCACTCCCCATGTGTTCCCAACTTGCTCTAGAGGTCTTGTCATTTTCCCCTTCTTCAGGTGTCCCTGTATGTATCTCTTAGGTTCCTCCTTGTTTCTTAGCTTCTCTGGGATTGTGGATTATAGGCTGGTAATCCTTTGCCCTGTGTATAATATCCACATATGACTGAGTGCATACCATGTTTGTATTTTAGTGACTGGGTTACTTCCCTCATGATGCTTTCTTCTAGTTCCATCCATTTGCCTATGAATTTCAAGATGTCATTTTTTTCCACTTAACAGTACTACATTGTGTAAATATACCACATTTTCTTTATCTATTCTTCAGTTGAGGGGCATCTAGGTTGCTGCCTGGTTCTGGCTATTGCAAACAACGATGCTATGACCACAGTTGAACATATGTTCTTGTGGTATGAATGTGCATCTTTTGGGTATATGCCTAAGAGTATAATTTTTGGGTCTGGAGATAGATTAATTCAGATTTTCCTGAGAAACTACCACACTGATTTCCAAAGTTTCTATATAAGTTTACATTCCCACCAGCAGTGGAGAAGTGTTTGACTTTCTCCACATCCTCTCTAGCATAAACTGTCATTGGTGTTTTTGACTATAGCCATTCTAAAAGGTGTAAGATCGTATCTCAGAGTTGTTGTGACTTACATTTCCATTTTAATTAAGGATGTTGAGCAATCTTAAATGTCTTTTAGCTATTTTAGAGTCCTCTATTGAAAATTCTCTATTTAATTCTATATCCCATTATTTAATAGGATTAGTGGGTGTTTGGGTGACTAGCTTCTTAAGATATTTGTGTATTTTGGAGATCATCCCTCTGGCAGATATGTGGTTGGTGAAGATATTTTCCCATTCTGTAGGTGCCATTTTGTCTTATTGTCTATGGTTTTTGCCTTACAGAAACTTACCAGTTTCAGAAGGATCCATTTATTATGCCAATCTCAGTGTCTGTGCTACTGGCATTATCTTGAGGAAGTGGTCTTCTGTACCAACACCTTCAAGGGTACCCCCACTTTCTCTTCTAAGTATGACAGAATATATAATGAGGTTTTTAATCAATTTTGACTTAAGTTTTGTGTGTAGAGATAGATATTGATCTATCTGCAGTCTTCTACATGTCAGCATCCAATTACACTAGCATGATTTGTCGAAGATGGTTTCTTTTTTCCATTGTAAAATTTTAGGTTCTTTGCCAGAATCAGGTGTTCATAGGTGTGTGGATTAATATCATGGTCTTATATTAGATTCTGTGGGTGTACCTGTCTGTTTTTGTGCCAATACCAAGATGTTTTCATTACTATATCTCTATAGTGGAGCTTGAAGACAGAGATGGTGATACCTCCAGAAATTCCTTTATTGTACAGGGTTGTTTGGGCTATCCTTCATTTTTTCTTTTTCCATAAATTGTTGATTATTGTTCTTTCAAGGTCTGTGAAGAACTGTGCAGGGATTTTGGTAGGGATTGTATTGTATCTGTAGATTACTTTTGGTAATATTGTCATTTTTACTATGATGATCCTATCTAAAAACATGGGAGATTTTTCCATTTTCTGATATCTTCTTTAATTTCTTCCTTAGAGACTTGAAGTTCTGGTCATGCAGGTCTTTCACTAGTATGGTCACAGTTATCCTAAATTATTTTATGTCATTTTTGTCTATTGTGAAGGGTGATGTTTCTCTGGTTTCTTTCTCAACACATTTATCATCTATATATTAAATGGCTACTGATATTTTTGAGTTACTCTTGTATCCTTCCACTTTTCTGAAGGTGTTTTTCAACTTTGGGCATTTTCTGGTAGAATTTTAGTCACTTATGTAAACTATCATATTATTTGCAAATAGGGAAAGATTGACTTCTTCCTTTCCAATTTGTATACTCTTGATCTTTTGTTTCTTATTGCTCTAGCTAGACCTTCAAGTACAATAATGAAGAGATAAGAAGAGAGTGGGAAACCTTGTCTTGTTCCTCATTTTAGATGAATCACAGTGACTTTCTTTCCATTTAATTTGATATTAGATGTTGGCATGCTATATATTGCCTTTTTTATGTTTAGGTATGTTCCTTTCATCCCTGACCTCTCCAAAACCTTTATTATGAAGGGGTGCTGGGTTTTGTCAGAAACTTTTTCAGCATCTTTTGAGATTATCATGCTTTTTCTTTTTCAGTTTCGTTAGATAGTGGATTACATTGATATATTTTCATATGTTGGGATGAAGCCTACTTGATCATGGTAGATGAATTTTCTGATATGTTCTAGGTTTCGATTTGCCAGTATTTTATTGAGTATTTTTGTGTCAATATTCATGAGGGAGATTGGTCTGTGGTTCTCTTTCTTAGTTGTGTCTTTGTATAATTTGGATACAAAGTAATTATAGCCATAAAAAGAGTTTGGCAATGACCCTTTGCTTCTATTGTGTGGAACATTTTGAGAATTATTGGTATTAGCCTGTCTTTGAATTTCGGGTAGAATTTTTTGGTTAGGAGACTTTTGACGAATGTTTCTATTTCATTGGGGTTTATAAATCTATTTGAATTGCTTATCTGTTCTGGGTTTAATTTTGATAAGTGATATCTATCGAGAAAATTGTCAATTTCCCTTAAGTTTTCCAGTTTTGTGGAGTACAAGTTTTCAAAGTATGACCTGATGTTTCTCTGGATTTCCTCAGTGTCCATTGTTATATCCCCCTCTTCATTTATAATTTTGTTAATTTGCAAGTTTTCTCTGACTTTGGTTAGTTTGTATAAACATTTGTCTATCTTGTTGATTTTCTTGATGAAACAACTCTTTGTTTCATTTATTCTTTTTATTATTCCCTTGATTATAATTTATTGATTTTTATCCCTCAATTTGATTATTTCCTGGCATCTACTCCTCAGGGGTTAGTTCACTTCCTTTTGTTCTATAGCTTTCAGGTGTGCTGTTAAATCTCTAGTATTGCTATTCTTCATTTTCTTAATGTGGGAACTTTGTGCTATGATTTTTCCTCTTAGCACTACTTTCAAAGTGTCCCATAAGTTTGAGTATGTTATATATTCATTTTCATTGAATTCTAGGATGTCTTTAATTTCTTTCTTTATTTCTTCCTTTACCCAGTAGCTATTCAATTTAGCATTGTTGAGAATTAAAAATGTTAAGACTCCATTATATGGAACATCCATACTTGAAGGGCACATAGAATAATATCATCAAATTTCAGTTGATATTTTCTCTAAATTTTTATCTACTTACAAAAATGAAGCCTGATCCCATATTTGAATATTCTGAATAATTCTTCGATGAACACTCATGAGCAAGTAACTCTTTTCTGTGTTCACATCAGAATTTTCCAGAAATGGTGTAGATGGATCATATGACACTTGCATTTTCTGTGATTGAGGCAGCTAATTATAGTTTCTTAGCAGTTTCTTTGTTTATACTCACAGTACAAATGTGTATGTCTCTATCTTCCCAATGTTCACCCTCACTATTTACCACTCACTTTTTTGATGAAAGCTCTTCTCACTGGGATGATGAATTCTCAATGTGATTATGATTTTTATTTTCAGAAAGCTAAGTATCTTGAATACATTTTCATTCTCATATACCTCAATATAATTTAAAATGTTAAAATTCATTACTAATTGTAAAATGCTACTTATTAATAATTTTTCATACACAGAAGAAATATGTATCTAAAAACATGCCTCACATATTTGCACTACTGCCTGCTCTACCATGGATCAAGGTGGATTCTAAAGCCATAGAAGGAGACTCAATCCCATTACAGGAAATAAAATGCCATCTTTTATTGAGAGCCTATGAATTCCAGCCTCAGGGTTCTCTCATGGTTCAGGATAGAAGCTAAGCAGCAAGTGAGCAGGGGTGATTAAAAGGACCTGAGTGTAAAGGAAATAAATTGGTTCACAAACATATTCTACTCCTGGATCTTTATTCTTCAAATAAGTAGTTCTCTTCAAAAGTTCTCCCAATGATTTCTCACAAGGTTTCCAGTTTGTATACACAGACAGAGACAGTTAGCAGTTCTCTAGAAATAGCAAGGATACCAGGCATGCATATCTCAGGGACATGATGCAGATAAGATCTGACAAAGCAGGCAACTCATATCTCAAAGGAGACATAATTTATAATACATGTTCACAGAAGTAATTAACCACTTTCTAGTTGGATTTAAGACCTATTCTATAAGTTGAAACCCATAAATGGCACCACTATTGGGGCTTGTACCTGGGCCACACAGAACATATGCCCTAACAGAAATCTGTGACTATTACTAGGTAGCATTAAAGAAACTCCTAATGGCTTATCCTTATACTCATAGATGGATGTAACCTCATCCTCTTGGTGCTTCATTTGGTACTATCATATCTGTTACTGTGTACAAATGATGTCATTGTGTTCTTCATTTTTGTTTTCAAACATTTTTCCTTAAAAGTATTTTCATGCAATAGGAATATACATTAGAATAAACAAAATGAATTAAAACCATGAACACCTAAAAAATGTGGGCACAGCTTAAGAGGCAGAAAGGCTTAATGGAGTTAGGGGCTCTAATTTCTAAAATAGAAGAAGGGGAGTTAGCACTTAAAACTACAGTTGTAAGGTTAGTCAAGCTAAAGGTTTAAAATTGATAAATATAGAAAAAGAGGAGGGGAAAACACTGTAGCTCTCTGCTTTCTATACATTGATATTTGCTGTTGTATTCAAGGCAGCTGAGAAAACAGTGTCATGGTAGACAGGGCAACTGGCATAAACAGCAGATGGAAAATGGGTGGAATTTGAGCCACATTAGCTTTTTTGCCAAATGTTACCTGATTAAAGAGGGGGATTCTCAGTGCTATAACAAAGGGAAAAGCTAACGCTATGCAGTGAAATATTCAGAGGCTGCTGCTCCTGGCTTCCACATAAGCAGTGGAGCACTCTCTGAGGCCTTTGAGAATACAGCACACCCATGCACAAAGACAAATGAAAAGTCATCCATCTGACTTCCCATAAATGTATATGCCCAGGTAGTGGAATATTTTCATAAGAAAATGTACCCACAAAGTGGAAATTACCCAAAGCTATTCCTAGGGAGGTGATGAAGTTACTTCATGGCCTTGCCAGGAGGAACTTCTTATTACTCACATGGTAGTTCAGCATGTTGAATATTGGTTATCCTGTTGTCATGTAGAGGTCCTGTGTATATGTTCATAAAGCACAGTTGGCCAATAGGGAAGCAACATAGGTAGGACTAGGAGTCAAGGAGGTTTCTGGGAAAGAGAAACACAGGGAGAGACAATGTAGCCCAAAAGAGAAATAAGATGTCCAGAACCTTTCTCCGGTAAGAGAAATACTTAGATTAACAATAATGGGGTAAATACTTAAGTCAGAGATAGCCAGTAAGAAACCAAGCAAATGGCCAACAGCTTCATAATTAATATAGCATCCTGTTTGTTATTTGGGGGCAACACAGCAGAGCCTCAGCCACTGGTGGGGAAAAACCACAGCAGCAGACAAGGAAAATACTAAAACCTACAAATGGTTCTCAGAAGTAGGATATGAATTTCCATGTAGAATAACAAAAGCTTAAAAGGAATTTTAGAAAGAAAAGAAAAGAGAGAAGCACAGCTTTTTGGTAGCAGCATTTTTCTCAGGTGGGCTCTCTCTTACTAGAGACAAACCAATTATTGATACAAATTTAAGGTCAATTTTGTGATATATATGTTTCTCTTCTTGATTAAGTATTATGCTTATACTGATCTTTTAAAAATAATGAATAATTAAATACAGATTATATAGATAGTTACTTATAATAGTCAGAATTTGTAGTTAGGTTGGTTAGGTTTTCTAGATATACAGAGATATATTTTAGATAGATAGTCTTCAAACCTTTGAAAGACCTCCAGAAAAATGGCATTTAAAGTGGTTCAGGGTTTTTCTTGTCCATGAGAAATGTCTGCTCCTGGCACCATCAATTATGTCTGAGAAGAAGATAGGCATCGAAGAAACTCATTATGGAGTTTGCTTTCAATATGGGAAGATTAGCCATTTGGGCAAGAAACTGCTCTTGCCTGGACTGCTTGACTGTTGCTGTATAAACTGGACATGCAGGACCCACAGGAAATTGACTGCTAAACTCAAACAGTCCTTCAGGGTTCCTGCTTCATGGAAGAATCTAGGAGACATTCTGCAGGACACAGAAAAATAACTGACAGACTGCCAATGCAGATGTACAGCTTGAAATTTCCTGATTTGCTGAGAAGTCTTCCAATCCCACTGTGGCTTATGGGCTGAAGATTGATGCCCCAACATTACAGCAGAAATTCGGGTGACTGTCCAGGTAGCAAGATATATCTGTCAATTCTAGTGTTTATATAGTATCCTTCTGCGGTCTTTGATGAAGTTGAAGACAGATAGCTGTAGTTAAAGTTTTACTTAGTTATGATAAAAGATATGTTACATATAAGACTTTAGACTCACAAAGATAGGATAGATTATATATCCTTTAAATCTTACTAAATGTTAACAGAAAAAATATTGCAGCTATGTTCTTACTTGATAACTATTCAGTTATGTATAATTTGACTATGTTAAAGTTAAACCTTTCTTTTTATTTAGACAAAAACGAGGAGATGATGGGGAAGTCCTGTGTATATGTCAATAAAGCACAGTTGGCCAATAGGAAAGCAAGATAGGTGGGACTAGGAGTCAAGGAGGATTCTGGGAAAGAGAAACACAAGGAGAGGACAATGTAGCCTGCCAGAGAAGTAAGATGTCTGGACTCTTTCTTCAGTAAGATAAATACTTAGATGAACAATTATGGGATAAATACTTAAGTCAGAGCTAGCTGGTAAGAAACGAAGCAAACGGCCAACAGCTTCATAATTAAAATAGTATCCTGTGTGCTATTTGGGGACTGCAGAGCCTAGGCAGCTGGTGGGGAAAAAACAAATTGGCAGGCAAGGAAAAAACTAAACCCTACACTGTTGTATTTCTTATGGTCCTTGACAGTCTTTGTTCCACACTGCCACCAGTCATGCAAGTGAAGCAAAAATATATATGTAGACAAACACTCATAAATGCAAAGCAATAAAATGTACAAATAAACACTGACCAAAATGCACCACAATATCTCTTTCAATTTTTCATGTTTAGAGACCTGTACTCTATTCTTTTATATATATAAGCAAAATATTTTAATAAAGACCTAGTTACCCTGAGTGTAGTATCTTCATAAACTACCTAAGAAGCCATATTTAAATATTTTATTTACTTTTCTAATGGTATTGAAGATTGACGTCACTGTACCAGTGTTGTCAACATAGAAAGCATGTGTTCTACTACTTAGTTTCATGTCTAGCTACCATTATTGATGTTAGCTCTCTTCATTCAAAATTATACATTCTAGAAGTTGTTTCTGCCTAAATAATTGTTGACATGCCTTTTCAACAAAACAGAGCATATTCTTGAGAGAAGAACAAAGCCACTAAAATTAGAATACAATGAATAGATAGATGTGATCATTTTACTTTCAGAAATTAAAATATTAGCATGGGGACTGCCACAGAGCCTCCCCTTCTGACGGGAGACATGCACACCAGATTCCTGGTTTTCTCTTCCACCAATGGGACCAGTGGACCAGTGCCTGGGGACTGCCACAGAGCCCCCCTCCTGGCAGGAGTCACACACCCCAGATTCCTGGTCTTCTCCTCCACCAACTGGACCAGTAGACCAAGGGAACAGGGGACCAGGGGACCAGTGCCTGCAGACCGCGAGTGGGAAACTATGCACTCCAGATTCCCTCCCTTCTTCTCTACCCACAGGACAAGGATTAGGACCAGGAAGAGAACTACCAGACTATTGGACTTGCTTGCACCTACTGGAAGGGAACTCTGGTCCCATAACCACCAGACTATTAAGGGGCTCTTTTTGCATACACTAGAAGGAGGGATGGGAAAGAGACGATAAAAAAACATACTCAGCAAAAGAAAAACAAATATAACACTGCCACATTCTAGAGACTCCACACCAGCAAGACTCCAACATTCCAATGCAAATGAAGCAGAAGGGAATGACCTTAAAAATAACTCCCGAAAAATGATAGAGGCCCTCAAAGAGGATATAGGAAAATCCTCAAAGAAATGGAAGAAAAAACAAACCAAAAAATGCAAGAAATGGAAAAAAACAAATAATTTTAAAAAATGAAACAAATGGAAGAAAAGACAAAGCAAAACTTGCAAGAAACAATCCAAACAGTGCACAGATTGAAAACCAAAATAGAGACAATAAAGAAAACAATCTGAAGGAAGGCTGGAAATATAAAAGCTGGGCAAACAGTCAGGTACTACAAATACAAGCATAACCAACAGAATACAAGAGATGGAAGAGAGAATCTCAGGTGTTGAAGATACACTAGGAGTATTTGATTCACCAACCAAAGAAAATCTTCAGTCCAACAAATCCCTAACACAAAACATGCACGAAATTTGGGACACCAGGAAAAGAGCAAACCTAAGAATAATAGGTATGGAAGAAGGTAAAGAAACCCAACTCAAAGGGGCAGAAAACATATTCAACAAAATCATAGAAGAAAACTTTCCCTATGTATGCAGTCTTATTAAAGTATATTCCAAAGTAATATACTTTAAATATCATTGACTTGTTTTAAATGTTAATACAATAGGAATAATGAATATTTATGAAAAATATTAAAATATTTTTGTTAATACTTTGATTATGTGTATGTATGTAAAGTTGGTGGTTATATGCACATAAGGGGACTGTGCTGGTGAGAGGCACCCATGCCTCTGTAGTTAGGTGCAGACAGTTGGGAGACACTTGTTATTAAGATGAGAACTGAATTCAGGTCTTCTGTGAGAACAGTACATTCTCTCACATTTGAACAAATTTATTTATTTATTAACTAAATAAAAAAGTACATAAAAGAATTGTTCTAGATAAAACCCTTAAAATATTCTAAGCACACTATTACTGTCTACAATTATCCAGTGATTCAGAGCAATCACAATATGATTTCTTACACTTAATATCATGGTTTTCACAACTTATAAATAGGGCACTATTAATCAACACAACATTCTGTGCTAACACTCTCTCTTAAGGGCTCTTGTGTTATCTGTCTCATGTTGTTTACCAGTATCTACTTCACTACTGAGTACATTTGCAGTCTGTACTCACAGAGTTTAAAAGTAGGGAATGAGGAAGGTGTTGTCTGTCTCAAATGGAGCTGAATAAAGATTTAGAGGCATTTCAGTGCTAATAATTTACAGAGGGTTCTACTTTCAGGAGTAGGCCACACCTTCTTCCTAACAAAACTGGGAAGTTTGCTGTTGTTACTACTAAAAGAAGACAGAACTAAGGCTGTATTTAGAACTAAGACTGTATTTATGATATTTTTCATTTGTACAGTTATCAAACATTATGCAGCTCTCATTTTCATGCTCCTACTTATCCCATATAATCCCAATCACTTCCAAGTTCATCAGATCTTTTGATATTTTGACATTCAGCATGCTGTTTTTCTGCTTTGTCTAGATCACTTTCCTCCCTGTGTACCATGGTACCAAGTGAAGGGTAATGAGAGCTGTGGAAATTTTTGGGCTTCCAGTTCTGGGATGTATCTTTGTTCCCAAGTGCTACATGATTTTTTTTAAGACCAGCAAGAAAAATCTCTTTGAAATATCAGGGAAAAATTACATTCCAGTATTGATATTTCATTTATTTTAGATGACAAATATATACTTAGGTCATACCCACCAAATTTTGAATTGTAATGTATGGCATATCTCTTTTAGAATGACTCTCACTGTTTGCTCTCATGATGTTGCCAAGCAGTATCATATCTACTACTGTTATCTACATTGTCTCCCATAATCTTTCACTCACTTACTGATTTTATTAGACCTAGGCATTGGTCTATAGTGACAAGTGGAAATATTCTTTTCTGCTCTAAAATACAAAACATTTCAAATTATATGAAATGTTCTTTTTTGAAATATCTTAGTTAATACAAGATTTTTTTGAGACAGTGAGGTTTAGTTTGCAGACAGAATTAAAACAATATTTCCTCTTTATGGAGTAAGTGAAGAGGATTCTGATGAATATTAGGCATTAGAAATGTAGAACATAGAGGAGAGAGGGAAAATTTGGTAAAAAGGAAGAATAATACAGAAGCTAGGTTGATGGATCAGCAGTTAGTATCATGTGCTGTTCTTGCAGAGCACCTTAATCAATATGCATGATCAAAATTCTCCTCAAAACCATTTAGGACAATATATTCACAGGATCAGATGGTCTCTTCTGTGCTTCATGGTTACTTGGACTCACATGTTCAGGTAAACACATACACACACACACACACACACACAAGCACATACTTAAATTTTTTAAATAGAAAAAATGCTAAAGGCACTGCAATGGTTTTGGTTTTTCAATATGCTTGTAAGATATCAGAATTAGGAATAATGTACAGATGAAGGATGGTATATGAGAAAAGATGACTGGGTCTCCGTTCATGCATTTGACACAGTAACCTTCAACTTTTAATGTATCATAAAAGGCAAAGATAAGGAAATGATAAGGGAGTACAGCTTATTAAATTGTCCTATAATATGGATGAATTTTATATGATACAAACCATGAAAATTCTCTGCATCTGTCACTTTTCTATTGAAGAAAACATGGGTCTTAATTTAGCTGTGTTATAGTAGGAACTGCCACAGAAAAGTTTTTGTAGCATAAATATTCCTGGTTCCAGGTAATAAGGGTTAGATTTCTTTTATAAAAAATTTTCATTTCCTGTAAAGGTTTTTTCTAATATACAATCATTACCCACAGAGACCAGTGTACTGCTTACAATCCTAAGAACATGTATTTTGAATATTATTACCTGCTGGGATGTGAATCCTGGTACACCAGAAGAATATGCACTGCTATTAAGTGCTTCTGATTAGATGTGACTTGTCTCACAAATTTTGAGTTAGAGGATTACTTCTTTTCTTGAGTTTTGAAGTGGTGAACTCATTAAAGATACCCATAGTAAGATAGACTGAGTCCTTTCCACAAATATTCTACACAAATATAAGTTCACATCATTAAGAAGCGATGCACCATGCAATGTGTCATGAAAATTTATTAAATACTCTTTTCATTACCAGCCATTTCAATAGTTATGTTGACAACAGAGAGATGTCTTAGCATTTAAGATAAAGGACCGGTTTGCACAGGAACTATCTTTGATTTCCAGAACCCATATCATGGTTCACAAGTGAGTGTATCTCAAGTTGTAGAAGATTTGAAGTGCATAGGCACAAAGATTGTAAGTAGTGCAAACATATATATGTAGGCAAATCATTCATACATAAAAACAAATATAGAGGCAGAACATATTTGATCATTGAAGTACCTGCTTGAAAAGCTTAATAATTAGTAACAAAATTCTGATATGTGTAGTATCAAAATATCTGCTTGTATTTTATTCTATCATAGTAATTTTTCTATTGAACCTCTTTTCAAACATCAAAATCTAACTATAAAACAATTGGCTAATCATGATTTTTTTTCGAGACAGGGTTTTTCTGCATGGTTTTGGAGGCTGTCCTGGAACTCATTCTATACACCAGGCTGGCCTCGAACTCACAGAGATTCGCCTGCCTCTGCCACCCGAGTGTTGGGATTAAAGGCTTGCGCCACCAACGCCCAGCCAGCTAATCATGATTTTGAGAGAAAGACAGAACACTGAAATGTGGGTGGACCACTGGAGCTATTCAAGGGATTAAGTGGAAGTAAAAAAATTACCTAGTCAGATTTTAATTTTAAAAACACCAAAATTAAAATAGGAAAAAATGTTCCATAAATTTAAAAAGTGTTTAATAATTGAACCTTACCTGCAAAGCATCTGTTGTGTAGTGTGTTTTTTGTATGAATGAGAATGTTGTTCAGGTATCTACTCTAGAACAGGATGAAGTTGATTTAATTGCCTTGGGTAGAGAGACTATTGAAGGACAAAGCTGGACAGCTACTGAAGAACTGTGGAAATTTTGAGTGTACGTTATGGTATAATTGAAAATATTATTCGACATCTGAGGAGAACCCAGCCTCTATGTTCAGTTTTGTGAGCAAGTATGCTGCTCTCTCCGTAGATGGTGAAGATGAGGATGTGGGAGATGACCAGGCTGAGTAGACCTCCTCATGCTGTGCTTTCTTCTAGTCTCCACCCTGGAGGATTTGAGAGCAAATCAAACCTCTATCCAGAAAAGGAAAAACAAAACTCACCATCTCCTGAAGACATTTCTTAACATTTTTTAATGAAATGAAATTGTTTTGCATGCTGCTGCAGCCTTTTAAAGTACTGAAGTAACTGGAGAATCACCATTGTAGCCAGAGAGATGTGGCTACTGTTTTTGGATGGGTAAGCTGTGATGTGTTCTGATGATACCAAGTGGCTACCTTTGTTACTAGTGCCTGGGGCTCCATTCAGCAGAATTGTAGTGAGAGTGAGACTCAATCACATCAGTTAGGCAGTAGCGACAGGAACAGGGAAGAGTGAGAGTTGAACCTTATCCTGTGGAAAATATCCAGAGATATACTAGGAGCCCAAATGAAAATCTATGCATTAGGGGAAAGGCTACCTTAAAAGTCCTTCACCTACAATGAGATTGATGACTACCTTAAATTTCATCACAGGGCCTTCATCCAGTAGCTGATGGAAACAGAAGCAGAAATCCACAGCTAAGCACTGAGACCAATTCCTGGAATCCAGTTGTAGATAGGGAGGAGTTATGAGTAAGGGGGTCAAGACCATGCTGGGGTAATGCACAGAAAGTGTTGGCAAGAACAAGGGAGAGCTCATGGAATGGATCACACATTGAAATGCAGCATAGGACAGAATCAGAGAACCTGCATTTGGGTGTCAGTTAGCAGGCCTGGACTATCTATAGGGTGTCTGATAATGGAACAGCATTCATACACAGTTTACAAATGGAACTTGGGAGCCCATTACCCATAGAGGGGTACTCTCTCAGCCTAGACACACAGGGGAGGACAAAGGCCCTGCACCAAATAATGGGACAGAATTTGAAAATCCACCATAGAAATTTTCACCATTTCTATGAAGCAGAAGCAGGATAGGATGGAGTTGGTTGGGGGTATGGGAGAATGGGAAGGAAAGGGAACAGGGATTCATATATAAAATAAGATTGTTTTAAATTAAAATTAAGAAAAATCACTCTTAATATGTCCCAAGCCTTTCAGGTATGCTGACTGCCACACACCGCTTTGATTTAGGCTAGTCCCACTGACTGTTAACAGCTTTCCTATTCAGGTGTCTCAATTCTCTGGCTTCTCCAACATCTACAGATTCCAAGGTAATCTAGGCATGTTATCATTACACACACCAGGATCTTCAATGAGAATTAAACAAAAAGATCCATCTACTGTGAGGTTATATGATTTGGTTTGCCTGTCTCTTACGTGAAAATACACATGCATAGACCTTTAAGGAAAACAAAGCAAGAGGATTTGTTTTTGGTCAAGTCTATTTAGTATTGTGTATGCTTCTTGTATCTTCATACATAATTCCTTCTTTAGGTTGTGAAATATTACTTACCTAATTTGGGTGATTATATTTTCTATGCTTTGTGACTTGTATTCTCCTTATATCCCTATAATTCTTAAGTTTGATCTTTTCATGATGTCCCACATTCCGTGATATTTTGCATTATGACACTTTAATGTTTTCTTTCAATGATGAAACTATTTCCCTATCTTATACCTTCAACACCTAAATTTCTTCCATCTCTTACATTGTGTTGGATATGCTTACATCTGTAGTTTCTGTTCACTTACTTAGATTTTACATATCCAGATTTCTTTCATTTATATTTTCCTTATTGCCTCTTTTTCAGTTGTCAAATCTTAACCTTATTTGATTGGTTTTTCTTGGTTTTCATGGATTTCTTTAACAGATTTATTGATTTCATTCAATTATTTCTTTGACTGTCCTTCAATTTTTAAGGGAAATCTTCAATTCTTCTTTAAGAGCTTCCATCATCTTAACCAAGTTAATTTTGTTTTCCTCTGCTTCTTCTTCATTTTGATGTTAAGATCTTTGGGGGGTCATTTTTATTATAGTATGTTTTTTATTTAAATTAGAAACATGCATGCTTCCAATGTCAATCCAAGCTCCCCCCTTTGCCCTCCCTTGGGGGTATCTCCAGAGTCTGTCATTTCATCCAGAGCAGAACCTAGGCCTTCCCAATGTGTCCAGGCTGAGAGAGCATCTCTCCATGTGGAATGGGCTCCCAAAGTTCATTTGTATGCCATAGTGAACACTAGTCTACTACCCATGGGCTCAGAGATTTCTGAGGCCTCTTCACTGACACTACACTCATGGAGTCTGGATCAGTCCCCTGTTGGCCTCTTAGTCATCAGTCTGGGGGGTCAAGAGCTTCCCCTTGTCCAGTCAGCTGTCTTTGTGGGTTTCACCAGCATGGTCTTGACTACCTTGCTCATCACTCCTCCATCTCTATCACTGGGTTCCCAGGGGTCAGTTCAGTGTTTAGCTGTGAGTATCTGTTTCTGCTTCCATCAATCAGTGGATGAAGGTTCTAGGATGTCACATAAGTTAGTCATCAACTTTATCATCAGGTAGGGACTATTAATGTAGTCTCTCTGCTATTACTTAGTTTTCCAGTTATTGTTATCCTTGGACATCTCACTAGTGTCAGCTCTCTCCTCAAAGCTATAATGACTCCAACTATTATGGTATCTCACATCCTGGTCTCCTCTATTATTACCCCTACTCAACCTTCCTGCTCCCCCAAGTCTTCTTCTACCATCCTCTTATCTCTCTCTCTTTTTCTTGGATGTTCAGATCTTCCTGACATACTATCATTGTGTTCTGACATAGCACTTTAGTATAGCAATGCTTTATCAAGGAAGATGAAAATATTAATTGGGCATGACTTCTGTGTATAATTTTCTCTCATTAATTCATAAGTAAAAAGTTGGGTTTGGGAATAAGTAGTTACTGATCACAGTCACTCTCCTTCTAAAGAGAAAAAAGGAGAATGTGATATACAAATGAATACTTTGCGTTGGTTTGGATTTTGATTTATCAATACAAATATAAGGTCAATTTTGTTATAGGTATTTTTCTATTGTTTAGATATTTTATTTAGACAGCTCATTTAAAAGTGTAACCTATGATTTTGTTGAATATATTTCCCGACCCTTTGAGGTGGTTTTCTTCACCTTCTTCTATATCTATTATTCTTAGGTTTGGTCTATCCATAGTGTCCCATATTTCCTGGAAGTTTTGTGTTAGGGATTTGTTGGACTTATGATTTTCTTTGGTTGATGAATCAATTTCTCCTAGTGTATCTTCATCACCTGAGATTCTCTCTTCCACCTCTTGCATTCTGTTGATTATGCTTGTATCTGTAGTACCTGACCATTTGCCCAGCTTTTCTATTTCCAGCCTTCATTCAGATTGTGTTTTTTTAATTGTCTCTATTTCAGATTTATACCCTTGCACTGTTTGAATTGTTTCTTGCTAATTTTGCTTTGTCTTTTGGATAGGTATGATCAATGTAGTAAAAATGGCAATCCTGCAAAAAGCAATCTACAGATTCAATGCAATCCCCATAAAAATACCAGCACAATTCTTCACAGACATTGAATGAAAAACAATCAATTTTGTATGGAAAAACAAAAGACCCAGGATAGCCAAAAACAACCTTACTCGATAAAGCCACATCTGGAGGCATCACCATCCCTAACCTCAAGCTCTATTATAGAGACGTAGCCCTGAAAAAAGTTTGGTATTGGCACAAAAATAGACAGGTAGACCAATGGAATCGAATTGAAGACACTGATATTAACCCATACATGTGTGAACATCTGATCTTCGACAAAGAAAGTTAAAAATATACAATGGAAAAAAGAAAGTATCTTCAACAAATGGTGCTGGCATAACTGAATGCTGGCATGTAGAAGAATGTGGATATATCCATGTCTATTGCAATGTACAAAACTTAAGTCCAAATGGATCAAAGACCTCAACATAAATCCAGCCTCACTGACCCTCTTAGAAGAGAAAGTGTGTGGTACCCTAGAACGAATTAAAACAGGAGACATCTTCCTGAACATAACACCAGTAGCACAGACAGTGAGGTAAACAATTAATAAATGGGACCTCCTGAAACTGGGAAGATTCTGTAAGGCAAAGGACACAGTCAGCAAGACAAAAAGACAGATATTCACTAACCCCACATCTGAGAAAGGGCTGATCTCCCAAAATTACAAAAAACTCAGGAAGCAATTCTCCAAAATATCAAAGGATCCAATTAAAAAGTGGGCTACAGATCTAAATAGAGAATTCTCAAAAGAGGAGTCTAAAATTGCTGAGAGGCACTTGAGAAAGTGCTCAACACCTTAGCCATCCAGGAAAAGCAAATAAAAACAACTCTGAGATACCATCTTACACCTGTCAGAATGGCAAAAATCAAAAACATCAACAACAATTTATGCTGGAGAGGATGTGGTAAAAGGGGAACACCCCTCTACTGCTACTGGGAGTGCCAAATCATACAACCACTTTGGAAATCATTTCCTTCGAAAAATGGGAATAAACCTACCACAAGACCCAGCAACTCCACTCTTAGGCATATATCCAAAAGATTCACATT
Source organism: Mesocricetus auratus (assembly GCF_017639785.1). NCBI lineage: Eukaryota > Metazoa > Chordata > Mammalia > Rodentia > Cricetidae > Mesocricetus > Mesocricetus auratus. The sequence goes on from NW_024429215.1 coordinate 5,151,022, forward strand.
CATACAACAAGAATATCTGTTCCACTATGTTCATACCAGCATTATCTGTAATAGCCAGAACTGGGAGCTAGATGCCCCTCAACCAAAGAGTGGATAGAGAAAATGTGGTACATTTACACAATGAAGTACTATTCAGCAGAAAACAATGGAATCCTGAAATTTGCAGGCACATGGATGGCACTAGAAGAAACCATCCTGAGTGAGGTAACCCAGTCACAAAAAGAAACATGGAATGTACTCTCTCATATATGGATTTTAGACATAGATCCGGGGAGTGCCAAACTACAATCCCATGGCCAGAGAGTCTGGGAAACAGAACCTTCATTCAATGGCTGATGGAAGCAGAGGAAGAGTCCCACAACTAAACACTGAGCTGAACTCAAGAAATCCAGTGACAGAGAGGGAGGACTGATGAGCAAAGGGGTTAAGACTGGGCTGGTTTAACCCCCAGAAATAGCTGACCTAACAAGGGTTAGCTCTTGAATCCCAGACTGATGGCTCGGATTCCAGCATGGGACTAATCAAGACCCCCTGAATGTGGGTGTCAGTGAGGAGGCCTAGGTAATCTATTCGGCCGTGGGTATACAAATGAACTTTGGGCACCAATCCAACAATGAGAGATGCACCCTCACCCTGGACTCCCAGGGGAGTGCCTAGGCCCTGCCCTGGATGAAATGACAGACTATGGACACCCCCATGTAGGGCCATACCCTCCCTGGGGAAATGAGGGTATATTGGAGAGGTTGGTGGGAGGGCATGGGAGGAGGGCAGGGGAAATGAGAGGGACCTGGAATTGATATGTGAAGCAACCTTGCTTCTAATTTAAATTTAAACATAAAATATAAAAAATAATAAAAATTTAAAAATGTAACCTATAATTAAATATAGATGATGTATAGTCAACTAAAAATTAGTTATATCTGTTAGGTTTTCCAGATATACAGAGATATATTTCAAAAGGATATATATTCTTCAAACCCTATAAGACCTATAGAATATGGCATTTAAAAAGCTTTATAGGTTTTTTATTACAATGAGACAAAATTTCTCCTGGCAATACCAATTACTTCACAAAGGAAGATGGGCATCAAAGAAACTCATTATGGAGTTTGACATCAACATGGCAAGCATAGCCATTTGGGTGAAAATTTTCCTGCCTGGACTGTTTGACTGTATGCTGTTCAAACAGGACACATGGGACCCAGAGGAAAGTTGCTGCTGAATTTGAAACAAGATGGGACAATCCATCAGGATTCCTGCTTTACTGTAAGTCTGCTGTAGACTCTTGAGTGCAACAACATTACAGAAGAATGTTCTGTGATTGTGCAGGGAGCAAGCTATTCCAATCAATACTAGAGTTAATATGCCATCCTTCTGAGGTATTTGATGGAGTTGAAAACAGCTGGGTTATGGTTGGCCTTAGGTATGATAAAATATAAGTTACATACAAGAGTCATGAAATTAGGATAGATGACAGAATGTTTGCTTTAAAGTATGCCAAACGTTAATGGACTAAATATTGTTAACTATTGTATTTGATATATATATTTAACTATGTTAAAGTTAACACATTTCTTTTTATCTAGACAGGAGAGAGGAAATGATGGGATACGTCCTTATTTACCCATATTTCTGTTATTGGTTGATGAATAAAACAATATTTGGCAGTAACACTTACAGGAATTGCCTGACTTCCTAGTGTCAGGATATATTTCACTCCACCACTGTAGCGCTTTTTACTAATTGAGAAACAAAAATGGAAATATCATATTTTTTCTGTGGGTTTTAGCCATCAAATGAACGATAATCAATTTATTACCCATAGCATTGTAGAGGTTAGCTATGGAATGAGGGGCAAGGGGTTATATGGATGTGAAACTTGGTACTACTTATATTACAGTGCTGGCCTGTCCTTGAGGTTCTGACATGTTACACACTCATCCGCAGCCACTAAAAGCACCCATGTGTGCATATTCACTGTGTTTCCCTTTAAAGAGCCTTGACCCCTTCTCATCCTTTGAATTTCTCTCTCTCTCTCTCTCTCTCTCTCTCTCTCTCTCTCTCTCTCTCTCTCTCTCTCTGTCTCTCTCTCTCTCTCTCACTCTCTCTCTCTGTCTTTCTTTCTTTTTCTTCTTTCCTTTCTGTCTTTCACTTTTTATGGTCCCTTTCCCTAATAAAAATCCTCTGTACTTGAACCTTGCCAAATGGCTTCTTTCTCTCTCGAGCTGCTTTTCTTAAATTACAACACCTGGGGTTAGCCAACAGAATACATTTTATGAGTGGACACTGGGTGTTTGTAGTTTGAAATAGGAGTATCTTGTTGGTTATGGGAGGATAAAAAGGGTTGAGTGGAGAAATTTGAAGAATGACAGCTAAAATTGATGGGTATTTTGGTGTGTTAGGAATACATAGAGCAGTGGATACTTTGTGAAATATATGAAGGTGATATAAGTGAATTCTCAAATAGAGAGATATACAGTTCCAAGTGGTCATATGCAATCACCAAAATAAGGTTCCTGTAACAGGACTGCTTTCATTTCTTTTGAATTATAGTCAAAGTGTTCCTGAGAAAATCCTTAAACAATCCAGCCTGCTATGAAGACAATAGATTCCTCTCCACGAACTGACAGAAAGGCCCTATTGCTGAATACTATACCTACAGAATTCATTAACATATAAAGATCAAGCTGTTACCTGCTTAAGAACTTTACCTACATGTTCCAGTGTCATTAGTATGGGAAGATATTCTTCAATTTACCAAAAAAGAAACATTACCAACAGAGCTGCAAAACATTCAATGTACAATCATTCCTCATTACAAGAATTCTATGACACTGGCAGCACAAACTTGTGGGAGTAATCAACCAATGTGTAATTTGATATAAGTCTCACTGCAAAAGATAGAAGCCTTATTTGGCACTCCTAAGATGACATAGAGCCGAGTACCTAGCCAAGAGACATAGGGTAAAACCAAATACTCATGTTCCAAAAAAATGTTCTGATAAAATTACTCTTAAGGATATTATAATATACTCACGGATCAGAATGTTATTGTGCCATCACCAGAAAGTCTTCCTCTCCTTTAATCAATGGGAACAAACACAGAGATGCACAGTCAGATATTATGTGGAGAGATTAAGAGACCTGGAGACACACACCTCTAAGTGGGAGGTAACTATTATAGTCCTCTCCTCAGAGATCAAGGAACCATTCAGAAAAGGAGCCAGTAGAAATGAGGGAATCAAAGGGCATGTATGGCACTAGGAGAACATGATCTTCTAATGAACAAAATTCATGTGAACACAAATAGGCTGGAATAAATCACTGGATCTACATTGGTCTAAGTCAGATCCTTGGAATACACATTATAGCTTCCAGATTAATATTTTATGGCATGGCATTTCTGCATATGTGAATGAGTGGGCATATTTTTCTTGTGCTTCTCTTGGGATTCTTTTCCTCATGTTGCTTTGCCTTGTCCATCTTTGAGGTAGTAGGTTTTCTTTTATATTATTATATAGTTTTTTAGGAGTCTCTATGCTTAGAGAGCTTCCCTCCATGTGGAATGGGCTCCCAAATTTCATTCATAAGATGGTAAACACTGATCTACTCTTCAAGGCCCCAGAGATTGCTGAGGCCTCCTCACTGACCTAGACCCTGCTCCAGATGAAATGACAAACTTTGGAGATCCTACATGGTGGGTCTCACCCTCCCTGGGGAATGGTTTGAGGATTGGGTAGGAGGCTGGGGGAGCTGGTGGAGTGGCAAGGGTGGAGGGGAGGGAGAGGGAGTTGGGGTTGACATGTGAAGCACGCATGTTTCTAATTTAAATAAAAAATATATTGAAAAAGTCTCTATGAGAAATATACCTAAAAGATTTTCCTTTGTTTGAAAGTGAGTAATCAGTAATTCTTTCTTTTCATAGGTTTATTCATATTACATTTGAGTTCATAGAGGTAAGAGTAGGTAGTTGGATTCTCTAGAACTGAAATTACGAATAGTTATGGGCATCCATATGGGTTCTGGCAATAGAACCCAGGTCCTCAGGAAGAGCAGTCAAGGTCCTTGCCTACTGAGGCCATGACTCAATCCCCATTAATCCATATCTTTAAATGCAGTATTATATTTTAACTTTCCTATTTTCAAATTATACAAACCTTGTGAGTATGAAATTGCATCCAGGTGACTTAGATATGAAAAAATGGGAATCATCATTTTATGACAGTCCAACAAATGAATGAGAATGAATAACACCAAACCTTGAGAAAAATTAATGAGCATGTTGGAATTTTGGGGAATCCCTTAAACATGTCTAGTGTGAGTAGAAAATGAGGCAGCTAGTTTTGCAGGCAGCACACAGATGCTTTTGTAAATAAAACGACAGCTATGTTAGGGTCCATCCACATTTCTAAGGGATTTTCTGAAGTTACATAAGACAGGATAGCACATAGAAACTTGTCTGTCCAGGTTTGTTGCAGCTTCATTCAGAATAGTAATGATATGAAATCACCTTCGATGCTTGCCAACATATGAGCAAATGTAGAAAATATAACATTGAAATTTTTATTTCACTTCACATACAAATAGTGATTATTTCTATTTACAAACATTATTAGAATTTTCAGAGTTTTTTCAACAAATTGTCTCACTTAAATGTATACACAATGATTTTTCACTGTCATTATCCAGTTATATGGAAGATTAAGAGGATTAAGTAGAGTTGGTATGTAATTCATAATGTATTGATGCTAAAGAAGAAGCTAAATGACTAAACTACTAGGCCCATGGTTCAAATAAAATAAAATAAAAGTCAGATAAAAGGCTTGCCACATTTATATGTATACAACTTAGTGGCCCTCAGCCTGGAAGAATTAAATGATGTCATTAGAGGAATAGGGGATGGAACAGGACACAACCATGTTAAACTCAAGAGCCACCTTTGGGAAATTAAGACTTTTTACCAACTCAGAATGAAATAGTGTGTGTCTGTTGGTCTTTTAGTCGGTTTGCCCATTGCTCTTTCTGTCTGCCTTTATCATTCTCACTACCAATCTCCCTCTCATGGTGTGTGTATGTGTGTGTGTGTGTGTGTGTGTGTGTGTGTGTGTGTGTGTGTGTGTATTCTGTGTGTGCCTGTGTGGTGTATGTATGAGACATACAAATATTTTAGATAAAAAACAGGTATTTTTGAGCATTTGATATAATTGGGGAAGCAAAAATAATACATAATAAAATACCATCAGTATACTCTACTCCCAACGTTTAAGATTCTAAAAAGCAAAATAGAGTAGTTGACTGTGACAATGGGAATATGATTTTACACATTCGACATAGGGTCATTGCACAGTTAGTATTTATTACTAAGACCATTAGCACAAGTCTTTTTTAAGTAACTCCTGGAATGTAAATTAGCAAAACAATACAAGAAATTAAACATAAAGTATTAGAATTTTCTCATCACAAAGCGTCTATGAAAACTGAGGATGAGAAAGGCAGATTCTTGTTTGGAACTCAAATTCTAAGTTTATTCTCTCATAAATAATGGTGGCTTGGAAGGCAGAGTGATAGACCTGGTGCAGAATTAAATAAGGCATTTTCTCTCTGAATGTTTTTCAATTTTAAAAAATCAACATTGAACGTGGAAATGAATTGCAATTCTCTAATGAGATGGATATTTTTGGGATTCAAGGAGATTCAGGGAATTTGTGATTTTACCTGCTTCTAGGTTATTGAGATAATGGAAGCAAAGTTTTTGGTTGGATATTCGATACCTGCCACTGGTCTAACATAGTCCACACTGTCCATATACTGTGGATGACTGCTGCTCCACAAATTAGTCTCCCTAGTAATGACAGGGAGTTTTTAATGTAATGAGCCATGTGTAACCATGTATTCTGACTTGTGTGCCCTTCCCTGTAGATCATCTCAGAAAATACAGTCACCTCGTTTTTCATGGTGTTACCATAAAGTGAGATAGTCTTGGGACCAAATTTTCTAAAAATGTGTTCCTCCAAGGGACCTTATAACCACAAACATGAGTGATATCATGGAATGAGAGACTGAACTATCCCCTTATACGTGTATCAGCCCATGTTTTTCATATGCATTGTGCACCCAGATGCAGAGCCCCAGGGAAGACTGTGTCCAATATTTCTCCAGGGGTTAAGAAACACCTGGGAGAAAAAGGAAGCACAGATTCGAAAATAGCCTCTCATTTGCCCAAGAAATAAAGGCAAGTAGTCAAACTGGGTACGCGATTAATATGCTTCTCCACATGACACTTCACAATTCATGCTGCTCTGGTGTAGCACAGCACAGAGATGTTCATTGTCGTTTTCCTCTTGCTGCTTCTGAACATTCCAATCCGCATGGCCACTTTTATGCATCCCAGGTGCTTTTGGAAAACGAAGCAGAGTGAAGACAAGGATGGTGACTTGAAGAAAAGTTGTGCCTTCTCACCCAGAGAAGTTCAATGGCAAGTGGATAAAGAGTATTTAAACCAATTTTTGAATATACAGTAAGTGTTTTTGCATTTTTCCATGTAAATATCATCATCAATGTTTCAAGATGGGTTTTGAATCTTCTGTCCTCTTCTCTGAATTTACAGACTAACAACTCCAAGTTCTTTTAGAGACTCGTTGCTATTTTACAGGGTTTTTGCCATGTGTGTGTTCTGTTTTTCTTCCAGTTAGTTTCCCACTTCCTAGGCTCGAAATAGAAACAAGGAAGCAGTCTCTATCATGATACATCACAACGAGGCCTCCTGTTGACATTGTCCATAGAGGGTATTGTCTCATGGAAAGAAAACTAATACTATTTCAATGAATTTCATCCTACGAATATGAAAGTAAATAGCCTTAGAATCTGTTGATGATATTTCATTATTGTGTGCTTCTGTGAATACCACAAATGTTTGTACCTACATAGAGGAGTTTTATACTGGTTCACATTTGACATTATTTCAGAACCATGCCTCTTTTCTCTTTATGTATATTTTTATATTCTGAGACTTATAACACACTTGCCTTTTATGTTTACCTCTCAATATTTTTACTATTTGTAGCTGCATATTTTAACAATGTAGCCATTATACACATGTTGATTTTGTAGAATGAAGGTAGATGGTTTAAAATACAGAACTTTAGCTCAATAGGCAAATATGACAGCTAAAGTCACTGATGTTTCTTAGTTCCAGTGTACACAAGTTAGCATTTCAGCTGTATAAGGTTTATTCCAAAATTCATTGATTTTACTGAAAATTAAAATGATAATTTTTCTTCGGTGGTAAGGAACATTTATAAAGTGCCTCTTTATGTATAGGGAGACATGAGAAAATTCCAATTTTTAAATGGAAAACAGATTGGACTTAACTCTGCATAAATTCTTCAATGAAGGTAGCATTGAGATGTATAATAATTATATTAAAAAGCAAATAGGAAGAAACAGGAGTTATCATTATTCCCATAAACATAACATACTGATTTTGTCTTTTGCCTGACTTGTTCTTTTTCTTGCAAGACAATTAAACATCCCCATACATTTTACACTTTATATTCTTCTAGCTTTCAAATATGTAGTAATGGCAACACAAATATCTAGTGTTGTGTTACTGTAAATAAAAGGTAATCAAACTGAATTATCTAGTAGAAAAAAACATGAGGGTCAGATATTCCCACTTTGAATATGTGACATATCTGTGTAAAATGAAATAGTTGAAAAATACTGTAGTGAAGATACATAACTTTAATGTATGCAATCAGGACTTGGGCAGGTGTATTTTTGTGCATTTGGTACCAGACTAGATTATATCAAAGAGGAATTAAAAACCAAGTGATTTGTGCCCTTTTGTGTTCAAAGTTACCATTAATATTGTCAAAACACACAGGGATGCACATATATACATCTTTTACCAAAAAGGTTTTTCTGCTTTAAATTCATTTAAAAGTATTAGAAAAGAATTCTTACCTGCAACAGTAAATCTGAAAGAAAAACATGACTAGGATTTAAATGGACAGGAGACGATATGTTAACTATATTGTCCGCTAATTATCATGAACTGTAAGTCCATAGCCCATTGTTGCCCCAAAAGACTATTGTGGACTCTCCTATCATTTATTGACAAACTTAGTCATTGGGATAATTTTTAGAAGACACTCATATAAACTCTTCGGCTAGCACATCATATGTTTTTTATGTTATTCAATAATTTCAATGAAAATGGCTATGTTTACCATTTGGTCAAAAACTCTGCCAATCTACAGATTCTGAGGAAGTACTCACAAACCAGAGATGGATTATGCTTTCTGTGTAAGATGCCAATGGATCATCTCATTTATGGAAGGTCCTGCCTCATAGACTTCAAAGGTTTTGCTAGCGTCCAAATTCTTATGTCTTTACAACCACACAACAGAAGATATTCGTTTCAATATTTGGGCAAGGTTGCTCATACTGTTCAGTACAAGATAGCACTTATATTGAGTACAAATAATCATGTATTTGTCCATATTAAACACTGTGCACTTTTACAGAACACCAACTGAGAACTACAAGTTTGGACTGGCCTTGGCATTTACCCTGGATGAAGTAAACAGGAACCCTGATATATTACCAAATAAATCTTTATTATATGATTATAATGAAAAAGATTGTTTGAGTGTGTCTCAATTGTTCAGTCTCAGTCGAATTTTGGGACAAGACCCTGGTTTTTCCCCTAATTATTACTGTGGGGAAGATATCAAGTGCCATGTGATGCTTACAGGACCAAATTGGGAAGCAGCTGCAATACTTATGACATTCTTAGACCTCTGGAAATTCCAAAAGGTAAGAATTTTATAGATTGGGTTTGACTGCAAAGGTGTCCTCATGGATGTCATTCCCATACACTAGAGATGTGCTAAGAGAGGACAGATCATACATTTTTATCACTCTATGTAGCTCATTAGTACTATTCAGAGAATGATGGGCCATAAACATTTCCTGATTTGTCATACACATGAGAGAAGAAGGAATAGCTAAGGAATTAGGCAAGGGGGTTTCATAGAACTCTTTGCAGAAAAAAAGGTGTCTCAAAGGTTATGACTGAGTTGAACCTCATGCTTCTCCCTGAATCCTAGGTGATTCAATTTACCTACGGATCCTTCCATCCAATCCTAAGTGATCATGAAAAGTTTCCCTATCTGTATCAAATGGCCCCCAAGCACACATCTCTAGCCTTGGCCATGGTCTCTGTCATGCTTCACTTCAGCTGGAACTGGGTTGGACTGGTCATCTCTGACAGTGATCTTGGCATTCAATTTCTCTCATATTTGAGAAGAGAGTTTGGAAAAAATACAGTCTGCTTTGCCTTTGTAAATATAATTCCAATCAGTATGCAATTATACATGTCAAGAGCTGAATTGTATTATAACAAAATCAAGGCATCATCCACAAAAGTTGTTATCATTTATGGTGACACAGACAGTACTCTTGCTGTAAGCTTTCGAATGTGGGAATCTCGAGGTTTACAGAGAATATGGGTCATCACCTCACAGTGGGATGTGACTACCAGTAAAAGAGACTTCATGCTTGAATCACCACATATGACTATAGCTTTTGCACGCCAACATGGTGAGATTACTGGTTTTAAAAATTTTGTCCAGACAATAAACCCTCTCAGGTACACAGATAAATACCTTGCAAATCTGGAGTGGATGAAGTTTAACTGTGAAGTCTCCAGGTCCAACTGTAAGACACTGAAGAGATACTCATCAAATATCTCCATGGAATGGCTAGTGGTACAGACTTTTGACATGGCCTTTAGTGGTGGCAGTTATGACATATACAATGCTGTGTATGCTCTGGCTCATGCATTGCATGAGATGGATCTTCAACAAGTAGATAATCCAGCAATAGACAATGGGAAAGGACGTGGTTCTAATTGCTTGAAGGTAATACTTCTTCTATTGCATGATATTTGGTGTCAGCAATGTCATATCTTTAGGAGTCTTTCACATGCCTAAACTCAGTGAACTAGAAAGTATACCCAGCAAAAGGAAAATATCTGAGCATTTTGTTTTTCTGTTGAGGGAGTAAATCTAGAATTTAGTAGAAATCTCTAATGCAAAGGCAATGGAGCACAAGACAAAATGCATCAAGCACAATCAGTGATTTTGTTACTGAGCTTGTCAACATCACCACCCCTATTCTAATACTCTAAACATTGTCAGTCCTTTCTCATGAATACTTCCTGGGTCTTTTACATTAATCATCAAGAATACTGTAAATTGTGCAAGGGATGATAGTCATAAGTCTTCTCAAACGATTACTTCTCCACTATCAGCTCTGGGGATCACAGTTGGCATTCTGATAGTTATTACAAAGGCAACACTGCTGTGATTCAGTTCAGTACATACATGAGCATTCATATGTGTTACTGGATGATTCTCACTATATATGAATGTTTGTCTTTTTCTGTTTGTCGGAGTGTGTATATGTCTTCATACATAGTTTTCTATAGGTATTTGTCTGTCTTCAAGTGTCATTCATAATGAATTTGTATGTGACTTTTTGTATCGGTATTTTCCCTGTGTGTATCTAACAATGTGTACTTGGCAGTGAATGTGCGTGTATGAGACTACATTACCATCTTTGTGCCTACATAAATATATATTTCCATTGTTTTTGTGTGTCTGTGTGTGGTCTGTCTGTCTGTCTGTCTTCTGTCTGTTTGTCTTTCAATGTGTGGATAAATTTTCTCTTTGCCAATGCTTCTGGCTTTGGTGATTGTACCTGTATGCTTTTTCTTGTATGTATTTAGGTATGTGTGCATTCCTGTTTATGTGGTTTCAGTGTTTTTGTATGGCTTTTTGGTGTTGTTTTCTGTGTATAGGAATCCAGGGAATGTTTCTATGTATATGTTTTGAAAAATTGTATGGAAGTATTTTGTATGTATTTTTGAATAGATGTAGGTCTCCTCTCTCTATCTCTCTCTATCTCTCTCTCTTATGTGTTTCTGTGTGTGTGAGTGTGTTGCATAACTGTGTTTGGTGTCTGCATGTAAGTCTAAGTATATGTTTCGCAGGTTCCTCTGAGGAAAGTAAAATTTGAAGATAATTATTATAATTTTATTTATTCATTTACTTTTGGTGATATTGCTCCCCTGGCCTCCTGCGATAATATTGCCATTAAGATAAAATCAGAATTTTTTTCTTCAGTAAAGAGCAAACACAATATAGGATGCTGCCTGTCTTACAGCTGAATGCGTTTCTGAAGAAGACCCAATTCACAAACCCTGTTGGGGATAGAGTGAATATGAACCAAAAAGAAGACCTTCAGGAAGAGTATGACATTTTCCAGATTTGGAATTTCCCACATGGTCTGAGAGTTAAGGAGAAGATAGGAACATATAGCCCATATTTTCCACAAGGTCAGCAGTTCCATGTGTTTGAAGAAATGGTAGAATTTTCCAAGGGAAACACACAGGTGGGTCTGACCAAACTGAACTCACAGTAGTAACACTGTCAAGTTGGATCATTCATGCTTCTTTGATACTTAATGTAACAAATTGTCATATTTTGAACCAATATCAAGCCTCCTACTTTATGCTTCTTCTTTTCTCCTTTTTGATGTGACACATAATTAACCCCTTGAGGAATTCCAACATGCATATAGTGCATTTTATCTTGTCCAAACCTGATTTTGGTTATAAATTTGAATGCAAACCAGATGTCAAAGTGACATTATATAATTTCCAGTAAAGGGACCAACATTCTCTTGTTAGCATACTGATTATCATACGGTGATTTCTTCCCTTGTGTTGAATCGTGAGCACAGATGTTGAAAAGTTGGGCTCTCTTAAGGATTAAGTAAATTAAAAATACATAAATCATGCATTCTTATTATTAATTTTGTTTAATAGTTTTAACAATGAGTTACTGAATTGTCAAAACTCTAACAATAAATTAATATTTTTAGGATGCATATTACATATTCTGTGAATTGTAACCTTGTTTTTTCTTTCTGTTTGCTTTTGTGCATATGTGTGCTTTCTCCTCATTCATGCTTACAACTGTTGCGACTGTGGTTCATATAGATAACAGAAGGGTTATTGAATCCCTAGGAAATGGAGAAAGTGTATTTTCTACACAGTGACTACTAGAAATCAAGTTTAAGACTTATTCATGAGCAAGAATTGTTGCCTACCACTGAGTGATGTCTGCAGCTCTGAATCATACACTGCAAAGTATTTTACCACTAGAGATACCTTGCTTGTTAAGACTAATTATTTCATAGTTCGTGCAAACTAATAAGGGTGTGTCTAGTTCTTCTCTTATTTGAAGCATTGTTAGTAAAAAATAGATTTTCAAGAAATTTGTAAATGAAATATCCCATTTTTATTATGGGCATTTTATAGGTCTGATGTTGGTGGTTTTAATGTATCCATTTCAAACTGCCTAGTACAAAGTTGGTTGATTTTAAAGACTGCAACTTCAGCAAAATCTTCAAACATAATCTGAAGCGATATCTCTAGTTACCTAGATAGTATGAGACATAGAGATTCGTTCTTTCCCCATGTAAGACTCAGGAAAAAGAAGATATATGCTGAAGGTGTATCTACTTATCTACTTATCCAGACATTGGGCAACAACGAAAGTGCATGTCTTTTCTCCCCACACCCTGATTGAGCATTGCAAAAACATTCACTGGAAGAACACTGGGTATTAAAGACAATTCAATCAGGGTTCTGGTTTCAAAAATGCAAATTAAAAAGCAGAACCAAACAGCAAACGAATATACAAGAAGATATCAAAGCAACATGACTCCAAATCTTACAATCACAAACTAAAAGGAGTGTATGGTCAATGACATACTGAATGAGGAAACAGAAGAATGATTATAAGAGGGTTGCAGAAAAATTAAAGAGTACACAAATCACTTCCTGGGGAGAAAAATGATATCAGAAAAACTTCCATACAATTAAACACAAAATTATCTTCTGACAAAGGATTTCTATGAAGGTAAAAATAATAAAAATTGTTAAAATTAAAATTATAAAGGTAAAGCAAAATAAAAAATCTCAGTTAAAATACTCAACTACAAAATGTTTTACGTTGAAGACAGGAGGGAAGACTTGAAGAACTGGACTAGGAATAGAAAATTCAAACTATGAAGAAAATAATAGAAAATGAATAGAAACACCTAGGAAATTAAGTCAATATGATTAAAGGTCAAATTTACAAAAAATTGGCCCAAGAGAAGGAAACGATAAATTCATCAACATTACATCCAGAAAAATTACATTGAAATGTATAAAACAGAGTATTATATATAAACAGACAGTCATTTAAATACCAAAGACTCAACATCAGAAAGAAGGATCCCTTGGTCTATTTTATTTAAAACTTGGATTTTACAGGACAGAAGTACCAGATATAAAATGGTCCATCAGGATAACAGATGATTCTACAGAGAATAATCTTAAAAGTGGAGATTCATGACATATTTCTAATACATAGAGACATATGCTGCCAACCCTGGCTACTACAACAAACAAAATTACTCCTAATTATAGAAGGAGACAGAAAAACGTTCAATAATGGAAACTATTACAAAATACTTTAAAAAACTATAAAATCACTGGAAGAACTCCTACAGTCTAAAAAGCATGATAAACACAAGAGGTAAAAGAACATACAGCTATCTCGGCAAAAACAGTCAAACAATAACTATTGTAACAGTATAAACTTTAGCAGTAACCAATACAGACAATAAATGACAAATAGATTTCGATAATAATTGAATGTCAATTGTCAAATTTCTAAAACACAATGCACAGAAAATAAAATTGGTTCAAAAAAATCAAACAAGCATTCCTTTGTTCTCTTCATGGGGAAAATATGTGAGAACATTTCTAAAACACTAGTAAAAGCTTTGCTATGAAGGGAAGATGAAAGAAATAAATCCAGATAGCAATATCATGGATGGACATGAATCTAGTTATTTTTGACTAAACACCTCCCAAGAGATATCAACAACAAAACAGAAAGATCAGTCTGTGCAACCAAGATGACTTAATTTTAAGGATGGAAACTTGCTTCAAGATATGGCAGGGTTAAGAGTAAAAGAACACAAGTAAACTCAAGGATAGAATTCAATTATTATCCACAATTTTGCAGAATGTAGTCATAACAAAGTCCAACTTCACTGAGATTGAAAAATAAACATAAGAGAAACAAAGCCTGACAGAATACAACAAAAACACATTGACATATTAACTTTTTCTGTAGAAAATATATTGACCACATTGTAACACATGGAGACAAAAATCAATGATTATCCACTAAAGTCAGATGGCGTCAGGTGTGTATTGTCCTGCTTGTCTATAATGCAAACTCTTTGAAGAAACAATCAGGGAATTATTCCTTTTTGAAATAAGCCTCAACTTACATGCAGAGATCAAGCCAGACAGTGATCTATAAGTACCCCTAACTTACCTGAAATGAGCAGAAAATGGATAATGGTATTCATTGTCTCCTCTCGTATTCAAAATATTGCATAAAATATTATCAAATTAAACAATAAATGAAAAGAAGAGGCATACAGTAGTGAAGGAATAAAAATTGTCATGGTCAAGGAAGTTTACACAAACCGATAGCTTCACACTGAAACTTTGCTTCAGCAAAAACACAAGCAGAAAAGGAAGCATTGTAGTTCTCCACACTTGTGGAGAACATGAGGTGATTCTGTGATTAGGTGATGCTCTTATTTTGGCGTAGAAGTTAACGCAAAACAAAAGATGCAAAGTGAACAAGCAAAATACAGGAACCTTCCAATGCAGCACATGGATGTCCTTCTCCAGGTTCATGGTAATCAAATATAATATATACATTTTTCGATTAGATTTAAACAGGTAACTTTTATTCAGGTTACCCACACATTCATAGTCTTTATTGGACTTTCCACATTAGGAAAGACTTTACTTTTCATGTCACTACATGTCAAGTCAGCACTTCCTCACGACAAAATACACTGGGTCTGCCCATTCAGCTCTTTGCTCATCACACTCTGTATGTCATTCTGCGCAGTAATATTTTATTGGAGTTAATGTTGTTGTCTGAGATTTTAGGAGATAGTTCCCTTGTTTCAGATGCCCACTAATCTTATTTTGCTATTCAGTTGTTGTGAGCAAGCAATGACCATAAGTAAATGAAGAGGGAATGGTTGATTTAGCTCAAGGGTGACAGACAACGGAAGACCAAGCAGGAATCTGGAGATTGCAGCCAAAGTACAGGCCCTGAAGGAACAGGGTAAATTGGCTTGCTCTCCTTGCATTTATCATAAAGCCCTGCTTAGGGACAACAGCACCCATTAACAATTAATAAAATGCTATGCACATAAGGTGACAGATTAGCCTGAAAAACAGGATTTTTATTTAAGCTTCTCTATGTCTTTTAAAAACTGTACTTGTCATGTGGTCATTCAGTTGTTGTGTATGAAAAGACCTCATTAGTATCTAAACATAAAGCATAATAAAGTTATGAGAGGAGTAGGTAAAACGTTTGCTATCTCCATGTGTCTGATTTTCCTTAGATGCCACGCTCTGTGTGTAGTGCTGATTGTGCTCCTGGCTTCAGAAAATTCTGGCAGGATGGAATGGCAGTCTGCTGTTTTAAATGCAGGCCCTGCCCAGAAAATGAAATCTCCAATAAAACAAGTGAGTATTGAGGCAGTAATAAATCCTTTATTTTGAACATTCCTTGCACCCTGACACTGGGATGCTGAAGAGGTCTGGAAGTGATGTGCACAAACACAATATACTATTTACCTAATCTGAGTTTTCGAAGAATAATTATCTCTCTCCTTGTGTGAACCTTCTCATGACTTGACCCATATCTTGACTCATTGTAAATTCATGGCAGGTTGCATTTTCTCAAAGAGACAGATTCTATAGTCAATGTGTAGCATTAGAGAATTTTACACAAGGAATTTCCATTGATTAATCTCTGCTAAAATTAGATGTAAATTATATTTGGGTCTTCAATCTGTCCAAATATTGTAATCTTTTTGCATGTACGTGTAGTGACATGAGTTCATTCATACTATTTTTGCAGAGGGGCCCATAGAAAAGAGAATAGGGCAATGAATCCACTTTACTATGTAATGTGCTGGAAATCAAATAAACATCCTCTGTCAAAGTTAGTTAAGAGAGAATATTATTACTGTTGAATTTTCAGGAACAGTTGATAGAACAAAAAGACTACTTGCAATTTCCAGAGAACTCTTATCAAAATTTTAACTATATTGCAAACTGAAGAAAGTGGCAAATATTTTTTACACATAATATGAAAATATGTTCAATATTTAATATGCTTGATGCAGTAATAACATCATAATATTAGCCAAAATTATTCAAACAATATTATCACCTATACACCCCATATTAGTTAAATTATTGTTTATTCTGGATTGCCTAAATAAAATGGTAGGGTAATGGTTTTTCACTGTTTTTTCTATCATTCTCTATATTGAAATGAAAGTTCGTAATGGATGTTTATGGCCAGTTAGTTGACTCTGATATTAAATCATGGCCGCTAACACAGATAATTTGAAATCATCTTCAGGACCCATGTCACGGAAGAAACTCCATTCAGTCTCACATGAAACATATCCCAAAGTAAATAAACCAAGTATCTTGAGCTGTTTAGGTGTAAAAACACATAAGAATAAGGAATATTTATGAAAACTTATCGAAATATCTTTATTACTACTTTCATTATGTATATGTATGTGAGGTTGGCGTTTAAGTGCAGATAAGAGACAGTGCTGAAGAGAGCAATCCAATGCCTGTGTTGTTAGTTTCACAAATTTGTGTGATTCTGGAATTTATAAGGAAAAGTGAATTCAGGTCTTCTGCAAGAGCAGTACCTTCTCTCATAGGTGAGCAATATTCCCAGACCATTTAAAAATTGACAAATTAGGCCGGGCAGTGGTGGCGCACTCCTTTAATCCCAGCACTCGGGTGGCAGAGGCAGGCGGATCTCTGTGAGTTCGAGGCCGGGCTGGACAGACAGCCTCCAAAACAATACAGAGAAACCCTGTCTCGCAAAAAAAAATTGACAAACTAAAGTGCATAAAAACATTGTTCTAGATAATTTATTTTTGGTTTTTCAAGACAGGTTTGCTCAGTATTGTTTTGCAGGCTGACCTGGATCTTTCCCTGTAGGCCAGGCTGGTCTCAAATTCACAAGATCCACCTGCTCCTGCCTCCTGAGTGCTGGGATTAAAGCTGTGTGCTATCAATGACCGGCTCTAGATAAATTTCTTAAAATATTGAGTCCCACTATCACTGACTGAAATTATCCAGTGATTTAGAGCAACTACTATGTGGTTTTCTGCACTTACTACACTACTGACAACAACTTATAAATAGGGTGTTATTAATAAAAACAACACTCTGTATTAACACTCTGTCTTAAGGACTCGTGTTATCTGTCTAATGCTGTTTATCAGTATCTGCTTTAGCATGTAGTACATACACAGAGTCTGGGTCTAGCAGAGATGAAAATTGGGGAAGGAGGAAGGTGTTTTATATTCCTAAAAGCAGCAGAATCAAGAAGTAGCGGCATTTTAATGCTAGGTCGGTACAGAATATTCTAATTTCAGAGGTAGGCTACAGATCCTCCTGGACAAGACTTGGGAGATTGCTGTGGTTACTGTCAGAAGAATACTAAACTAAGACTATATTTATGAAGATTTTTCTATTTTCAGTTCCCCAACATTATTCATACCTCACTTTCATCCTCCTAATTACCCCACATAATCCCAAAACATTCAAACTCATCAGATATTTTGATACTGATATATGATTATACACCCATGAATATATACACACCCATACAAACTGCTGATCTCATTTAAAGATGCTTTTATTTAAGTGTGTTTTGGCAAGAAATTTTGAAATAGATGATGTATTAGAGAGGTGTTCCCAATAGAAGACACAGTCATCATATCTCATAGGAAAAGAATTCATAGAAATAACAAAGACAAGACCTCAGGAAGTACTGAATCCATGGGATCTGAGAAATTTTTAATTATGTTTTTTTAGGTAAGAAACATTCTTGTTTCACATGTCAGTCCCAGCTCACTCTGCCCCCCCCTGCCATCCCTACCAGGTCCGCCAGTCTCCCATCCAATCTCCACTGTGATCCCCAAGGAGTGTGAGACACTCCATGGTGGATCTCCAGTAACTGTCACTTAATCCAGGGCAGGGCCTAGGCCCTCCCACAAGAGTCCCGGCTGAGAGAGT
The DNA here is from genome assembly GCF_017639785.1 of Mesocricetus auratus. NCBI lineage: Eukaryota > Metazoa > Chordata > Mammalia > Rodentia > Cricetidae > Mesocricetus > Mesocricetus auratus. The sequence goes on from NW_024429215.1 coordinate 5,169,305, forward strand.
CTATTGTATGCCAAGGATAAATACTACCCAAGGTCCCATAGGTTACCTAGGCCTCCTCACTGACACCCACATTCAGGGGGTCTGGGTCAGTCCCATGTTGTCTTCACATCCAGCAATCTGGAGTCTAAGAGCTCACCCTTGATCAGGTTAACTGTTTCTGTGGGTTATATCAGCCCAATCTTAACTCCTTTGTCCATCAGTTCTCTCTTTCTGACACTAGATTCCAGGAATTCAGTTCAGTGTTTGTCTGTGGGTATCTGCCTCTGCTTTCATCAATTGCTGGAGGAAGGTTCTGTTTCCTAGACTCTCTGGCAGTGGAATTGTATCCTGGCACTCCCCTTATTCATGTCTAAAATCCATTAATGAGTGAGTACAAGTTATTAATGAATTTAGCATTAGTGAATTCACCAATAGTCATTTCTTCATAGACCCCAGAATGTAGTAAAAAATCTGTGCTTCTTGATATCATGTAACATTATTGCATCAATACAGCTACATAGACAAAAAATAATTGTACAGCGATAATGAGCATTAGGAAATAGAAGCATTTCTATGATGCATGATCCTTCAATGACATCCTCAACAACAAATTCAGACATTTCAATGGTTCTTTTGTATATGTAATTTAAATGCCCTGTCAATAAAATGTTGAAGGTGAACTAATGATATATTGCTCTCCTCCTCAGATGTGGATCAGTGTGTGAAGTGCCCAGATGACCAGTATGCAAACACAGAGCAGAAAGAGTGTATGCACAAAGCAGTGATATTTCTGTCCTATGAAGACCCTTTGGGTATGGCTCTTGCCTTAATGGCCTTGTGCTTCTCTGCATTCACAGCTCTCATTCTTGGAGTCTTTGTCAAGCATCATGACACTCCTGTTGTAAAGGCCAATAACCGGAAACTAAGTTACATCTTGCTCATCTCACTCTTCTTTTGTTTCCTCTGCCCTCTGCTCTACTTTGGCCGTCCAAACTCAGCTACATGCATCTTGCAGCAAATCACATTTGGAATCATATTCACTGTGGCTATTTCCACTGTGTTGGCCAAAACAGTTACTGTGCTTCTGGCTTTCAAAGTCACCACTCCTGGAAGAAGAATGAGATACTTCCTGGTTTCAGGAGGCCCTAACTACATCATTCCCATCTGTACTCTCATCCAAGTTATTATCAGTTCAGTCTGGTTACGAGTTTCTCCTCCCTCTGTTAGTGTTGATGCTCACTCTGAGCATGGCCACATCATCATTGTGTGCAGCAAGGGCTCAGTCACTGCCTTCTACTGTGTCCTGGGATACCTGGCCTGCCTGTCCCAGGCAAGCTTCACTGTGGCTTTCTTGTCCAGGAATCTGCCTAACACATTCAATGAAGCCAAGTTCTTGACATTCAGCATGCTGTTGTTCTGCTGTGTATGGATTACCTTCCTCCCTGTGTACCATAGCACCAAGGGTAAGGTCATGGTAGCTGTGGAAATTCTCTCCATCTTGGCTTCCAGTGCTGGGATGCTGGGATGCATCTTTGTTCCCAAGTGCTACATAATATTGGTAAGACCATCAAGAAAAATCTCTTCTAAATATCAGTGAAAAATCACCTTCCAGAACTGATGCTTCATTGATTCTAACTCACAAATATATAGTTAGCTCGTGTCCACGAATATTCAATTACAATTCAAGATTTATCTCTTTTAGAAGGTCTCTTATTGTTTCCTCTAATGATGTAGCCTTTCAGTATCATGTCTACGACTAAATCATCTCCATATTCTTTCACTCAGTTACTGATTTCATAAGACATAATCATTGTAGTACTATGCTGCAGTGCGGAGATTGTCTTTTCTGCTTTAAAATACAAAACTGCTCAAAATATATGCTATGTTCTTTTTTAAATATCTGTGTAAATGTATATATTTTATGGCAGTGCAGTGGTAAAATCAAAATACAAGATGTTTTTGAGACATCTAGCTTAGTTAGCAGACACATTTAAAACAATATTCACACCTGTGGGGGGAGGAAAGAAGATCATGGTATTTCCAATGATTTAGAAAAGTATGCAATGGAAGAGAAGCGACGTTCTTGATAATAAGATAGAACTTTTACAGAAGGCAGATTGATGCTTTAGCAGTTAATAGCATGTGCTGTTCTTGTAGGAGATATTAATCAATAACCATCATCAAAATTTTCTTAAGGACTCCATGGAGCAATATACCCAAAGGATCCAATATACTCTTCAAATTTGCCTGAACTCATATGTGCACATAAACACACACACACACACACACACACACACCAAAAATTAACAAATATTAAAGACTCTGATTTGTGTTTGAACTTTTCAAATTTCTCTTAAGATATCAGAATTAGAAATAATCTACAGATTAAAATGGAATTTAGTAGGAATTCTGGAATTAGAAATATTATTTACACAATGGAGTACTATTCAGCAGAAAAACAATGGAATCCTGAAATTTGCAGGCAAATGGATGGCACTAGAAGAAACCATCCTGAGTGAGGTAACCCAGTCACAAAAAGAGAAACATGACATGTACTCTCTCATATATGGATTTTCCACATAGATCTGGGGAGTGCCATCCTACAATACCATGGCCAGAGAGTCTGGGAAACAGAACCTTCATTCAATGACTCATGGAAGCAAAGGCAGACTCCCACAGCTAAACAACGAGCTGAACTCTAGAAATCCAGCGACAGAGAGGGAGGTCTGATGAGCAAAGTGGCTAAGATGGTGCTGGTTTAACCCCCAGAAACAGCTGACCTGACAAGGGTTAGCTCTTGAATCCCAGACTTATCAAGACCGCCTGGATGCAGGTGTCAGTGAGCAGGCCTAGGTAATCTATTAGACCTTGGATAGTAGATCAGAATTTATCCCGGCTATACAAATGGACTTTGGGCACCCATCCAACAATGAGAGATGCACTCTCACCCTGGACTCTTGGGGGAGGGCCTAGGCTCTGCCCTGGATGAAATGACAGGCTATGGACACCTCTATGGAGGTCTTCTCCCTCCCTGGGGAAATGAGGGGATATTTTTTCATGGGGTTGGAGTGAGGGTATGCAAGGAGGGGAGGGAAAGGGAGAGGGACCTGGAATTGACATGTGAAGCAACCTTGTTTCTAATTTAAATTTAAATTTAAAAATAAAATATAAAAAATTGAATTTAGAAGGGATGCCTGGTCTCTCACTCATCAGTGAGGGGCAAAGCATTCCCCCTTGTTTAGGTCAGCTGTCTCTGTGGGTTTTGCCAGCCACGTCTTGAGTATGTCGATCATTTCTTCTCTTTGCAACTGGGTTCCAGGAGTTCAGTTCGGTTTTTAGCTGTGGGTGTCTGCCTCTGCTTCTGTCAGCCATTGGTTGAGGGTTAACTCGCCCCCCTGAACCTGGTTGTCAGAGAAGAGGGCTCAATAATCTGCAGGACCTTAGAGAGTAGATAAGCATTCATTCTTTGCATACAAGTGGACTCTGAGAGTCCCTTCCATATGGAGGGATGCTCTCTCAGCCTGGACGCATAGAGCAGGACCTAGGCCCTGCCCAGGATTATATGAAAGACTTCGAAAATCCATCAAGGAAGGCATTACCCTCCCTGGGGAGCAGAGGGGAGATGGAGAGGGGTGGAGGTTTAGGAGGAATGAAGGGCTGGGGGAGGAGTAGAAGGAGAGGGAACTAAGGTTAACGTGAAAATCTATTTAAATTAATAGTAAAAATGATTTAATAAGTCCAAAAAGAGAAGAGATGTCTGTGTCTTTTTTATACAGTTGACACAAGAAACTTCTAATCTTAGAGTTCCATAAGATGCACAGGTATAGAACTGATGAGGAAAGAACAGCTTGTTGTATTGCTGTCTTGTGGTAATTATCATTTTACATGAAACTAAACATCAAAATTCTTTTATAATTTGGGAACACATTAATTTTTAGTTTAGGTGTTGAGTTTTAATTTTTAATTATAATGAAGTACATGAGGCTGGAACAGTTTTAAAGAAACTAAGCTTTCTGGAATAACAAATCAAAACTACATTAACAATCAATTATTCTACTGAAAAGAGTTACCTTCTGTGGCTCCAAAGGACGCTGTAACGATAATCAACACAATTACTGAAAGTAAAACTAAGTATTTATTGTAGAAATTACTCACAAGATACCAAACAAGAAACCCAGATGAGCCAAGTAGTTTTCCGTTGCCGAACTGGAAGCCGAACTCCGGGAAAAGAGACCGAGACTTCCTGTGTGCTGTCTTTTATGCCTTCCCTCGTAATGCCCCCTAGGCATGCCCAAAAGTGGGCCTGTCTGGTGACGTAGTTCACCGCATACATACGTATACATCTTTACGTCCGGCCGTGTACGTCTTTAATCATGCCTAAAGTGGATGTGGTTAGCGGTGTGGTAAACCGCCCCTTTATTACCTCATCTGTATGTGCCTCTAGTAAGTCACATGGTTAATGGTGGCATACAGACTTCCTCCTACAATTCCCCTTTTAGTCTACAAAGGACAACTAACTTGTGTTCATGAACAAAATGTATCAAACATCTATTCTATCCAAACCTAAACTTATCTGAAAGAAACACCCAAATCTGAACACCTCCTTCCAATCCCAATCTAAAATAATTGAAAACTAACACTAGATGAGCTAAATATTGAACTTTGGACTCACAAGGATGGGATGGATGATATTTTCTTTAAATCTTGCTAAAATATTGTAACTATATTCTTACTTGATAACTGTTCTGTTATATATAATTTGACTATGTTAAAGTTAAGACCTTCCTTTTTGTTTAAACAGAAAAGAGGAGATGATGGGGGAAGTCCTGTACATTTGTTAATAAAGCACTGTTGGCCAATAGGAATCTAGATAGGTGGGACTAGGAGTCCAGGAGGATTCTGGGAAAGAGAAACACAGAAATTCAAGATGTAGCCGCCATGGGGTAGGAAGTCCAGAACGTCTCCGGTAAGAGAAATACATAGATTTACAATTATGGGGTAAATACTTAAGTCAGAGCTAGCCAGTAAGAAACAAGCAAGGCCAACAGCTTCATAATTAATCTAGCGTCTTGTGTGTTATTTGGGGACTACAATGCGGCAGAGCCCAGGCGACTGGCGGGTGATAAACCAAAGCGGCTAGCAAGGAAAAAGCTTCCCTTTACAACCTTCAAAAAGTGAGTGACAATTGATGGACAGGTACAGTGGGAAGACAGATGCCATATGAATTTATTGGGAGTCTAACCTAAAGTCACCCCATGGAAATTATACTGTGGTGCTTCAATCAGTAAAATAGAATTGACATATGCTCCATCTACAGTTCTTCTGCAGCATTTTGAAATCAACATAGCATAGAGACATCTGTTCATCAAAAGGTTACTCAGAACACCAAAGATATGGAAGCAGGCAACTTACTTGAAAATAGATGAGTAAATAAAGAAACAAATCAGCTAAATCAAGGTGATACAATTCCATGTATTTAGAATATAATTACCTCTTACAGTGCATTTTTAGAAATTTACTCATGTTTCCTTTCTGATTTGTATACACAGGTATTCATACTCGGGGTCATTTGGAATTTGGTACTTATCAGTGTGTGTGTGTGTGTGTGTGTGTACATGTGTAATAGTCACACTGTAACTTTGGAGGTCGCAAGAGACTTCCACATATCCTGGCAATGTGTTTTGTGTTTTACCCACTCTGACAGGAGTAAAGTGGTATCTCAGAGATATTCAATTTGCATTTTGCTGAATGCTAAGGATGCTGAGCACTACTTAAATGTCTGTCAGCCATCTTAGACTCCCCTATGAGAATTCTCTATTTAGTACTGTACCACACTTTATAATTGGTTCTTTTGGTGTTTTGGAAACATGCTCCTTGAGTTCATTGTAAATTTTGGAGATCAGCCCTCTGTAAGATGTATGGTTGCTGAATATCTTTTCCCGTTCCGTGGGCTTCCTGTTTGTCTTATTGACTCTGTCCTTTGCCTTACAGAAGCTTCTCAGTTTCAGGAGGTCCCATTCATTAATTGTCAATCTTAGTGTCTGTGCTACTGGTGTTATGTTCAGGAAGTTGTCCCCTGTACCAATACATTCTGCTTTCTCTTCTAAGAGGTTCACTGTGGTTGGATTAATGTTGGCGTCTTTGATCCATTTGGACTTATGTTTTGTGCATGACTATAGACATGGCTCTATGTGCAGTCTTCCACATGCAAGCCTCCAGTTTTGTCAGTACCATTTGTTGAAGATGCTTTCTTTTTTGCATTGTATAATTTTCATTTCTGGATGAAAAAAAAAGTTGTTCATAGGTGTGTGAGTTAATATCATGGTTTTCAATTTGATTACATTGGTCTACCTGTCTACTTTTGGCCAATAACAAACTATTTTCAGGACTATAGCTCTACGAGTCCAAAGCTAAGTGTAATAGGTATAGAAGAAGGTGAAGAAGCCCATTTCAAAGGAGCAGAAAGTGTAATTAATAAAATAATACAAGAAAAATTTTCCTAACCCAATGTAGGGTACACCTATGAAAGTAACATAAGCTTATAGTACATCAAATAGATTGGACCTAAAACAAGATCATTTGTTAAATAATAAATAAAACTACAAACATACAGAATAAAGAAAGAATATTAAAAGCAGCAAGGAAAAAGCCCAAGTAACATATAAATGCATATCTATCAGAATTACACTTGACTTCTCAATCGAAATTCTAAAAGCCAAAAGGTCCTGGATAGATATTCTACAAACACTAAAGCACCATGTATACCACCCCCAGACTACTATACACAGTAAATCATTCAATCACTGTAAATGGAGAAAACAAGATATTTGATAACATACCAGATTATACAACACATATCCAAAAATCCAGATGTACACAAAATACTGGAAGGAAAACTTCAACTCAAGGAAGTTAAATACACTGACAAAAACATAGGCAATAGATAATCCCACATTACCAAAAGGCAAAATGGAATATGGGAGCCAAAACACAATACCACTACCAAAACAACTTTAAAATAAACAAAAATTAACAATCAATGATCAGTAATACCAGACGGGCATTAATGGCACACGCCTTTAATCCCAGCATTCAGGAGGCAGAGGAAAGTGAATCGCTGTGAGTTTTGAGAGCAGCCTCTTCTAGAGAGAGAGTTCCAGGATAGCCTCCAAAACAATTCAGGGAAACAATTCTCTCAAAATAACAAAAAATAATAATAATCATTAATATACCTGAACACCGATGGTCTTAATGCAGCTACAAAAATCCCAGGATGACAGAATGGATACAAAGACAGAAGTCGCTCTTCTGCTACATACAAGAGTCATACCTTAAGTTCAAATACAGACAGTTACCTAAGAATAAAGGGTTGGGAAAAGATTTTCCAATCAAATGCAACGAAAAACAAATGGTTGCACATATCCTAATATCTAACAAATTACACATGAAACTAAAATTAATCAAAAGAGATGAAGAAGAGCATGTCTTAGAAATTTCAGGAAAAAAACCCATCAAGATGAAATATCAATTCTTAACATCTTTACCCCAAACAAAAAGGCACCAGCATTCATAAAAGAAACATTACTAAAATTGATATGACACATGAACACACACATGCTTACAATGGGAGACATCACCACTCTACTTGCACCACTAGACAGAAATACCAGCCAGAAAATTAACAAAGAAACAGAGGAAATAACCAAAGTTATGAACCACTTGGCGTTAACAGACATCTATAGAATATTCCATCCAAACCATAAAGAATACAATTTCTTCTCAGAACCACATGGAACCTTCTCTAAAATTGGCCATATACACAGCAACAAAGCAAACCTCGACAGATGCAAAAATTTGAAAGAACCCCCTGTATCTTATTGGATCACCATGGTTTAACTTTAGAATTCAACAACAAAAATTGCAGAAAGATTGCAAGCTCTTGGAAATTGAAAAATACACAATCGAATCAATCCTATGTCAAGGAAGAAATAAAGAAATTAAAGACTTCCTACAATATAACGAAAATGAAGGCACAAATAGCCAAACCTGTGGGAAACTTTGAAAGCAGCGAAGTGGAATTTTCAAAGCAATGAATGCCCACATGAGGATACTAAAGAAAGTTCACAAGAGAGAATTAACAACATACGGGAAAGCTCAAGAACAAAAAGGACCAAACACATCCAGGAGGAGTAGATACCAGGAAATATTCAAATTGAGAATGAAATCAATACAGTAGAAACAAAGAAAACAAAACAAAGAGTCAATAAAGAAAAGAGTTCATTGTATGTGAACATCGACAGGATAGACAAAACTTCATCCAAACTAACCAAAAGGCAGAGAGCAATTATGCAAATTAACAAAAATAGAAATAAAAAGTTGGGCATAACAAGGGACACTGAAAAAATCCCCAAAATCATCAGGTCCTACTTTGAAAACCTGTACCCTTGGAATGCAGCATAGAACAGAATCAGGGAACCTGCATGTGGGTGTCAGGTAGCAGGCCTGGACTATCTATAGGGTGTCTGATAAAGGAACAGCATTCATACGCAGTTTACAAACGGTACTTGGGAGCCCATTACCCATAGAGTGGTACTCTCTCAGCCTAGACACAGAGGGGAGCGCATAGGCCCTGCACCAGACTTTGAAGATTCACCATAAAAATCCTCAACATTTATATGAAGCAGAAGCAGGATAGGATGGAGTTGGTTGGGGGTATGGGAGAATGGGAATGAAAGGGAACATGGATTCATATATAAAATCAGATTGTTTTAAATTAAAATTAAGAAAAATTACTCCTTTCAGCTATGCTGACAGCCACACACTGTTTTAATTTAGGCTAGTCCTACTGACTGTTAACAGCTATCCTATTCAGGTGTCTTAATTCTCTGGCTTCTCCGACATTTACAGTTTCCAAGGCAATGTAGGCATGTTATCATTACACACCCGAGGCACGTCAATGGGAATAAAAAAAGAATTATCTACTGTGAGATTATGTGATTTTGCTTGCCTGACCCTTACATGGACATGTACGTGAATAGACCTTTAAGAATGACAAAGCAAGAGGCTTTTGTTTACTGTCAAGTTTGCTTAGTGTTGTGTATGCCTATTGTATCTTCATAAGTATATCCTTCTTTTAGGTTGGGAAACATTACTTATCTATTTTGCTTGAATGTATTTTCTATGATTTGCATCTGGTATTCTCCTTTTTCTATCCCTATTATTCTTAGATTTGGTCTTTTCATGCTGTCCCATATGACATGACATTTTGGATTATGATTCTTTAATGTTTTCTTTCATTGAGGAAGCTATTTGCCTATCTTATATAACTTCAACGCCTGAATTTCTTCCATCTCTTACATTGTATTGAATATGCTTACATCTGTACTTCCTGTTCACTTACTTAGATTTTACATTTCCAGATGTCTTCCATTTACATATTTTCTCTTGCCTCTTTTTCAGTTGTCAAATCGTAAACTTATTTGATTGGTTTTTCTTGGTTTTCATGGATTTCTTGAAGAGATTTATTGATTTCATTCCGTTATTTCTTTGACTACCCTTCAGTTTTTAAGGGAAATCTTCATTTCTTTTTTAAGGGCCTCCATCATCTTGACCAAGTTAATTTTGTTTTCCTCTGCCTCTTCTTCAATTGGATGTTCAGATCATCCTGAAATACTATTATTGTGCTCTGGCATTAGCACTTTAGGAAAACAACTTCTTATCAGGGAAGATGAAAATATTAACTGGGGTTAACTTGTGTTTATAATATTCACTCATTAATTCATAAATTAAAAGCTGAGGTTGGGTGTAAATGGATACTGATCACAGTCACTCTCCTTCTAAATAGAAAAACGGAGAATGTGATACAGAAATGAATACTTTGTGTTGGTATGGATTATGATTTATCAATACAAATTTAAGGTCAATAATGTTATAGGTATTTTATATTGTTTAGATATTACATTTAGACAGATCATTTAAGAATGCAACCTATAATTAATATAGATGATGTATAGTCAAATAAAACTTATAGTTATGACTATTAGCTTTTCCAGATATACAGAGATATATTTCAAAAGGATATATATATTCTTCAAACCTTCCAAGACCTACTGAATATGGCATTTAAAAAGGTTTATAGATTTTTTTACAATGAGAACAAAAACTGTTTGTGGCAACATCAATTACTTCACAAAGGAAAATGGGCATCAAAGAAACTCGTTATGAAGTTTGCCATCAACATGACAAGACTAGCCGTTTGGGTGAAAAAATGTCCTACCTGGAATGTTTGACTGTATGCTGTCCAAACAGGACACATGGAATGCACAAAAAAGTTGCTGCTGAATTTGAAAAATCAAGATGGGACAGTCCATCATGGTTCCTGCTTCAATGTAAGTCTGCTGTAGACTCTTGGCCTAAAGGCTGTAGTTGGATGCCCCAACATTACAGAAGTACTTTGTGTGACTGTGCAGGCAGCGAACTGTCCCAATCAATACTAGCGTTAATATGTCATCCTTCAAAGGTATTTGATGGAGTTGACGACAGATAGAGTTATGGTTTACCTTAGGTATGATAAAATATAAGTTACATACAAGAGTCACAAAATTAGGATAGATGACAGAATATTTGCTTTAAAAGTTGCCAAACGTTAATAGAGTAAATATTGTTAACTATTGTATACGATAAATTTTTGAGATATATGGATATAATTAACCATATTAAAGTTAAAACATTTCCTTTTATTTAGAAAGAAGAGAAAAACTGCAAGGGTATGTGCTTATTTACATATGTTTCTCTCACTGTTTGATGAATAAAACAATATTTAGCAGTACCACTTGCAGATATTGTCTGGCTTCCTTCTTCCAGAATACATTTTACTCTACCATAGTAGCACTTATAAATAATTGAGGACGACAAAGAGAAACATCATATTTTTTCTGTGGTTATTAGCCATCAAATAAATGATAACGAATTTATTACCCATAGCCTTGTAGAGTTTAGCTATAGTATGAGGGGCTAGGGGTTATATGGATGTGAAAATTGGTAGTACTTATAATTCAGTGCTGGCCTGTCCTTGAGGTTCTGACATGTTACACATTCATCCACAGCCACTAAAAGCGCCCACGTATGCATATTCACTGTCACTTTAAAAGGGCCTTGACCCCTTCTCATCGTTTGAATCTCTCTCTCTCTCTCTCTCTCTCTCTCTCTCTCTCTCTCTCTCTCTCTCTCTCTCTCTCTCTCTCTCTCTCTGTCTCTCTCTGTCTCTCTCTGTCTGTCTTTCTTTCTTTTTTCTTCTTTTCTTTCTGTCTCTCACTGTTTATAAGAATCCCTTTTCCTAATAAAAATCTGCTCTACTTGAACCCTGCCAAATAGCATCTTCTCTTTCGAGCTGGTTTTCTTAAGTTATAACACCTGGGGTTGGGCAATAGAATAAATTTTATAAGTGGACACTGAGTGTTTGTAGTTTGAAATAGGAGTATCTTGTTGGCTATGGGAGGAGAAAAAGGGTTGAATGGAGAAATGTGAAGAATTACAACTAAAACTGATGGGTATTTTGGTGTGGTAGGAATACTTAGAGCAGGGGATACTACCTGAAATATATGAAGGTGATATAACTGAATTCTCAAGTAGAGAGATATATAGTTCCAAGTGGTCATATGCAATTACCAAATTAAAGTTCCTGTAACAGGACTGCTTTCATTTCTTTTGAATTATAGTCAAAGTGTTCCTGAGAAAATCCTTAAACAATCCAGCCTGCTGTGAAGATAATAGATTCCTCTCCACAAACTGACAGAAAGGCCCTATTGCTGAATACTATACCTACAGAATTCATTAACATATAAAGATCAAGTTGTTACCTACTTAAGAACTTTACCTACATGTTCCAGTGTCATTAGCATAGAAAGATATTCTTCAGTTTACCAAAAAACAAACATTACCAACAGAGCCGCAAAACATTCAATGTACAATCATTCCTCATTATAAGAATTCTATGACACTGGTAGCACAAACTTATGGGAGTAATCAACCAATGTGTAATTTGAAATAAGTCTGACTCCAAAAGATAGAAACCTTATTTGGCACTCCTAAGAGGACACATTGCTGAGTACCTAGCCAAGAGACATAGGGTAAAACCAAATACTCATGTTCCAAAAAAAAGTTCACAAACTTATGGGACACTTTGAAAGCAGTGCTGAGAGGAAAGTTTATAGCACTAAGTGCCCACATGAAAAAACTGGAGAACAGTCATTCTAGAGAATTAATAGCACAGCTGAATGTTCTAGAACAAAAAGAAGCAAACTCCCCCAGGAAGAGCAGACGCCAGGAAATAATCAAATTGAGGGCTGAAATCAATCAAGTAGAAACCAGAAAAACACTGAGAAGAATCAATGAAACAAAGAGTTGGTTCTTTGAGAAAATCAACAAAATAGATAAACCTCTGTCCAAACTAACCAAAAGACAGAGGGAGAGCATGCTAATTAACAAAATCAGGGATGAAAAAGGCGACATAACAACAGACTCTGAGGAAATCCAGAGAATCATCAGGGCATACTTTGAAAATCTGTACTCCACAAAATTTGAAAATTTAAAGGAAATGGACAATTTCCTGGATAGATATCACTTGCCAAAACTAAATCAAGAACAGATAAACAATCTAAACAGACCTATAACCCCTAATGAAATAGAAGCAGTCATCAAAAGTCTCCCAAATAAAAAAAGCCCAGGACTAGATGGCTTCAGTGCAGAATTCTACCAGAAATTCAAAGAAGAGCTAATTCCAATACTCCTCAAAGTATTCCACACAATAGAAGCAGGAGTCTCACTGCCAAACTCTTTCTACGAGGCTACAATTACCTTGATACCCAAGCCACACAAAGACACAACTAAGAAAGAGAACTATAGACCAATTTCCCTCATGAACATTGATGCAAAAATACCCAATAAAATACTAGCAAACCGGATTCAAGAACACATCAGAAAAATCATCCACCATGATCAAGTAGGCTTCATCCCAGGAATGCAGGGATGGTTCAACATTAGAAAATCTATCAATGTAATCCACCATATTAACAATCTGTGAAAGAAAAATCACATGATCATCTCACTAGATGCTGAAAAAGTCTTTGACAAAATCCAGCACCCCTTCATGATAAAGGTCCTAGAGAGATCAGGGATAACAGGAACGTACCTGAATATAATAAAAGCAATATACAGTAAACCAACAGCTAATATCAAACTAAATGGAGAGAAACTCAAAGCAATTCCTCTAAAATCAGGAACAAGACAAGGCTGTCCACTCTCTCCATATCTCTTCAATATTGTACTTGAAGTTCTAGCTACAGCAATAACACAACAAAAGGAGATAAAGGGGATACAAATAGGAAAAGGAGAAGTCAAACTTTCACTATTTGCAGATGATATGATAGTTTACATAAGTGACCCAAAAAACTCTGCAAGGTTACTCCTAGAGCTGATAAACACCTTCAGAAATGTGGCAGGATACAAGGTAAACTCAAAAAAATCAGTGGCCCTATTATATACAGATGATGAAGTGACTGAGAAAGAAACCAGAGAAACATCACCTTTTACAATAGCCAAAAACAGCATCAAATATCTGGGGATAATGTTAACCAAGGAAGTGAAAGACCTGTATATCAAGAACTTTGTGTCTTTAAAGAAAGAAATCAAAGAAGATACCAGAAAATGGAAAGATCCCCCATGCTCTTGGATTGGTAGGATCAACATAATAAAAATGGCGTTCTTGCCAAAAGCAGTGTATAGATTCAATGCACTCCCTATCAAAATTCCATCACAATTCTTCAAGGACCTAGAAAGAACATTCATCAACTTTATATGGAAAAACAAAAGGCCCAGGATAGCCAAAACATCCCTATACAATAAAGGAACTTAAGGAGGCATCACCATACCTGACTTCAAGCTCTATTATAGAGCTATAGTCTTGAAAACAGCTTGGTATTGGCACAAAAATAGGCAGGTAGACCAATGGAACCGAATCGAAAGCCCTAATTTTAACCCACACACCTATGAACACTTGATTTATGACAAAGAAGCTAAAACTGTACAATGGAAAAAAGAAAGCATCTTCAACAAATGGTGCTGGCATAACTGGGTACTGGTATGCAAAAGACTGCAGATAGATCCAGGTTTATCGCCTTGTACAAAACTTAAGTCCAAATGGATCAAAGATCTCAACATAAATCCAGCCACACTGAAACTTCTAGAAGAGAAATTGGGAGATACTCTTCAACGAGTTGGCACAGGAGAACACTTCCTAAACATAACACCATTGGCACAGGCACTGAGATCGACAATTAACAAATGGGACCTTCTGAAACTAAAAAGCTTCTGTAAGGCAAAGGACACAGTCAAAAGACAAAAAGAAAGGCCACAGAATGGGAAAAGACATTCACTAACCCTACATCTGACAGAGAGCTAATCTCCAAAATTTACAAAGAACTCAAGAAACAAGTCTCTAAAACACCAAAGGATCCACTTGAAAGGTGGGGTACAGAGCTAAATAGAGAATTCTCAGTAGAGGAGGCTAAAATGGCCAAGAGACACTTAAGAAAGTGCTCAACATCCTTAGCCATCAGGGAAATGCAAATCAAAACAACTCTGAGATACCATCTTACTCCTGTCAGAATGGCTAGAATCAAAAACACCGAAGACAATTTATGCTGGAGAGGATGTGGAGAGAGAGGAACACTCCTCCACTGCTGGTGGGAGTGCCGACTCATACAGCCTCTTTGGAAATCACTATGGAGATTCCTCAGGAAAATGGGAATTAATCTACCACTAGACCCAGAAATTCCACTCTTAGGCATTTATCCAAATGAGGAAGGTTCATACAACAAGGGCATCTGCTCCACTATGTTCAAAGCAGCATTGTTTGTAATAGCCAGAACCTGTAAGCAACCTAGATGCCCCTCAACTGAAGAGTGGATAGAGAAAATGTGGTACATTTACACAATGGAGTATTACTCAGCAGAAAAAAACAATGGAATCTTGAAATTTGCAGGGAAATGGATAGCACTGGAAGAAACCATCCTGAGTGAGGTAACCCAGTCGCAAAAAGACAAACATGGTATGTACTCACTCATATATGGATTTTAGACATGGAACAGGATAGTGCCAGTCTACACTTTCACAGATAGAGAGTCTGGGAAACAGGAAAGAGCCTAACAGATATGCATATATGCATAGAACCCAAGAGAAGAGGATGGAGACAAGATCCTCTGAATGGATGGGGAACACGGCGAGGGGTATGGGGGAGTGGGACCTGGGAAGAAGAGAGGGGGTAAAGAGGAAGGGAGCCTTCATCCTGTGACTGATGGAAGCAGAGGCAAACACACAATTAATCACTGAACTGAACCCAAGGAACCCAGTGACAGAGAGAGAGGAGTGATGAGCAAATTGGCAAAGAATGGGCTGGCAAAACCAGCAGAGACAGCTGATCTGAACAGGGGAGAGCTCTTGGACCCCAGACCGACAGTGGGGAGGCCAGCATGGGACTGATCTGGACCCCCCAAATGTGAGTGTCAGTGAGAAGGCCTGGGCAACCTATGGTTCCCTGAGCTGTGGATCAGTGTCTATCCCTGGTATACAAACTGTCTTCGTGTGCCTATAACACAAAGAGAGATGCTCTCTCAGCCTGGACTCTTAGGGAAGTGCCTGGACCCTACCAAGAGTAAAATGACAGACTCTAGATATCCCCTATGTGGAAGGATTTGGCAATAGGGTGGGAAGGAGGGGGGGAAGGGGAATGCGAGAGGAGGGGAGGGAGAGGGAACTGGTATTGACATGTAAAACAAGCTATTTAAAATTAAAATAAAAAATGTTCTGATAAAATTACTCTAAAGGATATTATAATATACTCACGGATCAGAATTTATTGTGCCATCACCAGAAAGTCTTCCTCTCCTTTAGCCAATGGGAACAAACACAGAGACACACAGTCAGATATTATGTGGAGAGATTAAGAGACCTGGAGACACACACCTCTAAGTGGGAGGTAACTATAATAGTCCTCCCCTCAGAGATCAAGGAACCATTCAGAAGTGGAGCCAGTAGAAATGAGGAAACCAAAGGGCATGTATGACACCAGGAGAAAAAGACCTTCTAATGAACAAAACTCATGTGAACACAAATAGGCTGGAATAAATCACTGGATCTACATTGGTCTAAATCACATCCTTGGAATATTGATTATAGCTTACAAATTAATGTTTTATGGCATTTCTTCATCTGTGAATGAGTGTACATATTTTTCTTGTGCTTCTCTTGGGATTCTTTTCCTCATGTTGCTTTGCCTTGTCCATCTTTGAGGTAGTAGGTTTTCTTTTATATTATTATATAGTTTTTTAGGAGTCTCTATGCTTAGAGAGCTTCCCTCCATGTGGAATGGGCTCCCAAATTTCATTCATAAGATGGTAAACACTGATCTACTCTTCAAGGCCCCAGAGATTGCTGAGGCCTCCTCACTGACCTAGACCCTGCTCCAGATGAAATGACAAACTTTGGAGATCCTACATGGTGGGTCTCACCCTCCCTGGGGAATGGTTTGAGGATTGGGTAGGAGGCTGGGGGAGCTGGTGGAGTGGCAAGGGTGGAGGGGAGGGAGAGGGAGTTGGGGTTGACATGTGAAGCACGCATGTTTCTAATTTAAATAAAAAATATATTGAAAAAGTCTCTATGAGAAATATACCTAAAAGATTTTCCTTTGTTTGAAAGTGAGTAATCAGTAATTCTTTCTTTTCATAGGTTTATTCATATTACATTTGAGTTCATAGAGGTAAGAGTAGGTAGTTGGATTCTCTAGAACTGAAATTACGAATAGTTATGGGCATCCATATGGGTTCTGGCAATAGAACCCAGGTCCTCAGGAAGAGCAGTCAAGGTCCTTGCCTACTGAGGCCATGACTCAATCCCCATTAATCCATATCTTTAAATGCAGTATTATATTTTAACTTTCCTATTTTCAAATTATACAAACCTTGTGAGTATGAAATTGCATCCAGGTGACTTAGATATGAAAAAATGGGAATCATCATTTTATGACAGTCCAACAAATGAATGAGAATGAATAACACCAAACCTTGAGAAAAATTAATGAGCATGTTGGAATTTTGGGGAATCCCTTAAACATGTCTAGTGTGAGTAGAAAATGAGGCAGCTAGTTTTGCAGGCAGCACACAGATGCTTTTGTAAATAAAACGACAGCTATGTTAGGGTCCATCCACATTTCTAAGGGATTTTCTGAAGTTACATAAGACAGGATAGCACATAGAAACTTGTCTGTCCAGGTTTGTTGCAGCTTCATTCAGAATAGTAATGATATGAAATCACCTTCGATGCTTGCCAACATATGAGCAAATGTAGAAAATATAACATTGAAATTTTTATTTCACTTCACATACAAATAGTGATTATTTCTATTTACAAACATTATTAGAATTTTCAGAGTTTTTTCAACAAATTGTCTCACTTAAATGTATACACAATGATTTTTCACTGTCAATATCAAGTTATATAGAATATTAAGAGGATTAAGTAGAGTTGGTATGTAATTCATAATGTATTGATGCTAAAGATGAAGCTAAATGACTAATGCTACTAGGCCCATGGTTCAATTACATAAAATAAAAGTCAGATGAAAGGCATGCCAAATTTATATGTATATGTTAAGTGGCCCTCAGCCTGGAAGAATTAAATGATATCTTTAGAGGAATAGGGGATGAAACAGGACATAATCATGTTAAACTCAAGAGCCCGCTTTGGGAAATTAAGACTTTTTACCAACTCAGAATGAAATAGTGTGTGTCTGTTGGTCTTTTAGTCGGTTTGCCCATTGCTCTTTCTGTCTGCCTTTATCATTCTCACTACCAATCTCCCTCTCATGGTGTGTGTATGTGTGTGTGTGTGTGTGTGTGTGTGTGTGTGTGTGTGTGTGTGTGTATCCTGCGTGTGCCTGTGTGGTGTATGTATGAGACATACAAATATTTTAGATCAAAAACAGGTATTTTTGAGCATTTGACATAATTGGGGGAAGCAAATCGTGGGAAAATACATAACAAAATATCATCAGTACACTCTACTCCCAACGTTTAAGATTCTAAAAAGCAAAATAGAGTAGTTGACTGTGACAATGGGAATATGATTTTACACATTCGACATAGGGTCATTGCACAGTTAGTATTTATTACTAAGACCATTAGCACAAGTCTTTTTTAAGTAACTCCTGGAATGTAAATTAGCAAAACAATACAAGAAATTAAACATAAAGTATTAGAATTTTCTCATCACAAAGCGTCTATGAAAACTGAGGATGAGAAAGGCAGATTCTTGTTTGGAACTCAAATTCTAAGTTTATTCTCTCATAAATAATGGTGGCTTGGAAGGCAGAGTGATAGACCTGGTGCAGAATTAAATAAGGCATTTTCTCTCTGAATGTTTTTCAATTTTAAAAAATCAACATTGAACGTGGAAATGAATTGCAATTCTCTAATGAGATGGATATTTTTGGGATTCAAGGAGATTCAGGGAATTTGTGATTTTACCTGCTTCTAGGTTATTGAGATAATGGAAGCAAAGTTTTTGGTTGGATATTCGATACCTGCCACTGGTCTAACATAGTCCACACTGTCCATATACTGTGGATGACTGCTGCTCCACAAATTAGTCTCCCTAGTAATGACAGGGAGTTTTTAATGTAATGAGCCATGTGTAACCATGTATTCTGACTTGTGTGCCCTTCCCTGTAGATCATCTCAGAAAATACAGTCACCTCGTTTTTCATGGTGTTACCATAAAGTGAGATAGTCTTGGGACCAAATTTTCTAAAAATGTGTTCCTCCAAGGGACCTTATAACCACAAACATGAGTGATATCATGGAATGAGAGACTGAACTATCCCCTTATACGTGTATCAGCCCATGTTTTTCATATGCATTGTGCACCCAGATGCAGAGCCCCAGGGAAGACTGTGTCCAATATTTCTCCAGGGGTTAAGAAACACCTGGGAGAAAAAGGAAGCACAGATTCGAAAATAGCCTCTCATTTGCCCAAGAAATAAAGGCAAGTAGTCAAACTGGGTACGCGATTAATATGCTTCTCCACATGACACTTCACAATTCATGCTGCTCTGGTGTAGCACAGCACAGAGATGTTCATTGTCGTTTTCCTCTTGCTGCTTCTGAACATTCCAATCCGCATGGCCACTTTTATGCATCCCAGGTGCTTTTGGAAAACGAAGCAGAGTGAAGACAAGGATGGTGACTTGAAGAAAAGTTGTGCCTTCTCACCCAGAGAAGTTCAATGGCAAGTGGATAAAGAGTATTTAAACCAATTTTTGAATATACAGTAAGTGTTTTTGCATTTTTCCATGTAAATATCATCATCAATGTTTCAAGATGGGTTTTGAATCTTCTGTCCTCTTCTCTGAATTTACAGACTAACAACTCCAAGTTCTTTTAGAGACTCGTTGCTATTTTACAGGGTTTTTGCCATGTGTGTGTTCTGTTTTTCTTCCAGTTAGTTTCCCACTTCCTAGGCTCGAAATAGAAACAAGGAAGCAGTCTCTATCATGATACATCACAACGAGGCCTCCTGTTGACATTGTCCATAGAGGGTATTGTCTCATGGAAAGAAAACTAATACTATTTCAATGAATTTCATCCTACGAATATGAAAGTAAATAGCCTTAGAATCTGTTGATGATATTTCATTATTGTGTGCTTCTGTGAATACCACAAATGTTTGTACCTACATAGAGGAGTTTTATACTGGTTCACATTTGACATTATTTCAGAACCATGCCTCTTTTCTCTTTATGTATATTTTTATATTCTGAGACTTATAACACACTTGCCTTTTATGCTTACCTCTCAATATTTTTACTATTTGTAGCTGCATATTTTAACAATGTAGCCATTATACACATGTTGATTTTGTAGAATGAAGGTAGATGGTTTAAAATACAGAACTTTAGCTCAATAGGCAAATATGACAGCTAAAGTCACTGATGTTTCTTAGTTCCAGTGTACACAAGTTAGCATTTCAGCTGTATAAGGTTTATTCCAAAATTCATTGATTTTACTGAAAATTAAAATGATAATTTTTCTTCGGTGGTAAGGAACATTTATAAAGTGCCTCTTTATGTATAGGGAGACATGAGAAAATTCCAATTTTTAAATGGAAAACAGATTGGACTTAACTCTGCATAAATTCTTCAATGAAGGTAGCATTGAGATGTATAATAATTATATTAAAAAGCAAATAGGAAGAAACAGGAGTTATCATTATTCCCATAAACATAACATACTGATTTTGTCTTTTGCCTGACTTGTTCTTTTTCTTGCAAGACAATTAAACATCCCCATACATTTTACACTTTATATTCTTCTAGCTTTCAAATATGTAGTAATGGCAACACAAATATCTAGTGTTGTGTTACTGTAAATAAAAGGTAATCAAACTGAATTATCTAGTAGAAAAAAACATGAGGGTCAGATATTCCCACTTTGAATATGTGACATATCTGTGTAAAATGAAATAGTTGAAAAATACTGTAGTGAAGATACATAACTTTAATGTATGCAATCAGGACTTGGGCAGGTGTATTTTTGTGCATTTGGTACCAGACTAGATTATATCAAAGAGGAATTAAAAACCAAGTGATTTGTGCCCTTTTGTGTTCAAAGTTACCATTAATATTGTCAAAACACACAGGGATGCACATATATACATCTTTTACCAAAAAGGTTTTTCTGCTTTAAATTCATTTAAAAGTATTAGAAAAGAATTCTTACCTGCAACAGTAAATCTGAAAGAAAAACATGACTAGGATTTAAATGGACAGGAGACGATATGTTAACTATATTGTCCGCTAATTATCATGAACTGTAAGTCCATAGCCCATTGTTGCCCCAAAAGACTATTGTGGACTCTCCTATCATTTATTGACAAACTTAGTCATTGGGATAATTTTTAGAAGACACTCATATAAACTCTTCGGCTAGCACATCATATGTTTTTTATGTTATTCAATAATTTCAATGAAAATGGCTATGTTTACCATTTGGTCAAAAACTCTGCCAATCTACAGATTCTGAGGAAGTACTCACAAACCAGAGATGGATTATGCTTTCTGTGTAAGATGCCAATGGATCATCTCATTTATGGAAGGTCCTGCCTCATAGACTTCAAAGGTTTTGCTAGCGTCCAAATTCTTATGTCTTTACAACCACACAACAGAAGATATTCGTTTCAATATTTGGGCAAGGTTGCTCATACTGTTCAGTACAAGATAGCACTTATATTGAGTACAAATAATCATGTATTTGTCCATATTAAACACTGTGCACTTTTACAGAACACCAACTGAGAACTACAAGTTTGGACTGGCCTTGGCATTTACCCTGGATGAAGTAAACAGGAACCCTGATATATTACCAAATAAATCTTTATTATATGATTATAATGAAAAAGATTGTTTGAGTGTGTCTCAATTGTTCAGTCTCAGTCGAATTTTGGGACAAGACCCTGGTTTTTCCCCTAATTATTACTGTGGGGAAGATATCAAGTGCCATGTGATGCTTACAGGACCAAATTGGGAAGCAGCTGCAATACTTATGACATTCTTAGACCTCTGGAAATTCCAAAAGGTAAGAATTTTATAGATTGGGTTTGACTGCAAAGGTGTCCTCATGGATGTCATTCCCATACACTAGAGATGTGCTAAGAGAGGACAGATCATACATTTTTATCACTCTATGTAGCTCATTAGTACTATTCAGAGAATGATGGGCCATAAACATTTCCTGATTTGTCATACACATGAGAGAAGAAGGAATAGCTAAGGAATTAGGCAAGGGGGTTTCATAGAACTCTTTGCAGAAAAAAAAGGTGTCTCAAAGGTTATGACTGAGTTGAACCTCATGCTTCTCCCTGAATCCTAGGTGATTCAATTTACCTACGGATCCTTCCATCCAATCCTAAGTGATCATGAAAAGTTTCCCTATCTGTATCAAATAGCCCCCAAGCACACATCTCTAGCCTTGGCCATGGTCTCTGTCATGCTTCACTTCAGCTGGAACTGGGTTGGACTGGTCATCTCTGACAGTGATCTTGGCATTCAATTTCTCTCATATTTGAGAAGAGAGTTTGGAAAAAATACAGTCTGCTTTGCCTTTGTAAATATAATTCCAATCAGTATGCAATTATACATGTCAAGAGCTGAATTGTATTATAACAAAATCAAGGCATCATCCACAAAAGTTGTTATCATTTATGGTGACACAGACAGTACTCTTGCTGTAAGCTTTCGAATGTGGGAATCTCGAGGTTTACAGAGAATATGGGTCATCACCTCACAGTGGGATGTGACTACCAGTAAAAGAGACTTCATGCTTGAATCACCACATATGACTATAGCTTTTGCACGCCAACATGGTGAGATTACTGGTTTTAAAAATTTTGTCCAGACAATAAACCCTCTCAGGTACACAGATAAATACCTTGCAAATCTGGAGTGGATGAAGTTTAACTGTGAAGTCTCCAGGTCCAACTGTAAGACACTGAAGAGATACTCATCAAATATCTCCATGGAATGGCTAGTGGTACAGACTTTTGACATGGCCTTTAGTGGTGGCAGTTATGACATATACAATGCTGTGTATGCTCTGGCTCATGCATTGCATGAGATGGATCTTCAACAAGTAGATAATCCAGCAATAGACAATGGGAAAGGACGTGGTTCTAATTGCTTGAAGGTAATACTTCTTCTATTGCATGATATTTGGTGTCAGCAATGTCATATCTTTAGGAGTCTTTCACATGCCTAAACTCAGTGAACTAGAAAGTATACCCAGCAAAAGGAAAATATCTGAGCATTTTGTTTTTCTGTTGAGGAGTAAACCTAGAATTTAGTAGCAATCTCTAATGCAAAGGCAATGGAGCACAAGACAAAATGCATCAAGCACAATCAGTGATTTTCTTACTGAGCTTGTCAACATCATCATCCCTATGCTAATACTGTAAACATTGTCAGTCCTTACTCATGAATACTTCCTGTCTTTATATTAGGTCTTTTACATTAATCATCAAGAATACTGTAAATTGTGCAGGGGATGATAGTCATAAGTCTTCTCTAACGATTACTTCTCCACTATCAGCTCTGGGGATCACAGTTGGCATTCTGATAGTTATTACAAAGGCAACACTGCTGTGATTCAGTTCAGTACATACATGAGCATTCATATGTGTTACTGGATGATTCTCACTATATATGAATGTTTGTCTTTTTCTGTTTGTCGGAGTGTGTATATGTCTTCATACATAGTTTTCTATAGGTATTTGTCTGTCTTCAAGTGTCATTCATAATGAATTTGTATGTGACTTTTTGTATCGGTATTTTCCCTGTGTGTATCTAACAATGTGTACTTGGCAGTGAATGTGCGTGTATGAGACTACATTACCATCTTTGTGCCTACATAAATATATATTTCCATTGTTTTTGTGTGTCTGTGTGTGGTCTGTCTGTCTGTCTGTCTTCTGTCTGTTTGTCTTTCAATGTGTGGATAAATTTTCTCTTTGCCAATGCTTCTGGCTTTGGTGATTGTACCTGTATGCTTTTTCTTGTATGTATTTAGGTATGTGTGCATTCCTGTTTATGTGGTTTCAGTGTTTTTGTATGGCTTTTTGGTGTTGTTTTCTGTGTATAGGAATCCAGGGAATGTTTCTATGTATATGTTTTGAAAAATTGTATGGAAGTATTTTGTATGTATTTTTGAATAGATGTAGGTCTCCTCTCTCTATCTCTCTCTATCTCTCTCTCTTATGTGTTTCTGTGTGTGTGAGTGTGTTGCATAACTGTGTTTGGTGTCTGCATGTAAGTCTAAGTATATGTTTCGCAGGTTCCTCTGAGGAAAGTAAAATTTGAAGATAATTATTATAATTTTATTTATTCATTTACTTTTGGTGATATTGCTCCCCTGGCCTCCTGCGATAATATTGCCATTAAGATAAAATCAGAATTTTTTTCTTCAGTAAAGAGCAAACACAATATAGGATGCTGCCTGTCTTACAGCTGAATGCGTTTCTGAAGAAGACCCAATTCACAAACCCTGTTGGGGATAGAGTGAATATGAACCAAAAAGAAGACCTTCAGGAAGAGTATGACATTTTCCAGATTTGGAATTTCCCACATGGTCTGAGAGTTAAGGAGAAGATAGGAACATATAGCCCATATTTTCCACAAGGTCAGCAGTTCCATGTGTTTGAAGAAATGGTAGAATTTTCCAAGGGAAACACACAGGTGGGTCTGACCAAACTGAACTCACAGTAGTAACACTGTCAAGTTGGATCATTCATGCTTCTTTGATACTTAATGTAACAAATTGTCATATTTTGAACCAATATCAAGCCTCCTACTTTATGCTTCTTCTTTTCTCCTTTTTGATGTGACACATAATTAACCCCTTGAGGAATTCCAACATGCATATAGTGCATTTTATCTTGTCCAAACCTGATTTTGGTTATAAATTTGAATGCAAACCAGATGTCAAAGTGACATTATATAATTTCCAGTAAAGGGACCAACATTCTCTTGTTAGCATACTGATTATCATACGGTGATTTCTTCCCTTGTGTTGAATCGTGAGCACAGATGTTGAAAAGTTGGGCTCTCTTAAGGATTAAGTAAATTAAAAATACATAAATCATGCATTCTTATTATTAATTTTGTTTAATAGTTTTAACAATGAGTTACTGAATTGTCAAAACTCTAACAATAAATTAATATTTTTAGGATGCATATTACATATTCTGTGAATTGTAACCTTGTTTTTTCTTTCTGTTTGCTTTTGTGCATATGTGTGCTTTCTCCTCATTCATGCTTACAACTGTTGCGACTGTGGTTCATATAGATAACAGAAGGGTTATTGAATCCCTAGGAAATGGAGAAAGTGTATTTTCTACACAGTGACTACTAGAAATCAAGTTTAAGACTTATTCATGAGCAAGAATTGTTGCCTACCACTGAGTGATGTCTGCAGCTCTGAATCATACACTGCAAAGTATTTTACCACTAGAGATACCTTGCTTGTTAAGACTAATTATTTCATAGTTCGTGCAAACTAATAAGGGTGTGTCTAGTTCTTCTCTTATTTGAAGCATTGTTAGTAAAAAATAGATTTTCAAGAAATTTGTAAATGAAATATCCCATTTTTATTATGGGCATTTTATAGGTCTGATGTTGGTGGTTTTAATGTATCCATTTCAAACTGCCTAGTACAAAGTTGGTTGATTTTAAAGACTGCAACTTCAGCAAAATCTTCAAACATAATCTGAAGCGATATCTCTAGTTACCTAGATAGTATGAGACATAGAGATTCGTTCTTTCCCCATGTAAGACTCAGGAAAAAGAAGATATATGCTGAAGGTGTATCTACTTATCTACTTATCCAGACATTGGGCAACAACGAAAGTGCATGTCTTTTCTCCCCACACCCTGATTGAGCATTGCAAAAACATTCACTGGAAGAACACTGGGTATTAAAGACAATTCAATCAGGGTTCTGGTTTCAAAAATGCAAATTAAAAAGCAGAACCAAACAGCAAACGAATATACAAGAAGATATCAAAGCAACATGACTCCAAATCTTACAATCACAAACTAAAAGGAGTGTATGGTCAATGACATACTGAATGAGGAAACAGAAGAATGATTATAAGAGGGTTGCAGAAAAATTAAAGAGTACACAAATCACTTCCTGGGGAGAAAAATGATATCAGAAAAACTTCCATACAATTAAACACAAAATTATCTTCTGACAAAGGATTTCTATGAAGGTAAAAATAATAAAAATTGTTAAAATTAAAATTATAAAGGTAAAGCAAAATAAAAAATCTCAGTTAAAATACTCAACTACAAAATGTTTTACGTTGAAGACAGGAGGGAAGACTTGAAGAACTGGACTAGGAATAGAAAATTCAAACTATGAAGAAAATAATAGAAAATGAATAGAAACACCTAGGAAATTAAGTCAATATGATTAAAGGTCAAATTTACAAAAAATTGGCCCAAGAGAAGGAAACGATAAATTCATCAACATTACATCCAGAAAAATTACATTGAAATGTATAAAACAGAGTATTATATATAAACAGACAGTCATTTAAATACCAAAGACTCAACATCAGAAAGAAGGATCCCTTGGTCTATTTTATTTAAAACTTGGATTTTACAGGACAGAAGTACCAGATATAAAATGGTCCATCAGGATAACAGATGATTCTACAGAGAATAATCTTAAAAGTGGAGATTCATGACATATTTCTAATACATAGAGACATATGCTGCCAACCCTGGCTACTACAACAAACAAAATTACTCCTAATTATAGAAGGAGACAGAAAAACGTTCAATAATGGAAACTATTACAAAATACTTTAAAAAACTATAAAATCACTGGAAGAACTCCTACAGTCTAAAAAGCATGATAAACACAAGAGGTAAAAGAACATACAGCTATCTCGGCAAAAACAGTCAAACAATAACTATTGTAACAGTATAAACTTTAGCAGTAACCAATACAGACAATAAATGACAAATAGATTTCGATAATAATTGAATGTCAATTGTCAAATTTCTAAAACACAATGCACAGAAAATAAAATTGGTTCAAAAAAATCAAACAAGCATTCCTTTGTTCTCTTCATGGGGAAAATATGTGAGAACATTTCTAAAACACTAGTAAAAGCTTTGCTATGAAGGGAAGATGAAAGAAATAAATCCAGATAGCAATATCATGGATGGACATGAATCTAGTTATTTTTGACTAAACACCTCCCAAGAGATATCAACAACAAAACAGAAAGATCAGTCTGTGCAACCAAGATGACTTAATTTTAAGGATGGAAACTTGCTTCAAGATATGGCAGGGTTAAGAGTAAAAGAACACAAGTAAACTCAAGGATAGAATTCAATTATTATCCACAATTTTGCAGAATGTAGTCATAACAAAGTCCAACTTCACTGAGATTGAAAAATAAACATAAGAGAAACAAAGCCTGACAGAATACAACAAAAACACATTGACATATTAACTTTTTCTGTAGAAAATATATTGACCACATTGTAACACATGGAGACAAAAATCAATGATTATCCACTAAAGTCAGATGGCGTCAGGTGTGTATTGTCCTGCTTGTCTATAATGCAAACTCTTTGAAGAAACAATCAGGGAATTATTCCTTTTTGAAATAAGCCTCAACTTACATGCAGAGATCAAGCCAGACAGTGATCTATAAGTACCCCTAACTTACCTGAAATGAGCAGAAAATGGATAATGGTATTCATTGTCTCCTCTCGTATTCAAAATATTGCATAAAATATTATCAAATTAAACAATAAATGAAAAGAAGAGGCATACAGTAGTGAAGGAATAAAAATTGTCATGGTCAAGGAAGTTTACACAAACCGATAGCTTCACACTGAAACTTTGCTTCAGCAAAAACACAAGCAGAAAAGGAAGCATTGTAGTTCTCCACACTTGTGGAGAACATGAGGTGATTCTGTGATTAGGTGATGCTCTTATTTTGGCGTAGAAGTTAACGCAAAACAAAAGATGCAAAGTGAACAAGCAAAATACAGGAACCTTCCAATGCAGCACATGGATGTCCTTCTCCAGGTTCATGGTAATCAAATATAATATATACATTTTTCGATTAGATTTAAACAGGTAACTTTTATTCAGGTTACCCACACATTCATAGTCTTTATTGGACTTTCCACATTAGGAAAGACTTTACTTTTCATGTCACTACATGTCAAGTCAGCACTTCCTCACGACAAAATACACTGGGTCTGCCCATTCAGCTCTTTGCTCATCACACTCTGTATGTCATTCTGCGCAGTAATATTTTATTGGAGTTAATGTTGTTGTCTGAGATTTTAGGAGATAGTTCCCTTGTTTCAGATGCCCACTAATCTTATTTTGCTATTCAGTTGTTGTGAGCAAGCAATGACCATAAGTAAATGAAGAGGGAATGGTTGATTTAGCTCAAGGGTGACAGACAACGGAAGACCAAGCAGGAATCTGGAGATTGCAGCCAAAGTACAGGCCCTGAAGGAACAGGGTAAATTGGCTTGCTCTCCTTGCATTTATCATAAAGCCCTGCTTAGGGACAACAGCACCCATTAACAATTAATAAAATGCTATGCACATAAGGTGACAGATTAGCCTGAAAAACAGGATTTTTATTTAAGCTTCTCTATGTCTTTTAAAAACTGTACTTGTCATGTGGTCATTCAGTTGTTGTGTATGAAAAGACCTCATTAGTATCTAAACATAAAGCATAATAAAGTTATGAGAGGAGTAGGTAAAACGTTTGCTATCTCCATGTGTCTGATTTTCCTTAGATGCCACGCTCTGTGTGTAGTGCTGATTGTGCTCCTGGCTTCAGAAAATTCTGGCAGGATGGAATGGCAGTCTGCTGTTTTAAATGCAGGCCCTGCCCAGAAAATGAAATCTCCAATAAAACAAGTGAGTATTGAGGCAGTAATAAATCCTTTATTTTGAACATTCCTTGCACCCTGACACTGGGATGCTGAAGAGGTCTGGAAGTGATGTGCACAAACACAATATACTATTTACCTAATCTGAGTTTTCGAAGAATAATTATCTCTCTCCTTGTGTGAACCTTCTCATGACTTGACCCATATCTTGACTCATTGTAAATTCATGGCAGGTTGCATTTTCTCAAAGAGACAGATTCTATAGTCAATGTGTAGCATTAGAGAATTTTACACAAGGAATTTCCATTGATTAATCTCTGCTAAAATTAGATGTAAATTATATTTGGGTCTTCAATCTGTCCAAATATTGTAATCTTTTTGCATGTACGTGTAGTGACATGAGTTCATTCATACTATTTTTGCAGAGGGGCCCATAGAAAAGAGAATAGGGCAATGAATCCACTTTACTATGTAATGTGCTGGAAATCAAATAAACATCCTCTGTCAAAGTTAGTTAAGAGAGAATATTATTACTGTTGAATTTTCAGGAACAGTTGATAGAACAAAAAGACTACTTGCAATTTCCAGAGAACTCTTATCAAAATTTTAACTATATTGCAAACTGAAGAAAGTGGCAAATATTTTTTACACATAATATGAAAATATGTTCAATATTTAATATGCTTGATGCAGTAATAACATCATAATATTAGCCAAAATTATTCAAACAATATTATCACCTATACACCCCATATTAGTTAAATTATTGTTTATTCTGGATTGCCTAAATAAAATGGTAGGGTAATGGTTTTTCACTGTTTTTTCTATCATTCTCTATATTGAAATGAAAGTTCGTAATGGATGTTTATGGCCAGTTAGTTGACTCTGATATTAAATCATGGCCGCTAACACAGATAATTTGAAATCATCTTCAGGACCCATGTCACGGAAGAAACTCCATTCAGTCTCACATGAAACATATCCCAAAGTAAATAAACCAAGTATCTTGAGCTGTTTAGGTGTAAAAACACATAAGAATAAGGAATATTTATGAAAACTTATCGAAATATCTTTATTACTACTTTCATTATGTATATGTATGTGAGGTTGGCGTTTAAGTGCAGATAAGAGACAGTGCTGAAGAGAGCAATCCAATGCCTGTGTTGTTAGTTTCACAAATTTGTGTGACTCTGGAATTTATAAGGAGAAGTGAATTCAGGTCTTCTGCAAGAGCAGTACCTTCTCTCATAGGTGAGCAATATTCCCAGACCATTTAAAAATTGACAAATTAGGCCGGGCAGTGGTGGCGCACTCTTTAATCCCAGCACTCGGATGGCAGAGGCAGGCAGATCTCTGTGAGTTAGAGGCCGAGCTGGACAGACGGCCTCCAAAACAATACAGAGAAGCCCTGTCTCACAAAAAAAATTGACAAACTAAAGTGCATAAAAACATTGTTCTAGATAATTTATTTTTGGTTTTTCAAGACAGGTTTGCTCAGTATTGTTTTGCAGGCTGACCTGGATCTTTCCCTGTAGGCCAGGCTGGTCTCAAATTCACAAGATCCACCTGCTCCTGCCTCCTGAGTGCTGGGATTAAAGCTGTGTGCTATCAATGACCGGCTCTAGATAAATTTCTTAAAATATTGAGTCCCACTATCACTGACTGAAATTATCCAGTGATTTAGAGCAACTACTATGTGGTTTTCTGCACTTACTACACTACTGACAACAACTTATAAATAGGGTGTTATTAATAAAAACAACACTCTGTATTAACACTCTGTCTTAAGGACTCGTGTTATCTGTCTAATGCTGTTTATCAGTATCTGCTTTACCATGGAGAACATACACAGAGTCTGGGTCTAGCAGAGATGAAAATTGGAGAAGGAGGAAGGTGTTGTATATTCCTAAAAGCAGCAGAATCAAGAAGTAGCGGCATTTTAATGCTAGGTCGGTACAGAATATTCTAATTTCAGAGGTAGGCTACAGATCCTCCTGGACAAGACTTGGGAGATTGCTGTGGTTACTGTCAGAAGAATACTAAACTAAGACTATATTTATGAAGATTTTTCTATTTTCAGTTCCCCAACATTATTCATACCTCACTTTCATCCTCCTAATTACCCCACATAATCCCAAAACATTCAAACTCATCAGATATTTTGATACTGATATATGATTATACACCCATGAATATATACACACCCATACAAACTGCTGATCTCATTTAAAGATGCTTTTATTTAAGTGTGTTTTGGCAAGAAATTTTGAAATAGATGATGTATTAGAGAGGTGTTCCCAATAGAAGACACAGTCATCATATCTCATAGGAAAAGAATTCATAGAAATAACAAAGACAAGACCTCAGGAAGTACTGAATCCATGGGATCTGAGAAATTTTTAATTATGTTTTTTTAGGTAAGAAACATTCTTGTTTCACATGTCAGTCCCAGCTCACTCTGCCCCCCCCCTGCCATCCCTACCAGGTCCGCCAGTCTCCCATCCAATCTCCACTGTGATCCCCAAGGAGTGTGAGACACTCCATGGTGGATCTCCAGTAACTGTCACTTAATCCAGGGCAGGGCCTAGGCCCTCCCACAAGAGTCCCGGCTGAGAGAGTCTATTGTATGCCAAGGATAAATACTACCCAAGGTCCCATAGGTTACCTAGGCCTCCTCACTGACACCCACATTCAGGGGGTCTGGGTCAGTCCCATGTTGTCTTCACATCCAGCAATCTGGAGTCTAAGAGCTCACCCTTGATCAGGTTAACTGTTTCTGTGGGTTATATCAGCCCAATCTTAACTCCTTTGTCCATCAGTTCTCTCTTTCTGACACTAGATTCCAGGAATTCAGTTCAGTGTTTGTCTGTGGGTATCTGCCTCTGCTTTCATCAATTGCTGGAGGAAGGTTCTGTTTCCTAGACTCTCTGGCAGTGGAATTGTATCCTGGCACTCCCCTTATTCATGTCTAAAATCCATTAATGAGTGAGTACAAGTTATTAATGAATTTAGCATTAGTGAATTCACCAATAGTCATTTCTTCATAGACCCCAGAATGTAGTAAAAAAATCTGTGCTTCTTGATATCATGTAACATTATTGCATCAATACAGCTACATAGACAAAAAATAATTGTACAGCGATAATGAACATTAGGAAATAGAAGCATTTCTATGATGCATGGTCCTTCAATGACATACTCAGCAACAAATTCAGACATTTCAATGGTTCTTTTGTACATGTAATTTAAATGCCCTGTCAATAAAATGTTGAAGGTGAACTAATGATATATTGCTCTCCTCCTCAGATGTGGATCAGTGTGTGAAGTGCCCAGATGACCAGTATGCGAACACAGAGCAGAAAGAGTGTATGCACAAAGCAGTGATATTTCTGTCCTATGAAGACCCTTTGGGGATGGCTCTTGCCTTAATGGCCTTGTGCTTCTCTGCATTCACAGCTCTCATTCTTGGAGTCTTTGTCAAGCATCATGACACTCCTGTTGTAAAGGCCAATAACCGGAAACTAAGTTACATCTTGCTCATCTCACTCTTCTTTTGTTTCCTCTGCCCTCTGCTCTACTTTGGCCGTCCAAACTCAGCTACATGCATCTTGCAGCAAATCACATTTGGAATCATATTCACTGTGGCTATTTCCACTGTGTTGGCCAAAACAGTTACTGTGCTTCTGGCTTTCAAAGTCACCACTCCTGGAAGAAGAATGAGATACTTCCTGGTTTCAGGAGGCCCTAACTACATCATTCCCATCTGTACTCTCATCCAAGTTATTATCAGTTCAGTCTGGTTACGAGTTTCTCCTCCCTCTGTTAGTGTTGATGCTCACTCTGAGCATGGCCACATCATCATTGTGTGCAGCAAGGGTTCAGTCACTGCCTTCTACTGTGTCCTGGGATACCTGGCCAGCCTGGCTCAGGCGAGCTTCACTGTGGCTTTCTTGTCCAGGAATCTTCCTAACACATTCAATGAAGCCAAGTTCATGACATTCAGCATGCTGTTGTTCTGCTGTGTCTGGATCACTTTCCTCCCTGTGTACCATAGTACAAAGGGTAAGGTCATGGTAGCTGTGGAAATTCTCTCCATCTTGGCTTCCAGTGCTGGGATGCTGGGATGCATCTTTGTTCCCAAGTGCTACATAATATTGGTAAGACCATCAAGAAAAATCTCTTCTAAATATCAGTGAAAAATCACCTTCCAGAACTGATGCTTCATTGATTCTAACTCACAAATATATAGTTAGCTCGTGTCCACGAATATTCAATTACAATTCAAGATTTATCTCTTTTAGAAGGTCTCTTATTGTTTCCTCTAATGATGTAGCCTTTCAGTATCATGTCTACGACTAAATCATCTCCATATTCTTTCACTCAGTTACTGATTTCATAAGACATAATCATTGTAGTACTATGCTGCAGTGCGGAGATTGTCTTTTCTGCTTTAAAATACAAAACTGCTCAAAATATATGCTATGTTCTTTTTTAAATATCTGTGTAAATGTATATATTTTATGGCAGTGCAGTGGTAAAATCAAAATACAAGATGTTTTTGAGACATCTAGCTTAGTTAGCAGACACATTTAAAACAATATTCACACCTGTGGGGGGAGGAAAGAAGATCATGGTATTTCCAATGATTTAGAAAAGTATGCAATGGAAGAGAAGCGACGTTCTTGATAATAAGATAGAACTTTTACAGAAGGCAGATTGATGCTTTAGCAGTTAATAGCATGTGCTGTTCTTGTAGGAGATATTAATCAATAACCATCATCAAAATTTTCTTAAGGACTCCATGGAGCAATATACCCAAAGGATCCAATATACTCTTCAAATTTGCCTGAACTCATATGTGCATGTAAACACACACACACACACACACACACACACACCAAAAATTAACAAATATTAAAGACTCTGATTTGTGTTTGAACTTTTCAAATTTCTCTTAAGATATCAGAATTAGAAATAATCTACAGATTAAAATGGAATTTAGTAGGAATTCTGGAATTAGAAATATTATTTACACAATGGAGTACTATTCAGCAGAAAAACAATGGAATCCTGAAATTTGCAGGCAAATGGATGGCACTAGAAGAAACCATCCTGAGTGAGGTAACCCAGTCACAAAAAGAGAAACATGACATGTACTCTCTCATATATGGATTTTCCACATAGATCTGGGGAGTGCCATCCTACAATACCATGGCCAGAGAGTCTGGGAAACAGAACCTTCATTCAATGACTCATGGAAGCAAAGGCAGACTCCCACAGCTAAACAATGAGCTGAACTCTAGAAATCCAGCGACAGAGAGGGAGGTCTGATGAGCAAAGTGGCTAAGACGGTGCTGGTTTAACCCCCAGAAACAGCTGACCTGACAAGGGTTAGCTCTTGAATCCCAGACTTATCAAGACCGCCTGGATGCAGGTGTCAGTGAGCAGGCCTAGGTAATCTATTAGACCTTGGATAGTAGATCAGAATTTATCCCGGCTATACAAATGGACTTTGGGCACCCATCCAACAATGAGAGATGCACTCTCACCCTGGACTCTTGGGGGAGGGCCTAGGCTCTGCCCTGGATGAAATGACAGGCTATGGACACCTCTATGGAGGTCTTCTCCCTCCCTGGGGAAATGAGGGGATATTTTTTCATGGGGTTGGAGTGAGGGTATGCAAGGAGGGGAGGGAAAGGGAGAGGGACCTGGAATTGACATGTGAAGCAACCTTGTTTCTAATTTAAATTTAAATTTAAAAATAAAATATAAAAAATTGAATTTAGAAGGGATGCCTGGTCTCTCACTCATCAGTGAGGGGCAAAGCATTCCCCCTTGTTTAGGTCAGCTGTCTCTGTGGGTTTTGCCAGCCACGTCTTGAGTATGTCGATCATTTCTTCTCTTTGCAACTGGGTTCCAGGAGTTCAGTTCGGTTTTTAGCTGTGGGTGTCTGCCTCTGCTTCTGTCAGCCATTGGTTGAGGGTTAACTCGCCCTCCTGAACCTGGTTGTCAGAGAAGAGGGCTCAATAATCTGCAGGACCTTAGAGAGTAGATAAGCATTCATTCTTTGCATACAAGTGGACTCTGAGAGTCCCTTCCATATGGAGGGATGCTCTCTCAGCCTGGACGCATAGAGCAGGACCTAGGCCCTGCCCAGGATTATATGAAAGACTTCGAAAATCCATCAAGGAAGGCATTACCCTCCCTGGGGAGCAGAGGGGAGATGGAGAGGGGTGGAGGTTTAGGAGGAATGAAGGGCTGGGGGAGGAGTAGAAGGAGAGGGAACTAAGGTTAACGTGAAAATCTATTTAAATTAATAGTAAAAATGATTTAATAAGTCCAAAAAGAGAAGAGATGTCTGTGTCTTTTTTATACAGTTGACACAAGAAACTTCTAATCTTAGAGTTCCATAAGATGCACAGGTATAGAACTGATGAGGAAAGAACAGCTTGTTGTATTGCTGTCTTGTGGTAATTATCGTTTTACATGAAACTGAACATCAAAATTCTTTTATAATTTGGGAACACATTAATTTTTAGTTTAGGTGTTGAGTTTTAATTTTTAATTATAATGAAGTACATGAGGCTGGAACAGTTTTAAAGAAACTAAGCTTTCTGGAATAACAAATCAAAACTACATTAACAATCAATTATTCTACTGAAAAGAGTTACCTTCTGTGGCTCCAAAGGACGCTGTAACGATAATCAACACAATTACTGAAAGTAAAACTAAGTATTTATTGTAGAAATTACTCACAAGATACCAAACAAGAAACCCAGATGAGCCAAGTAGTTTTCCGTTGCCGAACTGGAAGCCGAACTCCGGGAAAAGAGACCGAGACTTCCTGTGTGCTGTCTTTTATGCCTTCCCTCGTAATGCCCCCTAGGCATGCCCAAAAGTGGGCCTGTCTGGTGACGTAGTTCACCGCATACATACGTATACATCTTTACGTCCGGCCGTGTACGTCTTTAATCATGCCTAAAGTGGATGTGGTTAGCGGTGTGGTAAACCGCCCCTTTATTACCTCATCTGTATGTGCTTCTAGTAAGTCACATGGTTAATGGTGGCATACAGACTTCCTCCTACAATTCCCCTTTTAGTCTACAAAGGACAACTAACTTGTGTTCATGAACAAAATGTATCAAACATCTATTCTATCCAAACCTAAACTTATCTGAAAGAAACACCCAAATCTGAACACCTCCTTCCAATCCCAATCTAAAATAATTGAAAACTAACACTAGATGAGCTAAATATTGAACTTTGGACTCACAAGGATGGGATGGATGATATTTTCTTTAAATCTTGCTAAAATATTGTAACTATATTCTTACTTGATAACTGTTCTGTTATATATAATTTGACTATGTTAAAGTTAAGACCTTCCTTTTTGTTTAAACAGAAAAGAGGAGATGATGGGGGAAGTCCTGTACATTTGTTAATAAAGCACTGTTGGCCAATAGGAATCTAGATAGGTGGGACTAGGAGTCCAGGAGGATTCTGGGAAAGAGAAACACAGAAATTCAAGATGTAGCCGCCATGGGGTAGGAAGTCCAGAACGTCTCCGGTAAGAGAAATACATAGATTTACAATTATGGGGTAAATACTTAAGTCAGAGCTAGCCAGTAAGAAACAAGCAAGGCCAACAGCTTCATAATTAATCTAGCGTCTTGTGTGTTATTTGGGGACTACAATGCGGCAGAGCCCAGGCGACTGGCGGGTGATAAACCAAAGCGGCTAGCAAGGAAAAAGCTTCCCTTTACAACCTTCAAAAAGTGAGTGACAATTGATGGACAGGTACAGTGGGAAGACAGATGCCATATGAATTTATTGGGAGTCTAACCTAAAGTCACCCCATGGAAATTATACTGTGGTGCTTCAATCAGTAAAATAGAATTGACATATGCTCCATCTACAGTTCTTCTGCAGCATTTTGAAATCAACATAGCATAGAGACATCTGTTCATCAAAAGGTTACTCAGAACACCAAAGATATGGAAGCAGGCAACTTACTTGAAAATAGATGAGTAAATAAAGAAACAAATCAGCTAAATCAAGGTGATACAATTCCATGTATTTAGAATATAATTACCTCTTACAGTGCATTTTTAGAAATTTACTCATGTTTCCTTTCTGATTTGTATACACAGGTATTCATACTCGGGGTCATTTGGAATTTGGTACTTATCAGTGTGTGTGTGTGTGTGTGTGTGTACATGTGTAATAGTCACACTGTAACTTTGGAGGTCGCAAGAGACTTCCACATATCCTGGCAATGTGTTTTGTGTTTTACCCACTCTGACAGGAGTAAAGTGGTATCTCAGAGATATTCAATTTGCATTTTGCTGAATGCTAAGGATGCTGAGCACTACTTAAATGTCTGTCAGCCATCTTAGACTCCCCTATGAGAATTCTCTATTTAGTACTGTACCACACTTTATAATTGGTTCTTTTGGTGTTTTGGAAACATGCTCCTTGAGTTCATTGTAAATTTTGGAGATCAGCCCTCTGTAAGATGTATGGTTGCTGAATATCTTTTCCCGTTCCGTGGGCTTCCTGTTTGTCTTATTGACTCTGTCCTTTGCCTTACAGAAGCTTCTCAGTTTCAGGAGGTCCCATTCATTAATTGTCAATCTTAGTGTCTGTGCTACTGGTGTTATGTTCAGGAAGTTGTCCCCTGTACCAATACATTCTGCTTTCTCTTCTAAGAGGTTCACTGTGGTTGGATTAATGTTGGCGTCTTTGATCCATTTGGACTTATGTTTTGTGCATGACTATAGACATGGCTCTATGTGCAGTCTTCCACATGCAAGCCTCCAGTTTTGTCAGTACCATTTGTTGAAGATGCTTTCTTTTTTGCATTGTATAATTTTCATTTCTGGATGAAAAAAAAAGTTGTTCATAGGTGTGTGAGTTAATATCATGGTTTTCAATTTGATTACATTGGTCTACCTGTCTACTTTTGGCCAATAACAAACTATTTTCAGGACTATAGCTCTACGAGTCCAAAGCTAAGTGTAATAGGTATAGAAGAAGGTGAAGAAGCCCATTTCAAAGGAGCAGAAAGTGTAATTAATAAAATAATACAAGAAAAATTTTCCTAACCCAATGTAGGGTACACCTATGAAAGTAACATAAGCTTATAGTACATCAAATAGATTGGACCTAAAACAAGATCATTTGTTAAATAATAAATAAAACTACAAACATACAGAATAAAGAAAGAATATTAAAAGCAGCAAGGAAAAAGCCCAAGTAACATATAAATGCATATCTATCAGAATTACACTTGACTTCTCAATCGAAATTCTAAAAGCCAAAAGGTCCTGGATAGATATTCTACAAACACTAAAGCACCATGTATACCACCCCAGACTACTATACACAGTAAATCATTCAATCACTGTAAATGGAGAAAACAAGATATTTGATAACATACCAGATTATACAACACATATCCAAAAATCCAGATGTACACAAAATACTGGAAGGAAAACTTCAACTCAAGGAAGTTAAATACACTGACAAAAACATAGGCAATAGATAATCCCACATTACCAAAAGGCAAAATGGAATATGGGAGCCAAAACACAATACCACTACCAAAACAACTTTAAAATAAACAAAAATTAACAATCAATGATCAGTAATACCAGACGGGCATTAATGGCACACGCCTTTAATCCCAGCATTCAGGAGGCAGAGGAAAGTGAATCGCTGTGAGTTTTGAGAGCAGCCTCTTCTAGAGAGAGAGTTCCAGGATAGCCTCCAAAACAATTCAGGGAAACAATTCTCTCAAAATAACAAAAAATAATAATAATCATTAATATACCTGAACACCGATGGTCTTAATGCAGCTACAAAAATCCCAGGATGACAGAATGGATACAAAGACAGAAGTCGCTCTTCTGCTACATACAAGAGTCATACCTTAAGTTCAAATACAGACAGTTACCTAAGAATAAAGGGTTGGGAAAAGATTTTCCAATCAAATGCAACGAAAAACAAATGGTTGCACATATCCTAATATCTAACAAATTACACATGAAACTAAAATTAATCA
This sequence comes from Mesocricetus auratus, assembly GCF_017639785.1. Classification (NCBI taxonomy): domain Eukaryota; kingdom Metazoa; phylum Chordata; class Mammalia; order Rodentia; family Cricetidae; genus Mesocricetus; species Mesocricetus auratus. Next base: position 5,207,884 of record NW_024429215.1, read on the forward strand.
AAAGAGATGAAGAAGAGCATGTCTTAGAAATTTCAGGAAAAAAACCCATCAAGATGAAATATCAATTCTTAACATCTTTACCCCAAACAAAAAGGCACCAGCATTCATAAAAGAAACATTACTAAAATTGATATGACACATGAACACACACATGCTTACAATGGGAGACATCACCACTCTACTTGCACCACTAGACAGAAATACCAGCCAGAAAATTAACAAAGAAACAGAGGAAATAACCAAAGTTATGAACCACTTGGCGTTAACAGACATCTATAGAATATTCCATCCAAACCATAAAGAATACAATTTCTTCTCAGAACCACATGGAACCTTCTCTAAAATTGGCCATATACACAGCAACAAAGCAAACCTCGACAGATGCAAAAATTTGAAAGAACCCCTGTATCTTATTGGATCACCATGGTTTAACTTTAGAATTCAACAACAAAAATTGCAGAAAGATTGCAAGCTCTTGGAAATTGAAAAATACACAATCGAATCAATCCTATGTCAAGGAAGAAATAAAGAAATTAAAGACTTCCTACAATATAACGAAAATGAAGGCACAAATAGCCAAACCTGTGGGAAACTTTGAAAGCAGCGAAGTGGAATTTTCAAAGCAATGAATGCCCACATGAGGATACTAAAGAAAGTTCACAAGAGAGAATTAACAACATACGGGAAAGCTCAAGAACAAAAAGGACCAAACACATCCAGGAGGAGTAGATACCAGGAAATATTCAAATTGAGAATGAAATCAATACAGTAGAAACAAAGAAAACAAAACAAAGAGTCAATAAAGAAAAGAGTTCATTGTATGTGAACATCGACAGGATAGACAAAACTTCATCCAAACTAACCAAAAGGCAGAGAGCAATTATGCAAATTAACAAGAATAGAAATAAAAAGTTGGGCATAACAAGGGACACTGAAAAAATCCCCAAAATCATCAGGTCCTACTTTGAAAACCTGTACCCTTGGAATGCAGCATAGAACAGAATCAGGGAACCTGCCTGTAGGTGTCAGGTAGCAGGCCTGGACTATCTATAGGGTGTCTGATAAAGGAACAGCATTCATACGCAGTTTACAAACGGTACTTGGGAGCCCATTACCCATAGAGTGGTACTCTCTCAGCCTAGACACAGAGGGGAGCGCATAGGCCCTGCACCAAATGATGGGACAGACTTTGAAGATTCACCATAAAAACCCTCAACATTTCTTTGAAGCAGAAGCAGGATAGGATGAAGTTGGTTGGGGGTATGGGAGAATGGGAAAGAAAGGGAACATGGGATTCATATATAAAATCAGATTGTTTTAAATTAAAATTAAGAAAAATCACTCCTTTCAGCTATGCTGACAGCAACACACTGCTTTAATTTAGGCTAGTCCTACTGACTGTTAACAGCTTTCCTATTCAGGTGTCTTAATTCTCTGGCTTCTCCAACATCTACAGTTTCCAAGGCAATGTAGGCTTGTTATCATTACACACATGAGGCACGTCAATGGGAATAAAAAAAAGATCTATGTACTGTGAGATTATGTGATTTTGTTTGCCTGTCCCTTACATGGACATGCACGTCCATAGACCTTTAAGGATTACAAAGCAAGAGGCTTTTGTTTACTGTCAAGTTTGCTTAGTGTTGTGTATGCTTATTGTATCTTCATACATATTTCCTTCTTTTAGGTTGGGAAACATTACTTATCTATTTTGGTTGAATGTATTTTCTATGATTTGCATCTGGTATTCTTCTTTTTCTATCCCTATTATTCTTAGATTTGGTCTTTTCATGCTGTCCCATATTACAAGACATTTTGGATTATTATTCTTTAGTATTTTCTTTCACTGATGAAACTATTTCCCTACCTTGTACAAGTTCAACACCTGAATTTCTTCCATCTCTTACATTGTATTGAATATGCTTACATCTGTAGTTCCTGTTCACTTACTTAGATTTTACATTTCCAGATGTCTTCCATTTACATATTTTCTCTTGCCTCTTTTTCAGTTGTCAAATCGTAAACTTATTTGATTGGTTTTTCTTGGTTTTCATGGATTTCTTGAAGAGATTTATTGATTTCATTCCGTTATTTCTTTGACTACCCTTCAGTTTTTAAGGGAAATCTTCATTTCTTTTTTAAGGGCCTCCATCATCTTGACCAAGTTAATTTTGTTTTCCTCTGCCTCTTCTTCAATTGGATGTTCAGGTCATCCTGACATACTATTACTGTGTTCTGGCATTAGCACTTTAGGAAAACAACTTCTTATCAAGGAAGATGAAAATATTAACTGGGGTTAACTTGTGTTTATAATATTCACTCATTAATTCATGAATTAAAAGCTGAGGTTGGGTTTAAATGGATACTGATCACAGTCACTCTCCTTCTAAAGAGAAAAAAGGAGATTGTGATACAGAAATGAATACTTTGTGTTGGTATGGATTATGATTTATCAATACAAATTTAAGGTCAATTTTGTTATAGGTATTTTCTATTGTTTAGATATTATATTTAGACAGATCGTTTAAAATGCAACCTATAATTAAATATAGATGATGTATAGTCAAATAAAACTTATAGTTGTGACTGTTAGCTTTTCCAGATATACAGAGATATATTTCAAAAGGATATATATTATTAAACATTTCAAGACCTGCTGAATATGGCATTTTAAAAGGTTTATAGTTTTTTTTACAATGAGAAAAAACTGTTCTTGGCAACATCAATTACTTCACAAAGGAAAATGGGCATAAAGAAACTCGATCTGAAGTTTGCCATCAACATGGCAAGACTAGCCATTTGGGTGAAAAATCTCCTGCCTGGAATGTTTGACTGTATGCTGTCCAAAAAAGTACACATGGAATGCACAAAAAAGTTGCTGCTGAATTTGACAAATCAAGATGGGACAATCCATCATGGTTCCTGCTTCATTGTAAGTCTGCTGTAGACTCTTGGCCTAAAGGCTGTAGTTGGATGCCCCAACATTACAGAAGAACTTTGTGTGACTGTGCAGGCAGCGAACTATCCCAGTCAATACTAGAGTTAATATGTCATCCTTCAAAGGTATTTGATGGAGTTGACGACAGATAGAGTTATGGTTTACCTTAGGTATGATAAAATATAAGTTACATACAAGAGTCACAAAATTAGGATAGATGACAGAATATTTGCTTAGAAATTTGCCAAACGTTAATAGAGTAAATATTGTTAACTATTGTATTTGATAAATTTTTGAGATATATGTATATATATAATTTACTACATTAAAGTTCAAACAATTCCTTTTATTTAGACAGAAGAGAGAAAATGAAAGGGCATGTCCTTATTTACATATGTTTCTCTTACTGGTTGATGAATAAAACAATATTTGGCAGTACCACTTGCAGATATTGTCTGGCCTCCTTCTGCCAGCATACATTTTACTCTACCATAGTAGCACTTATAAATAATTGAGGACCAAAAAGAGAAACATCATATTTTTCTGTGGTTGTTAGCCATCAAAAAAATGATAACAAATTTATTACCTATAGCCTTGTAGAGGTTAGCTATGGTATGAGGGCCTAGGGGTTATATGGATGTGAAAATTGGTAGTACTTATATTACAGTGCTGACCTGTCCTTGAGGTTCTGGCATGTTACACACTCATCCGCAGCCACTAAAAGCACCCACGTGTGCATATTCACTGTGTTTCCCTTTAAAAGGGCCTTGACCTTCTCATCCTTTGAATTTCTCTCTCTCTCGCTCTGTCTCTCTCTCTCTCTGCTCTCTCTCTCTCTCTCTCTCTCTCTCTCTCTCTCTCTTCCTCTTTCTCTGTCTGTCTGTCTTTGTTTTTTTTAATTTTTAAAATTTATTTTATTTTTTATCATTTTTTATTTTAATTTTAAATAGCTTGTTTTACATGTCAATCCCAGTTCCCTCTCCCTCCCCTCCTCCCGCACTCCCCCCCCCGCAGCCTCCCATCCTATTGCCAATTCCTTCCACCTAGGGGATATCTAGAGTCTGTCATTTCACTCCGGGTAGGGTCCAGGCACTCCCCTACGAGTCCAGGCTGAGAGAGCCTCCCTCTCTGTGCTATGGACACACGGTGACTGTATTCCAGGGATTCACACTGATCCACTGCTCAGGGCCCCATAGGTTGCCCAGGCCTTCTCACTGACACTCACATTTGGGGGGTTCCAGATCAGTCCCATGCTGGCCTCCCCGATGTCGGTCTGGGGTCCAAGAGCTCTCCCCTGTTCAGATCAGCTGTCTCTGCTGGTTTTGCCAGCCCATTCTTTGCCAATTTACTCATCACCCCTCTCTCTCTGTGACTGGGTTCCTATGGTTCAGGTCAGTGTTTAACTGTGGGGGTTTGCCTCTGCTTCCATCAGTCACTGGATGAAAGCTCCAGGAGGGGTTATAGACATCAAGTTCATTATCACGAATGGGCATTCGAGGTGGTCCCTTCACTATTGCTTAGCTTGCCAATTGGTGTTATCCCTTTACATCACTAGAGGTCACTCTGCTGCCTGATCTGTCTTCTAACCTATGATTCCCTCTTCCCCCTATTCTACCCCCACCCACTCAACTTCCTGTTCCCTCATGATCTACTCTCTCTTCCTCTTCCTCTTCTCCCCCTTTCTTCTTCCCAGTTCCCACTGCCCCCCACCCCTCGCCGTGTTCCCCATCCATTCAGAGGATCTTGTCTCAATCCTCTTCTCTTGGGTACTATGCATATATACATATGTTTTAGGTTCTTTCCTGTTTCCCAGACTCTCTATCAGTGGAAGTGCAGACTGGCACTATCCTGATCCATGTCTAAAAACCATATATGAGTGAGTACATACCATGTTTGTCTTTTTTGAGACGGGGTTACCTCACTCAGGATGGTTTCTTCCAGTGCTATCCATTTCCCTGCGAATTTCAAGATTCCATTGTTTTTTTCTGCTGAGTAATACTCCATCCTGTAAATGTACCACATTTTCTCTATCCACTATTCAGTTGAGGGGCATCTAGGTTGCTTCCAGGTTCTGGCAATTACAAATAATGCTGCTATGAACATAGTGGAGCAGATGCCCTTGTTATATGAATTTGCCTCATTTGTATATATGCCTAAGAGTGGAATTGCTGGGTCTTGTGGTAGATTAATTCCCATTTTCCTGAGGAATCTCCATACTGCTTTCCAAAGAGGCTGTACGAGTTGGCACTCCCACCAGCAGTGGAGTAGAGTTCCCCTCTCTCCACATCCTCTCCAGCATAAATTGTCTTCGGTGTTTTTGATTTTAGCCATTCTGACAGGAGTAAGATGGTATCTCAGAGTTGTTTTGATTTGCATTTCCCTGATGGCTAAGGAAGTTGAGCACTTTCTTAAGTGTCTCTTGGCCATTTTAGCCTCCTCTCTTGAGAATTCTCTATTTAGTTCTGTACCCCACGTTTTAATTGGATCCTTTGGTGTTTTGGAGACTTGCTTCTTGAATTCTTTGTAAATTGTGGAGATTAGCCCTCTCAGATGTAGGGTTAGTGAATATCTTTTCCCATTCTGTGGACTGCCTTTTTGTCTTGTTGACTGTGTCCTTTGTCTTACAGAAGCTTTTTAGTTTCAGGAGGTCCCATTTGTTAATTGTTGATCTCAGTGTCTGTGCCACTGGGGTTATGTTTAGGAAGTGGTCTCCTGTACCAACTCGTTGAAGAGTATCTCCCACTTTCTCTTCTAAAAGTTTCAGTGTGACTGGATTTATGTTTAGATCTTTGATCCATTTGGACTTAAGTTTTGTACAAGACGATAAACATGGATCTATCTACAGTCTTCTGCATACCAGTACCCAGTTATGCCAGCACCATTTGTTGAAGATGCTTTCTTTTTTCTATTGTACAGTTTTAACTTCTTTGTCAAAAATCAAGTGTTCATAGGGATGTGGGTTAAAATTAGGGTTTTCAATTCGGTTCCATTGGTCTACCTGCCTATTTTTGTGCCAATACCAAGCTGTTTTCTTTCTTTTTTCTTCTTTCCTTTCTATCTCTCACTTTTTATAATCCCCTTTCTAATAAAAATCTGCTCTACTTGAACCCTGCCAAACAGCATCTTCTCTCACTCGAGCTGGTTTTCTTAAATTACAACACCTGAGGTTGGGCAATAGAATATATTTTATGAGTGGACACTGAGTGTTTGTAGTTTGGAATAGGAGTATCTTGTTGGTTATGGGAGGAGAAAAAAGATTGAATAGAGAAATTTGAAGAATGACAAGTAAAACTGATGGGTATTTTGGTGTGGTAGGAATACTTAGAGCAGGCGATGCTTCCTGAAATACATGAAGGTGATATAACTGAATTCTCAAATAGAGAGGTATACAGTTTCAAGTGGTCATATGCAATCACCAAATTAAAGTTCCTGTAACAGGACTGCTGTCATTTCTTTTTAATTATAATCAAAGTGTTCCTGAGAAAATTCTTAAACAATCCAGCCTGCTGTGAAGACAATTGATTCCTCTCCACGAACTGACAGAAAGGCCCTATTGCTGAATACTATACCTACAGAATTCATTAACATATAAAGATCAAGCTGTTACCTACTTAAGAACTTTACCTACATGTTCTAGTGTCATTAGTATAGAAAGATATTCTTCAGTTTATCAAAAAACAAACATTACCGACAGAGCCGCAAAACATTAAATGTACAATCATTCCTCATTACAAGAATTCTATGACACTGGCAGCACAAATTTATGGGAGTAATCAACCAATGTGTAATTTGACGTAAGTCTCACTCCAAAAGATAGAAGCCTTATTTGGCACTCCTAAGAGGACACATTGCTGAGTACCTAGCCAAGAGACATAGGGTAAAACCAGATACTCATGTTCCAAAAGAAATACTCTGATAAAATTACTCTTAAGGATATTATAATATACTCACGGATCAGAAAGTTATTGTGCCATCACCAGAAAGTCTTCCTCTCCTTTAGCCAATGGGAACAAACACAGAGACGCACAGTCAGATATTATGTGGAGAGATTAAGAGACCTGAAGACACACACCTTTAAGTGGGAGGTAACTATAATAGTCCTCCCCTCAGAGATCAAGGAACCATTCAGAAGTGGAGCCAGTAGAAATGAGGAAACCAAAGGGCATGTATGACACCAGGAGAAAAAGACCTTCTAATGAACAAAACTCATGTGAACACAAATAGGCTGGAATAAATCACTGGATCTACATTGGTCTAAATCACATCCTTGGAATATGCATTATAGCTTACAGATTAATGTTTTATGGCATTTCTTCATCTGTGAATGAGTGTACATATTTTCTTGTGCTTCTCTTGGGGTTCTTTTCCTCATGTTGCTTTGCCTTGTCCATCTTTGAGGTAGTAGGTTTTCTTTTATATTATTATATTTTATTTTTTAGGAGTCTCTATGCTGAGAGAGCTTCCCTCCATGTGGAATGGGCTCCCAAATTTCATTCATAAGTGGGTAAACACTGATCTACTCTTCAAGGCTCCAGAGAATGCTGAGGCCTCCTCACTGACCTAGGCCCTGCTCCAGATGAAATGACAAACTCTGGAGATCCTACATGGTGGGTGTCACCCTCCCTGGGGAATGGTTTGAGGATTGGGTAGGAGGCTGGGGGAGCTGGTGGAGTGGCAAGGGTGGAGGGGAGGGAGAGGGAGTTGGGGTTGACATGTGAAGCACGCATGTTTCTAATTTAAATAAAAATATATTGAAAAAGGCTCTATGAGAAATATATCTAAAAGATTTTCCTTTGTTTGAAAGTGAGTAATCAGTAATTCTTTCTTTTCATAGGTTTATTCATATTACATTTGAGTTCATAGAGGTAAGAGTAGGTAGTTGGATTCTCTAGAACTTAAATTACGAATAGTTATGGACGTCGATATGGGTTCTGGGAATAGAACCCAGGTCCTCAGGAAGAGCAGTCAAGGTTCTTGTCCACTGGGGCCATGACTTAATCCCCATTAATCCATATCTTTAAATGCAGTATTATATTTTAACTTTCCTATTTTCAAATTATACAAACCTTGTGAGTATGAAATTGCATCCAGGTGACTTAGATATGAAAAAATGGGAATCATCATTTTATGACAGTCCTACAAATGAATGAGAATGAATAACACAAAACCTTGAGAAAAATTAATGAGCATGTTGGAATTTTGGGGAATCCCTTACATGTTTAGTGTGAGTAGAAAATGAGGCAGCTAGTTTTGCAGGCAGTACACAGATGCCTTTGTAAATAAAACGACAGCTATGTTAGGGTCCATCCACATTTCTAAGGGATTTTCTGAAGTTACATAAGACAGGATAGCACATAGAAACTTGCCTGTCCAGGTTTGTTGCAGCCTCATTCAGAATAGTAATGATATGAAATCACCTTCGATTCTTGCCAACATATGAGCAAATGTAGAAAATATAACATTGAAATTTTTATTTCACTTCACATACAAATAGTGATTATTTCTATTTACAAACTATTAGAATTTTCAGAGTTTTTTCAACAAATTGTCTCACTTAAATGTATACACAGTGATTTTTCACTGTCAGTATCCAGTTACATAGAGGATTAAGAGGATTAAGTACAGTTGGTATGTAATTCATAATGTATTGATGCTAAAGATGAAGCTAAATGATTAATGCTACTAGGCCCATGGTTCAATTACATAAAATAAAAGTCAGATGAAAGGCGTGCCAAATTTATATGTATATGTTAAGTGGCCCTCAGCCTGGAAGAATTAAATGATATCTTTAGAGGAATAGGGGATGAAACAGGACATAATCATGTTAAACTCAAGAGCCCGCTTTGGGAAATTAAGACTTTTTACCAACTCAGAATGAAACAGTGTGTGTCTGTTGGTCTTTTAGTCGGTTTGCCCATTGCTCTTTCTGTCTGCCTTTATCATTCTCACTACCAATCTCCCTCTCATGGTGTGTGTGTGTGTGTGTGTGTGTGTGTGTGTATCCTGCGTGTGCCTGTGTGGTGTATGTATGAGACATACAAATATTTTAGATCAAAAACAGGTATTTTTGAGCATTTGACATAATTGGGGGAAGCAAATCGTGGGAAAATACATAACAAAATATCATCAGTACACTCTACTCCCAACGGTTAAGATTCTAAAAAGCAAAATAGAGTAGTTGACTGTGACAATGGGAATATGATTTTACACATTCGACATAGGGTCATTGCACAGTTAGTATTTATTACTAAGACCATTAGCACAAGTCTTTTTTAAGTAACTCCTGGAATGTAAATTAGCAAAACAATACAAGAAATTAAACATAAAGTATTAGAATTTTCTCATCACAAAGCGTCTGTGATAACTGAGGGTGAGAAAGGCAGATTCTTGTTTGGAACTCAAATTCTAAGTTTTTTCTCTCATAAATAATGGTGGCTTGGAAGGCAGAGTGATAGACCTGGTGCAGAATTAAATAAGGCATTTTCTCTCTGAATATTTTTCAATTTTAAAAAATCAACATTGAACATGGAAATGAATTGCAATTCTCTAATGAGATGGATGACTGATGCTCCACAAATTAGTCTCACTAGTAATGACAGGGAGTTTTTAATGTAATGAGCCATGTGTAACCATGTATTCTGACTTGTGTGTCCTTCCCTGTAGATCATCTCAGAAAATACAGTCAACTTGTTTTTCATAGTGTTACCATAAAGTGAGATAGTCTTGGGACCAAATTTTCTAAAAATGTGTTCCTCCAAGGGACATTATAACCACAAACATGAGTGATATCATGGAATGAGAGACTGAACTATCCCCTTATACGTGTATCAGCCCATGTTTTTCATATGCACTGTGCACCCAGATGCAGAGCCCCAGGGAAGACAGTGTCCAATATTTCTCCAGGGGTTAAGAAACACCTGGGAGAAAAAGGAAGCACAGATTCGAAAATAGCCTCTCATTTGCCCAAGAAATAAAGGCAAGTAGTCAAACTGGGTATGCGATTAATATGCTTCTCCACATGACACTTCACAATTCATGCTGCCCTGGTGTAGCACAGCACAGAGATGTTCATTGTCATTTCCCTCTTGCTGCTTCTGAACATTCCAATCTACATGGCCACTTTTATGCATCCCAGGTGCTTTTGGAAAATGAAGCAGAGTGAAGACAAGGATGGTGACTTGACGAAAAGTTGTGCCTTCTCACCCAGAGAAGTTCAATGGCAAGTGGATAAAGAGTATTTCAAACAATTTTTGAATATACAGTAAGTGCTTTGCATTTTTCCACGTATATATCATCATTAATGTTTTGAGATGGGTCTTGAAACTTCTGTCCTCTTCTCTGAACTTACAGACTAACAACTCCAAGTTCTTTTAGAGACTCGTTGCTATTTTACAGGGTTTTTGCCATGTGTGTATTCTGTTTTTCTTCCAGTTAGTTTCCCACTTACTAGGCTCGAAATAGAAACAAGGAAGCAGTCTCTATCCTGATGCATCACAAAGAGGCCTCCTGTTGACATTGTCCATAGCAGAGTATTGTCTCATGGAAAGAAAACTAATAGTATTTCAATGAATTTCATCCTACGAATATGAAAGTAAATAGCCGAACTCCAGGAAAAGAGAGCGAGACTTCCTGTGCGCTGTCTTTTATGCCTTCCCCCGTAACGCCCCTAGCCATGCCCAAAAGTGGGCTTGGCTAGTGACGTAGTTCCGCCTACGTACGTATACGTCTTTACGTCCAGCCGTATACGTCTTTAGTCCTGCCTAAAGTGGGTGTGGTTAGCGGTGTGGTAAACCGCCCTTTTATTACCTCATCTGTATGCGCCTCTAGTAAGTCACATGTTTAATGGCGGCATAGACTTAGTAAGTCACATGTTTAATGGCGGCATCAGACTTCCTCCTACAGTAATCAAACTGAATTATTTAGTAGGAAAAAACATGAGGGTCAGATATGCCCACTTTGAATATGTGACACATCTGTGTAAAATGAAATAGTTGAAAAATACTGTAGTGAAAATACATAACTTTAACGTATGCAATCAGGACTTGGGCAGGTGTATTTTTGTGCATTTGGTACCAGACTAGATTATATAAAAGAGGAATTAAAAACCAAGTGATTTGTGCCCTTTTGTGTTCAAAGTTAGCATTAATATTGTCAAACACACAGGGATGCACATATATACATTTTTTACCAAAAAGGTTTTTCTGCTGTAAATTCATTTAAAAGTAAGTATTAGAAAAGAATTCTTACCTGCAACAGTAAATCTGAAAGAAAAACATGACTAGGATTTAAATGGACAGGAGACGATATGTTAACTATATTGTCCGCTAATTATCATGAACTGTAAGTCCATAGCCAATTGTTCCCCATAAAGACTATTGTGGACTCTCCTATCATTTATTGACAAACTTAGTCATTGGGATAATTTTTAGAAGACACTCCTATAAACTCTTCAGCTAGCACACCATATATTTTTTATGTTATTCAATAATTTCAATGAAAATGGCTATGTTTACTACTTGGACAAAAACTGTGCCAATCTACACATTCTGAGGAAGGTCCCATTTGTTAATTGTCGATCTCAGTGTCTGTGCCACTGGTGTTATGTTTAGGAAGTGGTCTCCTGTACCAACTCGTTGAAGAGCATCTCCCACTTTCTCTTCTAAAAGTTTCAGTGTGGCTGGATTTATGTTGAGATCTTCGATCCATTTGGACTTAAGTTTTGTACAAGGCGATACACATGGGTCTATCTGCAGTCTTCTGCATACCAGTACCCAGTTATGCCAGCACCATTTGTTGAAGATGCTTTCTTTTTTCCATTGTACACTTTTAGCTTCTTTGTCAAAAATCAAGTGTTCATAGGTTTGTGGGTTAAAATTAGAGCTTTCAATTCGGTTCCATTGGTCTACCTGCCTATTTTTGTGCCAATACCAAGCTGTTTTCAGGACTATAGCTCTATAATAGAGCTTGAAGTCAGGTATGGTGATGCCTCCTGAAGTTCCTTTATTGTATAGGGATGTTTTAGCTATCCTGGGCCTTTTGTTTTTCCATATAAAGTTGATTAATGTTCTTTCCAGGTCCTTGAAGAATTGTGATGGAATTTTGATAGGGAGTGCATTGAATCTGTAGACTGCTTTTGGCAAGATCGCCATTTTTATTATGTTGATCCTACCAATCCAAGAGCATGGGAGATCTTTCCATTTTCTGGAATCTTCTTTGATTTCTTTCTTTAAAGGCACAAAGTTCTTGATATACAGGTCTTTAATTTCCTTGGTTAACATTATCCCCAGATATTTGATGCTGTTTTTGGCTATTGTAAAGGGTGATGTTTCTCTGATTTCTTTCTCAGTCACATCATCATCTGTATATAATAGGGCCACTAATTTTTTTGAGTTTACCTTGTATCCTCCCACATTGCTGAAGGTGTTTATCAGCTCTAGGAGTAAACTTGCAGAGTTTTTTGGGTCACTTATGTAAACTATCATATCATCTAAAAATAGTGGAAGTTTGACTTCTTCTTTTCCTATTTGTATCCCCTTTATCTCCTTTTGTTGTCTTATTGCTGTAGCTAGAACTTCAAGTACAATATTGAAGAGATATGGAGAGAGTGGACAGCCTTGTCTTGTTCCTGATTTTAGAGCAATTGCTTTGAGTTTCTCTCCATTTAGTTTGATGTTAGCTGTTGGTTTACTGTATATTGCTTTTATGATATTCAGGTACGTTCCTGTTATCCCTGATCTCTCTAGGACCTTTATCATGAAGGGATGCTGGATTTTGTCAAAGGCTTTTTCAGCATCTAGTGAGATGATCATGTGGTTTTTCTTTCGCAGATTGTTAATATGGTGGATTACATTGATAGATTTTCTAATGTTGAACCATCTCTGCATTCCTGGAATGAAGCCTACTTGATCATGGTGGATGATTTTTCTGATGTGTTCTTGAATCCAGTTTGCGAGTATTTTATTGAGTATTTTTGCATCAATGTTCATGAGGGAAATTGTTCTATAGTTCTCTTTCTTAGTTGTGCCTTTGTGTGGCTTGGGTATCAAGGAAATTGTAGCCTCGTAGAAAGAGTTTGGCAGTAAGCCTCCTGCTTCTATTGTGTGGAATACTTTGAGGAGTATTGGAATTAGCTCTTCTTTGAATTTCTGGTAGAATTCTGCACTGAAGCCATCTGGGCCTGGGCTTTTTTTATTTGGGAGACTTTTGATGACTGCTTCTATTTCATTAGGGGTTATAGGTCTGTTTAGATTGTTTATCTGTTCTTGATTTAGTTTTGGCAAGTGATATCTATCCAGGAAATTGTCCATTTCCTTTAAATTTTCAAATTTTGTGGAGTACATATTTTCAAAGTATGCTCTGATGATTCTCTGGATTTCCTCAAGAGTCTGTTGTTATGTCGCCTTTTTCATCCCTGATTTTGTTAATTAGCATGCTCTCCCTCTGTCTTTTGGTTAGTTTGGACAGAGGTTTATCTATTTTGTTGATTTTCTCAAAGAACCAACTCTTTGTTTCAATGATTCTTCTCGGTGTTTTTCTGGTTTCTACTTGATTGATTTCAGCCCTCAATTTGATTATTTCCTGGCGTCTGCTCCTCCTGGGGGGAGTTTGCTTCTTTTTGTTCTAGAACATTCAGCTGTGCTATTAATTCTCTAGTATGACTGTTCTCCAGTTTTTTCATGTGGGCACTTAGTGCTATAAAATTTCTTCTCAGCACTGCTTTCAAAGTGTCCCATAAGTTTGTGTATGTTGTGTCTTCATTCTCATTGAAATCGAGGAAGTCTTTAATTTCTTTTTTTATTTGTTCCTTTACCCAGGGATGGTGCAATTGTGCATTGTTTAATCTCCATGAGATTGTAGGGTTTCTGCGATTTGTGTTATTGTTGAATTCTAATGTTAATGCATGATGGTCGGATAAGATGCAGGGGGGTTATTCCAATTTTTTTGTATCTGTGGAGATTTGCTATGTTTCCTATTATGTGGTCAATTTTAGAGAAGGTTCCATGTGGTGCCGAGAAGAAGGTATATCCCTTTGTATTTGGGTGGAATGTTCTATAGATGTCTGTTAAAACCAGTTGGGTCATAACTTCTATTAGTTCTTTTGTTTCTTTGTTAAGTTTCTGTCTGGAGGCCCTGTCTAGGGGTGAGAGCAGAGTGTTGAAGTCTCCTACTATTAGTGTGTGATATTTTATGTGCGTTTTGAGCTTTAGTAATGTTTCTTTCACGAATGTAGGTGCCTTTGTATTTGGGGCGTAGATGTTTAAAATCGAGACTTCGTCTTGATGTATTTTTCCTTTGATGAATATGAAGTGCCCTTCTTCATCTCTTTTGATTGATTTTAATTTGAAGTCTAATTTGTTAGATATTAGGATTGCTACACCCGCTTGTTTCTTGGGACCGTTTGATTGGAAGATCTTTTCCCAACCCTTTACTCTGAGATAGCGTCTCTATTTGATGTTGAGATGTGTTTCTTGTATGCAGCAGAAGGAAAGGTTCTGTCTTCGTATCCATTCTGCTAGTCTGTGTCTTTTTATAGGCAAGTTGAGGCCGTTGACATTGAGGGATATTAATGACCATTGATTGGTGGTCCTTGCTTGTGATTGAGTTATTGTTAGTGAAGCTATTTTGTGTAGTTTCTCCTCCCTTTTTCTTTTGGTGTTTTGTAAAGTGTGATTATATATTGCCTGTGTCTTTGTGAATGTAGTTATCTTCCTTGGCTCTAGGTTTTCCTTCTAGCATTTTCTGTAGAGCTGGATTCATGGATACGTGTTGTTTAAATCTGGCTTTGTCATGGAATATTTTGTTTTCTCCATCTATGGTAATTGAGAGCTTTGCTGGATATAGTAGTCTGGGCTGGCATCCTTGTTCCCTTAGCGTTTGTAGGACATCTGTCCAGGATCTTCTGGATTTCATCTTTTCCATTGAGAAGTCAGGTGTAATTCGGATAGGTCTGCCTTTGTATGTTACTTGGCCTTTTTCTTTAGCTGCTCTTAATATTTTCTCTTTACTCTGTAGGCTTGATGTTTTGATTATTATATGGCGAGGTGACTTCTTTTTCCAATAGGTTAAGCCTATTTGGTGTTCTGTAAGATTCTTGTACTTTCATAGGCATCTCTTTCTTTAGGTTAGGGAAGTTTTCTTCTATCATTTTGTTGAATATGTTTTCTGTACCTTTAAGTTGAATTTCTTCACCTTCTTCTATACCTATTGTTCTCAGGTTTGGCTTCTTCACGGTGTCCCATATTTCCTGGATATTTTGTGTTAAGGATTTGTTGGTTTTGAGATTTTCTTTGGTTGACGACTCTATATCCTCTAATGAGTCTTCAACACCTGAGATTCTCTCTTCTATCTCTTGTATTCTATTGGTGATACTTGCATCTGTAGTTCCTGATCGTTTACCCAGCTTTTCTATTTCCAGCATCCCTTCATTCTGTGCTTTCTTTATCGTTTCTATTTCAGCTTTCAATCCTTCAACTGTTTGAGTTGTTTCCTTCATTTTTTTGGTTGTTCTTTCTTGGTGCTCTTTAGATTCTTTGAGAGATTTGTTTATTTCTTGAATTTTTCCCCCATTTCATGGATTTTTTGTTTGTTTTTTTCTTCTATTTCTTTAAGGGATTTCCTCGTTTCTTCTTTGAGGGTCTCCAACATCTTCATGAAATAATTTTTAAGGTCTGTCTCCTCTTTTTCGTCTATGTAGTGCTTTTCAGTTCTTGCTGGTGTTGGATCCCTGGATTCTGGTGGGGTCATGTTGGTGTTTCTATTGCTGAGTGATCTCTTATTCTGTCTTCTTCCCATTTCTTCTTTCAGTGGGTGCTGGTGGGGTCTTTCTGTCTCCGCTTGTCTCCTTCCTTCCTGCAGCTGAAGCTGGGGATGCTGAGACGGAGTTTGGGTCCTGGTAGGGCTGATGTCTTTTCTGAAGCTGGTCTCACAGGGGTTGGGGTCTTGGAGTTGTTGACTTCTTTGCTGTGTGGGCAGGTCTCCTGAAGCTGTACTCGCTGGGGTTGGCGTTTTGGAAGGGCTGATGTCTTTCCTGATGCTGGACTCACTGGGGTTGGGGTCTTGGAAGGGCTGATGTCTTTCCTGAAGCTGGACTCACTGGGGTTGGGGTCTTAGAGGGGCTGATGTCTTTCCTGAAGCTGGACTCGCTGGGGTTGGGGTCTTGGAGGGGATGATGTCTTTCCTGTGTGGGCGGGTCTTCTGGATGCTGGGAGCGGCCCAGAAGTTCAAGCGGGATGGGGGAAGGGCAGGTGGTCCCCGCCGGAGACCCAATCTCACCTGAAGCTGGACTTGCTGGGGTTGGGGTCTTGGAGGGGCTCTAGCTTCCAAATTCTTATGTCTTTACAACCACACAACAGAAGATATTTGTTTCAATATTTGGGCAAGGTTGCTCATACTGTTCAGTACAAGATAGTACTTATATTGAGTACAAATAATTATGTATTTGTTCATATTAAACACTGTGCACTTTTACAGAACACCAACTGAGAACTACAAGTTTGGACTGGCCTTGGCATTTACCCTGGATGAAGTAAACAGGAACCCTGATATATTACCAAACAAATCTTTAGTATATGATTATGATGAAAACGATTGTTTGACTGTGTCTCAATTTTACAGTCTCAGTCGAATTTTGGGACAAGACCCTGGTTTTTTCCCTAATTATTACTGTGGGGAAGATATCATGTGCCGTGTGATGCTTACAGGACCAAATTGGGAAGCAGCTGCAATACTTATGACATTCTTAGACCTCTGGAAATTCCAAAAGGTAAGAATTTTACAGATTGGGTTTGACTGCAAAGGTGTCCTCATGGATGTCATTCCCATACACTAAAGATGTGTTAAGTGAGGACAGATCATACATTTTTATCACTCTATGTAGCTCATTAGTACTATTCAGAGAATGATGGGCCATAAACATTTCCTGATTTGTCATACACATGAGAGAAGAAGTAATAGCTAAGGGAATTAGGCAAGGGGGTTTCATAGAACTCTTTGCAGAAAAAAAAAGGTGTCTCAAAGGTTATGACTGAGTTGAACCTCATGCTTCTCCCTGAATCCTAGGTGATTCAATTTACCTACGGATCCTTCCATCCAATCCTAAATGATCATGAAAAGTTTCCCTATCTGTATCAAATGGCCCCCAAGCACACATCTCTAGCCTTGGCCATGGTCTCTGTCATGCTTCACTTCAGCTGGAACTGGGTTGGACTGGTCATCTCTGACAGTGATCTTGGCATTCAATTTCTCTCATATTTAAGAAGAGAGTTTGGAAAAAATACAGTCTGCTTTGCCTTTGTAAATATAATTCCAATCAGTATGCAATTATACATGTCAAGAGCTGAACTGTATTATAACAAAATCAAGGCATCATCCACAAAAGTTGTTATCATTTATGGTGACACAGACAGTACTCTTGCTGTGAGCTTTCGAATGTGGGAATCCCGAGGTTTACAGAGAATATGGGTCATCACCTCACAGTGGGATGTGACTACAAGTAAAAGAGACTTCATGCTTGACTCATCACACATGATTCTAGCTTTTGCACACCATCATGGTGATATTACTGGTTTTAAAAATTTTGTCCAGACAATAAACCCTCTCAGGTACACAGATAAATACCTTGCAAGGTTGGAATGGATGAATTTTAACTGTGAAGTCTCCAGAACCAACTGTAAGACACTGAAGAGATACTCATCAAATATCTCCATGGATTGGCTAGTGGTACGGACTTTTGACATGGCCTTTAGTGATGGCAGTTATGACATATACAATGCTGTGTATGCGCTGGCCCATGCACTGCATGAGATGGATCTTCAACAAGTAGATAATCCAGCAATAGACAATGGGAAAGGACGTGGTTCTAATTGCTTGAAGGTAATACTTCTTCTATTGCATGATATTTGGTGTCAGCAATGTCATATCTTTAGGAGTCTTTCACATGCCTAAACTCAGTGAACTAGAAAGTATACCCAGCAAAAGGAAAATATCTGAGCATTTTGTTTTTCTGTTGAGGGAGTAAACCTAGAATTTAGTAGAAATCTCTAATGCAAAGGCAATGGAGCACAAGACAAAATGCATCAAGCACAATCAGTGATTTTCTTACTGAGCTTGTCAACATCATCACCCCTATTCTAATACTGTAAACATTGTCAGTCCTTACTCATGAATACTTCCCATCTTTATATTAGGTCTTTTACATTGATCATCAAGAATACTGTAAATTGTACAGGGGATGATAGTCATAAGTCTTCTCAAATGATTACTTCTCCACTATCAGCTCTGGAGATCACAGCGGGCACTCTGATAGTTATCACACAGGCAACACTGCTGTGATTCAGTTCAGTACATACATGCGCATTCATATGTGTTACTGAATGATTCTCTCTTGATATGAATATTTGTCATTTTTTGTTTGTCTGTATATGTCTTCATCCATAGGTTTCTATGGGTATTTGTCTGTCTTCAGTGTCATTCATAATGAATTCATCTGTGACTTTCTGTTTGGGTATTTTCCAGTGTGTATCTAACAATGTGTACTTGGCAGTGAATGTGTGTGTATGAGACCACATTAACATCTTAGTGCCTACATAAATATATATATATTTTCATTGTTCTCTGTGTGTGTGTGTGTGTCTGTCTGTCTGTCTGTCTGACTGTCTTTCAGTGTGTGGATAAATATTTCTCTTTGCCAATGATTCTGTCTTTGGTGTTTGTACGTGTATGCTTTTCCTTGTATGTATTTAGGCATGTGTGCATTCCTGTTTATGGGTTTCAGTGTTTTTATATGGATGTTTGGTGTCGTTTACTCAGCATATATATAGGAATCCAGGGCATGTTTCTATGTATATGTGTTGAAAAAATTGTATGGCAGTATTTTGTTTGTATTTTTTAATAGTTTTAGGTATTCTCTCTCTCTCATGTGTTTCTGTGTGTGTGAGTGTGTTGCATAGCTGTGTTTGGTGTCTGCATGTATGTCTAGGTATATGTTTGACAGGTTCCTCTAAGGGAAGTAAAATTCAAAGATAATTATTATAACTTTCTTTATTCATTTACTTTTGGCGATATTGCTCCTCTAGCCACCTGCGATAATGTTGCCATTAAGATGAAAATCAGAATTTTTTTCTTCAGTAAGGAGCAAACACAATATAGGATGCTGCCTGTCTTACAGCTGAATGCATTTCTGAAGAAGACCCAATTCACAAACCCTCTTGGGGACAGAGTGAATATCAACCAGAAAGAGGACCTTCAGGAAGAGTACGACATTTTTCTGATTTGGAATTTCCCACATGATCTGAGAGTTAAGGAGAAGATAGGAAAGTATAGCCCATATTTTCCACAAGGTCAGCAGTTCCATGTGTTTGAAGAAATGGTAGAATTTTCCAAAGGAAATACACAGGTGGGTCTGACCAAACTGAACTCACAGTAGTAACACTGTCAAGCTGGATCATTCATGCTTCTTTGATACTTAATGTAATAAATTGTCATATTTTGAACCAATATCAAGCCTCCTACTTTATGATTCTTCTTTTCTCCTTTTTGATGTGAGACATAATTAACCCTTTGAGGATTTCCAACATGCATATAGTGCATTTTATCTTGTCCAAACCTGATTCTGGTTATAAATTTGAATACAAACCAGATGTCAAAGTGACATTATATAATTTCCAGTAAACTGAGCAATATTCTCTTGGTAGCATACTGATTACCTTACAGTGATTTCTTCCCTTGTGTTGAATCACGAGCACAGATGTTGACAAGTTCGGCTCTCTTAATGATTGAGTAAATGAAAAATACACAAATCTTGCATATTTATTATTTAATTTTGTTTAATAGTTTTAAAGAGTTACTGAATTGTCAAAACTCTAACAATAAATTAATATTTTTAGGATGCATATTACATCTGTGAATTATAACATTATTTTTCTTTCTTTTTGCTTTTGTGCATATGGGTGTTTTCTCCTCATGCATGCTTACAACTGCTGCATCTGTGGTTCATATAGATAACAGAAGGGTTATTGAGTCCCTAGGAAATGGAAAAAGGGTGTTTTCCACACAGCGACTGCTAGAAATCAAGTTTGAGTCTTATTAATGAGCAATAATTGTTGCCTACCACTGAGTGATGTCTCCTGCTCTGAATCATACACTGTAAATATTTTATCAATAGAGATATCTTGCATGTTAAGACTAATTATTTCATAGTCCACACAAACCAATAAGAATGTGTCTAGTATTCTTCTCTTATTTGAAGCATTGATAGTAAAAAAAATAGATTTTCAAGAAATTTGTAAATGAAATATCCCATTTTTGTTCATAGGTATTTTATAAGTCTGGTGATAATGGTTTTAAGGTATCCAATTCAAACTTCCTAGTACAAAGTTGGTTAAATTTGAAGACAGCAACTTAGGCAAAGTCTTCAAAAATAATCTGAGGTGATATCTCTGGTTACCTAGATAGTATTAGACATAGAGATTCATTCTTTCCTCAAGTGAGATTCAGTAAAAAGAAGATATATGCTGAAAGTGAATCTACTGACATATTTATCCAGACAGAGGGCAGCAACGAAAGTGGATGTGTTTTCTACCCACACCCTGATTGAGCATTGCAAAAACATTCACTGGAAGTACACTGAGGATTAAAGACAATTCAACCAGAGATCTGCTTTCAGAAATGCAAATTAAAAAGCAGAACCAAACAGCAAACGAATACACAGGAAGATATCAAAGGAACATGACCCAAATCTTACAATCATAAACTAAAAGGAGAGTATTGTCAATGACATACTGAATGAGGAAACAGAAGAAGTATTGCATAAAAATTAAAAAGTACACAAATCTTTCTTGGAGAAAAAATGAGATCATGAAAACTTCCATACAATTAAACACAAAATGATCTTGTGACAAAGGATTTCTCTAAAGGTACAAAACAATACAAATTGCCCAAAATAAAATTATAAAGTTAAAGCAAATGAATAAAAATATCTCAGTTAAAATACTCACCAAGAGAATATTTCAAGTTGAAGACAGGAGGGAAGACTTGAAGAACCGGAGTAGGAATAGAAAATTCAAAGTATGAAGAAAATAGTTGAAAAGGAATAAAACACCTAGGAAATCAAGTCAATATTACAAAGATCAAATTTACAAACAATGTGCCCAAAAGGAGAAGGAAACACTAAATTCCTCAACATTGTATCAGGAAAATTAGGTTCAAATTTATAAAACATAGCATGATATATAAACAGATAGATATAATAGTAATTTAAATACCAAAAATTCAACATCAGAAAAAAGAAGCCCTTGGTTTATTTTATTTAAAATTTTTATTCTAAAAAAGAATGAAATTTGAAGACTACAGGAGAGAAGTTCCAGTTTTAAAAGGGTCCATCTGGAAAACAGCAGATTCTACTGAGAATACTCTTAAAAAGGAAAGTCAATGATATATTTCAAATACATAGAGACATATGTTGCCAACCCTGGTTACTACAGCAAGCAAAATTACTCCCAATTGTAGAAGAAGACAGAACAAATTCAATAATGGAAACTTTTACAAAATGCTTTTAAAAAGGGGCAAAACTATAAAAGCACTGGAAGAACACCTACAGATGAAAAAGCAAGATAAACACAAGAGGTCAAAGAACATATAGCTATCACTGCAACAACAGTCAAACAATCAACTATTGTAAGAGTATAAAATATTTCAATAACCAAATATGACAAATAGTTTTCAATAAGAATTCAATGTCAGTGGTCACATTTATAAAATACAACGCACAGAAAATAAAATCGATTTAAAAAACAAACAAACAAACAAGCATTCATTTGTTACCCTCATAGGGAAAATATGTGAGAACACTTCTATAACAGGAGGAAAAGCTTTTCTATGAAGCGAAATTGAAAGAAGTAAATCCAGAGAACAATATCATGGATGGACATGAACCTAATAATTTTGGAGTGAACACCTCCCAAGAGATATCAACAACAAAACAGAATGATCAGTCTGTATAACCAAAATGACTTCACCTCAAGTATGGAAGCTTGCTTCAAGATATGCAGAGGTTAAGAGTAAAAGAACACATTAATAAACTCAAGGATAGAATTCAATTATTATCTACAATTGTGCAGATTGTACACTTAACAAGTCCAACTTCACTGAGATTGAAAAATAAACATAAAAGAAACAAAGACTGACAGAATACAACAAAAACATATTGACGTATTAAGTTTTTCTGTAGAAAATATATTGACAACATTGTATCACATGGAGAGAAAAATCAAAGAATATCCATTAAAGTGAGATGGTGTCAGGGGTGTATTGTGCTGCCTGTCTGTAATACAAACTCCTTGAAAAAACAATCAGGGAACTATTCCTTTTTAATGGAACCTCAGCTTACATGCAGAGATCAAGCCAAACAGTGATCTGCAAGGAATTCTGAACTTCTGTGAAACGAGCAGAAAATGGATAATGGTATGCATTGTCTCCACTCTTATTCAAAATACTGCATAAAATATTATCAAATTAAACAATAAATGAAGAGACATACAAAAGTGAAGGAATGAAAATTGTCATGGTCAAGGAAGTTTACATAAACCGATAGCTTCACACTGAAACTTTGCTTCAGCAAAACAGAAGGAGAAAAGGAAGCATTGTAGTTCTCCACACTTGTGGAGAACATCAGATGATTCTGTGATTAGGTGACGCTCTTATTTTGGCATAGAAGTTAGCACAAAACAAAAGATGCAACGTGAACAAGCAAGAATCAGGAACCTTCTAATGCAGCAAACAGATGACCACA
Source organism: Mesocricetus auratus (assembly GCF_017639785.1). Lineage (NCBI taxonomy): Eukaryota > Metazoa > Chordata > Mammalia > Rodentia > Cricetidae > Mesocricetus > Mesocricetus auratus. The sequence continues at coordinate 5,230,608 of NW_024429215.1, forward strand.
AGCAGGTCCATGGTAATCAAAGATACTACATACATTTTTTCAATTAAATATAAACGAGGCAACTTTTATTCCGGGTACCCACGCATTCATAGTCTTTATTGGACTTTCCACATTAGAAAAGACTTTACCTTCCAGGTCACTACATGTCAAGTCAGCACTTCCTCACGACAAAATACACTGGGTCTGCCCATTCAGCTCTCTGCTCGTCACACTTTGTATGTCATTCTGCGCAGTACTATTTTATTGGAGTTAATGTTGTTGTCTGAGATTTTAGAAGATAGTTCCCTGGTTTCAGATGCCCACTAATCTTATTTTGCTATTCAGTTGTTGTGAGCAAGTAGTGACCATAAATAAATGAAGAGGGAATGGTTGATTTAGCTCAAGGGTGACAGTCAACGGAAGACCAGGCAGAAATCTGGAGACTGCAGCCAAAGTACAGGCCCTGAAGGAACAGGGTAAATTGGCTTGCTCTCCTTGAATTTATCATAAAGCCCTGCTTAGGGACAACAGCACCCATTAACAATTAATAAAATTCTTTGAGAGATTTGTTTATTTCTTGAATAGGTGTTGAAGACTCATTAGAGGACATAGCATCGTCAACCAAAGAAAATCTCAAAACCAACAAATCCTTAACACAAAATATTCAGGAAATATGGGACACCGTGAAGAAGCCAAACCTGAGAATAATAGGTATAGAAGAAGGTGAAGAACTTCAACTTAAAGGTACAGAAAACATATTCAACAAAATCATAGAAGAAAACTTCCCTAACCTAAAGAAAGATATGCCTATGAAAGTACAAGAATCTTACAGAACACCAAATAGGCTTGACCAGAAAAAGAAGTCACCTCACCATATAATAATCAAAACATCAAACCTACAAAGCAAAGAGAAAATATTAAGAGCAGCTAAAGAAAAAGGCCAAGTAACATATAAAGGCAGACCTATCCGAATTACACCTGACTTCTCAATGGAAACGATGAAAGCCAGAAGATCCTGGTCAGATGTCCTACAAACGCTAAGGGAACAAGGATGCCAGCCCAGACTACTATATCCAGCAAAGCTCTCAATTACCATAGATGGAGAAAACAAAATATTCCATGACAAAGCCAGATTTAAACAACACGTATCCATGAATCCAGCTCTACAGAAAATGCTAGAAGGAAAACCTAGAGCCAAGGAAGATAACTACATTCACAAAGACACAGGCAATATAGAATCATACTTTACAAAACACTAAAAGAAAAAGGGAGGAGAAACTACACAAAATAACTTCACTAACAATAAATCAAGCGCAAACAAGGATCACCAATCAATGGTCATTAATATCCCTCAATGTCAACGGCCTCAACTTACCTATAAAAAGACACAGACTAGCAGAATGGATACGAAGACAGAACCCTTCCTTCTGCTGCATACAAGAAACACATCTCAACACCAAAGACAGACGTTATCTCAGAGTAAAGGGCTGGGAAAAGATCTTCCAACCAAAGGCCCCAAGAAACAAGCGGGCGTAGCAATCCTAATATCTAACAAATTAGGCTTCAAATTAAAATCAATCAAAAGAGATGAAGAAGGGCACTTCATATTCATCAAAGGAAAAATACATCAAGATGAAGTCTCGATTTTAAACATCTACGCCCCAAATACAAAGGCACCTACATTCGTGAAAGAAACATTACTAAAGCTCAAAATGCACATAAAATCTCACACACTAATAGTAGGAGACTTCAACACTCCGCTCTCACCGCTAGATAGGACCTCCAGACAGAAACTTAACAAAGAAACAAAAGAATTAATAGAAGTTATGACCCAACTGGGTTTAACAGACATCTACAGAACATTCCACCCAAATACAAAGGGATATACCTTCTTCTCGGCACCACATGGAACCCTCTCTAAAATTGACCACATAATAGGAAACATAGCAAATCTCCACAGATACAAAAAAATTGGAATAACCCCCTGCATCTTATCAGACCACCATGCATTAACATTAGAATTCAACAATAACACAAATCGCAGAAACCCTACAAACTCATGGAGATTGAACAATGCACAATTGCACCATCCCTGGGTAAAGGAACAAATAAAAAAAGAAATTAAAGACTTCCTCGATTTCAATGAGAATGAAGACACAACATACACAAACTTATGGGACACTTTGAAAGCAGTGCTGAGAGGAAATTTTATAGCACTAAGTGCCCACATGAAAAAACTGGAGAACAGTCATACTAGAGAATTAATAGCACAGCTGAATGTTCTAGAACAAAAAGAAGCAAACTCCCCAGGAGGAGCAGACACCAGGAAATAATCAAATTGAGGGCTGAAATCAATCAAGTAGAAACCAGGAAAACATTGAGAAGAATCAATGAAACAAAGAGTTGGTTCTTTGAGAAAATCAACAAAATAGACAAACCTCTGTCCAAACTAACCAAAAGACAGAGAGAGAACATGCTAATTAACAAAATCAGGGATGAGAAAGGGGACATAACAACGGACTCTGAGGAAATCAAGAGAATCATCAGGGCATACTTTGAAAATCTGTACTCCACAAAATTTGAAAATTTAAAGGAAATGGACAATTTCCTGGATAGATATCACTTGCCAAAACTAAATCAAGAACAGATAAATAATCTAAACAGACCTATAACCACTAATGAAATAGAAGCAGTCATCAAAAGTCTCCCAAACAAAAAAAGCCCAGGCCCAGATGGCTTCAGTGCAGAATTCTACCAGAAATTCAAAGAAGAGCTCATTCCAATACTCGTCAAAGTATTCCACACTATAGAAGCAGGAGGCTCACTGCCAAACTCTTTCTACGAGGCTACAATTACCTTGATACCCAAGCCACACAAAGACACAACTAAGAAAGAGAACTATAGACCAATTTCCCTCATGAACATTGATGCAAAAATACTCAATAAAATACTTGCAAACCGGATTCAAGAACACTTCAGAAAAATCATCCACCATGATCAAGTAGGCTTCATTCCAGGAATGCAGGGATGGTTCAACATTAGAAAATCTATCAATGTAATCCACCATATTAATAATCTGCGAAAGAAAAACCACATGATCATCTCACTAGATGCTGAAAAAGCCTTTGACAAAATCCAGCACCCCTTCATGATAAAGGTCCTAGAGAGATCAGGGATAACAGGAACGTACCTGAATATAATAAAAGCAATATACAGTAAACCAACAGCTAACATCAAACTAAATGGAGAGAAACTCAAAGCAATTCCTCTAAAATCAGGAACAAGACAAGGCTGTCCACTCTCTCCATATCTCTTCAATATTGTACTTGAAGTTCTAGCTACAGCAATAAGACAACAAAAGGAGATAAAGGGGATACAAATAGGAAAAGAAGAAGTCAAACTTTCATTATTTGCAGATGATATGATAGTTTACATAAGTGACCCAAAAAACTCCGCAAGGTTACTCCTAGAGCTGATAAACACCTTCAGCAATGTGGCAGGATACAAGGTAAACTCAAAAAAATCAGTGGCCCTATTATATACAGATGATGAAGTGGCTGAGAAAGAAATCAGAGAAACATCACCTTTAACAATAGCAAAAAACAGCATCAAATATCTGGGGATAATGTTAACCAAGGAAGTGAAAGACCTGTATATCAAGAACTTTGTGTCTTTGAAGAAAGAAATCAAAGAAGATACCAGAAAATGGAAAGATCTCCCATGCTCTTGGATTGGTAGGATCAACATAATAAAAATGGCAATCTTGCCAAAAGCAGTCTATAGATTCAATGCAATCCCTATCAAAATTCCATCACAATTCTTCAAGGACCTGGAAAGAACATTAATCAACTTTATATGGAAAAACAAAAGGCACAGGATAGCCAAAACATCCCTATACAATAAAGGAACTTCAGGAGGCATCACCACACCTGACTTCAAGCTCTATTATAGAGCTATAGTCCTGAAAACAGTTTGTTATCGACACAAAAATAGGCAGGTAGACCAATGGAACCGAATCGAAAGCCCTAATTTTAACCCACACACCTATGAACACCTGATTTTTGACAAAGAAGCTAAAACTGTACAGTGGAAAAAAGAAAGCATCTTCAACAAATGGTGCTGGCATAACTGGGTAGTGGTATGCAGAAGACTGCAGATAGATCCATGTTTATCGCCTTGTACAAAACTTAAGTCCAAATGGATCAAAGATCTCAACATACATTCAGCCACACTGAAACTTTTAGAAGAGAAAGTGGGAGATACTCTTCAACGAGTTGGTACAGGAGACCACTTCCTAAACATAACACCAGTGGCACAGGCACTGAGATCAACAATTAACAAATGGGACCTTCTGAAACTAAAAAGCTTCTGTAAGGCAAAGGACACAATCAAAAAGACAAAAAGGCAGGCCACAGAATGGGAAAAGATATTCACTAACCCTACATCTGACAGAGGGCTAATCTCCAAAATTTACAAAGAACTCAAGAAACAAGTCTCCAAAACACCAAAGGATCCACTTGAAAGGTGGGGTACAGAGCTAAATAGAGAATTCTCAGTAGAGGAGGCTAAAATGGCCAAGAGACACTTAAGAAAGTGCTCAACATCCTTAGCCATCAGGGAAATGCAAATCAAAACAACTCTGAGATACCATCTTACTCCTGTCAGAATGGCTAGAAACAAAAACACCGAAGACAATTTATGCTGGAGGGGATGTGGAGAGAGAGGAACACTCCTCCACTGCTGGTGGGAATGCCGACTCATACAGCCTCTTTGGAAATCAGTATGGAGATTCCTCAGGAAAATGGGAATTAATCTACCACAAGACCCAGCAATTCCACTCTTAGGCATATATCCAAATGAGGCAGGTTCATACAACAAGGGCATCTGCTCCACTATGTTCATAGCAGCATTGTTTGTAATAGCCAGAACCTGGAAGCAACCTAGATGCCCCTCAACTGAAGAGTGGATAGAGAAAATGTGGTACATTTACACAATGGAGTATTACTCAGCAGAAAAAAACAATGGAATCTTGAAATTCGCAGGGAAATGGATAGCACTGGAAGAAACCATCCTGAGTGAGGTAACCCAGTCGCAAAAAGACAAACATGGTATGTACTCACTCATATATGGATTTTAGATATGGATCAGGATAGTGCCAGTCTGCACTTCCACAGATAGAGAGTCTGGGAAACAGGAAAGAACCTAAAAGATATGCATATATGCATAGTACCCAAGAGAAGAGGATGGAGACAAGATCCTCTGAATGGATGGGGAACAGGGCGAGGGGGGTAGTGGGACCTGGGAAGAATAGAGGGGGTAAAGAGGAAGGGAGTTGGTCATGGGGGAACAGGAAGTTGAGGGGGTGGGGGTAGAATAGGGGGAAGAGGGAATCATAGGATCGAATACAGATCAGGCACCAGAGTGACCTCGAGTGATCTAAAGGTATAACATCAATTGGCAAGCTAAGCAATAGTGGAAGGACCACCTCGAATGCCCATTCCTGATAATGAACTTGATGTCTATAACTATCCGGGAGCCTACATCCTGGGACTGATGGAAGCAGAGGCAAACACACAACTAAGCACTGAACTGAACCCAAGGAACCCAGTGACAGAGAGAGAGGAATGATGAGCAAATTGGCAAAGAATGGGCTGGCAAAACCAGCAGAGACAGCTGATCTGAACAGGGGAGTGCTCTTGGACCCCAGACCGACAGTGGGGAGGCCAGAATGGGACTGATCTGGACCCCCCCAAATGTGAGTGTCAGCGAGAAGGCCTGGGCAACCTATGGGGCCCTGAGCTGTGGATCAGTGTCTATCCCTGGTATACAATCTGTCTTCATGTGCCTATAGCACAAAGAGAGATGCTCTCTCAGCCTGGACTCTTAGGGGAGTGCCTTGACCCTACCAAGAGTAAAATGATAGACTCTAGACATCCCCTATGTGGAAGGATTTGGCAATAGGGTGAGAGGGAGGGTGGAAGGGGAGTGCGGGAGGAGGGGAGGGAGAGGGAACTGGGATTGACATGTAAAACAAGCTATTTAAAATTAAAATAAAAAAAATAAAAAAATAAAGTATACATGTTGAATATCACAAAAAAAACAATTAATAAAAAGCTATACACATAAGCTGACAGACTAGCCTGAGAAAGAGTATTTTTATTTAAGCTTCTCTATGTCTTTTAAAAACTGTACTTCTTGTCATGTGGTCATTCAGTTGTTGTGTATAAAAAAAACCTCATTAGTATCTAAACATAAAGCATAATAAAGTTATGAGAGGAGTAGGTAAAACGTTTGCTATCACCATGTGTCTGATTTTCCTTAGATGCCACGCTCTGTGTGTAGTGCTAATTGTGTTCCTGGCTTCAGAAAATTCTGGCAGGATGGAATGGCAGTCTGCTGTTTTAAATGCAGGCCCTGCCCAGAGAATGAAATCTCCAATAAAACAAGTGAGTATTAAGGCAGTAATAAATCCTTTATTTTGAACATTCCTTGCACCCTGACCCTGGGATGCTGAAGAGGTCTGGAAGTGATTTGCACAAACACAATATAATATTTACCTAATCTGAGTTTTATAAAAATAATTATCTCTGTACCTGTGTGAAACTTCTCATGACTTGACCCACATATTGACTCATTGTAAATTCATGGCAGGTGGCATTTTCTCAAAGAGACGGTTTCTAAAATCAATGTATAGTGTTAGAGAATTTTACACAAGGACATTCCAGTGATTAATCTCCTCTAAAATTACATGTAAATTATATTTGGGTCTTCAATCATTCCGAATTATGTAATCATTTTGCATATATGTGTAACCACATATGTTTATACATATGCACAGGGGTCCACAGAAAAGATAATAGATAGGGAAATGAATTCGCTTTACTCTGTAATGTGCATGCTGGGTATCAAATGAAAATAATCTGTAATATTAATTAAGAGAGGATATTATTACTGTTGAATTTTCAGGAACAGGTGGTAGAAAAAAAAAACTACTTGCAATTTCCAAAGAGCTCTTATCAAAGTTACAACTATATTGAAAACTGAGGAAAGTAGGAAATATTTTTGAAACATAATATGAAAAATATGTTTAATAATTGTATATACTTGATCCAGTTATAATGTCACAAAATTAGCCACAATTATTAAAACAATATTATGACCTATACTCCCCATATTAGTCAAATTACTATTTATTCTGGATTGACTAAATAAAAAGGTAGGCTAATGGTTTTTCACTGTTTTGCCTGTCATTCTCTATAATGAAATGAAAGTTCATAACAGATATTTATGGCCAGTTAGATGATTCTGATGTTAAATCATGGCCTCTAACACAGATAATTTGAAATCATCTTCAGGACCCACGTCATAGAAAGAACTCCATTCAGTCTCACATGAAACATATCCCAAAGTCAATAAACCAAGTATCTTTAACTGTTTGATGTAAAAACATAAGAATAATGAATATTTATGAAAAATTATCAAAATATCTTTATTACTACTTTCATTATGTATATGTATGTGAGGTTGGTGTTTAAATGCATATAAGAGACAGTGCTGAAGAGGGCAAAACAATGCCTCTGTAATTAGTTTCACAAATTTGTGTGACTCCAGAATTTATAATGAGAGGTGAACTCGGGTCTTCTGCAAGAGCAGTACATTCTCTCACAGGTGAAGAAAATTCCCAGATCATTTAAAAATTGACAAATTAAGTACATAAAACATTGTTCTAGATAAATTTCTCTTTTGGGGGGGTTTGGATGCTGACCTGGAACTCACTCTGTGGGCCAGGCTGACCTCTAACTCATAGAGATCCGCCTGTCTCTGCCTCCCAAGTGCTGGGATTAAAGTTGTGTGCCACCAACGACTGCCTCTAGATAAATTTCTTACAATATTGAAGATCCACTATCACTGTCTGAAATTATCCAGTGATATAGAGTAACTACTATTTGTTTTTCTGCACTTACTACACTAGTGATCACAACTTATAAATAGGGTATTATTAATAAAAACAACACTCTGTATTAATACTCTGCCTTAAGGACTCTTGTGTTATCTGGCTAATGCTGTTTATCAGTATCTGCTTCACCATGGAGTACATACACAGAGTCTGGGTCTAACAGAGATGAAAATTAGGGAAGGAGGAAGGTGTTGTATATTCCCAAATGGAGCAGAATCAAGAAGCAGGGGCATTTTAATGCTAGGTAGGTACAGATGATTCTAATTTCAGAGGTAGGCTACCGATTTTCCTGAACAAGACTTGGGAGGTGGCTGTTGTTACTGCCAGAAGAAGACTAAACTAAGACTGTATTTATGATGATTTTTTTCTTTTCAGTTCCCCAACATTTTTCATCTCTCTCTTTCATCCTCCTAATTACCCCACATAATCCCAATAACTTTCAAACTCATCAGATATTTTGATACTGATATATGATTATACACCTATAAATATATACACACTCATACAAACTGCTGATTTCATTTAAAGTTGCTTTTATTTAAGTGTGTTTGGGCAAGAAAATTTGAAATAGATAATGTATCAGAGAGCTAGTCCCAGTAGAAGACACAATTATCATATCTCATAGAAGCAGCATTCATTGAAACGACTAAGACAAGACCTCAGGAAGTATTGAATCCATGGGATCTGGAAATGTTTTCATTATTTTTTTATTTATGTTAAAAACAATCTTGCTTCACATGTCAATCCCAGCTCCCTCTCCCTCCCCTCCTCCCCCGCCCTCAACACCAGGTACCCCAGTCCCCCACCCAATCTCCACTCTGATCCCCAAGGAGGCACTCCAGGGTGGATTTCCAGTAACTTTCATTTCATCCAGGGCAGGGCCTAGGCCCCCCCACCAGAGTCCCGGCCGAGCAAGTCTATTTGTATGCCAGGGATAAATACTACCCAAGGCCCCATAGATTACCTAGGACTCCTCACTGACACCAACATTCAGGGGGTCTGAGTCAGTCCCATGCTTTCTTCACATCCATCAATCTGGAGTCTAAGAGCTCACCCTTGTTCAGGTCAACTGTTTCTGTGGGTTATATCAGCCCATTCTTAACTCCTTTGTCCATCAGTTCTCTCTTTCTGACACTGGATTCCAAGAGTTCAGTTCAGTGTTTGTCTGTGAGATTCAGCCTCTGCTTTCATCAGTTGCTGGAGGAAGGTTCTGTTTCCTAGACGCTCTGGCAGTGTAATTGTATCCTGGCACTCTCCTTATTCATGTCTAAAATCCATTAATGAGTGAGTACACATTGTTAAAGAATTTAGCGTTTGTGAATTCACCAATATAAGTCATTTCTTCCTAGACTCCAGAATGTAGTAAAAAAAATTTTTGTGCTTCTTGATATCATGTCACATTATTGCATCTATACAGCTACATAGACAAAAAATAATTCTACAGAAATAATGAGCATTATGAAATGGAAGCATTTCTATGATGCACAGTCCTTCAATGACATACTCAACAAAAAAATGCAGACATCTCAATGGTTCTTTTGTACATGTAATTTAAATGCCCTGTCAATAAAATGTTGAAGGTGAACTAATGATATATTGCTCTCCTCCTCAGATGTGGATCAGTGTGTGAAGTGCCCAGATGACCAGTATGCAAACACAGAGCAGAAAGAGTGTATGCACAAAGCAGTGATATTTCTGTCCTATGAAGACCCTTTGGGGATGGCTCTTGCCTTAATGGCCTTGTGCTTCTCTGCATTCACAGCTCTCATTCTTGGAGTCTTTGTCAAGCATCATGACACTCCCGTTGTGAAGGCCAATAACCGGAAGCTAAGTTACATCTTGCTCATCTCACTCTTCTTTTGTTTCCTCTGCCCCCTGCTCTTCATTGGCCGTCCAAACTCAGCTACATGCATCTTGCGGCAAATCATATTTGGAGTCATATTCACTGTGGCTATTTCCACTGTGTTGGCCAAAACAGTTACTGTGCTTCTGGCTTTCAAAGTCACAGCCCCTGGAAGAAGAATGAGATACTTCCTGGTTTCAGGAGGCCCTAACTACATCATTCCCATCTGTACTCTCATCCAAGTTATTATCAGTTCAGTCTGGTTAGGAGTTTCTCCTCCCTCTGTTAGTGTTGATGCTCACTCTGAGCATGGCCACATCATCATTGTCTGCAGCAAGGGTTCAGTCACTGCCTTCTACTGTGTCCTAGGATACCTGGGCTGCCTGGCTCAGGTGAGCTTCACTGTGGCTTTCTTGTCCAGGAATCTGCCTAACACATTCAATGAAGCCAAGTTGTTGACATTCAGCATGCTGTTGTTCTGCTGTGTATGGATTACCTTCCTCCCTGTGTACCATAGCACCAAGGGTAAGGTCATGGTAGCTGTGGAAATTCTCTCCATCTTGGCTTCCAGTGCTGGGATGCTGGGATGCATCTTTGTTCCCAAGTGCTACATAATTTTTGTAAGACCAGAAAGAAAAATCTCTTCAAAATATCACAGAGAAATCAACTTTCTAAACTGATAATTTGTTAATTCTATCTCACAACTATATTGCAAGCTCATATGGAAGACCTATCTCTTTTAGAATGACTATAACATTTTCATGACTACTACTGTTGTCTACATCATCTCATATAGTCTTTCCCTCAGTGACTGGTTTCATAAGACCTAGACATTGGAGTATCATGCAGAGTGGAAATATTCTTTTCTGCTTTAAAATACAGAACTGTTCAAAATATATTCTTTGTTCTTTTTTAAATATCTGAGTGAATGAATGGCTTTAATGGCTGTAGAGCACTAAGAGCAAAATATAAGACACTTTTGATACAGCAAGCTTTGTTTTGCAGTCATATTTAAAACAATGTTCCCTTGAGGGAGGGGAGAGGGAGCCAGGAAAAAGAGAGGGGGATAAGAGGAGGGGAGAAGTTGTTATGGAGGAGCAGGAAGTTTGAGTTTAGGTAAGAATAGAAGAGAGCAGGATGAGAGATACCATAATAGATTGAGTCATTATAGGCTTGAGGAGAGAGATGACACTAGTGAGATCTCCAGAGATCTAAGAGGATAACACTGCCAGGAAAACTAAACTATATTGGAGAGACTACATTAAATGCCCCTCCTTGACGCTAAGGTTGATGACTACCTTATATGCCATCCTAGAACCTTCATCCAGTGACTTATGGAAGCAGAGACAGATACCCACACCTAAAAACTGAACTGAACTCCTAGTAACTAGTGACAGAGATAGAGGAGTGATGAGCAAAGGGGTCAAGACCATGATGGTGAAACCCACAAAGACAGCTTACTGGATAAGGGGAAGCTCTTGAATCCCAGACTGATGCCTGAGAGGCCAACAGGAGACTGATTCAGACTCCATGAATGCAGTCTCAGTGAGGAGACCACAGAAATCATTGGGGCCTTTTGTAGTAGATCAGTGTTTACCATGGTTTATGAATGATCTTTGGGAGCCCATTCCCAATAGAGGGATCCTCTCTCAGCCTGGACACATGAGGAAGGGCATAGGTCCTTCCCTGGATGAAATGACAGACTTTAGAGATTCCCCCCTAAGGAGGGCCTCACCCTCCCTGGTTAATGATGTGGGGATTGGGTGGGGGACTGTGGTGGCTGTTGGAGGGACAAAGGAGGAGGGGTGGGAGAAGGAGCTGAGGTTGACATGTGAAACATTCATGTTTGTAATTTAAATAAAACTTTACAAATAAACAATGTTCCCTATGATGGGGGGCGGTGAAGGGAAGAAGATTCTTATGCATCCTAGGACTTACAAAAGAAAAACATGGAAGAGAGAGTATGATGTCTTACAAAAAAGAGAGGAAGTCTTTTACAGAAGCTGGATTCAGCCTTTACAGTTAATAGCATAATTTCAGGAGACATTAATAGATATGCATCATCAAAATTCTCTTCAGGACTTCATAGAGCAATTTATCCAAAGGATTAGATGGCCTCTTCTGGGCTTCAAGTTTACCTGGACTCACATGTGCATGTAAACATGCACACACACACACACACACACACACACACACACACACACAAATATATAAATTTTTAAATAATTGAATAATATTAAATACTCTGATTTGTGTTTTGCCTTTTCAAATTGCTCTTAAGATATCAGAATTACAAATAATCTACAGATAAAATATGGTATTTAGAAGAAATGTTTGTGTCTATTTTTATGCACTTGACATAAGAACCTTCAACTTTTTATTGTCCCATAAGGTGCACATATAGAAAGCCGATAAGGGAAGAATGTCATGTTATATTGATGTCTTGTAGTATGTAGGAATTTTAAATGACACTGACCATCAAAATTCTCTGCATCTGTCACATTTCTATTAAAGAAAAACATGGAGTCTTAATACGGCTGTGTTTTGGTACAACTACCAAAGACAATATTTTCTAGCATAAATATCCCTGGTTCCATATTACAAGGGTTAGATTTCTGTTATAAAAAATAATTTTATTTTCATTACCAGGATAAGGGTGTTTTCTAATATACATGCAGAAACCTGAATACTGCTTTTATTCCTAAGAACTGGTATTTTGAATATTACTCAATTTGGTTACTGGGATGTGAATCTAGGTACTCCAAATTAACAGGCACTGCTCTTAAGTGCTTTTATAGCATTTCACTTGGCTGTTAACATTTAACAGTTGGAAGCTAACTTCTTTGCCTGAGTGTTGAAGTGATAGGGTCATTAACGTTACTGATAGTAACTGCCCTTCAATTAGGATGAGTGCTATCCATCAATGTTGTATACCAGTATGTATTCACATCCTGAGGAAGCTCGACACCATGAAATTTGTCATGAAAATTTATTAAATTCTATTTTGGTTGCCAGACTTTTAAACTGTTAAGTTGATGATAGAGAGATGTCTTAGCATTGAAGAACAGGGGCTCCTTTTTCATAGGGCCTATGTTTGATTTCCAGTAGCCACATCATTGCCTTCAAGCGCATGTAGCACATGTTGTAGACGATGTGGAATGCAGAGGAACAAGAATTGTATGTGGTGCCCACATATGTATGCAGGAAAAACACTCATAAATAAAAATAAATATAAAGGCAGGACACAGCTGATCACTGTGATGCCTGTTTAAAATGCTTAATACTTAGTAACAAAATTCTGGTGTGTGCAATATCAAAAAAACTAGTAAAATTTTTGTTCTGGCATACTAGCTTTTCTACTGACCCTATCTCAGACATCACATGTAAGTCAAAGTCTAACGATAAAACAATTGACTTTCATGAATTTGAGAAAAAGAAAGAAATATAAAGTGAAGGAAGTCTACTGGAGCTATTCAATAGATTAAAATGGGGACACAAAAATTACCTAGTCAGATTTTAACTTTAAAAACAAAACAAATTGAAAGAAGAAAAAATGTAAAATTTAAAATGTTGGTTTAAAAGACTGGAAAGCAAGATTTGCATAATGTAGTTTGTAAGATTGAGCATGTTGTTCAGATTCCTCTCTGGAACAGGATGAAGTTTATTAACTCATCATGAGTAGATAGAATATTGAAGGGCAAAGATGGACAGTCTCTAAAGAACTGTAGAAAATGTGAGTGAAGGTTAGAGTATATTTGAAAATATCCTTAACATAAAAAGGACATTAGAGGCAGACCTGTGAATGGCAACATGCTCAAAAGACAAAAAAGAAATTATCACCCAGACTTACTCTAATCTCTGAAAGTAACATTATCACAAGGCCCATCTATTCATCAAATTCTAAAGTAAGCATCTTTGTTTTTCCTCCAGGAATGCAATGTATTAATAGTTATTTAGCCAAAATGAACTCATGGAATGTATAAATATGAATGAAGACAGCAAGAGTCAATAAAGGTTACTGGAGAGGCAACTAAGCGATAAACCACATGTCTCACTGTTGTGAGACAGCAGGGTCAACCTACAGTAACAATAGAAAAATAAATGGAGGTTTTAGTGACAGTCTAACAAGTAGCAAGTAGTTATTTAAGCCACAGCACTTGGGGAAAATAGGTGTGTTGTAAAATACTTTCTTTATGTACAGGCAATGGTAGACTACCTCCCTCTGAATCATAAAATGAAGTGGAAAGAATAGAGATATTATAGAGGACTTTGATATATATACATGGTTGTCTACCCATATGGATTTGACTCACTTGCATGACTGGTGGCCATATAAGACAAAAAAAGGCATTGTATTTCCCAGAACTGTAATGAGAAAACTTCTAAGTTTTGTGCACCTATCCAGGACCATAATAGAGAAGACAGTGTTTTCAAGTTGTTATACATAGCTTTAGATGTGTATTTTCTAAGTCTTTTAAAAGTTAGCAACACATAAATCTTAAAATTAGGTGATGAATTTAATTCTTTAATTGTACTTAGGTACATGAGATTGGAAAAGTTTTTTAAATCCTGAGGTTTCTGGAATCACAAATCAAAGTTACATTGACAATCCGTCATTCTACTGAAAAGAGTTATCATCAAAAAGTGAGGGATAACTTTTTGTGAACAAGCACAAGTGGAAAGAGAGATACCATATGCATTTTTACTGAGTCTAAACTAAAGTCACCCCATGGAAATTATAATGTGCTGCTTCAATCAATGAAAGAAGAACTGTCATATGCTCCATCTACAATTCTTCTGCAACATTCTGAAATCAGCATAGCACAGAGACATTTGCTCATGAATTTTCATCAAAAGATTGCTCAGCATAACCAAGACATGGAAGCCATTTTTACCTGTCTGAACCATATACACAGATATTTATATTCAGGGACACTTGCTATTTGGTATTTATCATGTGTGTGTGCGTGCGTGCATGCGTGCGTGTGTGTGTGTGTGTGTGTGTGTGTGTGTGTGTGTGTGTGTAAAAGTCACATGCATACTCTAAGTTTGGAAGCCAGAAGAGGTTGTCATATATCCTGGCAATGGATATACTACAGAATGTATGCAGCCCATTGGCACAGGAAACCACTTCTTATTATAACCCCAGTAGCACAGACACTAAAAACCTCAGCCAACCAATGGGACCACCTGAAACTGAAAATCTGTAAGGCAAAGGACAGTGAAAATAAGACAAAATGACAGCCTGCAGAATGGTAAAACACCTTCACCATTCCATCTGAGAATGGACTGATGTCCTAAATATACAAAACACAAGAAACTAGACATAAAAATCCAATATATCTAAGATAATTTGGAATCAATCAATCTCAAGACCCAATTATACCCCTCTTGCACATATACCCAAATGATGCCTGATTATACCACAAAGATACTTGCTCAACAATTTTCATAGCAGCATTATTCATAATTGCCAGAACTTGGAAACTACCAAGATGGCTCTCAATTGAAGACAGCATGAACAAAATGTGGGACACTTAAACAATGTAGTACTACTCAGCTGTAAAAAAAAAAGATAACCCCATGAAATTTTCAGATAAATGGATGGAACTAGAGGAAACCATCCTGACTGAGATAAACCAGTGTCAGAGAGACAAACCTGTTATTTATTCACACATAAATGTCAATTAGATGAAAAGCAAAGGAAAGCCAGAATATAATCCTCAGTTCCAGAGAAGATAGGCAAAAAAGAGAACACTAAGAGGGATGCATGAACGGCATAGGTAATGGAAATTAGATAAGATCTACTGGGTATATTGTAATGGGTGTTGGTAAGGGATAGATCGGGGGAGATGAGAACATGAAGGGAAGGAATGGTTGAGGGGGTAGGTTGATGAAGTGGAAGAGCAATGATATCTTAATAGAGAGAGCCACTATGGGGATAGGGAGAAACATGGTGCAAGGGTAATTCCCAAGAATTCACATGGATGACTCAATCTAAGTCGCCTAGTAATAGTGAAGAAGAGGCTGAAACTGCACTACCTCTGTAATCCGATTAGCAAATACCCCAACTATTATCATAGAGCCTTCATCCAGTAACTGATGGAAACAGGATCATGGAATGCACAATCACACACCACACAGAGCTCCAGGATTCGAGGCAAAGAGAGGGAGGAGGAAATAGCTGAGAAAGGGAGGTTAATTTGATGATGGAGAAATCTGCTGTATCTTTAAAATTTATCAACTCTAGTCCAACACCTGTAGAGATTCCAGGGTTCTGAACCTACGCTAACTGTATTTAGGAGACAATTGTGAAGCTTAGACTACCTCAGGGGCCCCTGACAATAGGACCATGATATAAACCTGGTACAGAAGCTAACTTGTTGGAACACATTCCATGTACTGGTATGCAATTCTCAGCCTTGATTCATGGGACGTGTCTATGCCAAATTCTGGAAAGTGAAGGACATCCATCTGCCAAAGTGCATTCCTGTGAATACCTTTGGGATTACAACCTGCTGGTAATGGAATTTGTAGAATGAGGAAGTGGGGCAATTTCTTACTATTTCTTGGCTTGTTGCCAGGTGATAGGAAAGTCCTTCTTTAAACTTTTGCTGTTAATATGGTGTTTCTTATGAAATTCTGAATCTTCCGACACACTTCCTATTAATAAATGATGAATTTCATCATTGCCTTGCGCCAGAGGACCTGGCAGACCTGTACGGGATCTGATGTGTGTTATGTATATAGGATGAGTCCTGTTTCTGATGGTTTCCTGTAATTGAAAAAACAATGAGATTAATTCAGTGACATCATGAACAAATTCTGCTATCTCAATGTGCAAGACAACTCTCTCTGCATACTGAGAATCCATGACTATATTGAGAGAATCTGTAAAGTCTTTAAGTACCATGAGAATGGCATATAACTCCACCTTTTATACGGAATTGTAAGGGCTTTGAACTACTTTACTTATATTTCCTGATTTATGCCCTGGCTTACCTGATTTGTTTGCATCAGTGTAGAAGGTAAGAACTCCAGAAATAGGTGTTTGCCTCATGATATGCGGAAAAATCCAAATGGTTTTCTTTATGAATTTGATTCTCTGTTTTGGGATAGATGTTCCTAATAGTTCCCAAAAAGTCACTGCAAGCTTTTTGCCAATACTCATTGTCCTTCTATAAAGAGGGAATTTCCTCATTAATCAAAGGTACAATAATTTCAGTTGGGTCTCTTCCAGTCAGTTGACGAAGCCTTAACTTACCTTTTAATATCAAATCGGGGATCTTTTCTATATACGCTTTCAGGTTTTTTTTTTCAGGGTACGCTGACCAGATTGGGTTCTTTTTTTTTTTCAGTTTAAATTTAGATAAGAAACAAGGTTGCTTCACAAGTCAGTTTCAGGTCCCTCTCCCTTTCCCTCCCCTCCTCCCGTGCCCTCCCCCCAACTCCCCCATTATCCCCTCATTTCCCCAGGGAGGGTGAGGCCCTCCATGGGGGTGTCCATAGTCGGTCATTTAATATAGGGCAGGGCCTAGACCCTTCCCCAAGAGTTCAGGGTGAGAGTACACCTCACATTGTTGGATGGGAGTCCAAAGTCCGTGTGTATACTTGGGATGGGTACTGATCTGTTGCCCAAGGCTCAATAGATTACCTAGGCCTCCTCACTGACACGCACATTCAGGGGGTCTTGATCAGTCCCATGCTAGATTCCCAGGCTGATGCCTGGAATTCAAGAGTTAACCTTTGTCAGGTCAGCTGTTTCTGGGGGTTAAACCAGCCCAGTCTTAATTCCTTTGGTCATCAGTCCTCCCTCTCTGTTACTGGCTTTCTTGAGTTCAGCTCAGTACTTAACCAAAGCAGTCTGCCTCTTCTTCCATCAGCCACTAAATGAAGTTTCTGTTTCCCAGACTCTCTGGCCATGAGATTGTAGGCTGGCACTCCTCAGATCTATGTCTAAAATCCATATAAGAGAGAGTACATGCCATGTTTCTCTTTTTGTGACTGGGTTACCTCACTCAGGATGGTTTCTTCTAGTGTCATCCATTTACCTGCAAATCTCAGGATTCCATTGTTTTTTTCTGCTGAATAGTACTCCATTGTGTAAATGTACCACATTTTCTCTATCCACTCTTCGGTTGAGGGACATCTAGGTTGCTTCCAAGTTCTGGATATTACAAATAATGCTGCTATGAACATAGTGGAACAGACATCTTTGTTGTATGAATGGGCATCTTTTGGATATATGCCTAAGAGTGGAGTTGCTGGGTCTTGTGGTAGGTTTATTCCAGTGCCTGCAGATCGCCTGGGA
Source organism: Mesocricetus auratus (assembly GCF_017639785.1). NCBI lineage: Eukaryota > Metazoa > Chordata > Mammalia > Rodentia > Cricetidae > Mesocricetus > Mesocricetus auratus. The sequence continues at coordinate 5,248,698 of NW_024429215.1, forward strand.
ACTGCACAGAGCTTCCAATCCCAACGGGAGCCAAGCACCCCAGACTCCAGGTCTTCTCTCCCACCAACGACGCTTTCAGTTTTTTATTTTGTTTGTGTGGCAGAAATACACATTCTAGTATGATATCATCCCTCTGCATTAATATTCCTGAGGTGTATTCTCTAGATGGTAAAATAACCAGAATGCAGTCCAGTTTTGGATCCACACGGTCCACATGTGCTTCTAATATTCTCTTTTCTACCCATTCTAATTCCTTTTCAGCCTCAGCTGATAGTACTTGTGGGATATTTGTCTCCTTTTAAAGCCATTTTCAGGTGTTTTAAATCATGCCTTTCTACACTAATAATTGTCTGTAGTTGAGAGATTTCTCCTAATAGTTTTTGAAGATCATTAAGAGTCTGGTAACCATATCTTCTGATCTGTACTTTCTGTGGTCTAATTTTCTGTGAGTCTATTTTATAACCTAAATAATTAATAGAATATCCTCTTTTTATTTGTTCTGGGGCAATTTGTAATTCCCAGTGAGGCAAAGTTTCCATGCCATTCCTGCTTCACACACCTTTTCCGAAGCACCTTTGTTTGAATCAGACAGTAATATGTCGTCCATATAATGATATATTAATCATTGTGGAAATTGCTTATGAATCATTTCCAGAGATTTATGCACAAGATAATGACACAAAGTCAGGCTATTTAGCATACCTTGAGGCAAAACCTTCAACAGGAACCTCCGTACCAGTTGGGAATTATTATTGGTAGGTACTGTGAAGGCGAACTTTTCTCTGTCTTTTTCTTGTAATGGTATAGTGAAAAAGAAACCTTTTAAATCTATAACTATAATTGTCCAATCTTTAGGTATTAGAGAAGGTAGTGGCATCCCAGGTTGTAGAGTGACCATAGGCTGAATTACCTTGTTGATGGCTCTAAGATCAGTAACCATGCTCCATTTCCCCGACTTCATCTTGGTAACAAAACAGGTAAATTCCATGCACTAGTTGATTGCTCAATATGTTCAGCATCTAGCTATTCCTGAACTAACTTCTCCAAAGCCTCTAACTTCTCAGATGTAATAGGCCATTAACCTACCCAGACAGGTTCATCTGTCAGCCATTTCAAGGGTAGAGCTTTTGGTTGCTCTGTAGCTTTGTCACTAGCATCCCTAGTTCTGTACAGCCTCTATGTTTGGCATCTGTTTTCTGTAATGCCTTACAATATTGTTTTTACCACCAAGTGTTTGTCTATGGTTCATATCTGATACAGGAGGAATGTTAATCTGTGTATTCCACTGCTGTAATAGATCACATCACGACCCCAGAGATTTATAGCAATATCTGCAGCATATAGCTTTAACCTTCCTCTCTGTCCTTCTGGCCCAATAAAGTCAATTCATCTAGTGCTAGAGATAGGGCTCCAAGCCCTAAGAATTGAATGTTTACCTTTCTTAGAGGCCATCTCGAGAGCCAAGACTTCTGATTTAGGATAGTGATGTCAGCACTAGAGTCCCAAAATGTCATTAATCACTGTATTATTTACTTTAACTGGTAACTTGGCTCTATCATTTTATATAGACGTTTGCCAAAATATACGTTTTTTTATTTCCTCCTTATATAATTATAATTGATTCATCCTCTGTAACTAATGTATTATCCAGTGCCGTATTATTTGCAATGGGCATTGGATCTTCTAATTGTCCTGGGAGAGGCTGTCCTCCACTGTTACTGGGAAAGACCAGATCACCTTTGATCTTGGGGCCTTGAAGAGAGGCCCCTGGACCCGCTTCCTGGCTGTAAAGGTTTACCTTGTCTGTCTGTGGTCGACCAGCATTCCTTGGTCCAGTGTCTTCCTTTGCCACACCTCCTGCAGAGAACAGAAGGCCGAGGACTTCTATCAAAGAATTCCTGGTAGAAGCATTTTTTCTAGGAATGTTTCATCAACAGTTCCTACTCAGATGTCCTATTCTACCACAGTTAAAGCACTTAGCATCTTTATATCTGTTGAAATTTTTGGAGATTGCCTCCCCTAGCCCTGGCCTCTATATCATCACAGGTAAGGCATTTGGCATCCAGGTGCCTCCTCAAACCTGTAGAAATCGCTTCACCTACCCAAGATCCCGTATCCTGACTTTTATATTCAAGGTTATCTGTATATAGGACCCATTCTTCCAATGATACTGATCTTATTTTTAATGGCCAAAGTACCTGCTTGCATTGTGGATTTGCATTCTCATATGTCAGAGATTCTATAAGGAGTCACCTAGATTCTGGATTTGTTACTTGTACTTCTATTGATCTGGCCAATCTCTCTAAAAATTCAGTGAACCTTTCCCTTGGACCCTGTATTACTTTGGTATATGGTTGCATTATCTCTCCTGTTTCACAAACCTTATTCAAAGCATTCAAAGCAGCTGTACGGCATAAAGACAACATATGCAGACTGAACCTGTGGGTCAGTGTAAGCACCCTCCCCAAGAATCTTGTCTTGGGGCACTTCATAGCCATTCTTTAATCCCTGAATCTCTAGGGCTTTCGCCTCTTGCCTCCACAAAGCTCTCCATTGAATTTGACATGAATTTTCAAGCACTGCTATAGCCAATTGGCTCCTATCTCTGGGGGTTACTCTATTTGCAGTGGGCTATGAGGTCAGGAGCTCTCTGACAGAGGGAGAATGAAGACCACACAAAACAATGGTCTCCGTGATTCGCTTTAGGTCCTTCATTTGTATAGGTTCCCACTGATAAGCAACAAAACTGTTTTGGTGCTTTTTTGTTGCTCATTTTTCAGTTACAGATACTGGGAAGACCATAGGAGAGGGCATAAAAACCTTAGGGAGGTCTTCTCGGCATCTGAGAGGTGTAGGGAAACCTCTGTCCTGAGCTGTTGCCTATATGTCCGATTCCTAAGTATAAGATTGGATGTCTTCTGAGACCTGAAATCTATTTATCATTGTTTCTCTGAGCTCTTGAAGTTCTTGGGTCAAATAATTTTCCAAGGACATCATGGAATCATTCATTTTTTTGCATTCATTATTTATATGTGATTCCAAATATTTAATATTCTCATCCTTAGAAAGTATCTCAATAGCATGCAAACTGCTCTCCAGAAATAACGTTCTATCAGCCAGTTTGTCATTGCTCTCAGACATGGAACAAATCTTTTGTTGGCATTTCAATCATATGTTACAGTCTTTGTAGTTTGCTAGTGAAATCATCAAATAGGAAACAGTTTTTTGGTTAAACATTTCAACATTATGTTCCACTTTTTCTATTCTGTCTGTTGAATCAATAGATATGGAACACATTTTTCCTGAAAGTAATTCAATTTTATGTTCCGTCTCTTTAATCCTGTTTGTGAGATCTGCATTATCATTTTCAATATTCTGAATATTTTTACTAAACCTTCCTTACTATCCTGCAAGGAATTTTCTGTTTTCTGAATTCTTTGTACTAGGATTTCATAACCATTTTGTGATGGCCGTATGATCTGTATAAGTTTGTCATTTTTCGCCCTATTTTCAAACCATTCCTTTAGTAAAATTATATGGAAAGTACATTCCAGGTAGGTCCTCAACCCTTTCTAACATCCCATCCATACAAAAAAACAAGAAAATTCTTAATGTCCTGCATTGTAATGAAAGGCACCATAGGTATAGAGCAGTTGAGCTTACTACCAATGGATCTTTATTCAGGCCAAATTCAGCAGGCAGCCAATAAAGGAGCATGTGGCCACGAGAGAAATCTCAGAAGACCATGTAATCTTACCAGCAGGTAGAAGGTGCTGGTTCCCGGCTGTGAGCAGTGATAGGGGCAGCGGGAATTGTGCCTTGCCAAGCAAATTGGTGGGGAACTTAGTGAAAGGAGAGTCCAAGTGTGCCTGGTGGTGTTTGGGCCGAGAAGGAGCAGCCGCTCCCAAGGCGCCTGGATCCGGGTTCCACACTCCTTGTACCAGATGTAGCTGTAACGAGAAAAGGCACACATGTCGAAGATATAGGTAATTGTTTATCGTTTAAATCACAGGAGAAACCGGGCAACACAGATGAGTCAAGTAGTTTTCACTACCTAACCGGAAGCTGAAAAGAGAGTTAATGAGGCTCTGCTGCAGTCTTTTATTCCCACCTCCCGTACACACCTCTAGCCATGCCCAAAAATGGGCCTGGCTAGAAGCATAGTTCACCTCCCTATCATGACCACATCCATATGCGTCTCTAGTCATGCCCAAAGTAGGTGTGGTTAGCAGCGCTGTTCCGCCCTCTCATTACCACATCCGCATGCACCTCTAGGGCACCATGTGGCTAAAGGCACAGTCCTAAGCTTCGTCCTACAGAACCCAACTAAGAATCTAAGCAATAATAGAGAGGTTACCTTAAATGCCCTTCCATGATAATGTGATTGGAGACTACCTTATATGCCATCCTAGGGCCTTGATCCATTAGCTGGTGGAAGCAGAAGCAGAGACCAAGTAGGCTTCATCCCAGGGATGCAGGGATGGTTCAACATATGAAAATCCATCAATGTAATCCACCATATAAACAAGCTGAGAAACAAAAATCACATAATCATCTCACTAGATACTGAAAAACTCTTTGACAAACTCTAACACCCCTTCATGATGAAGGTATTGGAGAGATCTGGGATAACAGGAACTTACCTTAACATAATAAAAGCTATATACAGAAAACCAAAAGCCAGCATCAAACTAAATGGAGAGAAACTAAACGCAATTCCTCTAAAATCAGGAACATTTTCCATATACTCCTTGAAGTTCTAGCTAGAACCATGTGACAACAAAAGGAGATCAAGGGGATACAAATTGGGAAAGAAGAGGTCAAACTTTCACTATCTACAGATGATATGTTAGTTTACATAAGTGATCCCAAAAGCATCTACCAGGGAACTCCTACAGCTAATAAACACCTACATCAGGTGTTTATACAGGATCAACTCAGAAAAAGCAGTAGCCTTACCATATACAGACAATAAAAGGGCTGAGAAAGAAATCAGAGAAACATCACCCTTTACAATAGCCACAAACAACATAAAATACCTTGGAGTAACCCTAACCAAACAAGTGAAAGACCTGTATAATAAGAACTTTGAGTCTTTAAAGAAAGAAATTAAAGAAGACACCAGAAAATGGAAAGATCTCCCATGCTCTTGGTTAGGTAGGATGAACATAGTAAGAATGGCAATCTTACCAAAAGCATTAAAATCCCAGAACAATTCTTCACAGACCTTGAAAGAACAATAATCAACTTTATATGGAAAAACAAAAAACCCAGGATACCCAAAACAACCCTGTACCACTAAGGCAACATCAGAGGCATCACCATCCCTGACTTCAAGATCTATTACAAAGCTATAGTCCTGAAAACAGCTTGGTAATGGCTCAAAAACAGACAGATAGACCAAAGGAATTGAACTGAGCACCCCGACAATAACTCATACATGCATGGACATCTGAACTGTGACAAAGAAGCTAAAATTATACAATGAAAAAAGGAAGCATCTTCAACAAATTGTGCTGGCATAACTGGATGCTGGCATATAGAAGACTGCAGATAGATCCATGTCTATCACCATGCACAAAACTTAAATCCAAATGGATCAAAGACCTCAACATAAATCCAGCCACACTGGACCTGTTAGAAGAGAAAGTGGGAGGCACTGTTGAACATAACTCCAGTAGTACAGACACTAAGACCGACAATTACTAAATTGGGCCTCCAGAAACTGAGGCAAAGGACACAGTCAGCAAGACAAAAAAGGCACCCCACAGATTGGGAAAATATATTCACTAACCCCATATCTGACAGAGGTCTGATCTCCAAAATTTACAAAGAACTCAAGAAGCAAGTCTCCAAAACACCAAAGGAAGCCAATCAAAAAGTGGGGTACAGAGCTAAATAGAGAATTCTCAATAAAGGAGTCTAAAATGGCTGAGAGACACATAAGAAAGTGCTCAACATCCTTAGCCATAAGGGAAATGCAAATCAAAACAACTTTGAAATAGCTAAAATCAAAAACACCAATGACAGTTTATGCTGGAGAGGATGTGGAGAAAGGGGAACACTCCTCCAATGCTGGTGGGAGTGCCAGCTTGTACAGCCATTTTGGAAATCAGTATAGAGATTCCTCAGGAAAATGGGACTCAGTCTACCACAAGACCCAAAAATTCCACTCTTAGGCATATACCCAAAAAATGCACATTCAAACAACAAGAATGTCTATTCTACTATGTTCATAGCAGCATTATCTGTAATAGCCAGAATCTGGAAGGAACCTTGATTCCCTCAACTGAAGAGTGGATAGAGAAAATGTGGTACATTTATACAGTGGAGTACTATTCAGCAGAAAACAATGGAATCTTGAAATTTGCAGGCAAATGGATGACACTGGAAGAAACCATCCTGAGTGAGGTAACCAAGTCACAAAAAGACAAACATGGTATGTACTCACTCATTTATGGCTTTTAGACATGAATCAGGGAAGTGGCAGCATACAAGCCCACTGCCAGAGAGTCTGGGAAACAGAACCTTCATCCAGTGACTGATGAAAGCAGAGGCAGATACCCACAGACAAATACTGAACTGAACTCTTGGAATCTAGTGTCAGAAAGGGAAAACTTATGGGCAAAGTAGTTAATACTGGGCTGGTTTAGCCCACAGAAACAGTTGACCTGAACAAGGGGGAGATCTTGTACCCCAGATTGATAGCTGTGTGGAAAGCATGGGACTGACACAGACCCCCTGAATGTTGGTGTCAGTGAGGAGTCCTAGGTAATCTATGGGGTCTTGGGTAGTATTTATCCCTGGTGTACAAATAGACTTTGAGTGCCCATGCCACAATATGGGATGCTCTTTCAGTCTGAACTCTTGGGGGAGTGCATAGGCCCTGCCTTGGATGAAATGACAGTCACTGGAAATCCACCATGGAGGGCCTCACCCTCTATGGGGATCGGAGTGGAGATTTGGAAGGGGATTGGGGGACCTGGTGGGGATGGCGTGGGAGGAGAGGAAAGAGAGGGAGCTGGGATTGACACATGAAACAAGCTTGTTTCTAACTTAATAAAAAAGTAAATAAATAAAAAAGTTCAATGGAAAGGCTAATATGCCAGGATAAATAATAACTATTTTTTGATACTGCACATTCCAGGATTTTGTTACTAATTATTATGCATTTCAAACAGTTATTGTAATGATTAATTATGCCCTGCCTCTACATTTATTTTTATATATGCGTGCTTTGCCTCATATATATGTGTGCACCGCATGCAATTGTCATGCCTATGCACTTCAAAACTTCTATTACTTGAGATACACTCACTTGTGAGCCATGATATAAGTACTGAAAATTAAACCTTGGTCTTATGCAAGACCAGCCCCTGTTCTACAATTCTAAGACATCTTTCTGTCACCACCTAACAGTTTAAAAGGCTGGAAACCAAAACAGAATTTAATAAATTTTCATGACACATTGCATGGTTTATGGCTTCCTAATTGTGTGAATACCTATTGGTATAGAATGTTTGTGGAAAGGAATCAGCCTGACTGGAGAGCAGGATCACACTCTCTTACTAGCATTCACTTTAATGACCACAACTCCTCAATATTCAAGGCAAGAAGTAAGCTTCCAATTGTTAAAATTTGAGAGACAAGTGACATTTAATCATAAGAACTTAATCGTGTTGCCTGTTCTTCTGCAGAACATGGACTCACATTGAAGCTACTGGTTGAAGCAACTAATACTCACAACACTGGATCCTAGGATTCAAGCAGTATTCTAGCCTCTGTGGTTATGAATATGTATTAGAAAACACCCTTATGTGGAAAATGTAAATGGTTTCTATAAAGGAAATGTAACCCTTATAATCAGGAACCAGGGATATTTATGCAAGAAAAACGGCATTGGATAATTCTTAGTATAAAACAGCTGTATTAAGACACATGTTGTTCTTCAATAGAAATGGGACAGATCCAGAGACTTTTGATGGTCAGTGTCATACATATTATAAGATATCGATTTAACAAACTATTCTTCCCTTACCAGTTCCCTATCTGTGCATCTTATGCTACACTAGAAGTCAAAGGTTCTTGTGTCAAATGCATGAAAAGAGACCCAGTCATCTCTTTTTATATCCCATCCTTCATCTGTAGACTATCCCTAATTCTGATATGTTAAGAGAACATTTAAAAGCTGAAAACCATTGCAGAGTCTTTAATATTTTTCCTATATTTAAACTGTATATACTTTTAAGTGTGTTCTTCTGTGTGTGTGAGCAGAGTAATTACATGCAACTGAGAGTCCAGATAACCTTGATGCCCAGAAGAAGCCATCTGATCCTTTGGATATATTGCTTTAAATGGTGCTGAAGAGAATTTCCAAGATGGATATTGATTAAGGTCCTCTGTAAGTACAGTGCATATTAACTGCTGAGACATCAATCCAGCTTTTGTAATATGCTTTCTCTCTGTTTTCCAAAAATTCCCTCTCTCTTTTATGTTTTACTCTTCTATTTCCTAGGATGCATCAGAATCCTTTTCCCTCCCCCCAACAAGGAGGAACATTGTTTTAACTCTATCTGCAAACCGAAGTTCGCTGTCTCAAAAGTACCTTATATTTTTCTCTAAGCACTGAACTGCCATAAAATCATTCATGCACTCAGATATTTTAAAAAATAACTTTGCATATATTTTGAGCATGTTTGTATTTAAGTGAATATTTCCACTCTGCATTACAGTCCAAATGTTTGATATTATGAAATCAGTAACAGAGTAAAAGATTATAAGGACATTGGAATTGCATTATTTGGTTTTTGATGACTAGCTTCTTGAGTTCTTTGTATATTTTGGAAATCAGCCCTCTGTCAGATGTAAAAAAAAGACAATGTAGACAACAGTAGTCGACATGATACTGCTAGGTAACATCATTAGAGGAAACAGTGGGAATCATTCTAAAAGAGGTCATTCACTGTCATTCAGCATTTAGTGAATATGAACTAACTATATTCTTGTCAGTTAAAATTAATGAGATATACATTCTGTAAGATGACCTTTCCATGATATTTTGAAGAGATTTTTCTTGCTGGTCCTAACAAAATTATGTAGCACTTGGGAACAAAGACGCATCCCAGCACAGTAAGGCAAAATGGAGAGAATTTCCACAGCTACCATGACCTTACCCTTTGTACTATGGTACACAGGGAGGAAAGTGATCCAGACACAGCAGAACAACAGCATGCTGAATGTCATGAACTTGGCTTCATTGAATGTGTTAGGAAGATTCCTGGACAAGAAAGCCACAGTGAAGCTCACCTGAGCCAGGCAGGCCAGGTAACCCAGGGCACAGTAGAAGGCAGGGACTGAACCCTTGCTGTACACAATGATGATGTGGCCATGCTCAGAGTGTCCATCAACACTAACAAAGGGAGGAGAAGCTCCCAACCAGATGGCTCAAATAATAACTTACCTACTCCCTCCATACCTGTATTATATAGCATGGTGAGATATAATAAGGTGATAGCATATACAACAACTGTATGACTACATAACAAATAGTACAGTTTAAAAAGACATAGAGAAGCTAACTAAAATATTCTCTTTTTCACCCTAGTCAGACACCTTGTCTGTGAAGCATTTTATCAGTTGTTAATAGGCAGTGTTGTCCCTAAGCAGGGACATATGATAAACACAAGCATAGCAAGCCAATTAGCACCTTTACTCTGTGGTCTATGCTTTAGCTGCAATATCCATTTTCCTGCCTGGTCTTCCACTGACTGTAACCCATGAACCAAATCAGCCATTCCTCCTCCATTTACTTATGGTCAGTTTTGGATCACAACAACAGAACAGCAAACAAGGATGAATGGCCATCTGAAACAATGGAACTAGCTTCTAAAATCTCAGACAGCACACATGAACTCATTAGTACTGCAAAGCATGACATACAAAGTGTGTTTTTTGGTGATGAACTGCTGAGTTGATGTGTGGTGAGCAGAAAGGTGGGTGTTTCCAAGTATGGAAAATCCTATGAAGACCACAAACGCAGGGTAAGCCTAAGTAAAATGTAGATTAGTTAAACTTAATTGAATGATTTATTAATTTTAAAAATGTATATATCATCATTGTATTTCCATAAAGCTAGTGATGGGTATCTATTTGCTGTTCACTGTGTATCTTTGGATTTGTGTTAAGTTCTATGTCTAAGCAACAGCGTCCCCTAGACACAGAATCATCTCATGTTCTCAATTAGTATTGAGAACTACAATGCTTCCTCTTCTGATCTTGTTTTCGTTGAAACAGGGTCTCAGTATGTAGCTTTGGTTTACCTAACCTCCCTATGTAGTCAAGGCCATAATCTCTTCCTTCATTTTCATGTGTCTCTTCCTTTCATTTATTTTTAATTTGATAATATTTTAAGGACTATTTTGAATAAGAGTGTAGACAATGCATGCCCTTGTCTAATTTCTGCTCATTTCATATGGATCTCTGTCTTGGCTGAACTCACTATGTAAATCAGTCTGCCTACACAAAGAAAGAACTTCTTGCCTCTGTTCCCAAAGATCTTGAATTAAAAACATGCACCACAACACACACCTGGATCCACCTGACTTTAGCGGATATTCGTTGATTTTTCTCTCTATGTGGTACAATACTGTTTAGGTTGAGAGAGCATACCTCCACATGGAATGGGATCCCAAAGTCCCTTCAGATGCCAGGGATAAATACTGATCTACTACCCATGGCCCCATAGATTACTGAGGCCTCCTCAATTTTGTGATTTGGTTACCTCACTCAGGGTAGTTTATTCTAGTGCCATTCATTTACCTCCGAATTTTAAGAATCCATTATTATTTTCCCCCTGAGTAGTACAACACTGTGTAACGGTACCACATTTTCTCTATCCACTCTTCAATTGAGATTCCTTCCAGGTTCTGGCTATTACAAATAGTGCTGCTATAAACATGGAGGAATAGAAGTCCTTGTTGTATGAATGTGCATCTTTTGGGTAAATTCCTAAGAGTGGAATTGCTAGGTCTTTTGGTAGACTGATTCCCATTTTCCTGAGGAATCTCCATACTGATTTGCATAATATCTGTATGAATTTGCACTCCCACCAGCAGTGGAGGAGTGTTCCCCTTTCTCTTCATCCTCTCCAGCATAAAATGTCATTGGCATTTTTCCTTTTGGCCATTCTGACAGGAGGAAGACAGTATCTCAGAGATGTTTAGATTTGCATTTTCCTGATTACTAGGGATTTTGAGCACTTTCTTAAGTGTCTCTCAGCAAGTTTAGACTCGTCTATTGAAAAATTCTTTATCTAGTTCTATAGATCACTTTTATTGGAACATTTGGTGCTTTGTTGAACAGGGTTGTTTTGGGTATCCTGGGTCATTTGTTTTTCCATATAAAGTTGACAACTGTTCTTTCAAGGCCAGTGAAGAATTGTGCTGGGATTTTAATGGGGATTGCATTGAATCTGTTGATTGCTTTTGGCAAGATTGCTATTTTTACTAGGCTGATCTACAAGAGCATGACAGATCTTTCCATTTCTGTTGCCTTCTTTAATTTCTTTAAAAACAATGGGACTGATCAAGACCCCCTGAATGTGGGTATCAGTGAGGAGACCTAGGCAATCTATTGAACCTTGGGTAGTAGATCAGTATTTATCCCGGGTATACAAATGGACTTTGGGCACCCATGCAACAATGAGAGATCTACTCTCACCCTGGACTCTAGCGGGAGGGTCTAGGCCCTGCCCTGGATGAAATGACAGACTATGGACACCCACATGGAGGGCCTCACCCTCCCTGGGGAAATGAGGGGATATTGGAGAGGTTGGTGGGAGGGCATGGGAGGAGGGGAGGGAAAGGAGGAGGGATCTGGAATTGACATGTGAAGAAACCTTGTTTCTAATTTAAATTTAAAAATAAAAATAAAAAAATAGTGAAATGAAAAAAATCCAATGGAATCTTGAAATTTGCAGGCAAATGAACAGCACTAGAAGAAACCATCCTGAGTGAGGCCATCCAGTCACAAAGAGACAAACATGGTATGTGCTCACTCATGTATGGATTTTAGACATGGATCAGGGGAGTGCTAGTTTACAATCCCACTGACAGATAGTCTGTGAAATAGGAAGGAGTCTAAGAGAGATATGCATGGTACCCCCAGAGAAGGTGAAATGAAGCAAGATATCCTGAGCAGATTTGGAGCCAGGAAAAAGAGAGGGGGAGGAAAAGAGGGGCGAGGAGGACATGTGGGAGCAGGAAGGTTGAGGTGGAGGAAGAATAGAGGAGAACAGGATGAGAGATACCATAATAGAGGGAGTCCTTTTAGGTTTGAGGAGAGATCTGGCACTAGTGAGATTTCCAGAGATCTACAAGGATGACACCAGCTGGCAAACCAAGCAATAGTGGAGAGACTACCTTAAATGCCACTCCCTGATAGTGATTTTGGTGACTATCTTATATACCATCCTAGAACCTCCATCTAGTGATAGATGGAAACAGAGGCAGACACCCACAGTAAACACTGAACTGACCTCCTGGAACCCAGTAACAGTGAGGGAGGAGTGATAAGCAAAGGGGTCAAGTCTGGGCTGGTGAACCCACAGAAACAGCTGACCTGAACAAGGGGGAAATCTTGGACCCCATACTGATGGCTGAGGGGCCAGCATGGAACTGATCCAGACCTCCTGAATGTGGGTGACAGTGAGGCCATCTGGGCAATCTATGGGACTTTGGGTAGATCAGCATATATCCCTGGCACATAAATGGACTTTGGGCGCCCATCCCACAATGAGGGATGCTTCTCAATTTGGGCATTTCGGGGATGACCTGGGATCTGCTTGGAGGGCCTTACCCTCTGTGGGGAATGAAGTGGGGATTGGTTGGGAGGCTGAGGGGACTGGTGGGGAGGAACTGGGGTGGAGGTGAGGGAGAGGGAGCTGGTACTGACATGGGAAGCGAGCTTGTTTCTATTCTAAATATTTAATTTTAAAAAGTGTTTCAAAAAAAGACTCTGATATCAATTCACACAACTATGAACACCTGATTTTTGACAAAGAAACCAAAATGGTAGAATGGAAATAGAAAAAAAAACTCTAAAAAATGGTGCTGGCATAACTGGATATTAACATATGGAAGATTCCAAATAGATTCATTTCTATTGCCATGCAAAAAACTCCAATCCAAGTGAATCAAGGACCTCAACATAAATCCATCTACATTTAACCTTATAGAAGAGACAGTGGGAAGTAGCCTGGAATGCATTGACACTGGAGACCACTTCCTAAATTTAATACCAGTAACACAGACACTGTACCACAAATGGGACCTCCTGAAGCAGAAAAGCTCTGTAAGGCAAAGGATACTGTCAATAAGACAAAGCAACAGCCTACAGAATGGGAAAAATTCTTCACTAACCCAAGATCTGACAGCAGGCTGATCTCCAAAATTTATACAGAACTCAAACACTAAACATCCAAAAACAAAATGACCCAATTTTTAAAAAGAGATACATAGAATCTTTACCAGAAGAATCTCAAATGTCCAAAACACATTTACAGAAGGGCACAACAACCTTAATCATCAGGGAAATGCAAATCTAAATAACTCTGAGTCACCATCTTACATCTGTCAGAATGGTTAAGATCAAAATTACTGAGGACTGTTTATGTTGGAAAAGGTGTCTAGTGAGGAGAACACTCCTTCACTGCTGGTTTGAGTGCAAACCTGTACAGTCATTTTGGAAATAATCTTGGCAATTTCTCAGGAAAATATGAATCAATGTACTTCAAGACCAGGGATACCATGCTTCAGCATGTACCCAACAGATGCTCAATCATACCACAATGACTCTTGCTCAACAATGTTAGTGCAGTATTGTTCATAGTATCCAGAACCTGGAAACAACCTACATGCTCCTCAACTAAAGAATAGATAAAGAATATATGGTTCAATTACCTAAAGGAGTATGCAAGGGGTTTGGGAGATGGGAATGGGGAAAAATATGACTGACCTATAGCTGGGAAGGAGAGATTGGATGGGAGAGCCAGACTAGGAAAATTCTGGGAAGAAGCATGTGTCAGAGGGGTCACCAGCCAGCTAGAGAGTAAGCAAGAAATGTCAGAGGGGTAAATGCCATGAGCCTTGGAGCAGCACATAGATTAAACTAATGGGTTAGTTTAAGTTGTAAAAGGTAGTAAGTAATAAGCCAGAGGTGTTTGTTGACTGAGCATTTATAAATTACATTAAGTCTCTGTGTAGTAATTTGGGAGTAGGCTCGTGGGAAAGAAAATCTCCACCTGCATTCCTGGTCTTAATGAATGAAGGGAACTACTTCAATTGTTTAGCATGTGTTCATACATGCATTCTGTCTAAGCTTTTGTGAATATGGTTTCAGGCAACATGCAATTATATATGATAAGAGCTGAACTGTATTACTTCCAAATCCTGAAATCATCAACAAATGTTGTTATCATTTGTGGGGACAGAGACAGTATTCTAAATATGAACATTAGAATATAGGATTGTCAGGAAATCATGAGAATCTGGGAAACCACATCATAGTGGGCTGCCACCATATGTAAGAAAATTTTCACCCTTGCCTCACTCCATGGGACTTTTGTTTTTGCACACCACCATGCTGAAGAATGAATTGGAATAAAGAAAAAATATGTAGGCCATTAAATTATACTACAAAATTTTATGAAAAAAATTTGATGAGGAGTTCCTAAATTGCCAGCATGACAAACTCATGCAGCTGCTTTATTGCAATTTTGTTTTCTAGTTTTCTGCTTTTACATTTTGAAGTGGTTTTTTTCTCCATATATGCTTCTGCACACCATTAATGTTGGGTAGTTTGGATGACAGAAAAGGGACTCAGATTCCATGGAATTGAAGACAATGTTGAGCCATACTGCAGGGATGAGGAATTGAGCCTGGATAATCTTCAAAACAGGAAGAGCTATTGACAGTAAGCCAGGCCCTAAATAATGAACTATAACGGTATTCCTTAGTAGAGAAGAGTTTCATTGCCCACTTAATTATTGCATAAGTCTTTCAAAAAGAAGGATTTGTCTGGTTACTTCTATTGAGTGGGCAGGCACTGATGATAATGAAAATGGCTTTGAGGAAAATTGTATATAAAACATTCTATTATGTGTTCCTGTGTTCATTACATGTATTGATTCTGAAGGAACTTGTTTTATACGATATATATTGTAAGGACAATTTCCTACAATATATTTGATATGCCATGTACAACCACAAAGTTATGCTGGATTACAAAGATTTTTAGATTCAAAAATTCTGCCAACATGATCTGAAGTGATATCTCATGTTGCTCAGATAAATTTATATCAACAGTTGATATTCTATTCTCAGAATAAGGAGAAAAATCATACAAAAAACAAAGAAGTTACCTGAAGCTTTAGCTACTGAAGTAAACTACCTGTTCATAAGAGAGTTATGAAAGCTAAGGTCTGATATAACCACACCTATGATGATTTATTGTTTATGATCTAATTGCTGGGATGAGAATGTAGAGCTATCCAAAGCCATAGAGGCCAGGCAATGGTGATACACACATTAATCCAGGACTCAGCAGACAGAGACACTCAGGGCTACTTGAGAATGAATCAGTCTAGAAGAGAAAGAGGGTTCATGCCTTTAATCCCAGCTCTAAAGTTACATATAAGAGGAGCAGCCTCCTAGACCCTGGTATTCAGTCTTAGGCCATTAGTCTCCAACCGCTTTGAGGACTGGGTCTCCTCAGCATGGATAAAGGTAAGATCACTCTGGTGGCTTGGCTTCTATGCTTTTTACGTCTTCAGTTTGACCCAGTATTTCTCCCATAATTTTTATTATTCATGCTACATTCTGGCATCCAAAGTATAGCTAAAATTCACAAAAAGCCACTTGCCTGTTGTCTGAAGCCATTGACCCATGCAGGAGCTATGTTCCTGCTGTGAATCCCTGATGGATGAGCTAGGTTTTCTTTTGTTTCTCCCCCAAGTATTTGAGCAAGTTTGGGGATTTTTCTGTTGTAGCTTCTGAAAATAGTCTTGAGCTGACACTCAAATACTGGAAGCACTTGGCCTCAAATTGCCACAGAACTTACCCACCCTAGATCTGATGGCTTTCGTTTCAAGTTGTACCCATCATCTGTTTCTTCCTAGCAATCCTATGTGGGTTTCTCAGACAGCAGAAGCTCTCTCTCTCTTTCTCTCCCACATGAGTTGCAGGTCTTCCCTACAGCCCACTCTCCTTGTGCTGCTGATCTAATCTCACTGCTACCATACATGCTACTACTACCAGTTAAATGGCATTGTGAACAGACTTGGTAATAAACTGGAAATTCTGAAAGGAAGGAATTAGTTTAAAAGGGAAAGGTTTTCCCACATTAATAAAAGAGAAAGAGTATTACAATGGAAAGAACAGTGCATGATTTTAAAACAATCCCAATCTTAGACATATACCTGAAGGAGGCTCAATCACACAACAAAAACATTAGGTCAGCTATTTTCTTTTTTTTTTTTTTTTGGTTTTACGAGACAGGGTTTCTCTGTATTGTTTTGGAGGCTGTAGGTCCAGCCTGGCCTTGAACTCACAGAGATCCGCCTGCCTCTGCCTCCTGAGTGCTGGGATTAAAGGCGTGCGCCACCACCGCCTGGTGGTCAGCTATTTTCATAGCAGCATTATTTGTAGTAGTCAGTACCTGGAAGCACCCTAGATGCCTCTCATCTGAAGAAGGGATAAACAATATGTGATGTGGTGCATATACATGATGTAGTAATACTCAGTAAACAATGACATGTTGGAATTCATAGGCAAATAATGGAGCCAGACGAAACCATCCCTAGTGAGGTAACCCAGATGCAGAAAGACAATCATAGTATGTACTCACCCAAGCCCACAGTTCACAAAGCCAGAGAAGCTAGGAAACAATGAGGACCCAAAGAGTCACATACATGAATACCCCTGAGAAGGTGAGATAGACAGATCTCCTGAGTAAATTGGGAGTGTGGCACAAAGGAGGAGGGTAATAAAGGAGGGGAGAGGGAAAGATAATATGAAGGATTGGCAAGGTCTAGTTGGGAGGACTGAGAGGGTTAGCAAAGAAAGGGATACGTTGATGGAAGGAGCCATTACAGGGTTAATTAGACACATAATACTAAAGAGATTCCCAGGAATCCACAAGGATGACCATAATGGGGAATCTAAGTAATAATGGATATGATACCTTAACTTCATTTTCCCTATATTCAAATTGATGACTTC
This sequence comes from Mesocricetus auratus, assembly GCF_017639785.1. Lineage (NCBI taxonomy): Eukaryota > Metazoa > Chordata > Mammalia > Rodentia > Cricetidae > Mesocricetus > Mesocricetus auratus. The sequence continues at coordinate 5,265,974 of NW_024429215.1, forward strand.
CTTAATTGCCATCATAGAGTCTTCATCCAGTAAATGATAGATACAGATGCAGAGATCCACAGCTAAGAACTGAAGTGATCTGCTGGAGGCCAGTTGTAGTGAGGAAGGAGTGATAATATGAACAAAGTGGTCAAGACCATGTTGGGGAAACGCACAGAAACATTTGATCCAAGCATGTGAGAGCTCACATACTCCAGACTAACACCTGACAAACCTGCATAAGAACAAAATAGGCCCCCTGAATGTGGCTGACAGTGAATGCCTTGAACAGTGTATGGCCATTGACAGTAGAAGCATGATTTATCCCAAGGGCATGGACTGGTTTATTGGGACCCATTGACTAAGGAGCGATACCATACTCAGCACATATACTACTTGGAGGAGGGCCTTGGACTTTCCCAAAAGTACAGGCTTTGATTATTCCCCCATGGGAGGTCTCACCCTCACTATGGAGTGGATGTGGGGTGGAGTGGTTTGAGGAGCCACCCTCGCTATCGCTATCGCCATTCCAAGATGGCGCCGACATCCGTTGTCGTTTGGAGTAAACAACCTTGGTGCGCATGCGCTAAGTGTTTTTCCACTGCTTAAGCTCTGCCTCTCCCATGGCGTCATCTGGGGTGATGAGCAAACCACTAATCCTGGCTCTACACGTCTCACTCGGAGCTCCTAGGCTTGTATACGGGGCTGGGTTTCTTAGCTTGGGGCCTCCCCCTCAGAAGCTGATCATCTGTCTCTCAAGATGCATTAAAGCTTTACTGCAGAAGGATCCAAGTGTCCTGTGTCGTTCTTGCTGGCGAGACTGTGGCACTGGACATCTGGTGCCGAAACCCGGGAACTCTTCAACATCACCGGCGCCACGGGAGACCCCTCGGAAGACGGGGCGGATTCAGAACTGCAGGGAGGTAAGTTCGGAGAGGTATGTTTGATCCTGAACCCCCCTTTTCGACTTTGGCCTTAATTTGTCACCACCGTGGGATGGGTCAGTGGAGGCTTTGGTGCGAGTCCTGTTTGTCCTTCTTCTATTCATTTTGATTTCATATTGTGTTCATCGTGGCTGGTGCTAACAGAATGGTGTGGTCAGTCTGACGTAGATAAGCAGCAGCATGTTAGCGTTTGTTAAATCTTCTGTAGATAAAGGAGTGGAGTGCCGTTTTTTACTTTTGTTTTGCCTCCAGCTGCGCCATTAGATGGACGTAGATAAGCCGCCAGCGCGATGGGGTCATCACAGTCAGTGGTTACTGCCCTACAGACTGTGCTAAAACAAAGAGATCTTAAAATTGCACCACAAACACTTCAAAATTTTGTGAAGGCGGTAGATAGAGTGGCACCATGGTATGCTTGTTCCGAGTCCCTCACTGTGGCCTCGTGGAACAAGCTAGGTAAAGACCTAGATAGGAAGCATGCAGAAGGAGATCTCTGCTTAGGTACCAAAGCCATTTGGAAGCTAGTTAAAAACTGCTTGGAGGATGAGGCCTGTCGCCCTGCTATAGTAGAAAGTCAGGGGTGGTTCTTCCAGCAGCATCAGGTAAACAGCCCAGCTTCCCGGCCTGTGCTCCAGTGCCTGCAGATTGCCTGGGAACTGCACAGAGCTCCCAATCCCGGCGGGAGCCAAGCACCCCAGACTCCGGATCTTCGCTCACACCAATGAGACCAGGAAAGGAGAGGAGGCTGGGAGTCCAGGGAAGCGGCGGTTCTTCCAGCAGCATCAGGTAAACAGGCCGGCTTCCCGGCCTGTGCTCCAGTGCCTGCAGATCCCCTGGGACCTGCACAGAGCTCCCAATCCCGGCGGGAGCCAAGCACCCCAGACTCCGGATCTTCGCTCACACCAACGAGACCAGGAAAGGAGAGGAGGCTGGGAGTCCAAGCGGTGGTTCTTCCAGCAGCATCAGGTAAACAGGCCGGCTTCCCGGCCTGTGCTCCAGTGCCTGCAGATCCCCTGGGACCTGCACAGAGCTCCCAATCCCGGCGGGAGCCAAGCACCCCAGACTCCGGATCTTCGCTCACACCAACGAGACCAGGAAAGGAGAGGAGGCTGGGAGACCAGCGAAGCGGCGGTTCTTCCAGCAGCATCAGGACCAGCATTCGGACAAGGAGAAGAAGAACCACCAGATTATTGGACTTGCTAGCACCCACCAAAAGGGAACGCTGGTCCCCAGACCAGTAAGGGGCTCTTTCTGTACCCACTAGAAGAAGAGATGGGAAAGAGACAATACAAAAACACAGTCAGCAACAGAAAAACAAATATGACACTGCCAGATTCTAGAGACTCCACACCAGCAAGACCCCAACATTCCAATGCGGACGAAGTAGAAGAGAACGACCTTAAAAGCACTTTCATGAAAATGATAGAGGCCCTAAAAGAGGATATTGGAAAATCCCTCAAAGAAATGGAAGAAAAAACAAACCAAAAAATGCAAGAATTGGAAGAAAAAACAAACCAAAAAAGGCAGAAAATGGAAGAAGAAATGAAGCAAAAAATGCAAGAAATGGAAGAAAAAACAAAGCAAAAAATGCAAGAATTGGAAGAAGAATCATACCAAAAAAGACAGGAAATGGAAGAAGAAACAAAGCAAAAAATGCAAGAAATGGTAGAAAAAACAAAGCAAAAAATGAAAAAAATGGAAGAAGAAACAAACCAAAAAAGGCAGGAAATGGAAGAAGAAACAAAGCACAAAATGCGAGAAATGGAACAAAAAACAAACCAAAAAATGCAAGAAATGGAAGAAAGAACAAACCAAAAAATTCATAAAAGGCAACAAACGGACGAACAGATAAACAGAAAATTGCAAGAAGCAATGCAAACACTGCAAGGGTTGAAAACTGAAATAGAGTCATTAAAAAAACACAATCTGAAGAAAGGCAGAAAATAGAAAAGCTGGACAAACAGACAGGCACTACCAATACAAGCATTACCAACAGAATAGAAGAGATGGAAGAGAGAATCTCAAGTGTTGAAGATACGCTAGGAGAAATGGATTTATCAACCAAAGAAAACCTTAAATCCAACAAATCCTTAACACAAAACATCCAGGAAATATGGGACACCATGAAAAGACCAAACCTAAGAATAATAGGTATAGAAGAAGGAGAAGAAATCCAGCTCAAAGGGGCAGAAGGCATATTCAACAAAATCATAGAAGAAAACTTTCCCAACCTTAAGAAAGACATGCCAATGAAGGTACAAGAAGCCTACAGAACACCAAATAGAGTGGACCACAAAAAAAAATCCCCTCGCCACATAATAATCAAGACCCCAAACATACAGAATAAAGAAAGAATATTAAGAGCAGCTAAGGAAAAAGGTCAAGTAACATATAAAGGCAGACCTATCAGAATTACACCTGATTTCTCCATGGAAACGCTGAAAGCCAGAAGGTCCTGGATAGATATTCTACCTACACTAAGAGACCACGGATGCCAGCCCAGACTACTATACCCGGCAAAGCTCTCAATCACTATAGACGGAGAAAACAAGATATTCCATGACAAAACTAGATTCAAGCAATATGTGTCCACTAACCCAGCCCTACAGAAAATTTTGGAAGGAAAACTCCAACCCAAGGAAGCTAACTACAACCAGAAAAACATAAGCATTAGAGAATCTCTCTCTACCAACAGCCAAAAGAACAAAGGGGTGAAATTCCACACATAATTCCACCAACAACAACCATCGCAAATCGAAGAAGGATGAGCAATCATTGGTCATTAATATCCCTCAATATTAATGGCCTTAACTCACCCATAAAAAGACACAGACTAGCAGATTGGATTCGAAGACAGAACCCTTCCTTCTGCTGCATACAGGAAACACACCTCACCCTTAAAGACAGACATTACCTGAGAATTAAAGGTTGGGAAAAAATTTTTCAATCGAATGGACCCAAGAAACAAGCCGGGGTAGCAATCCTAATATCTAACAAACTAGACTTTAAAATAAAATCAATCAAAAGAGATGAAGGAGGTCATTACATACTCATCACAGGTGAAACCCACCAAGAGGAAGTGTCTATTCTGAACATCTATGCCCCAAATACAAAGGCATCCACATTCGTTAAAAAACATTATTAGAACTTAAATCTCATCTAAAGCCCCACACAGTTATAGTGGGAGATTTCAACACACCACTCTCACCACTAGACAGGAATACCAAACAGAAACTCAACAAAGAAGCAAAAGGGCTAATAGAAGTAATGACCCAACTGGGATTAACAGATATCTATAGAACATTTCATCCACATAAAAAAGAATATACCTTCTTCTCACCACCACATGGAACCTTCTCAAAAATCAACCACATACTTGGCAAGATATCAAACCTCAGCAGCTACAAAAAAATTGGAATAACTCCATGCATCTTATCAGACCACCATGCTTTAAAATTAGAATTCAACAACAACACAAATTGCAGAAAACCTACAAACTCATGGAAATTGAATAATGCTCAACTGCACCATCCCTGGGTCAAAGAGGAAATAAAAAAAGAAATTAAAGACTTCCTCGAATTCAATGAGAATGAAGACACAACATACCCAAACCTATGGGACACTTTGAAAACAGTGCTACGGGGGAAGTTCATAGCGCTAAATCCTCACATGAAGAAACAGGAGAACAGTTATACCAGAGAATTAACATCACAGCTGAAAGCTCTAGAACACAAAGAAGCACACTCCCCCAGGAGGAGTAGACGCCAGGAAATAATCAAATTGATGGCTGAAATCAATAAAGTAGAAACCAGGAAAACAATACAAAGAATCAACGCAACGAAGAGTTGGTTCTTTGAGAAAATCAACAAGATAGACAAAACTTTGTCCAAACTTACCAAACAGCAGAGAGTGAACACGCAAATTAACAAAATTAGAAATGAAAAGGGGGTCATAACAACAGACTCTGAGGAAATCCAGAGAATCATTAGGTCATACTTTGAAAACCTGTACTCCACAAAATTCGAAAATTTAAAGGAAATGGATGACTTCCTGGACAGCTATCAATTGCCAAAACTAAATCAAGAACAGATAAGCAATTTAAATAGACCTATAACCCCTATGGAAATAGAAGCTGTCATCAAAAGTCTCCCAACCAAAAAAAGCCCAGGTCCAGATGGCCTCAGTGCAGAATTCTACCAGAAATTCAAAGAACAGCTTACACCAATTCTTCTCAAAGTGTTCCACACAATAGAAGCAGAAGGGTCTTTGCCAAACTCTTTCTATGAGGCTTCAATAACCTTGATCCCCAAGCCACACAAAGATACAACTAAGAAAGAGAACTTCAGACCAATATCCCTCATGAACATTGATGCAAAAATACTCAATAAAATACTGGCAAATCGGATCCAAGAACACATCAAAACAATCATTCACCACGATCAAGTAGGTTTCATCCCAGGAATGCAGGGATGGTTCAACATACGAAAATCCATCAACGTAATCCACCATATAAACAAGCTGAAAAACAAAAATCACATGATCATCTCACTAGATGCTGAAAAAGCCTTTGACAAAATCCAACACCCCTTCATGATAAAGGTCTTGGAGAGATCTGGGATAACAGGGACATACTTAAACATAATAAAAGCTATATACAGTAAACCAACAGCCAACATCAAACTAAATGGACAGAAACTCAATGCAATTCCTCTAAAATCAGGAACAAAACAAGGCTGTCCACTCTCTCCATACCTTTTCAACATGGTACTTGAAGTCCTAGCTATTGCCATACGACAACAAAGGGGGATCAAGGGGATACAAATTGGGAAGGAAGAGGTCAAACTTTCACTGTTTGCAGACGATATGATAGTTTACATCAATGACCCAAAGAACTCTACCAGGGAACTCTTACAGCTGATTAACACCTTCAGCAAAGTGGCAGGCTACAAGATCAACTCAAGAAAATCAGTAGCCCTACTATATACAGATGATAAAAGGGCTGAAAGAGAAATCAGAGAAGCATCACCCTTTACAATTGACACAAACAACATAAAATACCTTGGGGTAACGCTAACCAAACAAGTGAAAGACCTGTATCGTAAGAACTTTGAATCTTTAAAGAAAGAAATTAAAGAAGCCCTCAGAAAATGGAAAGATCTCCCATGCTCATGGATAGGTAGGATCAATGTAGTAAAAATGGCAATCCTGACAAAAGCAATCTACAGATTCAATGCAACCCCCATTAAAATCCCAGCTCAGTTCTTCACAGACCTTGAAAGAACAATAATCAATTTTGTATGGAAAAACAAAAGACCCAGGATAGCCAAAACAACCCTGTTCAACAAGGCAACGTCCGGAGGCATCACTATCCCTGACCTCAAGCTCTATTATAGAGCTATAGTCCTGAAAACAGCTTGGTATTGGCACAAAAATAGACAGGTAGACCAATGGAATCGAATTGAAAACCCGGGTATTAACCCACACACGTACGAACATCTGATCTTTGACAAAGAAGCTAAAAATATACAATGGAATAAAGAAAGCATCTTCAACAAATGGTGCTGGCATAATTGGAGACTGGCATGCAGAAGAATGCAGATCGATCCATGTCTATCGCCATGCACAAAACTTAAGTCCAAATGGATCAAAGACCTCAACATAAATCCAGCCACACTGAACCTCTTAGAAGAGAAAGTGGGTGGTACCCTTGAACGAATTGGTACAGGAGACAGCTTCCTGAACATAACACCAGTAGCACAGGCAGTAAGATCAACAATTAATAAATGGGACCTACTGAAACTGAGAAGCTTCTGTAAGGCAAAGGACACAGTCAGCAAGACAAAAAGGCAGCCCACAGAATGGGAAAAATATTCACTAATCCCACATCTGACAGAGGGTTGATCTCCAAAATTTACAAAGAACTCAAGAAGCAAGTCTCCAAAACACCAAAGGACCCTATTAAAAAGTGGGCTGCAGAACTAAATAGAGAGTTTTCAATAGAGGAGTCTAAAATGGCTGAGAGGCACTTGAGAAAGTGCTCAACATCCTTAGCCATCCGGGAAATGCAAATCAAAACAACTCTCAGATACCATCTCACCCCTGTCAGAATGGCTAAAATCAAAAACACCAATGACAATTTATGCTGGAGAGGATGTGGTGAAAGGGGGACACTCCTCCATTGCTGGTGGGAGTGCCAACTGGTTCAGCCACTATGGAAATCAGTGTGGAGATTCCTCAGAAAAATGGGAATAAACCTACCACAAGACCCAGCAACTCCACTCTTAGGCATATATCCAAAAGATGCCCATTCATACAACAAAGAGGTCTGTTCCACTATGTTCATAGCAGCTTTATTTGTAATTGCCAGAACGTGGAAGCAACCTAGATGTCCCTCACCTGAAGAGTGGATAGAGAAAATGTGGTACATCTACACAATGGAGTACTATTCAGCAGAAAAAAATAATGGAATCATGAGATTCGCAGGCAAATGGATGACACTAGAAGAAACCATCCTGAGTGAGGTAACCCAGTCACAAAAAGAGAAACATGGCATGTACTCTCTCATATATGGATTTTAGACATAGATCTGGGGAGTGCCAGCCTACAATCCTATGGCCAGAGAGTCTGGGAAACAGAAACTTTATTTAGTGGCTGATCGAAGAAGAGGCAGACTCCCTTGGTTAAGTACTGAGCTGAACTCAAGAAAGCCAGTAACAGAGAGGGAGGACTGATGATCAAAGGGATTAAGACTGGGCTGGTTTAACCCCCAGAAACAGCTGACCAGACAAAGGTTAACTCTTGAATCCCAGGCATTAGCCTGGGAAGCCAGCATGGGACTGATCAAGACCCCCTGAATCTGGGTGTCAGTGAAGAGGCCTAGGGAATCTATTGAGCCTTGGGCAGCAGATCAGTACCCATCCCAAGTATACACACGGACTTTGGACTCCAATAGAACAATGTGAGGTGCACTCTCACCCAGAACTCTTGGGAAAGGGTCTAGGCCCTGCCCTATATGAAATGACACACTATGGACACCCCCATGGAGGGCCTCACCCTCCCTGGAGAAATGAGAGGATAACGGGGGGGAGGGGAGGGGAGGGCACGGGAGGAAGGGAGGGAATGGGAGAGGGACCTGGAACTGACTTGTGAAGCAACCTTGATTCTTATCTAAATTTAAACTGGAAAATAAAATTTAAAAAAAGTGGAAAAAAAACAAATAATGCTGCTACAAATGTAGAGGAACAGACAAAAAAAAAAACAAAAAAAAAAAAAAAAGAAAGTCAGGGGAATCTTGAGGAAGTTCAGGATAGCATGTCAGAAACTGAACGGAGTGAGAGAATGGGAGCTCGCAAAAGGAAAGACATATCTAAGAAAAAAGGCCCTCCCCAAGAAGTTAAGAAAGGGGGAGAGAAAGAAGGGAGTGATCATCCATCCCCTAACAAATCTAAAGAAAAGAAAAAGCCAGAATCTAGCTTATACCCTACGGTAGAGCTAGAAGCCTTGGAGCTAGATAATTCCAATTCTGACACACTGGATTCTAGCGAAGAAGCTGATCTAGAGGAGGAGGTGGCACGGTATGAGGAAGGAAGATATCACCCTGATAGACACCGACTGCTGAAAACAAAAATGAATGTGAGGCCACTGCCTATAAATCCAGCGGGATCACACCCCTCTGTGCCTCCACCATATGAGCTCTGGCTGAATACTGGTACTGACTCCTTTTTACCTTTAGAGGAATGGAGAAAAATACAAGTGGCTTTTCCAGTATTCGAGAATGCGGAAGGCTGAAGAGTACATACCCCCGAAGATTACAATAAAATCAAAGAATTGGCCGAATCCGTTCGTAATTATGGGGCCAATGCTAACTTTACCACAATACAGGTGGAAAGGCTTGCTAATTTTGCCATGACTCCCACTGACTGACAGACGACAGTGAAAGCAGTGCTTTCCAACATGGGACAATACATGGAATGGAAGGCTCTCTGGTATAATGCAGCCCAGGCGCAAGCTAGAGTTAATGCCACAGCTGGAGATGAGAATCAGAGGCAGTGGACATTTGAAATGCTGACAGGTCAGGGTCAACATGCCCTTAATCAAACCAACTACATCTGGGGCGTCTATGCTCAGGTGTCGGCCGCCGCCATTAAAGCATGGAAGGCCCTCACAAAAAGGGGAGAATCTGGCGGACACCTTACAAAGATTGTCCAAGGACCCCAAGAGCCATTTTCAGACTTTGTGGCCAGAATGACCGAGGCCGCCGGTCACATCTTTGGTGATTCAGAACAAGCTATGACCCTGATTGAGCAACTTGTCTATGAACAAGCAACCTAGGAATGTCGAGCAGCTATCGCCCCTCGCAAAAGCAAAGGTTTACAAGATTGGCTCAGAGTGTGCAGGGAGCTTGGGGGACCCCTAACCAATGCAGGACTAGCTGCCGCCATTTTAAAAATGCACAGGCGTAGAGATTTATCAAATCGAAAAGCTTGTTTTAATTGTGGGAAAATGGGGCACCTTAAGAAAGATTGTCAAGCCCCTGAAAGAACAAGAGAACTGGAGCTTTGCCATCATTGTGGTAAAGGTTATCATAAGGCTAGCGAATGCAGGTCAGTCCAGGATATAAAAGGGAGGCTTCTGCCCCCTATTGAAGAACCCAATGTACCTCAATCAAAAAACGGGTCACAGGGCCCATGGTCCCAGGGCCCTCAGAAATATGGGAACCGATTTCAGAAAAGCAATCAAGAGAAGGAAGAGGCTTCCGAGGAACCCCCGGAATGGACTTGTGTGCCGCCTCCGACTTCTTACTCATGCCCCAAATGAATTTTCAACCCATCCCAGTCCATTCCCCTGGACCTTTGCCCCCTGCCACCATTGGGCTTATTCTGGGCCGCGGCTCCTTAACTTTACAGGGACTCATTATATATCCTGGGACTGTTGACCCGCATCATAAAGAGGAGATTCAAGTTCTCTGTTCTAGCCCTCAGGGCGTATTTTCTATAAAGCAGGGAGATAGAATTGCACAACTGGTGTTGCTGCCCTCCCTCGGGGATGGAGAAACCTACACTTTGCAAAAAAGGGCTATGGGATCTTCTGGAAGTGATTCAGCCTATCTGGCTATACCCCTACATGAGAGACCTACAATAAAATTGTTAATTAATGGAAAAGAATTTGAAGGGATAATGGATACGGGAGCAGACAAAAGCATTATTTCACTCCATTGGTGGCCGAAGTCTTGGCCCACTGTTGTTTCATCTCATTCTCTACAAGGTCTTGGATAGGTCCTCTCCTGCCATCAGTGCCTCAGCCTTAACCTGGCAGAATGCTGAGGGCAAACGGGGCTGTTTTACCCCCTATGTGTTGCCACTCCCTGCAAATTTATGGGGACGGGATGTGTTACAAGCCATGGGCATAACCCTAACTAATGAATACTCCCCCCCAGGCATCAGCCATTATGTCAAAGATGGGGTATACAAAGGTGGGCAATAACAAGGCAGAATAGAACCCATTATACAACACGGAAATCGGGGTAGAAAAGGACTGGGTTTTATTTAGGGGCCGTTGAGGCTTCACGACCCATACCATGGAAAACAGAGGAGCCAGTGTGGGTCTCTCAATGGCCTCCATCCTCTGAAAAATTAGAGGCTGTCACAAGATTAGTGCAAGAACAGGAATGGCTGGGGCATCTAGAGCCTTCTACCTCCCTATGGAATACACCAATTTTTGTTATTAAGAAGAAATCTGGGAAGTGGAGATTACTCCACGACCTGCAGGCCATTAACAATCAGATGCATCTTTTTGGCCCTGTTCAAAGAGGCCTTCCTTTGCTTTCTGCGCTTCCTCAAGATTGGAAGCTTATTATTATAGATATGAAAGATTGTTTCTTCTCTATTCCACTTTTCCCACGGGATAGACCAAGGTTTGCCTTCACTATCCCTTCTCTTAATCATATGGAACCGGACAAGAGATTTCAGTGGAAGGTACTGCCACAAGGCATGGCCAATAGCCCAATGATATGTCAGCTGTATGTGCAAGAGGCTTTGGAGCCAATTAGGAAGCAATTTACATCGTTAATCATGATCCATTATATGGACAATATTCTTATTTGTCACAAAGAGTTAGATGTTTTACAAAAGGCTTTTCCCATGCTGGTGGTTGAATTAAAACAGTGGGGATTAGAGATTGCCTCAGAAAAGGTTCAAATTGCAGATACAGGCCTCTTTTTGGGCTCAATGATTACTCCCAAAAATATAGTTCCTCAGAAAATAGAAATTCGCAAAGACCACTTACAAACATTAAATGATTTTCAGAAACTTCTGGGAGATATAAATTGGTTGAGGCCCTTTTTAAAAATTCCATCTGCTGATCTAAAACCCCTCTTCGATCTCCTGGAGGGTGAGCTTCATATCTCCTCACCCAGAAAATTTACCCCTGCCACCCACCGAGCCTTACAGATGGTAGAAGAGGCCTTGCAGGAAGCACAATTGCAACGTATTGAGGAGTCACTATCTTTTAGTCTGTGTGTTTTTAAGACAGCTCAATTGCCAACTGCAGTCCTGTGGCAAGACGGACCATTACTTTGGATTCATCCAAATGCTTCCCCCGCTAAGATTATTGACTGGTACACTGATGCTGTTGCACAGCTTGCGCTTCGTGGAATAAAAGCAGCTGTTATGCATTTTGGCAGGGATCCTGATTCCTTGATTGTGCCTTATACTGCTGCACAAGTTCAGACCTTGGCAGCCACATCTAGTGATTAAGGAGTTTTAGTTACTTCCTTTTCAGGACAAATTTATAATCATTTTCCAAAGCATCCAATTTTACAGTTTGCCCTAAATCAGTCTGAGTAAGGGACAGAGCTCTAGATCATCTGATTGGTCCTCCTCTAATGTTAAGTATACCCCTTTTAAGAGAATTAATTATTCAGCTGTTCCGGTTTGTGTTTGGCCGCCCTTTATTTGGGTTGTGAGTAATGATACCTTAGGTAAGAATGCTGGGATGCTATTAAGCACCCTTTTGCTTTGGTAATGTGCATGCCTCGATTTGTTCCAGTTCCTGTTGAGAGGCCAAGTAGTTTGAGTAAAGCGAGATTTTGGGATCTCTGCTATTATTGTGGGCCTGATAGCTGCTGCCACGGTTACCGCTTTGGTTACCGCCTCGACCCTTGCACTTTCCGCCACTGTGCAGACAGCTCAAATCGTTAATGAATTATTGGCCACTGTGACCATGGCCCTAGATAAACAGGTCACTGCTAATTCTCAGATACAAGGAGGCCTGGTGTTGGTAAACCAACGGATTGATTTGGTTCAGGAACAATTGGATATATTGTGGCAGATGGCCCAATTGGGATGTGAACAAAAGTTGCCTGGCCTTTGTGTCACTTCAGTACAATATGAGAATTTTACAAGAGCAGCTAACCTGTCAAAAGCTCTGTCTCAACATTTATTACAGAATTGGACTTTTGAGTTTGAGCAGACACTCCGTGAGTTGAGAGTGGCGATCCTGCAAGTGAATTTGACGCGTCTGGATCTTTCTCTGATGGAAGGCCTCTCCTCCTGGATTTCATCTGCATTTTCTTATTTTAAGGAATGGGTGGGGGTGGGATTATTTAGCCTAGTTCTCTGCTGTGGAGTAGTGTTGATGCTTTGGATGGTGTGTAAGCTCAGAGCCCAAACAAAAAGAGACAAAGTGGTGGTGGCACAAGCACTTGCTGCCTTAGAACACGGAGCCTTCCCTGACATTTGGTTAACCATGTTAAAGCAATAGGTCGCTGGCCTCCGGCTCTTGCACCCCACGAGGCTAGTCTCATTGCACGGGATAGAGTGGGTAGGCTTCAGCAGCCCAAGTAGTTGCAAGGCTAAGCACTGCACAGGAGAGGTCTGAGGTATAATGACTTTCTCCTGGGAGATAAGTCATCTTGCATGAAGGTTCTATGTCATGATCTCCTTCCCCCAGAAAAATGACATCGGGACTGGTCAGGGCTCCCTCTGGGGATAAGACCCTGGAGAGGAGCTTTGTACATGTTCCAAATTTGCACATGGGGATTTGACCTCTATCTCCACTCCAAAGTTGTGGGTGTCCTATGGCTTCAAAAATAAATGAATAGGGGGAGATGTGAGGAGCCACCCTCGCTATCGCTATCGCCATTCCAAGATGGCGCCGACATCCGTTGTTGGTTGGAGTAAACAACCTTGGTGCGCATGTGCTAGGTGTTTTTCCACTGCTTAAGCTCTGCCTCTCCTGCGGCATCATCTGGGGTGATGAGCAAACCACCAATCCCGGCTCTACACGTCTCACTCGGAGCTCCTGGGCTTATATATGGGGCTGGGTTTCTTAGCTTGGGGTCTCCCCCTCAGAAGCTGATCATCTATCTCTCAAGATGCATTAAAGCTCTACTGCAGAAGGATCTGAGTGTCCTGTGTCGTTCTTGCTGGCGAGACTGTGGCGTGGGACAGAGTGGGGGAGATTTTTGTGGGAGCAGGAGGATGGCAGTTAGAGTGAACTGGAGTTGGTATTTAAATAAGTTTTTTTCAACAAAACAACACTTTTCATCTACGAGTTTAATTTGGTCATTCTTATAAAAAGCAACAAGGCAAACTATAATATATATGAACACTACTATGAATGGTTATGACAAGCCATTGAAAATATTGTAGTCAATGAACAAAAATGGCAAGTATCCCTAGAAAAGTCAGGATCAGGATAAGGACAATTATATCCTCCATAATGGAAGTAGGAATTTTACAAAGTAAAACAGTTACCTCTGGTTGGACTGTAGCATACTATGTAGAACACAAAAGCCACAAAACTACACAGCTGTGTCTGCATCTGCCTTCTGAGTCCTAGGATTAAATTAGTTCACACACAATGTTCAGCACCTTTCTCCTTTTTTCCTTGAAGTTATTTATATCATAGACTCAGCAAAAGGACAGATAGAAAAGAATTCAAATAAAGAAAAAGAAGCCAAAGTATATTCACTTCAAATTTGCTTCCAAATTTGGGATAATATGGTATGTACAAGAAATACTTGAATCATATAAGGGAATGAAAAATTAGCAAATTAGCATAAAACTCAACAGCAGCTTTTTTTCCTCAATATATGTTTTTATTTAAATTATAAACATGAATATTTCACATGTCAATCCCAGCTCCCTCTCCCACCCCTCCTCCCTTGTCCGTCCACCAGCTCTCCAGCCCCCAACCCAATCCCCACATCATTCCCCAGGGAGGGTGAGGCCCTTGGTGGGGGGGATATCCAGAGTCTGTCATTTCATCCAGGGCAGGGCCTAGGACCTTCCCTATGTGTCCAGGCTGAGAGGGCATCCCTCTTCTGGGAATGGGCTTATTCATAAACCATGGTGAACACTGATCTACTACCCAGGGCCTCAGTGATTTCTGAGGCCTCCTCACTGACACTACATTAATGGAGTCTGGATCAGTCTCCCCTGTTGGCCTCTCAGCCATCAGTCTGGGGTTCAAGAGCTCCTCTTGTCCTGTCAGCTGTTTTTGTGGGTTTCACCAGCATGGTCTTGATCCCTATGCTCATCACTCCTCCATCTATGTCACTGGGTTCCAGGAGTTCCATTCAGTGTTTAGTTGTGGGTATCTGTCTCTCCTTCCATCAGTCAGTGGATGATGGTTCTAGGATTCATCAAACTTACCATCAGGGAGGGGCTATTAATGTAGTCTCTCCACTATTGCTTAGTTTGCCAATTGGTTTTATCCTTGTAGATCTCTGGAGATCTCACTAGTGTCATCTCTCTCCTGAAGCCTATAATGACTCCATCTATTATGGTATCTTCTCATCCTGTTCTCCTCTATTCTTACCTCAACTCAACCTTCCTGCTCCACCATGCCTTCTTCTCCCCTCCTCTTATCCACCTCTGTTTTTCCTGGTTCCCTCTCCCCTACCGCATGCTCCCAATCTGGTCAGGATATCTTAGTTCATTTCATTTCTCTGGGGTATCATGGATCTCTCTTGGGAACATCCCTGTTTCCCATACTCACTGGCACTGAGATTGTAGGCTAACACCCCGACCATATGTAAAATCCATGTATAAGTGAGTACATACCATGTTTGTCTTTTTGTGACTGTGTTACCTCACTCAAGATGGTTTCTTCTAGTGTCATCCATTTTCCTGCAAATCTCAGGATTCCATTTTTTTCTCCGATGTGTAGTACTCCATTGTATAAATGTACCACATGTTTTCTAACCACTCTTTAGTTTTGGGGCATCTATGCTGCTTCCAGGATCTAGTTATTACATATAATGCTGCTATGAAAATAGTGGAAGAGAAATCCTTGTTGTATGAATTTGCATCTTTTGGGTATATGCCTAAGAATGGAAGTGATTTTGGCCATTCTGACAGGAGTAAGATGATATCTCAGAGTTGTTTTGATTTGCATTTCCCTAATGGCTAAGGATGTTGAGGACATTCTTAAGTGTCCATATTAGCCATATTAGACTCCTCGATTGAGAATTCTCTATTTAGTTCTGTAGTCCACTTTTTAATTGGATCATTTGATGCTTTGGAGACTTGCTTCTTGAGTTCTTACACTGAAAGTACAGCCACAAAACTACGCAGCAGGCACTCCAGTGCTTCTACATTGTTCTGCAGAAGTCTGTTTGAAAGCTGCTGCCTAATTCATCTGATCTTTCTTATAATGTAAGGGAACTCTCAGGAAGTACAGCCAGCCAACCAAACACCTGAGGCCCTCATTAGCCCCTGGAGACAGAACCAATGCAAGCACTGCCATCCTGGGGTCAGAGGTGGACTCACTCAAACCTTTGAGTAAACTTTTGTGGTTCCTTTCACTTCTGCCAATGTGATGCACGATGTATCCATAAATACATGGTAAAGTGTTTTCAAAGTATGACCTGATGATTCTCTGAATTTCCTCAGAGTCTGTTGTTATGTCCCCCTTTTCATTTCTGATTTTGTTAATTTGCATGTTCACTCTCTGCTGTTTGGTAAGTTTGGACAAAGGTTTGTCTATCTTGTTGATTTTCTCAAAGAACCAACTCTTTGTTGCATTGATTATTTGTATCTAGTTTCTACTTCATTGATTTCAGCCCTCAATTTGATTATTTCCTGGCATCTACTCCTCCTGGGGGAGTTTGCTTCTTTGTGTTTCTAGAGCTTTCAACTGTGCTGTTAATTCCCTTGTATAACTATTCTCCAGTTTCCTCATGTGGGCACTTAGTGCTATGAACTTCCCCCGTAGCACTGCTTTCAAAGTGTCCCATAGGTTTGGGTATGTTGTGTCTTCATTCTCATTGAATTCTAGAAAGTCTTTAATTTCTTTTTTATTTCTTCTTTGACCCAGGAATGGTGCAGTTGTGCATTATTCAATTTCCATTAATTTGTAGGTTTTCTGCAATTTGTGTTTTGTTGAATTCTAATTTTAAAGCATGGTGGTCTGATAAGATGCATAGAGTTATTCCCATTTTTTGAAGCTGCTGAGGTTGGATATGTTGTCAAGTATGTGGTTGATTTTTGAGAAGGTTCCATGTGGTGGTGAGAAGAAGGTATATTCTTTTTATGTGGATGAAATGTTCTATAGATGTCTGTTAATCCCAGTTGGGTCATTACTTCTATTAGACCCTTTGCTTCTTTGTTGAGTTTCTGTCTTGTATTCCTGTGAGAGTGGTGTGTTGAAGTCTCCCACTATAAGTGTGTGGGGCTTTATATGTGATTTAAGTTTTAGTAATATTTCTTTTATGAATGTTGATGCCTTTGCATTTGGGACATAGATGTTCAGGATAGACACTTCATCTTGGTGGATTTCATCTGTGATGAGTATGTAATGACCTACTTCATCTCTTTTGATTGATTTTATTTTAAAGTCTAAGTTGTTAGATATTAGGATTGCTACCCCTGTTTGTGTCTTGGGTCCATTTGATTGGAAAATTTTTTCTCAACCTTTAACTCTCAGGTAATGTCTGTCTTTGAGGGTGAGGTGTGTTTCTTGTATGCAGCAGAAGGATGGGTTCTGTCTTCAAATCCATTCTGCTAGCCTGTGTCTTTTTATGGGTGAGTTAAGGCCATTAATGTTGAGGGATATTAATAATTGATTGCTCATTCTTCTTCGATTTGCAATGGTTGTTGTTGGTGGAATTATGCGTGGAATTTCACCCCTTTGTTCTTTTGGCTGTTGGTAGAGAGGAATTCTCTAATGCCTATGTTTTTCTGGTTGTAGTTAACTTCCTTGGGTAGGAGTTTTCCTTCCAAAACTTTCTGTAGGGCTGGGTTAGTAGATACGTATTGTCATGAATATCTTGTTTTCTCCATCTACAGTGATTGAGAGCTTTGCTAGGTATAGTAGTCTGGGCTGGCATCCATGGTCTCTTAGTGTTGGTAGAATATCTATCCAGGACCTTCTGGCTTTCAGAGTTTCCATGGAGAAGTCGGGTGTAATTCTGATAGGTCTGCCTTCATATGATACTTGGCCTTCTTCCTTAGCTGCTCTTAATATTTTTTCTTTATTCTGTATATTTGGGGTCTTGATTATTATGTGGTGAGGGGACATTTTTTGTGATCCACTCTATTTGGTGTTCTGTAAGCTTCTTGTACCTTCATTGGCATGTCTTTCTTAAGGTTGGGAAAGTTCTCTTCTATGATTTTGTTGAATATGTTTTCTTCCACTTTAGGTGGTTTTCTTCTGCTTCTATACCTATTATTCTTAGGTTTTGTATTTTCATGGTGCCCTATATTTCCTGGATGTTTTGTGTTAAGGATTTGTTGGACTTAAGATTTTCTTTGGTTGATGAATCCATTTCTCTTAGTGTATCTTCAACAACTGAGATTCTCTCTTCCATCTCTTGTATTCTGTTGGTAATACTTGTATCGGTAGTACCTGACCGTTTGCCTAGCTTTTCTATTTCCAGCCTTTTTCAGATTGTTTTTTTTTTATTGTCTCTATTTCAGTTTTCAACCCTTGCACTGTTTGCATTGTTTCTTGCAATTTTTGGTTTATCTTTTCATCTATTTGTTGCCTTTTATGAATTTTTTAGTTTGTTCTTTCTTCCATTTCTTGCATTTTTTGTTTGCTTTTTCTTCCATTTCTTGAATTATTTGGTTTGCGTTTTCTTCCAGTTCTTGTATTTTTTGGTTTGTTTTTTTCTTCCATTTCTTTCATTTTTTGCTTTGTTTTTTCTTCCATTTCTTGCATTTTTTTGCTTTGTTTCTTCTTCCATTTCCTGCCTTTTTTGGTTTGTTTCTTCTTCCATTTCTTGCATTTTTGCTTTGTTTTTTTCTTCTATTTCTTGCATCTTTTGGTTTATTTTTTCTTCCATTTCTTTGAGGGAGTTTCCTATATCCTCTTTTAGGGCCTCTATCATTTTCATGAAGTTGTTTTTTAAGATCATTCTCTTCTGCTTCATTTGCATTGGAATGTTGGAGTCATGCTGGTATGGAGTCTCTAGAATCTGGCTCTGTCATATTTGTTTTTCTGTTGCTGAGTGCGTTTTTGTATTGTCTCTTTCCCATCTCTTCTTGTAGTAGGTGCAGAAAGAGCCCCTTACTGGTCTGGTGGTTAGGGGACTAGAGTTCCCTTTTGGTGGGTGCAAGCAAGTACAATACTCTGGTGGTTCTTCTATTCCTTGTCCTACTTCTGGTCCCGTGGTTAGAGAAGAAGCCCAGGAATCTGGGGTGTGTAGTCTCCCACCTGGTCCTCTGATCCCTTGGTGGAAGAGAAGACCTTGGATCTGGGGTGCTTGGTTCCTGCCTGGACCCACTGTTTTCCTGGTCTTGGTGGAAGAGAAGATCTGGGATCTGCAGTGTGTGGCTCCTGCTGGAATGGGAAGCTCTGTGGCAGTCCCCAGGCAATCCCCAGGCACTGGAATGCAGGCCTGGATGCAAGGCCTGTTTTACCTGGTCCCACTGGACCCGCTGGTCCCCTGGTCTCATTGGTGGAAGAGAAGACCTGGGATCTGGGGTGCTTGGCTCTTGCTGGGATGGGAAATTCTGTGGTAGTCCCCAGGAAATCCCTAGGCACTGGAACTCTACATATCTAATTTTAAAATTAATGTGTCATTAACTTTTAAAAGACTTAGAAACTGTGGATCTGAAGTGATATATCACAAGTTGACAAGACTGGATTCTCTATTATGGTCCTGGATAGATAAACAAATTATATGCAGTTATTCATTTCACTTGTAGGAAATACAAAGTCATCTTTTGTCTTACATAGGCTCCAGTCATGCAGGTGAAGCAAAGACATATTGGTAGACATATATATATATATATATATATATATATATATATGTATATATAATAGTGAAACATTTAAAAAACACCACAATATCTCTATTCTTTCACTTCATTTTATGGTTCAGAGGGCAGTAGTCTATCATTACATGTATACAAAGAAAGTACTTTATAACAGACCTATTTACCCCAAATACAGTGGCATCATAAACTACTTATTAAGATAAGCCACTCTTGTAAATTTGATTCATTTTTCAAGTGTTATGGACAGTTAAGCCCACTGTCTCAGGAAATCAAGGCTTGAACTTTTACACTTAGTTGCTTTGCCAGCAACCATTATTGATTCTGACTCTCCTCATTCATATTTATATATTCCATGAGTTCACTCTGGCCAAATAACAATTAACATACCATTGTGATACAGTAAAAAGTATTCCTGGAGGAAAAACAACGATGCTCAATGTAGAATGCAATAAGTAGATGGGCCATGTGATAGTTTTACTTCCAGACATTCAAATAAGAGAGCATGTTGAATGTTGATTGATTTTTTTGTCCTTTGAGGATATAGACATTCAAACTCCAGGCACAGTTCTGCCTCTAATAATTTCTTATGTTAAAAATATTTGTACATACACCATAACATACACTCACAATTTCTACTGTTCCTTAGAAAGTGTCCAGCTTTGTCTTTCAATGTTTGATCCACCCTAGGTGACTTAACCAACTTCTTCCTGTTCAAGAGAAGAGGCCTGAACAACATACTCATTCACACAGACAAGCAACATTATGCAGCAATTGCTTTACAGAAAAGGGTCAAATTTTTAGAGACATTTTAAATTTATGGATCATTTTTCTTCTTTTACTTTTTCATTCCTAAAGTTAAAATCTGACTAGGTAAATTTTGTGCTCCCATTTAATCCCTAAATGGCTCCAATAGTCCTCCCTCACTTTAGCTCTCTCTTTCTCTCTCAACTTCATGATTAGTCACTTGTGTTGTAGTCATATTTTGACCTACATATGATGTCTGAAAAAGGTTCAATAGTGATACAAATATGCCAGAATAAGAATAAAACTAGATTTTTGATACTGCACACAGCAGACTTTTGTTGTTAATTATTAGGCTTTTCAAGCAGTATTACAATGATTAATCATGCCCTGCCTCTAATATTTTCATGCATGAGTGCTTTGCATGCACAAATATGTGTGCACCACATAAAATTCTTGTCTCTATGCACTTCAAGTCTTCTATAACTTGAGATATGCTCACTTGTGTGTCATGATATATGTATTGAAAATCAAAACTAGGTCCTATGCAAGAATAACCCTGTTCTTCAATGCTAAGACATGTCTCTCTTGTCCACCTAACCATTTAAAAGGATGGGAACTCAAATAGAATTAGATAAATTTTCATGACATATTGCACACTATGTGACTTCCTCATGTTGTGAAAATATATTTGTATACAATGTTTATGGATAGGACTCAGCCTAATAGAAGCACAGGGTCACACATCCTTACTAGTGGTCACACAAATAAGTCCACCACTTCAATGCTCAAAAAAAGAAGTATGTCTGAAACTGTTAAACCTTAATACCCAAGTGAAATCTAATCACAGCACTTAATAGTAGTGCCTGCTCTTCTGGAGGATCTTTATTCATATCCCAGCAACCAAACTGCTGCTAATAAGAATAAAGAGGCCAATTCTTAGGATGCAAAGTAGTATTCTGGTCCCTGCAGTTACTGCATGAATATTAGAAAAACACCATTATTCTAGAAATGAAAATAAAATAATTGTTTATAAAAAATCTAAACCTTATAACCTGGGAACAGGATATTTATGGTAGAAAAAGAGCTAATCACTGAGTTAAACTCCTGGAATTCAGTTAAAGAGAGGGAGGAGTGATGAGCAAAGGGGTCAAGACCAGGGTGGAGAAACTCACAGAAACTGTTTACCTGAACAAGATGGAGCTCATGGTCCCCAGACTGACATCTGGGAAACCAGCACAGGACCGAATCAGGCCACTGAACATAGGTGTCAGTTAGGAAGCCAGGCCAGTCCATGGGACCTCTGGTAGTTGAACCAGTATTTATCCCTAGTGTATGAATGGACTTTGGGAGACCATTCCCCATAGAGGGATAATCTCTCAGCCTAGATTCATAGGGGAGAGTCTAGACCCTGCCCCAAATGATGTGGCAGTCTTTGATGACCCAACATGGAAGGTCTTAGACTCCTTGGGGAGTAGCAA
Source organism: Mesocricetus auratus (assembly GCF_017639785.1). Lineage (NCBI taxonomy): Eukaryota > Metazoa > Chordata > Mammalia > Rodentia > Cricetidae > Mesocricetus > Mesocricetus auratus. The sequence goes on from NW_024429215.1 coordinate 5,287,346, forward strand.
GCAGATGACATTGGTGTTGGTGGGGGCCAGGGGAGGATGGGATGGAGAGGGAGCTGGGATTGATATGTAATATAACATTATTTCTAATTTAGCTTTAAAATACTCCCTCCACCCTCTTCTTGAGGTTCATTTGGGCTCTTCTTGGGCCCCAACTCCCCCCATACACCCCTCCTTGGATCTGCCACAGCCTGCCCTTATGTAGAGTGGACCCACTCCAACATATAGGATCACCCTGAGTCTGGTCACACCTCACAGTTGGTCCCCCTCTGCTCTAAACTTGAGTCTTACCCCTGAATGCCTCTGCTTGAGTGAGGAGAACACCAGAATAGACAAGACCATCCAGAGTTGCAAACACTGAAGTCTTGGCCAATATATGTCACCGGGAGACTAGAGGAGAGGGAGAGAACCCACCTGCGTCCACTCAAAAAGGGGATGGGAAGATAACAGTACAAGAACACACTCAACAATAGAAAGACCAGTATGACACAACCAGCAAGACCTGAAAAGCCCAACACAAGTGAAGCAGAAGAGAATGACCTTACAAACTAATTTATGAAGATGATAAGGACCATTAAAGTGAAAATAAGAAAAACCCTTAAAGAAATAGAAGAAAAAGCAAATAAAAAATATATGAAATGGAGGAAAAGACAAACCAAAACAAATTCAAGAAACAAACAAATCTCTTAAAGAATCTAAAGAAAGTGAAACAAAAAAGAAAAAAAAAAGAAATCAAAGAAGTGAAGGAAACAATTCCAACATTTCGAGGCTTAAAACCTAAAAGAGAAACAATAAAGAAAACACAGAATGAGGGGATGCTAGAAATAGAAATGCTGGGTAAATTATTAGGAACTACAGATGTAAATATAACTAATAGAATACAAGGGATGGAAGAGAGAATCTCAGGTGTAGAAGAGTCACAAGAGGTTATACAGTCATCGACCAAAAAAAAAATCTCAAGTTTAACAAATCCCTAACACAACATATCCAGTAAATATGGGACACCATGAAAAGTCCAAACCTAAGAATAATAATAGATATAGAAGTAGGTAAAGAAATGCAGCTCAAAATTATAGAAGAAAACTCCCCCAACGTAAAGAAGGATATGCCTCTGAAAGTACAAGAAACTTACAGAACACCAAATAGACTAGACCACAAAAAGAAATCCTCTCACGCCATAATAATCAAAACACCAAACTTACAGAATAAAAACAATATGAAGAGAAGCAAAAGAAAATGGTCAAGTAACATATAAAGAAAGACTTTTTCCAAATTACACCTGAGTTCACAATGGAAACTTTAAAAGATAGAGCGTCCTGGAGAGATGTTCTACAAACCCTAAGGGAACATGGATGCCAGCCCAGACTACTGTATCCAGAAAAACATTCAATCATTGTAAATGGAGAAAACAAGATATTCCAGGACAAAACCAAATTTACACAATACATATCCACAAATCCAGCCCTACAAAAAGTACTGGAAAGAAAATTCCAACACAACAAAGATTACTACACTCACAAAAACATAGGCAATAGATAATCCCACTTAAACGAACACCAAAAGAAAGGGGGTATCCACACACAGTAACACCAAAAACAACAAATAAAAAAAACAGATTCAACAATCAATGATCACTAATATCCATTAACGTGAATGGTATCAACTTGCCTATAAAAAGACATAGGCTAACAGAATGGATATGAAGACAGAAACCATCCTTCTGCTCCATACAAGAAACACATCTGAACTTCAAAGACTGACGTTACCGCATAGTAAAGGGTTGTTAAAAGATTTTCCAATCAAATGGACCCAAGAAACAAGCTGGTGTAGCAATCCTAATATCTAACAAATTAGACTTCAAACTAAAATCAATCAAAGGAAATGTAAAAGGCATTTCATATTCATCACAAGAAAAGTCCATCAAGGTGAAGTTTCAATTCTGAACATCTATGTCCCAAATAGTAATGCATCAACATTCATAAAAGAAACATTGCTAAAGTTCAAATAATACATAATACCTCACACACTTATAGTGGGAGCCTTCAATACCCTGCTCTTAGCACTAGACAAGACCACCAAACAGAAACTTAACAAAGAAACAAAGGAACAAACACAAATTATGACACAATTGGGATTAACAGACAGCTTTAGAACATTCCATACAAACACAAAAAATATGCCTTCTTCTCTGCACTACATGGAACCTCTAAAATCGACCACACACTTGCCAACATAGCACCTCCACAGATAGAAAATATTGAAACAATCCCTATATCCTGATGGATTTCCATAAATTAAAGTTAAAATTTGATGACAACAAAAATTGCAGAAACCCTACAAACACAAGGAAATTGAACAATGTTCAATTACATCATTCTTGGGTCAGGGAAGAAATAAAGAAAGAAATTAAAGACTTCCTAGAAATCAATGAGAATGTAGACACAACATACTGAAACTTATGGGACACATTGAAAACAGTGCAAAGAGGAATGTTCATAGCACTAAGTGCCCAAATGAAGAAACTAGAAAACAGTCACACTAGAGAATTAAAAGAACAACTGAAAGCTCTAGAACAAAAGAAGTGAACTCACCCTAGAGGAGTAGACATCAAGAAATAATTAGAAGGCTGAAATCAATAAAGTAGGAACTGGGAAAACATTACAAAGAACCAATAAAACAAAGAGATGGTTCTTTGAGAAAATCAACAAGATAGACAAGCCTTTATCCAAGCTAACAAAAAAGCAGAGAGAGGGCATGCTAAACAAAATCAGAAATGAAAAAGGGGACATAACAACAGACTGAGGAAATCCAGAGAATCATCAGGTCACATTTTGAAAACGTACTCCATAAAATTTGAAAATTTAAAGAAAATGGACAATTTTCTGGGTAGGTATCTCTTACCAAAAATAAATCAAGAACAGATATACAATTTAAACAGACCTATAACCCCTAATGAAATAGAAGCAGTCATCAAAAGTCTCCCAACAAAAAAAAAGTCCAGGACCATAGGTTTTAGTGAAGAATTCTACCATCAATTCAAAGAAGAGCTAATATCAGTACTCTCCAAATTGTCTAATACAATAGAAGCAGAGAGGAAATTTCCAAACATGTTTTATGAGACTACAATTAATGTGGTACACAGTCATGCAAAGATATAACTAAGAAAGAGAACTATAGACCAATATCCCTCATAAACATTGATTCAAATGTACTCAACAAACTAATGGCAATTGAATCCAAGAACACCTCAGGAAAATCATCCACCATGATCAAGTAGGCTTCATCCCAGGATTGCAAGGATAGATCCACATATGAAAATCCATCAATATAATCCACCATATAAACAAACAGAAAAAGAAAAACCACAAGATCATCTCACTAGATGCTGAAAAAGTCTTCAAAAATCCAATGCCCCTTCATGACAAAGGTCTTGGAGAGATCGGAATAACAGGAACATAATAAAAATAATAAAAGCAATATACACCAAACCAACAGTAGACATCAAACTAAGTGAAAAGATACTCAATGTGATTCCTCTAAAATCAGAAACAAGAAAAGGCTGACCACTCTCTCAATATCTCTTCAATATTGTACTTGAAGTTCTAGCTAGAGCAGTAAGACAACAAAGAGAAATCAAGGGGATACAAATTGCAAAGGAAGAATTCAAACATTCACTATTTGCAGATGATATGATAGTTTGCATAAGTGACAGGAAAAACTATGCCAGGGAACTCCTACAGCTGACAAATACCTTCATCAAAGTGGCAGGATACAAAATTTTCTCAAAACAATCAGTAGCCCTGGTATACACAGACAATAAACAGGCTGAAAAAGAAATCAGAAAAACTTCACCCTTTTCTATAGCTACAAACAACATAAAATATCTTGAGTAATGCTAACCAAACAAGTGAAAGACCATTATAGCAAGAACTTTGAGTCTTTAAAGAAAGAAATTAAAGAAAATGCCAGAAAATGGAAAGATCTCCCAAGCTCTTGGATATATATGTAGGGTCAACCTAGTAAAAATAGCAATCTTGTCAAAAGCAATCTGCAGATTCAATGCAATCCCCATCAAAATCCCAACACAATTCTTCACAGACCTTGAAAGAATAATACTCAACCTTATATGGCAAAACAAAAACCCCAGAATAACCAAAACAACCCTGTGCAATAAACTAACTTCTGGAGGCATCATCATCCCTGACTTCAAGATCTATTATACATCCATAGTCCAGAAAACAGCTTGATACTGGCACAAAAGTAGACAGGTAGACCAATACAATAGAATTGAAAACCCTGACATTGACACACACCTACAAACACGTGATTTTTGACAAAGAAGCTAAGGTTATACAATAGAAAAAAGAAAATATCTTCAAAAATGTTGCTGGCATAGCTGGATGTGGACATGTAGAAGATTGAAGATAGATCCATATCAACCCACCATGCACAAAACTAAGTCCAAAAGGATCAAAGACTTCAACATAAATCCAGCCACACTGCAGCTCTTAGAAGAGAAAGTGGGTGGTACCCTTGAACAAATTGGTACAGGATACCACTTCCTGAACATAACACCAGTAGGACAGACACTGAGATCAACAAATAATAAATGGGATCTCCTGAAACTCTGAAGCTTCTGTAAGGCAAAAGATACAGTCAGTAAGACAGAACACTAGTCCACAATGGGAAAAGATCTTCACTAACCCCAGATCTCACAGAGGGCTGATTTCCAAAATATACAATGAACACAAGAAGTTAGCCACCAAAACACCAAACCATCCCATTAAAAAGTGGGGCGCAGAACTAAATAGAGAATTCTCAATGAAGAATCTAAAATGGTTGAAAGACACTTAAGAAAGTGCCCAACATCCTAAGCCATCAGGGAAATGCAACTCAAGCCTACTCTGGGATAATATCGTATACCAGACAGAATGGCTAAAATCAAAAACACCAATGACAGTCTATCCTGGATAGGATATGGAGAAAGAGCAACATGTCTCCATTGCTGATGGGAGTGCAAACTTGTACGACTACTTTAGAAATCAACATGGCAGTTTCTCAGGAAAATGTGAATCCATGTCCTTGAGATACACCAATTCCTCTCCTGGGCGTATACCTAAAGAATGCATATTCATACAATGAGGACATATGTGTAACTATGTTCATAGCAACATTGTTTCTAATAGCCAGAACTGGAAGCAGTCTAGATGTCCCTCAGCTGAAGAATGGATAGAAAAAAATATGGTACATGTACACAATGGAGTACTACTCAGTGGAAAAAATGGAATTGATATTTGCAAGCAAATGGATGGAACTAGAAGAACAAATCCTGAACGAGGTAACACAAACACAAAAAGACAAACATGGTATGTACTCACTCATATATGTATTTTTTGACATAGAGCAAAGGATAACCAGTCTATAATCCACAATGCCAGAGGAGCTAGGAAATAAGGAGGACCCCAAGAGAAGAATGCATGGTCTCCTGAAGAAGGGGAGGGGGACAAGAACCCCTGAGCAAATTGGGAACACAGAGGAAGAGAGAAGGTGGATGAGAAGGGTAAAGGGCAAGAAGAGGAGTGGAAGGAGAACAGGAGGACTGAGACAGAGGAGGAACAGAGAAGGGCAAGAAATAAGATGCCTTGAGAGAGAGTGAGTACAGGTTTAGAGAGAGGTCTGGTACAGGGGAAATCTTAGGGTATCCACAGGAATTACCCCATTTAAGAATCTAGACAGTGGTTGAGAGACTGCCTTTAATGCCCTTCAGATATAATGACATTGATGACTACCTTGGTTACCATCCCTAGAGATTTCACCCAGTAGTTGATTGAAGCAGAAACAGGCACCCACAGCTAAACACTGAGTCATGCTCTTGGAATTCACTTGTGGAGAGGGAGGAGAGATGAGCAAAAGAGTCAAGACAGTCCTGGAGCAACCTGTAGAAACAGTTGACCTGGCCTGATAGAACACCGAGACCTAGACGTAAAGCTGGGGAACCAGCATTGGACCAAACCAAGCCCTCTGCCAGGTAAGGGGCCAAGGCAGTCTATAGGACCTCTAACAGTAGAGAAGTTTTTATCGCAAGATCACAAATGGACCTTGGGATTCCATTCCCTATGGAGGGATACTGTTGTATCCCAGATACAGGAAGGAGGGCCTGGGCCCTCCCCTAAATGATGTGTCAGACTTTGACACATCAGTGGAGGGCCACACTATCCCTCATTATTGAGTAGGGAGTGCACTGGGGGGGGTCTGTGAGAATCATGGGAGGATGGGAGGCAGAGGGAATAGGGAGACTTATATGTAAATAAGAGTGTTTCTCAATTTAAAAAAATATTTATAATAAAAAATTAAAAATTAAAAAAGTTATTTCCAGTGCCTGGGGACTGCCACTGAGCCTCCCCTCCTAGCGGGAGCCTACATACCCCAGTTTCCTGGTCTTATTCAACCATGGGACCAGTGCCTGGGGACAGCCATTGAGCCTCCTCACCCCGTGGGAACCTACACACCCCAGATTCCTGGTCTTCTTCCCCACCAACGGGACTAGGCAATTCGGGGTCTGTTTCTAGGCCCTAGTTCCAGATCCTGGAGACTGCCACTGAGTCTGCCCTCCCGGTGGGAGCCTACTCACCCCAGATTCCTGGTCTTCTTCTCCGCCAATGGAACCAGGACTAGGACCAGGAAGAAGAGAACTTCTAGAGTATTGGACTTGATTGCTCACAGCAAACGGGAACTTTGGTCCCCTAATCAACAAGCCAGGAAGAGGATATTTCTGCACCCACTAGAAGAAAGGATAGGAAGGAGACAACTCAGCAACAGACAAATATGACACCACCAGATTCTAGAGTCTCCACACCAGCAAGACTCTGACATCCCAATGCAAATGAAGCAGAAGGGAATGACCTTAAAAACAACTTCATGAAAATGATAGAGGCCCTCAAAGAGGAAATGGGAAAATCCCTTAAAGAAATGGAAGAAAAAACAAGCAAAAATGCAAGAAATAGCAGAAAAAACAAACCAAAAAGTGCACCAAGTGGATGAAAAGACAAAACACAAATTGCAAGAAACAATTCAAACAGTGCAAGAGTTGAAAGCTGGAATAGAGACAATAAAAAACACAGTCTGAGGGAATGCTGGAAATAGAAAAGGTGGCCAAGTGATCAGGTACTACAGATGCGAGCATAACCAAGAGAATTCAAGAGATGGAAGACAGAATCTCAGGTGTTGAAGATACACTAGGAGAAATAGATTCATCGACCAAAGAAAATCTTAAGTCCAACAAATCCCTAATACAAAATATCCAAGAAATATGGGACACCATGAAAAGACCAAACCTAAGAATAATAGGTATAGAAGAAGATGAAAAACCCAACTCAATGGGGAAGAAAACATATTCATCAACATCATAGAAGAAAACTTTCCAAACCTAAAGAAAGACATGCCAATGAAAGTACAAGAAACTTACAGAACACCAAATAGAGTGGACCATAAAAGGAAGGCCCCTTGCCAAATAATAAACAAGACCCCAAACATACAGAAGAAAGAAAGAATATTAAGAACACCTAAGTCAAAATGTCAAGTAACATATAGAGACAAACCTATCAGAATTACAACTGATTTCCCCATGGAAACTTTGAAAGCCAGAAGGTCTTGGAAAGATATTCTACCAACACTAAGAGACTATGGATGCCAGCCCAGACTAATATACCCAGAAAAGCTTTCAATCAATTTAGATAGAGAAAACAATATATTCCATGAGGAAAACTAGATTCAAACAATGCATATCCACTACCCAGTCCTACAGAAAGTTCTGGAAGGAAAACTCCAACCCAAGGAAGGTAACTACAACAAGAAAAACATATGCAACAGATAATCACACTTTACCAACATCCAAAAGAGAAAAGGGGAGGAAATCGACATGCAATTCCACCAACAACAACCATTCCAAAATAAACAAGAATGAGCAGTCAGTGGTCATTACTATCCCTCAACATTAATTGTCTTAATTTGCCCATAAAAAGACACAGGCTAAAAAATGGATTCAAAGACAGAACCCATCCTTCTGCTGTATATAAGGAATACACCTCAGCCTCAAAGACATACATTACCTCAGAGGTAAAGGTTGGGAAAAGATTTTCGAATGAGATGAACCCAAGAAACAAGCAGGGGTAGCAAAGCTAATATCCAACAAACTAGACTTTAAACTGAAAACAATCAAAAAAAGATGAAGGAGGTCATTTCTTATTCATCACAGGAGAAATCCACCAAGATAAAGTCTCGATTTTGATCATCTATGCCCAAACACAAAGGCATCCACATTTGTAAAAAAACATTACTAAATCTCAAACGACACATAAAACCTTTTGCACTTATAGTGGAAGATTTCAACACCCCACTGTCACCACTAGACAGGACTACAAGACAGAAACTTAACAAAGAAACAAAGGGACTAATAGAAGTTATGACCCAATTGGGTTAGACAGACATCTGTAGAACATTGCCTCCAAATAAAAAAGAATAAATCTTCTTCTCAGTACCACATGGAACCTTCTCAAAAATCAACCACAAACTTGGCAGCATAGCAATCCTCAACAGGTACAAGAAAATTGGAATAACTCCATGCATCTTATCAGACCACCATGTTTTAAAGGTAGAATTCAACAACAAAACAAATGGCAGAAACCCTACAAATTCATGGAAATTGAATAATGCACAAGTGCACCACTCCTGGGTCAAAAAAGAAATTGAAGACTTTTAGAATTCAATGAAAATGAAGACAAAACACACCCAAACTTATAGGACACTTTGAAAGCAGTGTTAAGAGAAAAGTTCATAGCAATAAGTGCCCACATGAAGAAACTGGGAAATAGTCACACTAGAGAATTAATAGTACAACTGAAAGCTCTAGAACAAAAAGAAGCAAACTCACCCAGGAGGAGTAGAAGCCAGAAAATAATCAAACTGAGGGATAAAATCAATAAAGTAGAAACTAGGAAAATGATACAAAGAATCAATGTAACAAAGAGTTTGTTCTTTGAGAAAATCAACAAGATAGACAAACCTTTATCCAAACTCACCAAATGGCAGAATGTGAACATGCAAATTAACAAAATCATAAATGAAAAGGGGGACATAACAATGGACAATGAGGAAATTGAGAGAATCATCAGGTCATACTTTGAAAACCTGCCCTCCTTAAAATTTGAAAACTTAAAGGAAATGGACAACTTTATGGATAGATATCACCTGACAGAAATAAATCAAGAACTGAAATGCAATTTAAATAGACCTATAACCCTTAATAAAATAGAAGCAGTCATCAAAAGTCTCCCAACCAAAAAAAGCCCAGGGCCAAATGGCTTCAGTGCAGAATTTCACCAGAAATTCAAAGAAGATCCTACATCAGTTCTGAAGGTATTCTATGCAATATAAGCAGAAGGGTCTTTACCAAACTCGTTTTACAAGGCTTCAGTAACATTGATACCCAAGGCACACAAAAATTCAACTAAGAAAGAGAACTTCAGACCAATTTCCCTCATGAATATTGATGCAAAAATACTCAATAAAATACTGGCAAATTGGATCAAAGAACAAATCAGAAAACTAACTAAACATGATCAAGTAGGCTTCATTCCTGGGATTCAGGGATGGTTCAACATATGAAAATCCATCAATGTAATTCATTACATAAAAAAGTTGAGAAACAAAAATCATATGTCATCTGACTAGATGCTGAAAAAGCCTTTGACAAAATCCAACACCCCAGAATGACAAAGGTCTTGGAGAGAGCTGGGATTAAAGGAACATACCTAAACATAATAAAGCTATATAGAGGAAACTTAATGAAGAGAAATTCAAGGCAATTCCTCTAAAATCAGGAACAAGACAAGGCTGTCCCCTTTCCCTATACCTCATTAATATTGTTTTCGAAGTTCTAGCTAGAGGAATAAGACAACAAAAGAAAATCAAGGGGATAAAAATTGGAAAGAAAGAGTTAAAATTTTCACTATTTGCAGAAGATATGTTAATTTACATAAGTGACCCAAAAAAACTCTACCAGGAAACATTCACAGCTGATAAACACCCTCGGCAAAGTGGCAGGATACAAGATCAACTCAAGAAAATCAGTAGCCCTACTATATACAGACAATAAGAGGGCTGAGAAAGAAATCAGAGAAATATCACCCTTTTCAATTGTCACACACAACATAAAATATCTTGGGGTAACACTAATCAAACAAGTGAAAGACCTGTATCATAAGAATTTGAGTCTTTAAAGAAAGAAATTAAAGAAGACACCAAAAAATGGAAAGATCTCCCATGCTCTTGGATAGGTAGGATCAATGTAGTAAAAATGGCAATCCTGCAAAAGCAATCTACAGACTCAATGCAATCCTCATTAAAATTCCAGCACAATTCTTCACAGAACTTGAAAGAATAATCCTCAACTTTATATGGAAAAACAAAAAACCAATGAAAGCCAAGACAATCTTGCACAACAAAGCAACATCTGGAGGCATCACCATTCTTGACTTCAAACTCTATTATAGAACTACAGTTCTGAAAACATCTTGGTATTGGCACAAAATAGGCAGGTAGACCAATGGAAACGAAATTAACACACTGAGATTAATCCACAAACCTACAAACAGCTGATTTTCGACAAAGTAGCTAAAATTATACAATGGAAAAAGATAGCATCTTCAACAAATGGTACTGGCATAACTGGATATTGGCATGTAGAAGACTGTAGATAGACCCATGTCTATAGCCATGCACTAAACTTAAGTCCAAATGGATCAAAGACTTCAACATAAATCCAGCCACACTGAACCTCTTACAAAAGAAAGTGGGAGCTAACCTTGAATGAATTGGTACAGGAGACCACTTCCTTGACATAACGCCAGTAGCACAAACACTGAGATCAACAATTAAGAAATAGGACCTCCTGAAACTGAGAAGCTTCTGTAAGGCAAAGGACACAATCAACAAGACAAAAAGGCAGCCCACAGAATGGGAAAAGATATTCAGTAACCCCATATCTGACAGAGGGCTGATCTCCAAAATTTACAAAGAACTCAAGAAGCAAGTCTCCAAAACTCCAAAGGATCCAATTAAAAAGTAGAGGACTGAGCTAAATAGAGAATTCTCAATAGAGGAGTCTAAAATGCCTGAGAGACACTTAAGAAAATGTTCAACATCCTTAGCCATCCGGGAAATGCAAATCAAAACAACCCTGAGATATCATCTTACTCTTGTTAGAATGGCTAAAATAAAAAACACCAATGACAGCTTATGCTGGAGAGTATGTGGAGAAAGGGGAACACTTGTCTATTGCTGGTGGGAGTGCAAACTTGTACGGCCACTTTAGGAAACAGTATGGAGATTCTTCAGGAAAATAGGACTCAGTCTACCACAAGAACCAGCAATTCCACTCTTAGGCATATACCCAAAAGATGCCCATTCATACAACAAGGATGTCTGTTCCACTATACTCAGAGCAGCATTAATTGTAATAGCTAGATCCTGGAAGCAATCTAGATGTCCCTCAACTGAAGAGTGGATAGAGAAAATGTGGTACATTTACACAATGGAGTACTATTCAGAAAAAAAATGGAATCCTGAGATTTGCAGGCAAATGAATGGCACTAGAAGAAACCATCCTGAGTGAGGTAACCCAATCACAAAAAGACAAGCATGGTATGACCTCACTTATATATGGATTTTAGACATAGATCAGGGGATTGCCAGCCTACAATCCCACTGCCAGCAAGCTTGGGAAACAGAACCTTCAACCAATGACTGATAAAAGCAGAGGCAGATAGCCACAGCTAAACTCTGAGCTGAACTCAAGGAACCCAGAGACAAAGAGGGATGACTGATGAGCATAGGGGTCAAGACTGGGCTTGTTTAACCCACAGAAACAGCTGACCTGAACAAGGGGGAGCTCTTGAACCCCGTCTGATGTCTGGAAATCCAGCATGGGACTGATCAAGGCCCCCTGAATGCCTGAATGTGGGTGTCAGTGAGGAGGCCTAGGAAATCTATGGGGCCTTGGATAGTAGATCATTATTTATCCCTGGCATACAAATGGACTTTGTGTGCCCATCCCACAATGAGAGATGCACTCTCAGCCTGGACTCTTGGGGGAGGGTCTAGGCCCTGCCCTGGAAGAAATGACAGACAATGGACACCCCCATGGAGGGCCTCACCCTCCCTGGGGAAAGGAGTAGGAATTGGGGAGGAGGGTGAGGGGGTTGGTGGGAGGAAGGGAGGGCAAGGGAGAGGGACCTGGGATTGACATGTGAAGCAACTGAGTTTCTAATTTAAGTTTAAAAATAAAAAGTGTGAAAAAAGAAGGTGTCTTTGGTAGTTCCTATATAAAACAGCTGTATTGACCCATGAATTTCTGTAACAGAAATGTGTCATATGCATGGAATTTTGATGTTCAGTGTCATGTAACATTCAACTATATTACAAGACATCATCTTTTTTGGGTTGTGACTCACTTATATATATATATATATATATATATATATATATATATATTAATTTAAATTTAAATTAGAAACAAGGTTGCTTCACATGTCAATTCCAGGTCCCTCTCCATTTCCCTCCTGTCCTCCTGTGCCTTCCCACCAACCCCCCCCAATATCCCCTCATTTCCCCAGGGAGGATGAAGCCCTCCATGGGGGTGTCCATAGTCTGTCATTTCATCCAGGGCAGGGCCTAGACCCTCCCCCAAGAGTTCAGGGTGAGAGTGCATCTCTCCTTGTTGAATGGGTGTCCAAAGTCCATTTGTATGCCTGGGATAAATACTGATCGAAGGCCCAATAGATTACCTAGGCCTCCTCACTGACACCCACATTCAGGGGGTCTTGATTAGCCCCATGCTGGATTCCCAGGCATCAGTCTGGGATTCAAGAGCTAACCCTTGTCAGGTCAGCTGTTTCTTCCCGTTAAACCAGCCCAGTCTTAATCCCTTTGGCAATTTAACAAGCTGTTCTTTCCTTAGCAGTTCCCTGTCTGTGTCTGTCATGCTACACTAATTGTTGAATGTTCTTATGTCAAATGCAATAACAGAGACCCTGACATCTCTTCCTGTATCCCATCCTTCACATGTAGATTATTTCTAATTGTGATACCATAAGATCACATCAGAAAGCCAAAACCCAAATCAGAATCATTAATATTATTCTTACATGTAAAATTTATATAATTTTAGCTGTGTGTGTGTGCGTGTATGTGTGTGTGTGTGATTACATGCACATGTGAGTCCAGGTAACCAAGAAGCCCTCTTTCCTTCCACCCACAAGTAGAACTGCTGTGTTAACTATGTGTGCCAAATGAAGATTTTTGTCTCAAAAAAATATCTTGTATGCTTCCCTTAGTACTCAAGTGCCATCAGAGCCATTCGTTCACTCGGATATTTAAAAAAAAGAACATGTCATATATTTTGAACAGTTTTGTATTTTAAAGCAAAAAAAAATATTTCCAGTCTTTACTCTAAACCAATGGCTAGGTTTTATGGAATCAGTAGCTGAGTGAATGGTTACACAAGGCAAAGTAAACAACGGTAGTACACATGTTGCTTTCAGGCAATATCAATAAAGGAAAACATGAGTCATTCTGAAAGAGACAGATGTTGTGCTGTAACTCAATATTTGACCTAACTCCATGAATATGACCTAACGATATACTTGTCAGTTATAATTCAAGAAATATCAGTTCTGCAAGATGATTTTACCCTGATATTTTGAAGACATTTTTCTTGGGGTCTTAATAAAATTATGTAGCACTTGGGAACAAAGATGCATCCCAGCATCCCAGCACTGGAAGCCAAGATGGAGAAAATTTCCACAGCTACCATGACTTTACCCTTGGTGCTATGGTACACAGGGAGGAAAGTGATCCAGACACAGCAGAACAACAGCATGCTGAATGTCAAGAACTTGGCTTCATTGAATGTGTTAGGAAGATTCCTGGACAAGAAAGCCACAGTGAAGCTCACCTGAGCCAGGCAGCCCAGGTATCCCAGGACACAGTAGAAGGCAGTGACTGAACCCTTGCTGCAGACAATGATGATGTGGCCATGCTCAGATTGTGCATCAACATTAACAGAGGGAGGAGAAGCTCCCAACCAGACTGAACAGATAATGACTTGGATCAGAGTACAGATGGCAATGATGTAGTTAGGTGTCCCCGAAACCAGGAAGTATCTCATTCTTCCAGGGACGGTGACTTTGAAAGCCAGAAGCACAGTAACTGTTTTGGCCAACACAGTGGAAACAGCCACAGTGAATACAACTCCAAATGTGATTTGCTGCAGCATGCATGTAGCTGAGTTTGGACGGCCAATGAAGAGCAGAGGGCAGAGGAAACAAAAGAAGAGTGAGATGAGCAAGATGTAACTTAGCTTCCGGTTATTGGCCTTCACAATGGGAGTGTCATGATGCTTGACAAAGACTCCAAGAACCAGAGCTGTGAATGCAGAGAAGCACAAGGCCATTAAGGCAAGAGCCATCCCCAAAGGGTCTTCATAGGACAGAAATATCACCATTCTGTGAATGCACTGGTTCTGCTCTATGTTGGCATACTGGTCCTCTGGACACTTCACACACTGATCCACATCTAAGGGACAGTTTAAGGTATCATCAGTTCACCTTCAGCATTTCTATTGGCAGTGCATTTAAATTACATGTACAGAAGAATTGCAATTCCTGCATTTTGTTGTTGAGGATGTCTTTGAAGGACCTTGATGCATAGAAATGACTCCATTTCTTAATGCTCATTATCTCCATTTGGGAACAAAATAAATAATTATTTTTGGTCTATTTAGGTATATTGATTTAAACATGGGACATGATATCAGGAGGCACAGATTTTCTAGTGCAATGTGGGTGCTGTGAGGAGAGGACTTATACTTGTGTAGTCACAGATGCTAAATTCATTAACCAGTTTTTCTGAGTGTTTTAGAATCCCACATCACATGGATTCAGTGCCACATGAGGTTATTGTCTCTTTTCTGAATGCTGTCCCCATGAGATATGGATATTGATTCTTCTACTGGGAACAGACTTCAGATGAGTTTTTATTTCAAATTTTCTGGCACAAACACATTTAAATAAAAGCATCTTTAAATGAAATTGGCATATTGTATAAGTGTGCTTATATTTAAAGGTGTATATTCATATAAATGTAACAAAAGATCTGATGAATTTGAAAGTGATTAGGATTACACGGGATAAGTAGGAGAGGGAAAGTGAGAGATGAATGATGTTTTGAGAACTGTAAAAATAATTTAAAAATACACCATTAATTCTGTCTTCTTCTGTCTTACCAAACTCCTAAGTCTTGTTCAGAAGAATCGTTTAGCCTATCACTCAAAGTAGAGTCCTCTACACAGACTTAGCACTAAATCATCCCTTCATCTCGATTCTGCTCCATTTCTATAAAGACAACCCCTTCCTCCTTCCCTCATTTCTATCTCTGTGAGATCCAGACTCTGCGCATGTACTCAATGGTGAGGTAGACACTGATAAATAGCATGAGAAAGATAACACAAAGCCCTTAAGACAGAGTGCTAATACATAACATTGTGTTGATTAGTAGTACCATATTAATAATTTGTGATAACCATGATAGTAAGAGTAGGAAACCATATTGCAATTGGTCTGAATCACTGAAAAATTTAGGCAGTGATAATGAGCATCTAATATTTTAAGGGGTTTATCTAGGACAATATTTTTATGCATTTTTATTTAGTTAATTTGTTTTGCTCAACTGTGAGAGAATGGACTCTTTCTCAGGAGACCTGAATTCAGTACTCATAATAATGTCAGGTGTCTCACAACTGTGTGAAACTAATTACAGAGGCATTGGATGCCTGTCACCAGCAATATGTGCACATAACCACCAACCTTATGATGATATACACATCATCAAAGTAATAATAAAGGTGTTTTGATGAATTTTCATAAATATTCATTATTCTTATGTGTTTTTACATTTAAAACAGTCAATGATAATTTGTTTAATTACATTGGAATATATGTGAGACTGCATGGTGTTGCTACTTCTACATGTGTCCTGAGGATGAGTTCACGTCATCTGTGTTAGTGGCAAGTAATTTAATTCTACAATCATCTCACTGGCCATAAATTTCCCTTAAGGACTTTCATTTGATTTTTATAGGAGGACAGGCAAAAGCAATGCACAACCATTAGCCTACCATTTGTATTTGGTCAATCCTGAATAAATAATCATTTGACTACTAAGGGGGTTTATAGGTGATAACTTTTTGTATAAGTGTGGCTAATTTTCTGACATCATTTACTGTGTAATGTGTACAAAAATATTGAATACATTTTTATATTTTGCGTCAATATTTATGCCCACTTTCCTAAATTTTCTATCAAGTTAAAACTTTAATAACAATTCTCTGGATATTGCATGTTGTCTTTTGTCTCTTCTTAGCAGTTCCTGAAACTTGAACAGGTAATTATTTTCTCTCTTAATTACAGAGGACTTGAATTTGATTGCTAGCACCTACATTACAGAGTAAAGCAGATCCATTACCCTGTTCTTTTCTCTGTGGACATCCATGCATGCATGGTATGCAGAAACTTATGTAGAATCACATACAAGTAAAACGATTAAAACTGTTTGGAAAGGTTCAAGACCCAAATCTAATCTACATGTAATTTTAGATGAGATTAATCACTAAGGAAGACCTTTTGTAAAAATCTCTAAGACTGAAAATTGATTTCAAAACTGGCTCTTTTGAGAAAATGCCAGCTGCCATGAATTTACAACAAATCAAGATGTACTTCAAGGCATAAGGCATTTTATAAAGGAACATTGTTATTGATAATATTCCTATAAATCCTAACTTAGGAAAATAATATACTATGTTTGTGAAGTTCCCTTCTAGACCCCTTCAGCATTCCTGTGTGGAGGGTAAGAGCAATTATCAAAGTGAAGGATTTACAACTGCCTCAAATACTCACTTGTCTCATTAGAAATTTCATTTTCTGAGCAGGGGATGCATTTAAAACAGCAGACTGCCATTCCCTCCTGCCAGAATTTTCTGAATCCAGGACTGCAATCTGCACTGCATACAGAGGGTGGCATCTGAGGAAAATTCAACACGTGGTGATATCAGAAGTCTCACCTACTCTTTTCATACCTATATTATATGTCATGTTTAGATATTAATGTAACTGGGTGAACACATTACAAAATGTAGTTTCAAGAAGACATAGAGAAGCTTAAATAAAAGATTCTCAGTTTTTGATTGGTTGGTCACCCACTTAATTGTTAATGGACAGTGTTGCCTGTAAGCATGTCTTTATGATAAATGCAAGTAGAACACGTCAAATAACAGTGTTTCTTCAGGTTCTATGCTTTCACTGCCAAGCCCAGATTCCTCCCTGGTCTACAATTGACTGTAACCTAGGAGACCAATCAACCATTACTTCTGATTTTACTTGTGGTCATTGTGTGACCATAACAGCCCTATATCCAACTAAGATGAATGGGCATCTGAAACTGCAGTGGTCTTGCCTGTGAATCTGTAACACTGGCCATACCCTTTGGGAATGGCTTCATACAGACAGAAACAGAAAGAGGGAAGATTAAGGCATGGTTTTCTCTTGCATCTAGTGAAATCATTAATCGCATGCCTCCATGAAACAAGGGAAATATCTACTAAAATATCAGTCAACATGCTTAAACTCCAATAATATACTACTGAAACTCATGACATATGAGAACTTATACTTTCAACCTCTCAGGTCAAGATTCAGCATAAGGGAGGAAATCACTGTATTACAATCAGTATGGTACCAAGAGATTATTTCTCCTTCTACTGGAAATAATATTAAATCAGTTTACAACTGGTTCATATTCATTTTTAAAACCAGAAACTATTTCAGATATGATAAAAATTCACTGTGCATGTTGGAAATCCTCAAAAGATTAATAAAGTGTCACATCATAAAGGAAAAAAGAGGCATAAACTAGGAGGCTTGATATTGGTTCATAATATGACAATTGTTTACATTAAGTTACAAGGAAGCTCAATGTTACTGCTGTGTAATGCACATCAGTTCAATTTGGTCACACCCACCTGTCTATTTCTTGTGGCCCACTCTATCATGTCTTCATATACATGGAGCTGTTGACCATGTGGGAAATATGGGCTATACTTTCCTACCTTCACCTTAAATCTAATACCATGATGGAAATTCCAGATCTGGAAAATGTCATATTCTTCCTGAAGTTTTTCTTTTTGGTTCATATTTACTCTGTCTCCAACAGGATTAGTGAAGTTGATCTTCTTCAGAAATGAGTTCAGCTGAAAGACAGGCAGCACTCTATCATGTATGTGTGATTCTTTGAATGAAAAACATACTGATTTTATATTAAAGGCAACATTATTGAAGGTGCACAGTGGAGAAATCTCATTGAAAGCAAATGGATGAATAAGATTATCATCATGTTCCTAAAATTCTAGTTCCATCAGAAAATACTGCCAAACACAGAGTCTTATAGGCACAGACCAAGCAAAGATATACAATACACACACACACACACACACAGAGAGAGAGAGAGAGAGACAGAGACAGAGAGAGACAGAGAGAGACAGAGAGAGAGAGAGACAGAGGCTCACATTCATCCAGAGATATATATAAAATACAGCCACACATATCTTAGAATTCCTATATACATGTAGGTAAACATAAACAAGCATACAAGCATGTGCATCCAAACATACATGCAAAAACACATACATAGAAACACACACATACACAAATGCATACAAACTCACACAGATACAAACACCAACAGAGAGAGGCATTGGCAAACAGGAAAATTTGCACCCACACCAAAAGATAGACACACACACACACACACACACACACACACACACACGGAGAGAGAGAGAGAGAGAGAGAGAGAGAGAGAGAGAGAGAGAGAGAGAGAACAATACAGATATACATATATAAATGCACATACAAATACACACATAGAATCACAATAGAATCACAGAGACACAATCAATGCCAAATATGCACAGGAAGACACACAGAGGAAAAAATACATACAGGAAGACACGGGAAAATTTATTCTCACTTCCACAGTATGACAGACAGATACTCATGAAAACATATATATGAAGACAAATGCACACAGAGAGGCATGGGAAAATACAAGCATACACACATATAGAGTGAGAAACATCCATTCATATACATGAATGCACATGTGTGTACTGAACTAAATCACAGTACTATTTTCTGTGTAATTACAATCAGAATGCTGACCAAGGACTCCAGAGCTGACAGAGGGGTAAGTATCAACTGAGAACTCTAGTGAAAATCACTCCCTACACTGTTTACCACATATATGACAATGTACTGAGTTTCTGCATCTGAAAGATTCCTAAAGAGATGGCATCGCTGACAGCAAATGTCATACAATAGAAGGAATACTACCTTCGAGCACCTAGAATCATGTCTGTTCCCATCTACTTGTTGAAGATCCATCTCATGCAGTGCATGGGCCAGCGCATACACAGCATTGTATATGTCATAACTGCCATCATTAAAGTCCATGTCAAAAGTTTGTACCACTAACCATTCCATAGAGGCATTTAGTGAGTAGTTCTTCAGTGTCATATACTTGGAAACAGAGACTTCACAGTTAAAGTTCATCCACTCCCGCCTTGCAAGGTATTCATCTGTGTATCTGAGAGGGTTCATTGTCTGGACAAAATTCTTAAAACCGGAAATCTCACCATGATGGTGTGCAAAAGCTAGAGTCATATGTGATGAGTCAAGCATGAAGTCTCTTTTACTTGTAGTCACATCCCACTGTGAGGTGATGACCCATATTCTCTGTAAACCTCTGGACTTCCACATTCGAAAGCTCACAGCAAGAGTACTGTCTGTGTCACCATAAATGATAACAACATTTGTGGATGATGTCTTGATACGGTTATAATACAGTTCAACTCTTGACATGTATAACTGCATGCTGATTGGAATCATATTTACAAAGGCAAAGCAGACTGTATTTTTTTCCATCTCTCTTCTCAAATATAAGAGAAACTGAGTGCCCTGATCATTGTCAGAGATGACCAGCCCTATCCAGTTCCAGCGGAAGTAAATTATGATAGACACCATGGCCAAGGCTAGAGATGTGTCCCTGGGGGCCATCTGATACAGATAGTGAAATTGTTCATAATCACTCAGGAGTGGATGGAAGGATCCATATGTAAGGTGAATGGCCTAGGATGCAGGGAGCAATGTTAGGGACCATGCACTCATAAGAACTTGTAAACATATTTTTTTCTGCATAAAGTTCTAGAAACCCCCTTGGCTAATCTGCTTTGTCATTACTTCTTCACTCATCTCTGTTTCAAACAAGGAAATGTGGAAGACCCATTCTTCTCTTAATAGTACTCAAAATGAAGTACATAGATTGATATAAATGTAGGGATAATTCTCTCCTAAGACAGTCAATATCTGGGAATGTTACCAATGGACATACAATTTTAGTCAAACACAACCCATAGAAATCTTACCCTTTGTGTTTTGTGGAGGTCCATGAATGTCCCAAGCATCATAGATGTTTTCCAGTTTGGTCCTGTAAGCATCACATTACACGTCATACCTTTCTTACACTCATAGTTAGGCAAAATATTAGGATCTTGTTTCAAAGTTGGAATAGGAGTGTACAATTGAGACACCCTTACAAAATTATCTGCTGAGAAATCAAATACTAAAGATTTATTTGGTAATAGATCAGGATTCCTGTTGACCTCATCCATGGTAAAAGCCAAGGCCAGTGTAAACTTGCACTTCTCAGCTGGTGTTCTGTAAAAGTGTAGAGTGTTTAATATGGGCAGAGATCAATAGATAATTCTTTGTAGTCAATACAAGGACTATCTTGTACTGAAAATTATTCCCAACCTCCTTCAAATACTGAAACAATCTTGTGTTGTGAGTTTGAAAAGGCATAAGATCCTGGAAGCTTGCAAAAGCTTTAAGTTCATAGGGTGGGTTCTCCCATAATTGAGATATGTCATTGGCATTCTTCTCTGAAAGAATTGTCCATCTCTAGTGTGTGAGTGCTTCCTCAGAAGGTAAAGGCACAGGTTTTGACCAAATAAACATACCCATCTTCATTTTAAAATTGAGTAATATAAAAATTGCACATAATGTGTTAGTTAAAGAGTTTATATTATTTTCTTATGAAAACTAATGAGCTGGCTAAGGTTGTCAATGAATGACAAGTGAGTACACAATAGTCTTTATGGAGCAACATTTGTCTATGGTTCTTGATAATTGGTGGGCAATATACCTAACATATCCTCTTATGTCCTTCATCTATTTCTTACAGGTTTGTTTCCCACAGGCATATAATCTTTTTTTGAATATTGATTTTTTTAATAAACTCAAGGAACAAAGATGTATTTGGTAAACGATTTGAATGTATGCATCCATCTGTGTGTTTATCAGGATTAATGCTATCTGTGGCCACAAAAGGGGCACAGATCATGTCATTTTGAATTGCACTTTCCTTTAGTCCAGACTGGTGTCAAATGGACAGGGATAAACCTGCTCTACGTCCTGATTGCCGAGATTTGCAGCATGTTCCCCACTACAATATTGTTCAACTGTTTCATGTTTATATAGGCCTGTCATATACTCACCCTAGGCATATCTGAGCAACACATTTTTTCTACTGGATAACATCTTTTGATTATTTTGCAGTTACACTAACACAACACTAGCACCCTACTGAAACTTGTAGTGCCAGCATTACATGTTTGTAAAATAGGTGAAGATAAAATGTAAAATGTATGGAAATGTTTAATGGTTTTGTAAAAAACATGAGCAACAAGTCAGAAGGAAGAGAATATTAGCATGTTGTGTTTCTGTTTATGGGAATAATAATAACTCACATTTCTTGCTAGTCATTTCATATAATCTATCCAATATACATCAAACATCCCCCTTTATTCAGAATGATTTATTCAGTGTAAAATACAACCTGTTTTTCTTTTAGAAATCATACATTTCTCGTGGACATTGAAATCAAACTCAATGTTTCCTATCACCACAAAGAAACAGTTTCATTGAATTTTCAGAAAAAGGCAAAGGAATTTGACAGTAGAGCATATGCAGGTAAAACAGTAGCTTCAGTACACTAAAATCATGAAACATCAGTGACTTGAGCTGTCATACTTGCCTATGAAACTAAAGCGATGTGTTTTAAAACAGCTACCAGCATTCCACAAAATCAACGTGTGTATAGTGCCTACATTGGTAAAATAAGCATTTGTAATCAGTATAATTACTGAGAGAGAAGCATAAGAGGCAAGTGTGATATAAAAGCCATAGAATAAACAACTTATATATGAAGAGAAAAGACATATGATTCTTAAATAAGGTCAAAGATGAGCTAGTTGTTGTCTCCTCTATCTCTGTTCTCAAGTGTTGTCAACTATCACATATAAAACCTATCACTCAGGCAAGTGACAAAGAATGCAAACACCCATCACTATTAGCTATAGCCTCAGTTTACAAGAATACAAACATGTCATTTGTAATCCATACGTTCCTTCCTTATTATAAAGGTGAGTGGGGAACTGGGCTTTGTAATACTTAAAAGCCAGTGGTTGTTCATGTAGACAAGTGAAGTATGGAGATACAAGAACACAGCTGGAGTTCACAGTGGATAGGTCCCTCTCTACTCAGCTACAGAAGGCAGAGTGACCACATGAAAGGAATTTGAGGGAGTAACTTAATATCTATGGGAAATCTTTTTGCACCCAAGTGTGGCACAAACATTTGTGGTGCTCACACAAGCACACACTGATGAAAGTACCATCAGCATACTATAAGGCCATTTACTTTCAAGTTCTTAGGACGTAATTTTTGAAATTGAATGGGGTTTCTTTTGATGAGACATCACTGGCTACTTTGCTATGGACAATGTCAGGAGGTAGGGTTTTTGTGATGAATCTTGAAAGAGACTGCTTCCTTCACTCCACTTCCAGCCTTGTAAGAGGGAGGCTGACTAGAAGAAAACCATAACCCACAGTGAACAATCTAAAAATGATAAAAATATCAATGAATCTCTAAAAGACTTTGGGGTCATTTCTTGGTGTAGATGTTGAGAGACCAGGACAAAAGACTCAAGACAAATAATGAGATATTCATGATTACATTTACATGGAAAATAAAAGAAACACTTACTGTGTATTGAACATATTCTGGAAATACTCTTTCTCCACTGGGCCCTGTACTGCCCTGGGGAAGAAGAAATAACCTGTCTTCAAGTCTCCATCCTTGTCTTCATTCTGCTTCATTTTCCAAAAACACCTGGGATTAATGAACCTGACCATGAAAAGTGGAATTTTCAGAAGCAACAAGTAGAAAATCAAAATGAGCATCTCTGTCCTTTGCTACACCAGGACAGTGGGAAGTATGAAGTGTCATGTAGATAAACCCATTAAATGGGCACCCACTTATACCTGCCTGCTTCTTTCTTGGCCAAGTGAGAGGCTGTTTGGGAATCAATGATTCCCTTTTCCCCAGGTGTTTCCTCACCTCTGAGGAATCTTGGACACTCTCTTCCCTGGGGCTCTACATCTGAGGTCCATAGCTCATGTGAAAAACATGGGTTTGTATGAACATATGGGGTACTTCAGTCTCTCCTTCCATAACATAACATGTTTGCGGATACAAGTCCCCTGGGAGGATGACCTGCGGAGGAAATTTGGTCCCAATACTACCTGGATTTATGTGGACAGCATTAAAAATAAGGTCAGTGGATTTTCTTAGATGACTTACAGTGAATTCATAAATTAATGGTTTAAGAACACAAAAACTCAGAATTCATGATTATGCACTGGATATTGCATCATCAAGTCCATGACAGTGTGAGGAAACCTAATTGGTTTAGCATCTGAGATCCCCATAGTACACACACTGTGACCTACATTACACCAGTGACAGATACAAAATATCCAATCATAATCCATACTTCCATTGTCTGGACAAACAATAAGCAGGTCAAATGACAAAATTTCCTGAGTTCTCTTATATCCAAAACTATCCAGGTCATCACAAAAATCACAGCTCATTTCCATGTTAAATGTTGAGTTTTAAATATTCAGAAACATCCTGAGGGAAATCTAGACCTCTGTGCCTTAATTCAAATACTGCATACGATCTATCACTCTTCCTCCCAACCAGTCATTATTAATGAGAAGATAAAATGACCATTTTAGTTCCAAACCAAGATCTCCCTCTCTGATGCGCAGTTTCCATAGACACCTTGTGATAACCATTTTATTCTACTTCATCTTTGATTTCCTACATTTTTTTCACATTTACATTTTATTAGTGTCTTGAAGAAGTTTTTGCTGAGTGTCTTAGAAGCAAATAATAAGTTTCAAGTGACCCTGTGTTCAATGTGTAAACTCCTACGGCATTATCCTAGTCAATTATGCTTGGTTGCATTCTAGAATCATAAATGTCAGTGAGAGAGTGTACTAATGATATTTTCTTATGTCTTTTTCTACCCATTGACTTCACATGGTACCCCAGCCACAATTCTGTCAATACTCTTCAGTGATCAAATAATACCTGCCTTTCTTTGTGTAAAATATGTTTATGTGACACACACAGAGACAGGCAACAGACACACAGATGATGAGCCAGGCAAACAGACCAAAAAACAGAAAGACATACACTGTTGCATCTAGAGTTGTGGAAAATTTTTTCCTAAGTCTGACTCCTGAGTTTAACATGATTAATTCCTGTTCCATCCACTCTTCTTCTAATGACATCACTTAATTCTTCCAGGCTGAGGCCACTATGCTGCATGAATATAACCTCTGAATGCCTTTTATTTGACTTTTAACATGTGTAATAAGCATGGACCTAGGTGTAGAGTGATGCCTTTTCCTTGTCAGCCGCTTGCCAGTCACCTGGGCTCTGCCGCGTTGTAGTCCCCAAATAACACACAAAACGCAGTATTAATTATGAAGCTGTTTTTCACTGGCTAGCTCTGACTTAAGTATTTATCCCATAATTGTTAATCTAAGTATTTCTCTTACTGGAGAAGTTTCCGGGCTTCTTATCCCTATGGCGGTTACATCTTGACTACCTGTGTTTCTCCTACCCAGAGTCCTCCTCGACTCCTAGTCCCACATAGTTTGCTTCCCTATTGGCCAACAGTGCTTTGTTGACATACACAGGACTTCACCAACACCTAGGAATAGTATTATTTAACTTAATGTTTAATTCAATCAATTAAAAATTACTTAGAAGCTATTTATTTATACTTCGATACAATTGGTTTTATGACAGTTAAAATTTACTGTGCATATATTTAAGTGAGTTAACTGCATCATAAATAGCAAAACTGACTATGTATGTGTGAAGTAAAATAAAAATTTAAATGATATCATTTCTTCTTTTTTTGGCCTTTTGAGACAGGGTTTCTCTGATTTGCTTTGGAGCCTGTTCCAGAACTTGCTCTGTAGACATAGCTGGCCTCGAACTCACAAACATTCACCTGCCTCTACCTTCCAAGTGCTGGAATTAAAGGTGTGGACCACCAAAACTCCGCTGATGGTATTTCTATATTTGTTCATTTGTGGGTAAGTGTCACTGTTGATTCCATATTCTGAATAATACTGTAAGAAACATGGACAAGCAAGTGTCTGTTATTCTGACTTACGTAGTTTCAAAAAGTCTTCCTTAAATATGAATGGACCATGACATAGTTGTATGTTTATTACCAAAATCATCTGTATACTGCTTACTACATTGGCTGCCTCAGTTTCTGCACACAATAGGTATGTTGAGGGGATTTCCTCAAACACCCACATGCTCATTAATTGTATTGTCATCTTTTGATGCTATATATTCTCATTGTGATTAAGGACTCTCATTTTGTACTCTCACAACTATTTCTATAATTTCAAACAGTATAGTAAAAATTTATTACTTGATATAAACATGAGCATTACCAGGACTTGAAGATGGCCCCAGTAGTCAAAAGCATTGACTACTCTTCCATAAGACCTGGGTTCTATTCCCGTCACCCACATAGAGGTCCACAAATATTCATAAATTCATTCTAGAGGATCCAGCTACCTATTCTGAATTTGGAAAACTCATATGTGTAACAGGAATAAATCTTTGAAAAGGAAAAATTATGTATTACTAATTCTACAGCAAAAGAAAACATTTCCTTATATTTTATTACATAGATTTTTATCAAAATGAAACATAAGATAACGTAAAACCTGCTACCTCAAAGTTGGACAAGGAAAGCAACATGAGGAAAAGAACCCCAAGAAAAGCACAAGAAACCTATGCCCACTCATTCACAGACACAGAAATACAATAAAAATGCTAACCTAAAAACCTATAATGTATATGCCAAGGATTTCATTTAGACCCAAATAGGCCCTGTGATTTCTACTTCCACCGTATGTTCATACAAGTTTTGTTCAATTGCTTTAGAAGACCTTATTCTTCTGGTGTCTTGTGTGCCTTTGATTCACACATTTGTGCTGGCTCCTCTTCTGAGGGGTTCCTTGAGCTCTGAGAAGAAGAATAATACAGATACATCCCACTGAGAGGTGCATGTTCCAAGGTTGCTCACTCTCTCTGCTTAAGATCTGGCTGTGGGTCTCTGTGTTTGTTCCCATTGGCTGCATAAGGAAGTCTCTAAAGCGATGGCTCAAAAATTTTCTAATCTATGAATATATCAGAATATCCTTAAAAACATTTTATCAGAACATGTTTTCTTTGACAAGTACTATTTGGTTTTACCCTATGTCTCTGGTAATCTAGTATTCAGCTCTAAGTCATCTAAGGAATGTCAGGTCAGAGTTCATTCTTGGGAAGTAAGCCTTAAATCAAATTAAGCATTTGTTGATTGCTCCCACATGACTTGTGCCATGGAATTTTTGCTGTAAGGAATAATTATACATTGAATGTTTTGTGGCTGTGTTGGTGATAATGTTTCTTTTTTTGGTACACTGAACAATGCATTCCGATATTAACTATATTGGATCACGGGTATAAAGTTCTATGTAGGTAACAGCTTTACCTTTCCATGTTAATTAATTGTGTAGGTACTGTCTTCAGCAATAGTGCCTTACTGCCAGTTTGTGGATAGGAAGCTATTTTCTTAACAGCAGGCTAATTTGTTTGAGGATTTTCTCAGGACCACTCTGGCCAAGGACTCAACTGAATGCAAACCAGTCCTGTTACAGAAAGCTTCACTTGGTGACTAGATATGACCACTGGGAATCCATCTCTCTCGTTATTTGTAGAATTCATCAAGGGGATACAAATAGGAAAAGAAGAAGTCAAGCTTTCACTATTTGCAGATGATATGATAGTTTACATAAGTGACCTGAAAAGCTCTGGAAAGGAACTCCTAGAGCTGATAAACACCTTCAGCAAAGTGGCAAGATACAAGGTTGCCTCAAAAAAAATCAGTGGCCCTATTATATACAGATGATGAAGTGACTGAGAAAGAAATCAGAGAAACATCACCCTTTACAATAGCTATAAACAGCATCAAATATCTGGGGATAATGTTAACCAAGGAAGTGAAACACCTGTATATCAAGAACTTTGAGTCTTTAAAGAAAGAAATCAAAGAGGATACCAGAAAATTGAAAGATCTCCCATGCTCTTGGATTGGTAGGATCAACATAATAAAAATGGCAATCTTGCCAAAAGCAGTCTATGGATTCAATGCAATACCTATCAAAATTCCAGCACAATTATTCACAGACCTTGAAAGAAAAAAATCAACTTTATATGGAAAACCAAAAGGCTCAGGATAGCCAAAACAACTCTATACAATAAAGGAACCTCAAGAGGCATCACCATACCTGACTTCAAGCTCTATTATAGAGCTATAGTCCTGAAAACAGTTTGTTATCGACACAAAAATAGGCAGGTAGACCAATGGAACCAAATTGAATACCCTGATTTTAACCCACACACCTATGAACACTTGATTTTTGACAAAGAAGCTAAAACTATACAATGGAAAAAAAGAAAGCATCTTCAACAAATGGTGCTGGCATAACTGGGTATTGGTAAGCAGAAGTCTGCAGATAGATCCATGTTTATCGCCTTGTACAAAACATAAGTCCAAAGGTATCAAAGATCTCAACATAAATCCAACCACACTGAAACTCTTAGAAGAGAAAGTGGGAAATACTCTTCAACGAGTTGGTACAGGAGACCACTTTCTGAACATAACACCAGTGGCACAAACACCTGAGATCGACAATTAACAAATGGGACCTTCTGAAACTAAAAAGCTTCTTTAAGGCAAAGGACACAGTCAATAAGACAAAAAGGCAGTCCACAGAATGGGAAAAATATTCACTAGCCCCACATCTGACAGAGGGCTGATCCCCAAAATTTACAAAGAACTCAAGAAGCAAGTCTCCAAAACACCACCCAATTAAAAGGTGGGGTACAGAACTAAATAGAGAATTTTCAATAGAGGAGGCTAAAATGGCCAAGAGACACTTTAGAAAGGGCTCAACATCCTTAGCCATCAGGGAAATGCAAATCAAAACAACTTTGGGATACCATCTTACTCAGTCAGAATGGCTGAAATAAAAACACCGAAGACAATTTATGTTGGAGAGGATGTGGAGAGAGGGAAACACTCCTCCACTCCAGGTGAGAGTGTCAACTCATACAGCCACTTTGGAAATCAGTATGGAGATTCCTGAGGAAAATGGGAATCAATCTACCACAAGACCCAGCAATTCCACTCTTAGGCATATATCCAAATGAGGCAAATTCATACAAAAAGGTCATCTGCTCCACTATGTTCATAGCAGCATTATTTGTAACAGCCAGAACCTGGAAGCAACCTAGATGCCCCTCAAATGGACAATGGATAGAGAAAATGTGGTACATTTACACAATGGAAAAACAATGGAATCTTGAAATTCGCAGGTAAATGGATGGCACTAGAAGAAACCATCCTGAGTGAGGTAACCCAGTCACAAAAAGACAAACATGGTATGTACTCACTCATATGTGGATTTTTGACATGGATCAGGATAGAGCCAGTCTGAACTTCCACTGACAGAGAGTCTGGGAAACAGGAAATAACCTAAGAGATATGCATGGTACCCCAGAGAAGAGGAATGAGGCAAAATATTCTGAACAGATTTTGAACATGGCAAAGGATGGGGATGGGGGGGGGAGTGGGAGCTGGGAAGAAAAGAGGGGAGAAGAGGAAGAGAGAATAGGTCATGGGGGAACAGGATAGTTGAGTGGGGGGGTAGGATAGGAGGAAGAGGGAGTCATAGGTTAGAAGACAGATCAGGCACCATTGTGACCTCTAGTGATCTAAAGGGATGACACCAACTGGCAAGCTAAGCAATAGTGTAGAGACCACCTCAAGTGCCCATAATGAACTTGATGTCTATAACCATCCGGGAGCCTTCATCCAGTGACTGATGGAAGCAGAGGCAAACACCCACAGTTAAACACTGAACTAAACCCATGGAACCCAGTGACAGAGAGAGAGGATCGATGAGCAAATTGGCAAAGAATGGGCTGGGGAAACCAGCAGTGACAGCTATCTGAACAAGGGGGAGCTCTTGGACCCCAGACCGACAGCTGGGAGGCCAGCATGGGACTGATCCAGACCCCCTGGGTGTGAGAGTCAGTGAGGAGGCATGGGCAACCTTTGGAGCCCTGAGCAGTGGATCAGTGTTTATTCCTCGAATACAAACAGACATCGTGTGTCCATAACACAAAGAGGGATGCTCTCTCAGCCTGGACTACCTACCACAAGACCCAGCAACTCCACTCTTAGGCATATATCCAAAAGATGCCCATTCATACAACAAGGATGTCTGTTCCACTATATTCATAGCAGCATTATTTGTAATAGCCAGAACTTGGAAGCAACCTAGCTGCCCCTCAACGGAAGAGTGGATAGAGAAAATGTGGTACATTTACACAATGGCGTACTATTCAGCAGAAAAAAAAAACAATGGAATCCTGAAATTTGCAGGCAAATGGGTGACACTAGAAGAAACCATCCTGAGCACGGTAACCCAGTCACAAAAAAAGAAACTTGGCATGTACTCTCTCATATATGGATTTTAGACATAGATCTGGGGAGTGCCAGCCTACAATCCCATGGCCAGAGAGTCTGGGAAACAGAAACTTCATTCAGTGGCTGATGGAAGAAGAGGCAGACTCCCACAGCTAAACACTGAGCTGAACTCAAGAAATCCAGTGACAGAGAGGGAGGACTGATGATGAGCAAAGGGATTAAGACTGGGCTGGTTTAACCCCCAGAAACAGCTGACCTGACAAGGATTAGCTCTTGAGTCCCAGACTGATGGCTGGGAATCCAGCATGGGACTGATGAAGACCCCCTGAATGTGGGTGTCAGTGAGGAGGCCTAGGTAATCTACTGAGCCTTGGGTAGTAGATCAGTATTTATCCTGGGTATACAAATGAACTTTGGACTCCCATCCAACAATGAGAGATGCACTCTCACCCTGAACTCTTGGGGGAGGGTCTAGGCCCTGCCCTGGATGAAATGACAGACAATGGACACCCACATAGAGGACCTCATCCTCCCTGGGGAAATGAGGGGATATTGGGGGGACGCTGGTGGGAGGGCATGGGAGGAGGGGAGGGAAATGGAGAGGGACCTGGAATTGACATGTCCCTATTATATACAGATGATAAATGGGCTGAGAAAGAAATCAGAGAAACATTACCCTTTACAGTAGCCCCAAACAACATTACATATCTTTGGATAATGCTAACCAAACAAGTGAAAGACCTGTACAGCAAGAACTTTGAGTCTTTAAAGAAAGAAACTAAAGAAGATACCAGAAAATGGAAAGATCTCCCATTCTCTTGGATAGGTAGGATCAACATAGTAAAAATGGCAAACTTGCCAAAAGCTATCTACAGATTCAGTCCAATCCCCTTCAAAATACCAGCCCAATTCTTCACAGACCTTGAAAGAACAATAATCAACTTTATATGGAAAAACAAAAGACTCCGGATAGCCAAAACAACCCTGTATAATAAAGAAACTTCCAGAGGCACCACCTTCCCTGACTTCAAGTTCTATTATAGAGCTATAGACCTGTATAGTCCTGAAAACAGCTTGGTACTGACACAAAAACAGACAGGTAGACCAATGGAATCGATTTGAAAACCCTGATTTTAACCCACACACCTATCAACTCTCGATTTTTAACAATGAAGCTACAATTATACAATGGAAAAAAGACAGCATATTCAACAAATGGAGCTGGCATAAATGGATATTGGCATGTAGAAGACTGCAGATAGATCCATGTCTATCACAATGCACAAAACTTAAGTCCAAATGGATTAAAGACCTCAACATAAATCCAGCCACACTGAACCCTCTTAGAAGACAGTGGGAGGTACTCTTGAACGAATTGGTAGAGAGACCACTTCCTGAAGATAACACCAGTAGCATCGACACTGAGATCAACAATCAACAAATGGGACTTCCTGAAACTAAGGAGCTTCTATAAGGCAAAGGACACAGTCAATAAGACAAAAAGGCAGCCCAGAGATATACACTAACCCCGTATCTGTCAGAAGACTGATCTCCAAAATTTATAAGGAAATCAAGAAGCAAGTCTCAAAAACACTAATGGATCCAATTAAAAAGTAGGATACAGAACTAAATAGAGAATTCTCAACAGATGAGCCTAAAGTTGCTGAGAGACACTCGAGAAAGTGCTCAACATCCTTAGCCATTAAGGAAATGCAAATCAAAACAATTCTGAAATACCATCTCACCCCTGTCAGAATGGCTAAAATAAAAATCACCAACGACAATTTATGCTGGAGAGGATGTGGAGAGAGGGGAACACTCCTCCACTGATGGTGGGAATGCCAATTCATACACACACTCTGGAAATCAATATGGAGATTCCTCAGGAAAATGGGAATCAGTCTACCACAAGACCCAACAATTGCACACTTAGGCATATACTCCAAAAATGCACATTCATACAACAAGGACATCTGTTCCACTATGTTCATAACAGAATTATTTGTAATAGCCAGAACCTGGAAGCAACCTAGGTGCCCCTCAACTGAAGATTGGATAGAGAAAATGTGTTACATTTCCCCAATGGAATACTATTCAGCAGGAAAAAAAAAAACAATGGAATCTTGAAATTCGCAGGTAAATGGATGGCACTAGAAGAAACCATCCTGAGTGAGGTAACCCATTTACAAAAAGAGAAGCATGGTATGCACTCACTCATATATGGATTTTAGACATGGATCAGGAGAGTGCCAGCCTACAATCCCACTGCCAGAGAGGCTGGGACACAAGAAGGAACATAAGAGAGATGAGCATGATACCCCAGAGTAGGGAAATGAGGCAAGATCTCCGGAGCAGATTGGAAGCATAGGGGGAGGGGAGAGAGAATTGGAAAAAAGAGAGGGGGAGAAGAAGAGAGGAAAGGAAGTCATGGTGGAGCAAGAAGGTTAAATCGGGGGAAGATTAGAGAACAGGATGAGAAATACCAGAATAGAGGGAGTCGTTATAGGTTTAAGGAGAGATCTGGCACAAGTGAGATCTCCAGAGATGTATAAGGATGGCACCAACTGGCAAACCAAGCAATAATGGAGAGATTACCTTAAATGCCCTTCCCTGATAGTGAGTTTGATGACTACCTTATATGCCATCCTAGAACCTTCAACTTAGAACCTGGTAACCAATAT
The DNA here is from genome assembly GCF_017639785.1 of Mesocricetus auratus. Classification (NCBI taxonomy): domain Eukaryota; kingdom Metazoa; phylum Chordata; class Mammalia; order Rodentia; family Cricetidae; genus Mesocricetus; species Mesocricetus auratus. The sequence continues at coordinate 5,320,174 of NW_024429215.1, forward strand.
TGATTGTAATGCCCTCACCCGAGGCTACTGACAATGGGAAGGTAAGTTCCCCATTCCCTTAATGGCAGAAGACATCATAGACAAGAACAAAGTCAAAAACAAAGACAGGGGTACCAGACCGACACAAAGGAAAAGACAGAAAAGAAAGAGGGTCCCCACACTCACCTCCTGGAGGAACAACCTAGATGCTCACAAACAAATGAACAAATAAAGAAACGATACCATTTTAAATTGTTATTTAACTTCACACATACATAGTCATTATTGCTATTTACAATGCATTCTTAGAATTTTGAAACTTTTATTCAACAAATTATCTCACTTAAATATATACACATTGATTTTTAACTGTCAAGTAACCAATTATATGGAAGTTTTAAAAATAAATACTATGTAATTCACAAATTTTTAAAACAAAAGATAAAATTAAATGAATAATATTACTGGGTTCATGCTTTTAATAGATATATTAGAAGTCAGATAAAAGGCATGCAGAGGTTATATACATATAATATAGTTGCCCTCAGCCCTGGAAGAATTAAATGATATCATTAGCAGGAATAGGTGATGGAACAGGAACTAATCCTGTTAAATTATTGAGTCCAACAAGGGAAATTAAGGCTTTCCACTAACTCTAGATGCAACAGAGTGTGTCTGTTGGTCTATTGGTCTGTTTGCTTGTCTGTGTGTGTGTGTCACATGCACATATTTTACACAAAGAAAGGGAGCTATTGTTTGAACATTGAAAAGTCTTGACAAAATTGGAAATGGAGTACCATGTTAAGTCAGTGGGAAGAATTATACCTTCTCACCAACAATTAAGATTCTAAAATGAAACCTAGAGTAGTCAGTTGACTAGGACAGTGCCATGAGTTTACACATTCAACACAGGGTCACTTCACACGTATTATTTGCTTTTAAGATACTCAGCCCAAGACTTCTTCAAGCCACTACTGGAATATCAATGAGAAAACAATGTAGGAAACCAAAGATGAAGTAGAAAAAAATTGATCGTCACAGCGTGTCTGTGAAAACTGAGGATCAGTGAGTGAGATCTTGGTTTGAAACCCAAATCCTCAGTTCAGCTCCTCATTAATAATGACTGGTTGGGTGGAGGAGTGATAGGTCTTAAGTAGTATTGGAAATAAGGCACAAAGATCTAGTTTTTTTTCTCTGAATACTGTTGAATATTCAAAAATCAACATTTAACATGTAAATGAACTATGACTCGGTGATGAACTGGATAGTTTTGGATACAAGAGTATTCAGGAAATTTTGGGATTTGACCTGCTTATTGGTTGTCCACACAATAAAAGCCCAGGTTTTGGGTGGATATTTTCTCCTTGTCACTGGTGTAACATGGGCCACACTGTGAACTTTGTGGATCTCAGATGCTAAACAAATTAGGCTTACTCACCCTGTCATGCACTTGGTGATGTAATGCCCAATGTGCACCCATGAATTCTGACTTTCTGTGTTCTTCTTGAACCATTACTTTTGGATTCACTGTGAATCATCAAAGCAAATCCACTGACATCGTTTTTAATGGTGTTCACAAAAATCCAGGTAGTTTTGAGACCAAGTTTTCTCAAAACGTCTTCTTTCCAGGGGCCTTATATACACAAACAAGGGTGATGTCATAGAACAAGAGACTGAACTATGCCCATATGTACGTATCTATCCATGTTTTTCATATGGACAGTGAACCTCAGCTGCAGAGCCCCAGGGAAGAGTGTCCAGAACTCCTCCAGGAGTGATGAAACACCTGGGGGAAAAGGAATCATGGCTTCAAAAATAGCCTCTCATTTGGCCAAGAAATAAAAGCAGGTAGGAATAAGTGGGTAACCATTTAATGGGCTTATCTACATGGCACTTCACAATTCACATTGCACTGGTGTAGCACAGGACAGAGATGTTAATTTTGATTTTCCTCTTCTTTCTCCTGAACATTCCACTTCCCCTGGCCAGGGTCATTCATCCCTGGTGTTTGTGGAAAATGAAACAGAATGAAGACACGGATGGAGACTTGAAGACAGGTTGTGTCTTCTTCCCCAAGACAGTGCAGGGGTCAGTGGAGAAAGAGTATTTCCGGAATATTTTGAATATACAGTAAGTGTTTTGTTATTTTCCGTGTAAAAGTCATGAATCTTTCGTGACGGGTCTTGAGTTTTCTGTCTCATTCTCTCAACCTCCACACCAAGAAATGACTCCAAATTCTTTTAGAGACTCATTTGTATATCGCAATTTTTTTTAGTTTGCCCAGTGTGTTCTGTTTTTCTTCCAGTTAGCAGTGCATTTACAAGGCTCAAGATGGAGTGAAGCAAGCAGTCTCTACCATGATCCATCACAAGGATCCTTCTCTTGACATTGTCTATAGCACAGGAGCCAGTAATGTGTCATCAAAAAAAAAAACCCATACAATTTCAATAAGTTATTCCCTCAAAATTCTTGCATGTGGTCACTCTGCCTTCTGAACTTGACAGAAGAATGGAAAGAGGAGACCTGTTGACTATGAGGTCCATATTTGTTCCTATTTCTCCATGGCTCATTTATATACATGAGTCACCCCTAGCTTTTAAGTCTTACAACGTCCAGTTCCCCTCTCTCCCTTTACTTTATGGAAGGAATGTATGGATTGTAAATGATTTCTTCGTATTCTTTGAAAACCGAGACTAAAATAGTGATGGCTGGTTACTTCCCTTGTCACTTGCCTGAGTGACAGCTGTGGCATATGATATTTAGGAACACTTGAGACCACGGATAAAGGAGCTAGTAACCTGGTAGCTTATCTTTGCTGTTTTTTAAGAGTCTTTTCTGTTTATGTCTAAGTTGTTTATTCTCTGACACTTATATCACACTTACCTGTTATGTTTCTTTCTTAATATTTTTACCAATTATATATATAATATTTTACCAATTATAGCTGCAATATACGCACTATACACATGTTGATTTTGTGGAATGCAGGCAGCTGTCTTAAAACACAACACTTTAGATCAATAGGCAATATGATAGCCCAAGTCACTAATCTTTCTCAACTTTAGTGTGGTGAGATTAGTATTTCAGTTGCACAAGTTCTAGTCTTAAATTCCTTAGCCTTTTATTGAATTTCAATAATACTTTTCTTTGAGGCGATAAGGAATATTTTAAAGTTTCTCTTTTATATACAGAGACATGAGAAAGATACAGTTTCTAAATGGAAATAGATTGTATTTAACTCTGAGTAAATCATTCAGAACAAAGGAGTTTGTTTGATGTGTGTTGGTCAGAATATATGAAATGACTAGGAAGAAATATGAGTTATTCTTCTTCCCATGAACATAAACACAACATGCTAATGTTCTCTTCCAACTGATTTGCTCATTTTTATTACAAAACAATTAAACCTTCCCACACATTTTACCCTTTTTATTCTTCTTGTTTAAAAATGTGTAATACTGACAGTACAAATCTCAGTAGGAGGCTGGTGCTGTGTCAGTGAAACTGCAAAAGTAGTCAAAAGATGTTATCTAGTAGGAAAAAAACGTGGTGGTCAGGTATTCTCAGGGTGAATATATGACATGCCTGTGTAAACATGAAATAGTTGAACAATACTGCAGTGGAGGCACATGCCTTTAATTTGCATTTGAGACCAGACTAAACTGTAATTCGAAATCTTGGCAAACACACAGATGGATGCAGACATATACATCTTTTACCAAGTACATCTTTGGTTCTTGAATTAATTTTAAAACAAATATTAAAAAAGATTTTATTGCCTGAAAGAAAAGAAAGAGCAAGATGAAGATGGACACGAGAGTATATGTTAACTATGTTGTCCACTAATTATCATAAACTGTAAGTCCATACCCAAGTGTTGTCCCATAAAGACTATAGCGTACTCATCTGTGATTCTTTGTCAACCTTAGCCAATTAAGTAATTTTCATAAGGAAATAATATAGGGCGAGGAGGAGGAGGCGGCGGCCGCGGTGTCTGTGCCCCCTATGATGAGGCTCCTGCTGCTTGTCCTGGTGGCGGAGGCGGCCCGCGACGAGGCCTCTGCCAACCTGGCGGTTAAAGATGCAGTACGCCACGGGGCCGCTGCTCAAGTTCCAGATATGTGTATCCTGAGGGTATAGACGGGTGTTTGAGGAGTACATGTGGGTTATTAGCCAGCGGTATCCAGACATCCGAACTGAAGGAGAGAATTACCTCCCTCAACCGATTTATAGACATATAGCATCTTTCCTGTCAATCTTCAAACTAGTATTAATAGGTTTAATAATTGTTGGCAAGGATCCTTTTGCTTTTCTCGGCATGCAAGCTCCTAGCATCTGGCAGTGGGGCCAAGAAAATAAGGTTTATGCATGTAAGATGGTTTTCTTCTTGAGCAACATGATTGAGAACCAGTGTATGTCAACAGGTGCATTTGAGATAACGTTAAATGATGTGCCGGTATGGTCTAAGCTGGAATCTGGTCATCTTCCGTCTATGCAACAACTTGTTCAAATTCTTGCCAATGAGATGAAACTCAATGTGCATATGGATTCAATCCCACATCATCGGTCATAGCCCTACCTGTGGCACTGAAAACTGTTTTACACTAAGGGATTTTGCAAGAGCAGCATGACTGACATTATGAAGGCCTGTACTGAAGACAGCAAGCTGTTAGTACAGACCAGATGTTTCTTGGCAGGTTCGTTGGAAAACCTCAGTGCAAGATAGTTTTCCCATTGCTGGCACATGCTGAATTCTGCATATACATGGAGTGCAATGCAATGATACTGTGTAGCATCCCCGAACCCACCCTTAATAGTTTCTTCTTGACTTGGCATTACTACTTGTAACTCTTTTCTTGGTCATGTTTGAGAAAGTACAGAATTGAATTACAACTTGAGTTTTTTTCAAGATGTGTGTTAAGCTTGCAGTTTTATATGAATTTTCATTTTTTTTACAGTTTAACCTTAGTTTTCTTGGGGAAAATACTGAAGTTCCCAAATAATTTATAAAAGTTTATCAGATAGCTCTAATTTGGCTATGCTTAATATATAGTTTTCAGAACACTGCAGATTGTGAACAGTAAATTAAACAGGATTATGGGGGGAAATCCAATATCCAAAGTACTCTACTGTGTGTGAGTGTGTGTGTGTGTGAGAGAGAGAGAGAGTGAGAGAGAGTGTGTGTGTGTGTGCATGCATGTGCATGTGTGAGAGAGAGAGATTGATTGATTGATTGATTATCAGGAACAAAACCAACTGCTTTTAGAATCCTATCGTGTAGTTCAAATGTCTTGCCTTGACCAATCTAATGAGTCAAGTAATGGTCTTTATACTAAATAATAAGAAAACTGAGTAGGTGAAAGCTTATTGCTCAGTGTACCTGTTATCTTTATTTTTAGTAACCATCTGCCTCATGTTTTGTTTTTGACTTCAGATACTCTCATAAAGGGCATACTTTACATTCACACACAAGCGATGAGCTAACTTACTGTTTAGAACATTAACTGTTTTTAAAACAGTTGAAACTCACCTCACTAAAGAAAAATTCAGTGAAACCTCTTTGTAAAGTATGTATTATATAAACGGAGATCATCGTCTAGTAGCTGAATTATCTTAACATCCTATATCAAAATTCTATTGTATTTGGAAGACAAAATTAAAAATATTGTTAATGTGTTCATATTGTTCCAGAGTTCTAAAAAGAAACCTAGAGTTGATAAAGATAATAAGAATTATTTGGCAGAACTAGAAACATAATGTTGAATAACAGTTACACAGCAGCCATCATAACAGACAGGGATTAAGTGGAAGAGCCAGTTGTAACCCTGGATTTGTGAGTGAAAATTAAAGAGCTTAAGGGAAGGGTGTTGGTGCCACCTAACTCTTAGATGTTAAGAGCAGCTTGACTACTGCACATACCTTGAGTACATTAAGTATGACAGCTTAAAGTGGGATCTACTGTGATCCTCAGATAACAGAACATAGTCTAGTGATGAACTAAGTGATGTGATGTGACCTTTTGATTAGCGCGGCGGCAGGGCTAGCCCAGGTTCTTCTGGTGATAGGGTTGTCATTTACACTCAAGTTCCTTAGAGGTTATTATTTATGCGTAAATATACATATATATATTTTTGACTAGGTGTTAAAACTTTGTTAATGTGATTGCTTATCACTCCAGATTGCACATCTTGTAAAGTTTCGCATTAGAGGGACCTTTCTTCAAGTAATGACATTCCATTTGTGACACAGTTTTTGGCACATAAACATTCAGAATTTAGGCCATGAATGTTCATGTGTACTTGACAGGTCAAACTAAGAAGAACCTAAAGTCAAATCCAACTTTTTCCATGTTCACCTTAGATTGATTTTGTCTCCTAGTTAATAGCTTTAATTGTCTTAGACATCTAGTAAAATTCAGCTGTTTTATCCACACTCATCTGTTTTATTTTATGCTTATTCATATTTAAATCCAGAAATTAATATTCTACTAAACAGATAAATGAGATGCATGAATATAAAAATTATAAGGTAAAGGAGAAAGTAAACTATTTATAACTTTATTACTAACAATTTAAAATTTATTAGTTGCTTATAAGTTGGTATAGCTGTATAGTTACAAGATGTCTGTGCTCTATAAATCAGAGGACTGTGGACTTGTCAAAGGCTAGCTAATTTTCCTGGAGTTTTCAGTTCAGTTGCCATTGTGGAAGGTCTTTGGATTAATGAAAAGGTTGGTAAACATGGCTTTAGGCCTCAGCGTGTGAGGTTACAGGAACGCCTGCTTTCTGAATGTGAGTAGCTGGTTATGGCACTAGCGTTAGAGACAGTTGCACAGCCTGAACAGCTGTGAAATGTGATGAGGTCCCGTGATGGTTCGTTCTTTCTCTAAAGGTTTATCAGTTTGGAATTTTTATTGACTGACACATTCTATCGTTGTCGTAATTTAAAATAATTCAGTTAAAAGTTTAAAAAAAAAAAAACATTTGATACTCTAGGGCTTTTCTTTAAAAAAAAAGCAAGTAAAGAATTGTAAACATTCGGGACTTCTTTGTGCATTGTGGAAATAAATAAGCCAACCCGAAAGGAAAAGAAAATAATATGAACTCTTTAGCAAGCGTATCATGTGTTTTTTATGTTACTCAATACTTTCAAAATGAAGATGGTCATGTTAACTCTTTGGTCAAAGCCTGTGTCCTCTCTATACATTCTGAGGAAGCATTCACAAACCAAAGATGGCAAATGTTTTCTGTGGAATTTGCCACTAGCACATCTCATTTGTGGGAAATCCAGCCCCGTGGACTTGAAAGCTTTTGAAAGCTTTCAGATTCCTATATCTTTCCAACCTCACATCAGAAGATATTTGTTTCAATATTTGAGGGAGGTTGGGGAAACTGTTCAGTACAAGATAGTCCTTGTATTGACTACAAATAATCATGCATTTATCTCTGTCCATATTAAACACTGTACCCTTTTACAGAACACCAACTGAGAACTACAGGTTTGCTTTGGCATTAGCTTTTACCCTGGATGAGATCAACAGGAACCCTGATCTATTACCAAATAAATCTTTAGTATTTAAATACTATGAAGATAATTGCATGAGTCTGTCTCAATTGTACAGTCTCAGTGAAATTGTGGTACGAGATCCTGGTTTTTTCCCTAATTATTGCTGTAATGAAGATATCATATGTCATGTGACACTTACGGGACCAAACTGGGAAGCATCTGCAATACTTGTGGCATACCTGGACCTCTACAAATCCCAACAGGTAAGAGTTTTATGGGCTGGGTTTAATGAAAATGGTGTCCTCATTGGTACCTTTCACAGAGACTAAAAACTGTGTTAGGAGGGGACTAGCCTTACATTAATATCAATTTATGTAGTTCATGAATACTATTCAGAAACAGATGGGCCTTTGACATTTCCTCATTTGAATAGAGAAGAGGGAAGAAGTAATAGCTAAGGGGATTAGGGAAGGGTGTGGTTATAAAATTCTTTGCAGAAAAACAATGTCTTCACAAGTTCTTAGGAGTGGATGGTACCTCATGCTGCTCCCTGCATCCTAGGTCATTCAGCTTACGTACGGATCCTTCCATCCAATACTGAGTGATCATGAAAAATTTCCCTATCTGTATCAGATGGCCCCCAAGGACACATCTCTGGCCTTGGCCATGGTTGACGTCATATTTCACTTCAACTGGAACTGGGTAGGGATGGTCATCTCAGACAATGATCAGGGCACCCAATTTCTCTCATATTTAAGAAGAAAGTTGGAAAAAAATACAATCTGCTTTGCCTTTGTAAATATGATTCCAATCAACATGCAGCTATACATGTCAAGAGCTGAAGTGTATTATAACCGAATCAAGACATCATCCACAAAAGTTGTTATCATTTATGGTAACACAGACAGTACTCTTGCTGTGAGCTTTCGAATGTGGGAGTCCAGAGGTTTACAGAGAATATGGGTCATCACCTCACAGTGGGCTGTGACTACAAGCAAAAGAGACTTCATGCTTGACTCATCACAAATGACTCTAGCTTTTGCACACCATCATGGTAAGGCTACTGGTTTTAAAAATTTTGTCCAGACAATGAACCCTCTCAAGTACACAGATGAATACCTTGCAAGGCTGGAGTGGATGAACTTTAACTGTGAAGTCTTCACATCCAACTGTCAGACACTAAAGAACTACTCATTGAATGTGACTAAGGAATGGCTACTGGTGAGGACTTTTGACATGGCCTTTACTGATGACAGTTATGACATATACAATGCTGTGTATGCTGTGGTCCATGCCCTGCATGAGATTGATCTTCAACAAGTAGATGCTCAGCCGATGGACAATGGGAAAGGACATGGTTCTAGCTGCTGGAAGGTAGTATTTTTTCTTCTGGATGAAATTTGGTGTCAGCACTGTCATCTCTTTAGGAGTCTTTTAGATGCCCAAACTCAATGGACTAAGTGGTATTTCCCAAAATAGAAAAGGGTCTGGGCAATTGTTTTTTATGTTGAGGGAGTAAATCTAGAGTTTGGTAGAAATCTCTAGTGCAATGGCAATGGAAGAGAAGGCAAAATGTATCAAGGACAACCAGTGATTTTGGTATTGAACATCTGAATATCATCACTGCTGGTCAAATGCTGTAAACATTATTAATCCTCTCTCATGAATACCCTGTATCATTATATGAGTTCTTTGTACACTAATCATCAGGTATGTTGCAATCAGTGATTACATACGTGTTCTCAATTTATTCTTCCCCCACATGATTCAGATCAGTACATGTGTATTCATATGTGTGACTGGAGGTTTCTCACTCCTTATGTGTGCATGTGTTTTTCTGGTCATCTGTGCCTATATATGTGTTAATATATATGTTTTATGACTATCTTCCTGTGGAATTGATAATAAATTTGTCTGTGTGTTTCTGGATGGGTGTTTTGTTTTTCCTGTGTGTATTTGGCGGCGGATGTGTTTGCATGAGCTTATATGTGTATTTATATGTTTCTGTCTATGTGCTTACACATGTGTATATATGCTTTGTGTCTGTCTGTCTTTTGATGTGAGCACAATTTTTTCCTTTTTTAAATGCCTCTCTCTGTTGGTGTTTGTATCTGTGTGCTTTCCCCTGTATTTGTGTACATGTGTGTTCTGTGTATGTGTTTCCTGTGTTTTTGTATGTACATCTGGATGAATATGCCTGTCTGTGTTTGCTTGCATATGTATAAGTATTAGAGGGCTCTCTGGATGGATATGAGTCTCTCTCTCTCTCTTGTGTTTGTGAATGTGTTGCATCCCTCTGTTTGGTGTATGCATCCATGTATGTCTCTGTTTGTGTTTGGCAGTCTCCTCTGAGGGAACTAAAATTCTAGGAAAATTATGACAATTTTTTAATCCATTTACTTTCAGCGATATATTTCTCCCCTGGTCACCTTCAATAATGTTGCATTTAAGAAAAACTCAGAAAGTTTTTTATATTTCAAGGAAGGACACATACATTATAAGATGTTGCCTGTCTTTCAGCTGAACTCATTTCTGAAGAAGACCCACTTCACTAATCCTGTTGGGGACAGAGTGAATATGAACCAAAAAGAAGAACAACAGGAAGAGTATGACATTTTCCAGATTTGGAATTCCCCACATGGAGTTAGATTTAAGGTGAAGGTAGGAAAGTATAGCCCATATTTTCCACATGGTCAACAGCTCCATGTATATGAAGACATCATAGAGTGGGTCACAGGAAGTAGACAGGTGGGTGTGACCAAATTGTACTGATTTCCATTGCACAGCAATAACACTGCCAAGTGGGACCATTTGTGTTTCCTTGTGACTTAAAGTAATAAATCGTCATATTATGATCCAAAATCCAGCCTGCTACTTTATGTTTCTTCTTTTTGCCTTGTTGATGTGATACTTTATTAATCTTTTGAAGATTTCCAACATGCATACATCTGAACTTATTTCTGGTTTTACATATGAATATAAACCAGTAGTAAAATTATTTAATATTATTTTCAATAAAGTGAGCAATATTCTCTTGGTACCATGCTGATTACAGTACAGTGATTTCCTCCCATATGATGAATCTTGGGCATAGATGTTGAAAAGGTAGGCTCTTGTTAGGATGGAGTAAATTAAAAATATGCAAGTCATGAATTTTTATTATTTACTTTTGTTTTAATACTTTTAACCTCTAATGATAAATTAATATTTTCAGTATCCATATTAATATTCTCTGAATTACTACCTGGCTTTTCATTTCTTTTTTCTTTTTTGTGGGTATGGGTGTTTTGTACTCATGTATGCATGCAACTGCTGTCTGTATGGTTCATATGGATGACAGAAGAATTATTTGGGTCCCTGGAAACAGGAAAAAGCTAGGTTCCACACAGCAGCTGCTACAAATCAAACTTGACTTCTGCTCATGAGCAAGAATTGTTACCGAGCACTGAGTCATGTCTCCAGCTATGAATCATACACTATAAAAGAAAATTTCTCACTAGGAACACCTTGCTTGCTCCCATTAATTATTTCATAGTTCACTCAAACTAATAAGAAAGTGTGTTGGTATTTGGAGCGTTGGTAGTAAAAAAAATCAGTTTGAGGGAAATTTGTAAATGAAATATCCCCATTATTCATCATGGCTTATTAAAAGGATGAAGTCTTTAGGTGGCTTTAAGGTATTCAATTCAATCTCCCTAGTACAAAGTAGGTTTATTTTGAAAGGATTTAACTTCAGGAAAGTCTTCAAGCATGATCTTTCCATGAGTGTGAGAAGGATCATTCTCAGGGAAAAGAAAATATATGCCGAAGGTGTGGCTACTGATCTACATATCCATTCAGAGGGCAGCAACGAAATTTCATGTCTGTTCTAACCACACCTCACTTGAGCATTGCAAAAAATCCACTGGAAGAGTACTAGGGATTAAAATCAATTCAACCAGAGTTCTGCTCCCAGAAAGGCAACTTACAATGCAGGAACAAACAACTAACACATAGACAGGAAGATATCAAAGCCACGACTCCAAATCTTACAGCCATAGACTTAAAGGAGAATCTGCTCAATGACCTTCTAAATAAGGAATTTAAAAAGAATACTTACAAGAGTATTCCAGAAAAATTAAAGACGACACAAATCACTTCTTGGAGAAACAATGAGATCACAAAAACTTGCATGCAATTAGACACACAATGATCAGATGACAAAGGATTTGAAGAAAGGTACAAAAAAAGTTCAAACTAAAATATATAAATGTAAAGCAAAAAAATCAAATAAAAATCTCAGTTAAAATTCACATCAAGGGAATATTTTAAATTGAAGACAGGATGGAAGACTTGAAGAACTGGAATAATAGTAGAAAATTCAAACGATGACAAAAAATAATACAAAAAAAGAAAAACCTAGGAAATCAAGTCAATTTGACTTAAGATCAAAGTCACAAGCCATGGGTGCAAGAGGACGAGGCTACATTAATTTCATCAACATTTTATCCAGTAAAATGTAGGTTTTGTTTCCCCAATACAGCATTATATGAGGCCATCTAGATAAAACAGTGCTTTAAATAGTAAAGAATTAACATTAGAGAAGAAGGAGCCCTTGAAATATTTTATTTAAAATTACTTTGAAAAAAAAGAACGAAAATTGAGGGCTACAGGAGAGAAGCCCCAGACATAGAAAGGCTCCATCTGGATAACAGGAGATTCTACTGAGAATACTCTTAAAAGAGGAGAATAAAAGTGGTATATTTCAAATACTTAAAGAATATGTGCTGCCAACCCTGATTTCTACACCAAGTAAAATTACCACTAATTATAGAAGGAGACAGAACAAAGTCCAATAACAAAAACTGTTACAGAATGCTTAGCTAATGAAAACATGAAAACACTGGAAGAATTCCTTAATAAAAAGCAAGATAAACACAAGAGGTCAAAGGAACATATAGCCAGCACCGGGACAACAGTTAATCAGCTATTGGAACAGTATAAAATATTGAAATAGCAATTAAAGGACAATAGTTGACAAATAGTTTTCAATAAGTATTGAATGCTACTGGTCACATTTTCTAATCCACATGCACAGACAATGAAATTGGCTTAAAAAGCAAGCATTCCTTTGTTACCTTCATGGAGAAAATATGTGAGAAACCTTCTATTAAGGGGGAAAGCATTGCTATAATTGGAAATTGAAAAAAGTAAATCTAGAGAACAATCTCTTAGGTGGACATGGATGTAATAATTCTGAATAAACACCTCCCAAGAGATCTCAAGAACACAACAGAAGATGACTTCATTCCAAGGATGCAAGCATGATTTAATATACACAGAAGTTAAGAACAATATGTGACACAAAGAAACACAAGAATAGGATTTAATTATTATCTACAATTATATAGAAAGGACTCTTAACAAAGTCCAACTTCCATTCAAATTGAAAACAAAAGCCACAAAAGAAACAAAGCCTGACAAAACAGAAGGAACACACCTTGACATAATTAAGGTTTTCTGTTGCAAACATATTTACAGCACTGTACACCATGAAAAGAAAAATCAAAGAATATCCATTCAAATCAGATGGAGTCAGGTGTGTGTTATGGTGCATGCCTTTAATTCAAGCTATTTGGACACAAAGTCAGGAAACTCTCTTTGTTTTTGTAGGCAACCTGGCCTACATAGTGAGTTCAAGCAAGACAGAGACCCATATGGACCCCCTAACTTAACTGAAATGAGATGAAAATGGATAAGGACATGCACTGTCTCCACTCTTCTTTATCATCCTTAAAATATTATCCAGCTTAAAAAAATGAAGAGACATACGAAAATGAAGGAAAGAAATATGGCGTGGTCTGCACGAGGTGACGGGCAAATGAAATAAATACACTGAGACCCTGTTTCAACAAAAAACAACAACAGGAAAGGAAGCGTTGTAGTTCTCAGTATTTGGGGAGAACATGAGATGGTTCTGTGCTGAGGAGAAGCTGTGGTTTTGACATAGATGTTAACACAAACACAAGATGCAAAGTGAGCAAGAAAGAATCAGGAGCCTTCGAAAGGAACATATAGATGCCCATCACCAGGTTCATGGTAATACAAAGATGATATGTCCATTTTTAACTTAATAAATCCTCCAATTAACTTTAAACAATCTAGCATTTATTCAGGTTCCCCTGCATTTGTAGTCTTCGTAGGACATTCCACATTGGGAAACACCCCACCCTCTTGCTCAGGACACATCAATTCATCACTTCCTCATCACAAAATCCACTGGGCTCTGCCTGTTCGGCTCCTTGCACTTCACACTCTGTCATGCTTTGCAGTGCTAATGTTTGCTGTCTGACATGTTAGGAGATATTCCCCCTTGGTTCAGATCCCCATTGTTCCTAGTTTGCTATTTGGTTGCTGTGATCAAACACTGACCATAAGTAAATTGAGGGGGAATTGTCGTTTTGGCTCATGGGTTACAGTCCATTGAAGGCCAGAAAGGAATCTCAATACTGCTAATTGGCTTGTTCTGCTTGCTTTTATCATACAACCATGCTTAGGGACAAAACTGCCCATTAACAATTAACAAAACGCTTCACAGATAGGGTGACAGACTAGTCTGAAAAAGTGAATTTTTTATTTGGCATCTCTATGTCTTTTTAAAATTGCACTTTTATAATGTGATCACACAGTTGGTGTATTATTATCTAATCATGCTATGTAAGAGTGAAAGAAGTAGAAAATACTTCTAATATCACCATGTGTCTAATTTTCCTCAGATGCCGCCCTCTGTGTGCAGTGCTGATTGTGGTCCTGGATTCAGAAAATTCTGGCAGGAGGGAATGGCAGTCTGCTGTTTTAAATGCAGCCCCTGCCCAGAAAATGAAATCTCTAATGAGACAAGTGAGTATTTGAGGCAGTTATAAATCCCGCACATTGATCATTCCTCTGACCCTCCATACTGGGATGCTAAGGGCAACTAAGTGAGAACTGTACAAACATAATATATCATTGTCCTAAGTTAGGCTTTATAGGAATATGATCAATAAGCCCCTTTATAAAACTCTGAAGGCAGGGATGTAATCATTTCATTAGACCCAAGATAAATAATAAATGGGTGTTTATTGGGGAACAATTTCACATAAAAATACAAAGAACCGCAGCAGTGCTTCTCTGCCCTTTCTACCAGATCGGCTCACCCACCAGAAACAGAAAGGGCAAAGGGAAGCCACGCCTCAGACTTCCCTCTTTCTGCTTCCATCTGCCTGTGGCCACGCCCAAGGGGGTGTGGCCATCACTACAAGTTCTCTGAAAGACCTCTGCAAAACTCCTTTTGCTGGGATTCACAGCTTGACTCATTGTAAATTCATGGCAGGTGGCATTTTCTCAAAGACATAGTTTTGATTATTAATCTGCAGTGTGGACAACACCAAGTCTTTCCTAGTGATTAATTTCCTCTAAAATTACATGTAGATTAGATTTGGCTCTTGAATCTTTCCAAATAGTTCTAATAATTTTGTGTGTATGTGTACCTACATAAGTTTATGCATACCATGTATGCATAGGTGTCCACAGAGAACAGAATAGGGCAATGGATCTCCCCTACTATATATGTTGGTGCTTGTAATCAAATCCAACTCCTCTGTAAGATTAATTAAGAGAAAAAATTACTTGTTCAATTTTCAGGAACTCCACGAATAAAACAGAAGACTAATGCAATAACCAGCGAATTCTTAACAAAGTTTCTACTTGATTGGAAATCTAGGAAAGTTGGGATAAGTATTGACACATAATATGGAAAGTATATCCAATATTTTATGTACCTCACCCAGTAATAATGTCACAGAATTAGTCACAATTATTCAAAAAATATTATCATTGATATAGCCCATAGTAGTCAAATTATTATTTATTCAGGATTGACTAATACATATATGGTAGGCTAATGGGTTTTCACTACTTTTCCTGTCATCCTACATAATGAAATGAAAGTCCTAAAGGGATATGCATGGCCAGTGAGATGGCTCAGCATTTAAATCCCTTGCCACTAACACTGTCGACCTGAGCTCATCCTCAGGACCCATGTGGTAGTAGGAACTCCATGCAGTCACACAATATATTCCAAAGTAATTAAGCAAAGTATCATTGACTGTTTAAATGTAAAAAAGTAAGAATAATGAAATTTATAAAAAAATTATCAAAGTATATTATTGCTTTGGTTATATGTGCATCATGAGGTTGGTGGTTATGTGCATATCAGGGACAGTGCTGATGAGAGGCATGCAATGCTTCTGCAGTTAGTTTCACACAGTTGGGAGGCACCTGACACTATGATGGGAACTGAAATGAGGTCTTTTGCCAGAGTAGTACATTCTCTCACAGTTGAATAAAATTCCCAGACCATTAAACAAATTAACTGAATAAAAACATTCTTCTAGATGAACCCCTTAAAATATTGGAAGCCCACTATCACTGTCTGCGATTATCCAGTGATTCAGAACAATTACAATATCGTGGTTGTCACAACTCGTAAATAGGGTACTAGTAACATAACATCCTGTGTTAACATTCGGTCTTATGGGCTCTTATAATATCTTTCACATGTTGCTTATCAGTATCTACTTCATCATTGAGTACATTTACAGAGTCTGGGTCTCACAGACATAGAAATTAGGGAAGAAGGAAGATGTAGTCTGTTTCCAAATGTGGCAAAATAAGGATATAGGGGTGTTCTAGTGCTAAGTATGTACAGAGGTTTTTATTTTCAGTGATAGGCTACAGCTTCTTCTGAACAAGACTTGGGAGTTTGCTATGGTTACTGCAAGAAGATAGAACTAAGGCTGTATTCATATCTCTTATTTTTGCATTTCTCAAACATTATTCATCTCTCATTTTCATCTTCCTACTTACCTCATATAATCCCAATCACTTTCAAATTTATCAGATATTATATTACTTTTATATGAATATACACCTATAAATATATACAACCTGCTGATTTCATTAAGAGTTGATTTATTTCAATGCGTTTGGACAGCAAATTTTTTATTCCATTTTTTTAAATTTAAGTTAGAAGCAAGCTTGCTTTACATGTCAATCCCAGCTCCCTCTCCTTCTCCCCTCCTCTCCCGCCCCCCCCCCCAACAGGTCCCCAGACCCCCACCCAATCTCCACTCCAATCCCCAGGGAGGGTATGGCCCTCCATGGAGGATCTCCAGAGTCTGTCATTTCATCCAGGGCAGGGTCTAGGCCTTCCCCCAAGAGTCCAAGCTAAAAAAGCATCCCTCATTGAGGGATGGGCAGCCAAAGTTCATTTGTACTCCAGGGATAAACACTACCCGAGGCCCCATAGATTAACTAGGCCTCCTTACTGACACCCATATTCAGGTCTGGATCAGTTCAATCCTTTCCACCCAGACATCAATCTGGGGTCCAAGAGCTCCCCCTTCTTCAGGTCAACTATTTCTGTGGGTTAAACCAGTCCTGTCACTGGATTCCGGGAGTTCGTTTCAGTGTTTAGGGGGGTGTCGGCCTCTGTTTCCATCCATTGCTGGATTAAAGTTCTGTTTCCCAGACTCTCTGATAGTGGGATTGTATGCTGGCACTCCCGATTCGTGTCTAAAATCCATATTTGAGTGAGTATAAACCATGTTTGTCTTTTTGTGACTGGGTTACCTCAGTCAGGATGGTTTCTTATAGTGCTGTCCATTTGACTGACAATTTTAAGATTCGATTGTTTTTTTTCCACTGACTAGTACTCTATTGTGTAAATGTACCACATTTTCTCTCTCTATTCATTCTTCAGTTGAGGGGCATCTAAGTTGTTTCCAGGTTTTGGCCATTACAAATAATGCTGCTATGAACATGGTTGAACAGATGTCCTTGTTGTATGAATGTGCATCTTTTGTGTATATGTCTAATAGTGGAATTGCTGGATCCTGTGGTAGAGTGATTTTCCTAAAGAATCTCTATACTGATTTCCAAAGTGGCTGTACGAGTTGGACTCCCACCAGCAGTGAATGAGTGTTCTTCTTTCTCCACATCCTGTCCAGCAAAACTGGCATTGATGTTTTTTATTTTAGCCATTTTCACAGGAGTAAGATGGTATCTCACAGTTGTTTTGATTTGCATTTCCCAGATGGCTAGGGATGTTGAGCACTTTCTTAAGTGTATCTCATTAGCCAGCAAATTTGAAATAGAAAATGTATGAGAGTTCTGGCTCCAGTAGAGGACACAGTCTCCATATCTCATGGGCATAGCATTCATAAGGGTGACAAAACCTCAGGAAGCACTGAACCCATGGGATCTGGGATTTTAAAAAGACTCAGAAAAAATGTGGTTAATGAATATCACTTCTGTGAATTCACCAATATAAGTCATTTCTTCAAAGCCCCCAGAATGCACTACAAAATCTGTGTTTTACTAATATCATGTCACATGATTGCATGTCACCCATAAAATAATGAGCATTATGAAATGGAAGCATTCCTATTCAACAAGGTCCTTTAAAGACATCCTCAACAACAAAATGTAGGCATTGCAATGCTTGTTCTGCACATGGAATTGAAATACCCTGTCAATAAAAATGACAAAGGTGAACTAATGATACAGTACTCTCTCCCTCAGATGTGGATCAGTGTGTGAAGTGCCCAGAGGACCAGTTTGCCAACATAGAGCAGAATCAGTGCATTCACAAAGCTGTGACCTTTCTGAACTATGATGACCCACTGGGGATGACTCTTGCCTTAATGGCCCTGTGCTTCTCTGCATTAACTGCTGTGGTTCTTGTGCTCTTTGTCAAGCACCATGACACTCCCGTTGTGAAGGCCAATAACCGGAAGCTCAGTTACATCTTGCTCATCTCACTCTTCTTTTGTTTCCTCTGCCCTCTGCTCTTCATTGGCCATCCAAACTCAGCTACATGCATCTTGCAGCAAATCACATTTGCAGCTGTATTCACTATGGCTGTTTCCACTGTGCTGGCCAAAACAGTTACTGTGCTTCTGGCTTTCAAAGTCACAGCCCCTGGAAGAAGAATGAGATACTTCCTGGTTTCAGGAGGCCCTAACTACATCATTCCCATCTGTACTCTCATCCAAGTTATTATCTGTTCAGTCTGGTTGGGAGCTTCTCCTCCCTCTGTTACTGTTGATGCTCACTCTGAGCATGGCCACATCATCATTGTCTGCAGCAAGGGTTCAGTCACTGCCTTCTACTGTGTCCTGGGATACCTGGCCTGCCTGGCTCAGGCAAGCTTCACTGTGGCTTTCTTGTCCAGGAATCTGCCTACCACATTCAATGAAGCCAAGTTGTTGACATTCAGCATGCTGTTGTTCTGCTGTGTCTGGATCACTTTCCTCCCTGTGTACCATAGTACAAAGGGTAAGGTCATGGTAGCTGTGGAAATTCTCTCCATCTTGGCTTCCAGTGCTGGGATGCTGGGATGCATCTTCGTTCCCAAGTGCTACATAATTTTGTTAAAACCAGTGAAAAATAAAATCTCTTCAAAATATCAAGGAAAACTCATCTTCCAGAACTAGTATTTCAATAATTCTAACTGAAAAATATATAGTTAGGTCATATCTACCAAATATTGAATTGTAATGCAAGACCTATTTCTTGTAGACTGACTCTAACTGTTATATCTAATGATGTTGCCTGGCAGTACCATTTCGACTACTGTTGTCTACATTGTCTCCTATAATCGTTCACTCAGTTACTGATTTTGTAAGACCTAACCAATGGTCTTTAGTGACGAATGTAAATATTCTTTTCTGCTTTAAAACACAAAACTGTTCAAAATACATGCAATGTTCTTTTGTAAATATCTGAGTGAATGAATGACTTTGAGAGCAGTTGAGTAATGAGAGAAAAATATAAGATATTTTTGAAACAGTGAGCTTTGTTTGCAGACAGAGTTAAAAAAATTATTTCCCTTTTTGGGGAAGTGGATTCTGATGCATACTAGGCATTAGAAGAGTAGAACATAGAAGGTGAGAGGGATGTTTTGATAAACAGATAGACAGTATTACAGAAGATGGATTGATGCCTCAGCAGTTAATATCATGTGCTGTTATTGCAGGGGACCTTAATCAATATGCATCTTCAAAATTCCCTTCAGAACCACCTAGAGCAATCTATCCAAAGATTCAGATAGACACTTTTGGGCTTCAATGTACCTAGACTCACATGTGCATTTAATGCCACACACACACACACACACACACACACACACACAAATCATATAAAATTTTAAATATAGGAAAAAATATTCAATAGTCTGCAATGGGTTTCAGCTTTTCAATGTGCTATTAAGATATCAGAGTTCAAAATAATCTACAGATGAAGAATGGGATATGAAAAGAGATGGCAGGGTCTCTACTCATGCATTTGACATAAGATCCTTCAGTGAGAGGCACAAATCCCAGACCAGAAGCAGCAGATGAGGAAGGCCCAAGCTTCAGACCAAGGGCAGCATCAATGGAGCCGCAAGCCTCAGAACTTGGAGCAGTGTTAGAGGGAAGCCCTAGCCTCAGCCCCAGGAGCAAGGAGTGATCACCAGGTGAAGCAGCAGCAGCGCTTTCTACCAGTAACTTCCAGAAACTATTGCATAATGTTCCTCTGGAAAAAATCACCTGTGTACCAGCCAGCATTCACTGCCATTTCTCAGTGGGAGATACCCTACTACTGCATCAACTCAGCCCCATCTACACCTCCAATGGGAGGAGCATCCACTGGATCTATAACCCCACCTGCACCTCATGGAGTGATCACCTAAACATTGGACCCACTGCCAGCAGAAGCATTCAACTGAAGCTCTGCTCTACATAGGCATCTGCTCTGTAGACTGGAAACGAGGGTCACAGCCCTTTGGGTGTGGCTTCAGGTGGACAGAAGCAGAAGAGAGGAGCTTAAGGCGTGGCTTTCCTTTGCATGCTCTTTCTGGTGGGTAAGTGGATCTAATAGGAAGAGCAGGGAAATGCTCCAGTGGTTCTTGGGTTATCTTGGGTCTAGTGATATAATTATATCCTTGATTTCGAACAGCACTCAATGTGGGCTTTGGGTAGGTCCCCACAACAGCTTTGTGATTGACTGTACAGCATGGCTTTTTCATTATGCTGAGTTGACTGCACAGTTTCTACGTCCTGTCCGGGGAAAAGTCAGTACTTCGCTATGTCTTTTGAGTCCCTTGGATTTGCAGGCAAGCGCAAGTAGCTTTGAGTCACAGCAGATTTTCTTCAGCTCAATTTGCCCGCCAGCTGCCTAGGAGCCAACAATTACACATATCTCCACATTTCCGTAATCTATTTAAGGTAAATTGGCTACCCATAGCAATGGCAGATAATACTACAATATAGGAAGTGAAAAACCTTTGGGTTTCTTATATAGATGGGATTTTAGAAGAGGCTTATGACCTACCTGGAATATAAATATAAATATATATATATATGTATATATATGTATATATATTATTCATGGTAGCAATTTGTTTTATAATCCATTAATATCCTTAAAGAAATAGTTTGACAATAGAGCTAAGAATAAGGAACTTGAAGGAACCATACAACTTTACATACTAATAATGAGAGCTTAGAAAAAATGATTCAGAACAGTAATGGTGATTTAACAAACAGAATTCAAAATATGGGACATAAAACTGACCAGCTAACAGAACAAAATTGTTCCATGTCTGATGATTCAATAAACAGAATGAAAAAAAATGGAACATAAGACTGAAATACTAACATTAAAAAAAACTGTTTGCTGTCTGAGACTAATCAGAAGCTAGCAGGTAGTACATTGTTTGGGAAGGCAATTTACATGCCATTCAGATAATCTCTAAGGATGAGAATATTAAATCTTTAGAATCATATATAAGTGAAGAGAACAAGAAACTGACTGATTTAACGAAGTCCCTAGAAATGTATGCTGTCCAGGAGATTCCCTCAGAGAAACAATGGTGTACAGATTACAGGCCATAGAACACCTTCAGGCTGATACACCAAAAACGGAGGTACAAATCATAGAGAATGAAAATGATTTAACATTACCAGTATCTTTTAGAGTCAGGGATGACGTACCAATGGTCGTTACATCATCGCCCATGGTTTATCCCGTTATGGCCATTGAAAAAACAGGAACTAAAAAACACCCAAAAGGATTTGTTGAATGCCATTGGGAGCCAATACATACGAAAGGTTTAAAATGTATAAAGGAAGTAGCCTCTTATGGCATGCATTCATCAAATGTGAGGCAATTAGTAGAGTCATGGGTAACAACAATAAGGATTGGGGTCAATTAGTATCAGCTGTTCTTGAACATGCATCTCAAGCTGAATGGCATGATTTATGGAGAGAAGAGGTCAAAGCACTTGAACTTCAATGCAAAAAGCAAGATTATACGGCTCCCCAAGACAAAATTCTTAGTGAGAGTCTTTATGCTAATGCAGAAACTCAAGCTGCATATGATGAACACATCTTATTCTATAGAGCAGCTCTAAATGCTTGAAATAGGATTCAAGACACAGGGGAAAAAAGAATTGATCCTATACTGAAGTGTTACAAGTGCTTTTTTGCAAAGACTGACTAGGGTGGTTCAAACAGGAGTGAGAAGATCCAGAAGCTAGGAGAATACTCATAGAATCTCTAGCTTATGAGAATGCTAATTACAATGCAAAAAAGGGCTTTGGCCCTTAAAGATCAGATCAGCATGACTGGATGAATGGATCTTGCACACAGGCAATATTGAGTCTAATGATTATGACACAGAGGCTTGGGTAGCAGAAGCTATCTCCAAAGGTATAACAAGACATCAAAATACCAAATGCTGCCGGGCGTTGGTGGCGCACGCCTTTAATCCCAGCACTTGGGAGGCAGAGGCAGGCAGATCTCTGAGTTCTAGGGCAGCCTGGTCTATAGAGTGAGTTCCAAAACAGCCTTCAAAACAATACAGAGAAACCCTATCTCGAAAACAAACAAACAAACAAACAAAAATACCAAATGCTTTAATTGTGGTAGAATAGGACATCTGAGAAAGACAAGGCATTACTAGAAATAATGCTTCTGATGGGAATAACTCAAACAGAAGGTCTCAAACTTCTGGATTATGTAGATGTGGCAAAGGCTGATACTAGACCAATGAATGTAGAACGACCAGGGATAAGAAAGGAAATCCTTTACCATGGAGAAACTCCTTGGGGGGTAGGGCCTCTCAAAGGCTCCCACGTCAAAAGTCGTTCAGTCATATCCAATCACCGTGTAGGGCAATCCTCCCCAGAACAATTAGAAAATCCTAATGCCTAGTGTAAAAAAATCATACCACTCTGGATGGCAAATTAGCATTGGATGATGAATCAAATATACATGGAGGAAACAAAAAATGTATTCTTTGACAGACTTCTATAACTGATAAAAGATCAAAATTAAGAGTACAAATAAATAACATTATGATAATAGGCTTGATGCACACAGGAGGGGTGGATGTTACTATTATAACTCAAGAATCTTGGCCTCCAAGATGGCCTCTACAGGAGGGAAACATTCATTTCTTAGAGACCGAAGCCCTTATCTCAGGTAAAACAGAACACGAGATGGGTTGAATGTATAGGGACAGAAGGAAATGAGGAAGGCTAAGGCCATATTTGACTGATAGCAATAAATCTATGAGGCATAATCTATGGCAGCAATGGAATACTCAGATTAACATTGCTCCAGTATCAGATATGAACCATAAACAAATTCATGGTTGTGGAAAAAATATTGTTTTAAGGCATTATAGAAAACAGACACCAACTATCCAGGCTGTACACAAACAGAATACAAGTGTCAAACTTACAGAGGAACCAAAAGTCCTACCCTTAAAGTAGCTATCTGATGAACCTGTCTGGGTGGGACAATGGCCTATCACCTCCGAGAAGCTAGAGGCTCTAGAAAAGCTGGTTCAAGAACAGCTAACTGCTGGACATTGTGAAGAATCTACAAGCTCTTGGAATTCTCCTGTATTTGTTATTATAAAGAAATATGAAAAAAATGGAGAACGCTTACAGACCTGAGAGTCACCAATAAAGTAATTTAACTGAGAAGCTCTCTACAGCCTAGAATGCCCTTACCTTCTCTGATACCTAAAGAATAGCCTATTATAACTATTGATTTAAAAGATTGTTTCTTCACTATACCTTTACAAGAAAGGGATAAGGAAAAATGTGCCTTCACCGTGCCTAATTACAATAATTCTCAACAAGTCAAGAGTTAAATTCATAAATAAAACCACTTGGTTCCTTCCACACATTGTAATGAAAACACCAATCTCTGGAATCCCTACATTTGACAATGATGCAAACAAATCAGGTAAGGCAGGACATAAATCATGAGAAATAAGTAAAATGGTTCAAAGCCCTCATAACTGTACAAAAGGCAGAACTATATACCACTCTCATGGTACTTATGGATTTCACAGAACCCCTCAATATGGTTATTGACTCTCAATATGCAGAAAGAGTCATCTTACACATTGAAACTGCTGAATTTATTCCTGATGATACAGAATTAATTTTATTGTTTATACACTGACAAGAAATAGAATCACATCCCATACAGGTTTGCCAGGTCCTCTAGCACAAGGCAATGATGAAAATGATTGTTTATTGATAGGAAGTGTGCTGGAGGCCTCAGAATTTCATAAAAATCACCATGTGAATAGCAAAGGTTTAAAAAGGGATTTTTTCCATCACTTGGCAACAAATTAAGGAACTAGTAAAAAAGTCCCACTTGTTCTTTCAATAATCAAACTCCTTTACCAGCAGGTAGAAACCCTAAAGGTATACAGAGAAATGAAACATGGCAAATGGATGTGTTTCACTTTGCACAATTTGGAGAATTAAAATATGTGCACCATACAATAGACACATTTTCAGGATTTCATTGGGCACTGCTCTGATGTCTGAAAGGGCTAATTCAGTTATTACACAACTATTAGAGGTAATGGCTATTATGGGTATAACTGCACAAATAAAAACGGACAATGTTCCAGCATATGTTTCCAGTAAACTGAAACAGTTTTTTTTAATATTATAACATAAAGCATGCTACTAGCATACCACACAATCCTACAGGACAACCAGTTGTTAAGAGACTGAATAACACTTTAAAGGGAATGCTGTATCAACAGGCAGGGGGAACAAGACTCCCAAAAACAGATTACATAATGCTTTACTAACTTTGAACTTTATTAACGCTAATGAAAAAGGAAAAACAACCACAGAAAGATATTGGACAATACAAAAAAACTTCTGAGCTAAATCAGCCAATCGTAAACAGAAAGGATGTATTGACCTCAGTATGGAAACTAGGATATGTGTTACATTGGGGCAGGCGTTTTGCCTTTGTTTCTAAAAGAGAAGAAAAGCTTTGCATACCATCAAAGTTGATAAAGATTTGATTTTAATAGGAGAAACCTCTTGATGAAGGGAAATGGTAGGTCATCCACCAAGTTATGTCCCATAGTTGTATGGAGACATCACAAAGGCAGAAGGAGTGTTCTGGTCTTATCATTATAGGAAAACAGAAAACACCCATCTTCAAGAAGCCAAAAGATATTGGACATGTAGATGCCTAAAGAAGAAAGGATAGCTATCTAGAAAGAACCATCAAACAAAGAAGAATCTGACTAATGGTAACAATACCTATTCTTGTTGAATGCTTTCTATACAGAGTCTTTATCTTCTTACCTCCTAGTACACTGCTAATCCCAATTCATGTAAAACCAATGCTGGCTTTGGAGTTGGATTTGGCTTTCCTTCAAGCATGTTGTTAAAGTAAAATTCAGAGTTTCTGTCTTATATCAAGAAGCCATTTGGTGTAAGACAGAAGAAAACAAAATCTAGGAACTATCATTTGTCTAAGCTATCTTATATCTCTAAAATCCTAATTTCCCTCATACTTATTCTCATCCTTATTGTTAGCTTTCCCAATATGCATACCTATAAAAGTTGAACTTTCTGTGTTGATACTAATGTTTAAGTATTCCACAATGAACAATAACATTTCCTAACAGCAATCACTGAAGTCTCTGGAAACACCACTCTAAGACCAGTTTAGGACTAATAGGACTATAAACAATTCCAGACCAGCTAGCTAAAATGGTGCACCTTCTTATAACACTCTGGCCAGAGCTTCAGATAACAACTTCAGTCAAGCATCTCTTGTCACTCAGAGACTAGGTACAAATGTTATAGCTAGTCCTCTCAAGATTTTCCGTTGACTTATTTTTTTCCTACAGAATCCCATAGAGTCACCATCACCCCATTTCAGCAGCAAGTAACTCTAAGAAAAACAACACCCCCTTCCCCTACAGTTGGCATAGGGGTTTTTTCTCTCATCGCAGAAAAAGAGATATGTATCACCTGCATAGGGTTGATTTTAAGTTGTAGCGATGGGTGTGGAAGGTGATCATTAGACTTGGATATCTCTTATAGAAGTTTAGGGGTATGGATGGGAAGGGTGTGGTTGGGATGGGATATAGGTAGATTAGCATATCTTCTTGTGAACTAATTTTTGCAACTATGAGCTATAGACAAATTATTAGATTCTTGTATGTTGACTAAATAGGGTCTTTTTCTGTTTACAATGTTTTGCACATAAATATAAAACTATATGTATATATATTTTGTATATTGATGTATCTTAGGATATTTTATCATATTGCACTATACAGCTCTACCTCTAGTGAAGACATTTCAGTTCTACCTCTGTCATTGATATATATTTACCTTTTTTTGAAGTCATTGTCCTGCTAAATTATGTTGGGAAGCTTCAGACACAGAGAAACTATATTTCTGAGAATTTTTCCAATGAAATGGACCTGAGAAACAAGCTGGTTTAACTATCCTAATACCTAACAAAATAGACTTCAAACTAAAGTCAATCAAGAGTTGAAGAAGGTCATTTCATATTCATCACAGGAAAAATCTATCAGGAGGAAATCTCAATTCTGAACATCTATGCCACAAACATAAGGGATCCTGCATTTGTAAAAGAAACATTACTAAAGCTAAGCTTAAATTACAAATCAAGCCCCACACATTAATAGTGGGAGACTTCCACACCCCACTCTCACCAATGGACAGATCTCCCAGACCAAAGGTTAACAGAGAAATAATGGAATTAACAGAAGTATGACTGAAATGGACTTAAGAGACATCTATAGAACATTCCACACAAAGACAAAAGAATATACTTTCTTTTCAGCACTTCATGGGACCTTCTAAAAACTGACCACATACTTGGTAACAAAGCAAACCTCAACAGATTTAAAAAAAAATTGGATAAACCCCTGTACCCTATCAGATCACCACAGCTTAAGTTAGAATTCAACAGCAGCATTAATTTCAGAAAGCCCACAAACACATGGAAATTGAACAATGATCAACTGAACAACCACTGAGTAAAAAAAGACTTCCTAAAATTTAATGAAAATGACCACACAACACACCCAAACTTATGGGACACGATGAAAACAGTGCTGACAGGAAAGTTCATAGCACTAAATGCCTACATAAAGAAGGTAGAAAAATTGCACACTACTGAATTAACAGAACAACTAAAAGCTCTAGAACAAAAGGAAGCAAACTCACCCAGGAGTAGATGGCAAAAAATAGTCAAATTGAGGGCTTACGTAAATAAAATAGAGACAAAGAAAGCAAGGCAAAGAATCAATGAAACAAAGAGTTGGTTCTTTGAGAAATTCAACAAAATAGACAAACCTGTATCCAAACTAGCCAAAAGGTAGAGATAGAATATCCAAATTAACAAAATCATAAATGAAAGGGGGGGACATAACAACAGACATGAGGATATCCAGAGAATCATCAGGTCATACTTCAATAAGTTATACTCCACAAAATTGGAAAACTTCAAGGAGATGGACAATTTTCTAGATAAGTACCACATACCAAAATTAAATCAAGAACAGATAACCACCTTAAATTCACCTATAACCACTAAGGAAATAGAAAACAGCTACCAATAGTTTCCCCAACTAAAAGAAGCCCAGGCACAGATAGATTCAGTGCAGAAGTCTACCAGAAATTCAAGGAAGAGCTCATACAAATACTCCTCAAATTATTCCACACATCAGAAACAAAAGGAATATTTCCAAACTTTTTATGAGGCTACAATTACACTGATACCCAAACCACACAAATACACAACTAAGAAAGAGAATAACAGACCAATTTCCCCCATGAATTTAGATGCAAAAAATACCTCAAAAAAACTACTGGCAAAAAAAAAAAATTACTGGCAAACCAAATTCAAAAACACATCAGAAAAATCATCCACCATGATCAAGCAGTATTCATCCCAGAGATGGAGGGATGGTTCAACATATCAAAATCTGTCAAAGTAATCCACCATACAAAAAAAAAAAAAAACTGAAAGAAAATACCACATGATCATCGCACTAGATGCTGAAAAAGTCTTTGACAAAATTCAACACCTAATCATGATAAAAGTCTAAGAGAGAATAGGGATACAAGAAACATAACTAACCATGACAAACGTAATATACAGCAAGCCAACAGCCAACATCAAATTAAATGGAAGATTCTCAAAGAAATACCACTGAAATCAGGAACAAGACAAGGCTATCCACTCTCTCTATGTATACTCAACAGAGTGCTTGAAGTTCTAGCTGTAGCAGTAAGACAATGAAAGTATATCAAATGGATACAAATTGGAAAGGAAGTCAAATTGTCACTATTTGCTGATGCTATGATAGTATACATAAGTGACCCAATAAATTCTACCAGAGAACTCCTACAACTGATAAACACCTTCGGTAATATAGCAGAATACAAGATTAACTCCAAAAAATCAGCAGCCCGCTTGTGCAAAGATGACAAATGGGCTGAGAAGGAAATAAGACAAACATCACCCTTCAAAATAGCCACAAATGACATAAAACAACTTGGAGTAACACTAACTAAACAAATAAAACACCCGTGTAACAA
This sequence comes from Mesocricetus auratus, assembly GCF_017639785.1. NCBI lineage: Eukaryota > Metazoa > Chordata > Mammalia > Rodentia > Cricetidae > Mesocricetus > Mesocricetus auratus. The sequence continues at coordinate 5,348,642 of NW_024429215.1, forward strand.
TAACTTAAAGTCTTTAAAGAAAGAAATTAAAGAAGATATCAGAAAATGGAAAGATCGCTCACGCTCTTGGCTAGGTAGGATCAACATAGTAAAAATGTCAATCCTACCAAAAGTAATCCACAGATTCAAATGCAATTCCCATCAAAATCCCAGCACAATTCTTCACAGACCTTGACAGAACAGTTCTCAACTTCATATGGAGAAACAAAAAACCCAGGATAGCCAAAACTATCCTGTACAATAAAGGATCATCTGGGGGCATCACTGTCCCAGACTTCAAGCTCTACCATAAAGTTATAGCAATGAAAACAGCTTGGTATTGCCGTCAATACAGACAGGTGGACCAATTGAACTGAATCGAAGATGCCGATATTAATCCACACACTTATGAACACCTAATTTTTAACAAAGAAGCTACAAAATATGGAAAACGGGAAATATATTCATTCCAGGAGCATTGTGATTGTCACAATAGCATGAGAACCTTGTTTGCAAACAAGAGATAATGCAAATGCTCTACCAGGTTATTCTTCTGTGACTATGCTTGCAAACATAGGATTAATGAAAAGAATTCTGATAAACCCAAGTTCACACAATCTAAACTTCACAGATAATGGTAGATACCCACAACAGAATGTGAGAGCCAGTGTCCTGCCCAGCAGCAGAAAAACTACTCAAACCCCTGAATAGGTTCTCAGTGCCTGTTTCCCAGCCCTGAAGCTCCACTGGGCAGCAGTTTTCCCCCAGTGCACTGCTGACAGCTCTCCCAGATGCTGTGCCGGGTGTCCTGCAGCTGAGGGGAGGTTTCCTCTCCATATAAGATACAGAGAAGCCATCTGTGTTCTCTATTTGGTTCTGAACAATGTAACCCCCAGAGGTCCCTCTGAGAATAGGGGGTTTTCCAGACCATCACGCTATGGTTCAGGTAACATGGCTCCTGTAAGGTAGCTTTCACCATGCACTTGCACAAATGCTGCTGAACTTTCCAAGACCACATAGCCTCTGCTTCATCTCCCCATCACTCCTCAGATCAGGTGATTGTCCCAGCCACAACGGTATCTATCTGTCCGACTCGATCCAGGCTGCCTTCTATGTAGCTCCAGCTGTCAGGCTACTCTACCCACCGCTTCACATTTGCCGCTATCATACACCAGAACCGTGCGTATAAACGAACACAGAATGCAGAAAACAATACTGCGTGAGGGATGCAACGTGAGAATCTTCGTTTGTGCACAAGTTTACAAATTTACCACTGGAAATCTGTGATGAAGTAGGTAGGATAATCACCTAATGTCACCAAGCAGAGAAGCCTGGATTCACAGAACATTTAAAACTGGCATGCCAAGAGTCTGTCCAGCTGGTTGCATTCACCAGATTGCTAAGGACCAGTCCAGAAGCCTAAGTTTCCATTGTATCCTCTCTGATTAATCAGCCTATACACAGCAGTAACTGATACAAATTATTATTTGCCAACAAGAGCCTAAATTTACTCAAGATTACACTAACCATTTGAGTCCATGGTTCTACAAACTCCAATACTGAGAACACCAAATGTTCTCAAACACTATTTCTCCATTAGTTGAATATAACTGTCCTTTTGTACTGAAACCCATGAAACACTTATGCAATGGTATGGTTCTGTTCACTGTAACATGTTACCTTGTCTATGGTCTAAAACTTTTGAGTCTTGCAGTTTTTAGTATCAATATTCTAATATAGTACTTTGCAATTGAATTAAACACTTCCCCATGTTTTCAGTACTTCAAAATGATCTCCCAGCACACCTTTGGAGATTTCTAAGCTGTGTATGAGCATGTGCATATTTTCTCCCTCACAGGTCATCTCTAAAGCTTCATAGTCTCTTAATGTTTGTATGGATGCACTCACACATGAAATTAAGCAAATACATGTCTTTATTAAATCATTTTCTTTAGTTTTATTTCACGTTGAATTTTCTGATGTCTGCATATTAGCGCTGTATAAAGGATTTCACAAAAGGAATTTAATTCACGTGTTGAGGCTTGTAGACTGGAATTTCTAAGGTACAACAGGACATGAGGACAGCACAATGGCATTCAGTTTTTACTCATGGAGATCAGTGTTCTGAGTGTCATTGCAGTTCGACTGAATCATGGAGTCGAAACATGATTTCAGAGCCATGCACAGGCAAAGCCCAGTTTGGAGGATGTCTGTTAGTAACAAAGACTTACACCCATAGTTTCATTTGTCCCTCTCACTCTCTTCCATGAATGTAAGACAGCAGTCTTCTTTCTTAGGATCAGTAAGCCTCTACATTCTGTCTGTTTTCAGCCCTTTCCATGGGACCATGTACTACTCTAATAGTAAGCCTGAAGCAGTTAGTACAATCACTCTTGCCTTCATTAGTTGATTCAAATGCTTAATCTCTAACACTGATTTTCTGGTGGACAAGTTTGGAGGAACAATTAACGGGTTCAGCATATGTTGCATGAGACACTTTTCCTGAGGCGACACAACATTCATATGCACCCACTCAGGCAAAATGGGAACTGACAACAGAACCAAGTATACTTGTCTGTAAATGGAGTTCTTAATTGGTCTAAATAATAAAAAGCTAGAGTCCGATATAGAGGGAAATGCTGAGAGATCAGAGAGAAGGAGCAAGTCACAGCACATCTTACCTCCTTAGCATCCTATGTCTCCCTGCTTACATCCTGTTTCTGTCCAGCTATCTCACTTCCTGCCTGTCTGTACAGACCTCCAGACCTCTATGGCTAGTTAGTGGCAAGCTCCACTCTCTGACCCCCAAGCCGACTTTATTTGTACAGCCAAGATCTCACCACACTTGCCAATGAAATCCATCTTGTTGAACCAATGAGCTTTATTGGGGTTACTTACATAAATAGGGACCGGAGTTGCTTATAGGAACAAAAGTGACTCAAAGACCGTTACCAACATGAAACTCCAAGTCGGCATGAAATACAGCATTTGAACACTGGGCACCCACAGCATACACACCTGCAGGCATATCTATGTGTTCAAGAGCATCATACCTGACTGGATCAATTCAACAAAGCCTCTTCTAAGCAGCAAGACTGATATAACTTCTTCAGTGGTGGTAAGCATAGTGAATCCTGTCAGTTTCAGGAAATTCTTGAAGCTATTTTGAATGATTTATTTCCTGTCTTAATCAGCTTCCCTAGAGGATGGAATGCTTCAGGCTCCAGAAACCTGCTACACAACTCACAGTCTTCATGCTTCTCCATTTTGTTTTCATTATGAAGTATTTGAGGGTGAAGACGTAAAATGTTTGAATGAAAATTTTCCTACAATGTCACATTTCCAAAATTTTTCCTGGGTATAAAGTCTTGATTTTTTTTTTCTAAGATTTGAATATTACTTAAAGGCTTTGGAAACTTTGATCTCCAGTTTGAATTTTCTCATGATTTCTTAGACCTGAGAGGTGGTAAAGACTTTGCTATGTACACTACATTTTATAAGGTTCTCTCCTATATTCATACATTGATGAGTTCTAAACCTGGCTTCCTGGATAAAGGATTAGTGTGTTTCTTCCTGTATGAATTTTCTCATGTTTTCTAAGAACTGAGCCAATGGTAAAGGATTTGTCACACCCACTACATTTGTAAGGTTTCTCTCCTGTGTGAATTCTCTGATGACTTATCAGATTGCCTTTCTGGACAAAGCATTTGTCACATTCACTACAGTTGTAAGGTTTCTCTCCGGTATGAATTTTCTGATGTATTCTAAGCTTGGCTTTCTGGATAAAGTATTTGTCACACTCACTACATTTGTATGGTCTCTCTCCGGTATGAATTTTCTGATGTATTCTAAGATACGAGTCAGTATTAAAGGATTTGCCACACTCACTACAGTTGTAAGGTTTCTCTCCTGTATGGATTCTCTGATGTCTTCTAAGGTTGGTTTTCTGGACAAAGTATTTGTCACACTCACTGCATTTGTAAGGCCTCTCTCCTGTGTGAATTCTCTCATGTCTCCTAAGGCCTGAACCAGTGGTAAAGGATTTCCCACATTCACCACATTTGTAAGGTTTCTCTCCTGTATGGACTTTCTGGTGAGTTCTAAGATCAGCTTTCCAGATGAAGCATTTGTCACACTCACTGCATTTGTGAGGTTTCTCTCCAGTGTGAATTTTCTGGTGATTTCTAAGGTCTGAGACAATGGGAAAGGATTTCCCACATTTGCTACATTTATAAGGTTTCTCTCCAGTATGAATTGTCTGATGTCTTCTAAGACCGGAGCCAACAGTAAAGGATTTCCCACATTCACTACATTTGAAAGGTTTCTCTCCTGAATGAATAGTCTGATGTGTTCTAAGGTTCACTTTCTGGATAAAGCATTTGCCACATTCATTGCATTTGTAAGGTTTCTCTCCGGTATGAATTCTTTGATGCAGTCTAAGAGATGTACGAAAGGTGAAGGATTTCCCACAGTCGCTACATTTGTAAATTTTCTCTCCCGTATGAATTCTCTGGTGTTTTTTAAGACCTGAAGAGGTAGAAAGGGACTTGCCACACTCATTACATTTGTAAAGTTTCTCTCCACTGTGCCTTCTGTAATGGTATTCAAGGTGTGAAGATGTATAGAAAGACTTATTACATTGTTTACATTTATAAGGCCTCTCGCTTCCACGAATTTTCTGATGTTTTCTAAGACCAGAGCAACAGATAAAGGATTTTCTACAATTTTTACATTTATAAGTCTCCTCCCCAGTGTGGTTTCTGCAACGTCTTTTAAACCCTGATGAATGATAAAAGCACTTGCCACATTCTGTGCATTTGTAGGGTTTTCCTCTACAATGGGTTTTCTGTGCCTTGTGGTGTGACAAATGCAAAGAGGACTTATCACAGTCTACGAACTTGTAGGGTCTCTCTCCAGGATGAGTTCGCTGATGTTTACTGAGGCTCAAATAGGTCCTGAAGCATTTTCCACATTTCCTGCATTGGTGCGGTTTCTTTCCATTCTGGATTAGTTTCATTGTAAGTTCATGCTTAGAGTCAAAAAGTTTATCATAGTCTGTATCTTTGTGTTCTTTCTTTCCAGTGTGGATTTGTTGAGACTGGCTAATGTTGGAACACACATTTAAACGCTCCCTGTAGTCTTTATGTTTGCATTGTTCTCCTACAGCCTTCCCACTTCTGTGTCTCTTTCGGTTTGATGACTCGGTAGAGGTATCCTTGTGGGTACCACCTCTGTAATTCTTGCAGTCTTCTGTAGCACCACTTGTATTATAAGGTACACACTGGGAAGATTCATGAATCATTTTGCCAAGCTCATAACATTTGTGAGACTTCTCTTGGGTATTCACATCCTCATGGACAATACGCTTTGAGCCTTGATTCAGGACAATCTCGTATTTACCACAAATACAATGGTTCTCTGGAAAAATTAGCACAATTAGGGATAATAAGGATTGATGCTTGATTAAACAGATTCAATAACTGGTGCATCCTGAAGTTCTCTAGGACAAATAAGTTAGCAAATCATAGAAATAGAACTCTCACAGAGGCCTTTTGTGTTTCACTATCATTAAATGGATGCTCAAAAGAACCTCCACTCTGATCTCCATCAACCCACCAAGACTATTACTGAATAGTCTTTTCATTCATATCCATTCCTCATACTTTGCAGAAGCTTGAACAAACAGGTGAGAGAACACTAACTAATGTACTTTGAGAAGGGGGCTCTCTTAATAATCTTTTGTAGACTGAGTCTCTTTTTTCTTGTTTGTGTTTTTGAGAGAATCACACTCTGTAGCCTTCATTGACTGGGAACTCACTATATAACACATGTTGGCCTAGAACTCACCAGATCCACTTGTTTCAGCCTCTCTAGTGACAGGATTAAAAACATGCTGTGCCAGGACTAGAGACCATATCTCAAAACAACAAAACAACATGCCACCATCAACAGCTCTTTCTCTATTTTAAAATCTTTTTTTTTTTGAAATCAGAAATAAGGGAATCGCTTAGTCCAATAGTGAAAATCAAAATATCCAACAACTATACGAACCACAATGCATTCCCTTGCTTTAAACATTCAATTTCTTTGAACTCTGAAGTTAGGATTAAACAGTAGGTAAGGGGGTTGGAGAGATTGACAGTATAATAGCGTTGGTTGCTCTTGCAGAGAACACTGAAAATGTAAAGTTATGGCTATTATTATCAGAATTTCCCTTATTTCTGGCAGTCTCTAGACAGATCAGAGAGTTGGCATACCAAGGAAGAGTCAGGAGTTGTACAAGAAAAGCATTCTTACCTACAAAAACTAGATTGCTATAATTCTCCCACATGACGTCCATGTACAGAGCCCTTTGAGAAGAGTCTAGACATTCCCACTCCTCCTGGGAAAAGTCCACAGTCACATTCTTGAATGTCAGCAGACCCTACAATGGAAAATTACCCAATTACCATGTACTGGGGGACAAAATGCGTTCCTAGGTAAAAGAGACTTAAGCAATTAAAGACACTTTCATGATATAGATGAGGCATAACATTATTCAAAGAGAAAGTTTTCTAAAAATGTTTCAGATATAGTTCAGAAGTTAAGAGCACTGGTGCCTCTTCCAGAGGACCCAAGTTTGGTTCCCAGCACCCACATAATAGATTATAACTCCATTTCAATTTAAGGCTGTCTGTGAGCTCTAAAGAACAGAAGTACAAATACTACTCCTGTAAACATTCATGCAAATATATCATATACACACACATAAAAGAGAAAGTTAGTCTTAGCAAAAGATACATTGTAGAATATTCATAATAAATATTTTCTATCTCTATGAAAACAGGATGGCATAATAGACCAGCAAACTCTGAGGGACTCTGTGATACACATTTGAGGTCTAGGTGCAGAATGTATCTTTATGAAAGCTATGTTGATGTCAAACAGGATCACATTGCTTCATCATAAATGGATAAGTTATGTGCAAAACTGTGCTTCCAAATTATACAACTGTCAACCTTGCTTAAATATGGACACTGTACCAATCCTGTCCACAGCTGGGCCTCACCTGACTCTGACTCTATTCTAACATGCTCAGAGGAAATCCTGAGGTCTAGATACAATACTGCACCCTTTCTAGAGCAAAGAGGTAGAATATGGAATGTAGAATTCATGGATGAATTAAAAAAGTGTTTTCTGTAAACAGTCAGGAGGGTCATATCAGTGCAGACATCCAACACTCCAAACAACTCATAGACTCAAATACTTTATGAAGTTATTGTAATGAGAATATTTTCACAATCATCAAGTAAATACAGAAATCAGCATTAGGCAGCATTAACAACATTTTCTACATTTTTCTAAAAGTGACAAAACCAACACAGATGAAATACAGTTTCAGAAATTCCCCTATTGGGGTTCACTACACATAACTAGAAAAATATGTATAAATGCATGTCCTATATGACAATGCATTCTGATGGAAGTAGATTTTCTGTGATCAACCGGATTGTATTAAGTTGTGTGAGAATGATGCTATCTCTTCATTAACTTTGGAAATATTTTTACTCATGTCATTATCTCAATTGAAAATTTGAATCTTATAAACTCAACTCTTTTTTTCTTGGTTTTTCAAGGCAGGATTTCTCTATGTAGCCCTAGTTGTCTTGTAACTTGCTCTGTAAACCAGGCTGGCCTCGAACTCACCCAGATCTGCCTGCCTCTGCCTCCTAAGTACTTGGATTAAAGACATATTTCACCCCTGCCAGGCTTCAACTCTATTCTTTTCTTTTCTATTTGAACTCAATAGTCTAACGTGATTTTACATTGCATAAATAAGTATCATTTATGATTCTTCCTTCATATTTGTAAAAATAATAGAAGACACAAGGTTATACCCTGGCTCCATCATGAATGTACACCAAAAATGTAAACCCAAGGGATGAAAAGATGGCTCAGAGGTAAAGGGAACTTGTTTTTCCTACAGAAAAATACAGTTTAATTCTCAATACATATATGGTAGCTTACTGCAGTGTTTTACTCCCATACCAAGGGTTTGGTGCCCACCTCGGGGTTCCATATACATCAATGGATGCTTGCAGTGCACATAAAAATATGGAAATGATCATGTTTTATAAGTCACATACTTAATAAAGACTTCTTTAATGTACGAAATAAGAAGCTGACCCTTGCAACCTCTTTACAGAATCTCTGCCTATGTAATACATAGCTACAGGAAAAGGAAACATATGGAGCGGGGGGAGCCTTTCTCTGCCCAAAGAAGAGAGCAAAGTCATTAAGAAGGACATTTGTTTGTGCTTGAAAATAGATGGCTTACGTACAGCACCAAGTCACTACCTCTAGAAAATTCTCACTAATATAATATATAATTGGAGACAGGACTGCTTACACCTTGTCTGAAAACTAAAACAAAAGACAAAGAAAGCACTGATATGTCTGGTGAGAACTTCGCACTGAGCGTGATCTTGTTATCAGGAAACTGACCTGAACAGCACCTCTCCTGAGACAACTAGATTTCAGGTGTCAACACACCCATCATCTCTGTGTGATAGCTAATAGCTATAAAAAATCCACTATACTGCAATCTGCATCTCCTCTCGGAAAAGTCAGTTTTATGGCATAAATTCCATCCATCAGCTCTACTCTCCAGGATGCTGAAATATGTACTACTAGGGTTCAGCACGCTGAGTGTCTTCTAGTTCTACTTTTCCATAAAGGGCTCTGTGATATAGGCCAAAAGGCCCATGTGTTTCTGGAAACCTTATCATTCCTGAAATGGATGATATGTGGCCCATGAGACCTTCACTCCTTACCAAAAGACCCAAGTCCATCCTCCGTAAGAACTGGACATCAATATATTTCTTTGATCATCATTCACAATGGAATCTTTCAGAACTGCAGGTCTTAAGTGCATGGAAAATACACATCCTTACTAATAATCAAGGGAGGATACTGTGGGATAAAACTGAGCTTAAAGATTTAATCTTAATTATCAGAGAAGAAAAAGAAAAAAATGATAGGGAATAAACACTTTAAATAGGCTTACCAGAGGCAGGGAATTAAAAGCCTGCATGGCTTTGATAAGACTAAAAAAGATTTTTAAAAGAATTATGGACATGAAACCCACCTGGGGAGCATTTATTGGAGAAGCAGCCATCATCACTGTTGTTTTTCTCTGAGTTTCTGTCTTAGGAACAAAGACTGGAACTCTTCTTGACATTTCACACCAAGATGTCAAAATAAAAAGTTAAAATTAATACAATCCTGTTACAGACAATGCTAAAACATATAACCAAACCCCAAAATGAAAAATGATACCACAGGCATTATCAACATTTCTATAGACAGTAGAGCATGGGAAAACATATTTTGTGTAAGGAAAAAATAACTATGAATATTATCATTGTACCCGGAAATATAGAGAAATGAACCATGAAAATTGGGAAAAAAAGACATTTTACATAACGAGTAGGTGAATAGAGGAAGAGCTGAAAGTTACACACCATGTCTATCTCACATGAGCCACTATTTCTAACTGGAGGGATGAAAATACTACCAGTAATTTTACCAACCAGAATATTTTTTAAAATGCTAAGGAATAGAAGCTATGTGATATGGAAATCTCAATAGAGTCCAACTATCTCAGGCCCAACTTCCTTTTGTCTGCCCTCTATGGGATATACTGCTGGCAGGACAACTCGCCCCCAGAAATCCAAGCAATCACAGTCTGCTGACATCACTGTGCTAGTCTTGCGTCCACTCAGGAGAGAGGTGACAGAAGGCCCCTGTTTCAGGCCCAACTTCTGCTTGCCCTCTTTGGGATATCCTGGCCTGGGGGCTGCTAGCAGGATGACTCACCACAGTGGTGCTGCAATCCAGAGTCTGCTGACACCACAGTGCTGGTCCCACCTCCACTCACCAAGAAAGAGTCTCAGACCCACCTGCACAATCCTGAGACCCATCTGAGTATTGGACCTGCTTGAACCCACCAAGAGAACCTTGTACCCATACCACCAGGAGAAGAAGAGACTCCACCTGCACCCACTGGAAAAAGGGAGGAGAAGACAACAATATAAAAACACATTCAACAATAAGAAAACCAATATGACACCACCAGAGTCTAGGAACCCTACACCAGCAAGACCTGAACATCCCAACGAAGATGAAGCAGAAGAAAATGACCTTAAAAACAACTTCATGAAAATGATAGAGTCCCTCAAAGATGATATGAGAAAATCCCTTACAGAAATGGACAAAAGAACCAAAAAATTCAAGTCATCAACAAATCTCTTAAAGAAAGCTAAGAGAAAACATTCAAACAAATGAAGGAAATAATCCAAACAGTTCAAGACCTGAAACAGAGACAATAAAAATACAAACTGAGGGAACACAGGCAATAGAAAAACTGGGTAAATGATCAAGAACTACAGAAGCAAGCATAACCAACAGAATACAAGAGACAGAAGAGAGAATCTCAGGCACTGAAGATACACTAGGAGAAATAGATTCATCGACCAAAGAAAATCTCAAGTCCAACAAATCCCTAACGCAAAATACCAAGGAAATTTGGGACACAGTGTAAAAGCCAAACCTAAGAATAACAGGTATAGAAGAAGGTGAAGAAACCCAACTCAAAGGTACAGAAAACATATTCAACAAAATTATAGAAGAAAAATTTCCCAACCTAAAGACATACCAATGAAAGTACAAGAAGCTTACAGAACACCAAATAAAATGGACCAAAAAACGTCCCCTTGCCACGTAATAATCAAAACACCAAACATACAGAATAAAGAAAGAATATTAAGAGCAACAAAGGAAAAAGGCCAAGTAACATATAAAGGCAAACCTGTCAGAATTATACCTTACTTCTCCATGGAAACTCTAAAAGCCAGAAGGTCCTGGATAGAATTTATAAACACCAAGAGACCATGAATGACAGTCCAGAATATTATACCCAGCAAAGCTTTCAGTTACTATACATGGAGAAAACAAGATATTCCATGAAAAACAAAACAGATTTAAACAATACATACTCACTAATCCAGCCCTACAAAAAGTACTGGAAGGAAAACTCCAACCAAAGGAAATTAACTACACTCACAAAAACATAGGCAGTAGATAATCCCACTTTACCAAAAGCCAAAAGAAAAGGAGGGATAAAGCCACACATAATAGCTTTAGAAAAAATCCCAAACAACCAAGAATTAAAACTTAATGACTGTAAATTTCCCTCAATATTAATGGTCTTAGCTCACCTATAAAAAGACTCAGGCTAACAGAATGGATTCAAAGACAGAATCCATCTTTCTGCTGCATACAAGAAACACACCTCAACTTCAAATACAGACATTACCTCAGAGTAAAGGGTTGAGATAAAATTTTTCCAATCAAATGGACCCAAGAAACAAGCAGGGGCAGCAATCCTAATATCTAACAAATTACACTTCAAATCAAAATCAAAAGAGACGATGAAGAAGGTCATTTCATACTCATCACAGGAAAAAAACCATCAGGAAGAAGTCTCAATTCTGAACATCTATGCCCCAAATACAAAGGCATCCACAATGTAAAAGAAACATTACAAAAACTTAAAGCACACATAAAACCTCACAAACTTATAGTGGAAGAATTCAACACCCCACTCTCACCACTAGACAGGACTACAAGACAGAAACTTAACAGACAAATAAAGGAAGTAACAGAAGTTATGATCCAATTGGCTTTAATAGACATCTGTAAAGCATTCCATTCAAATACAAAAGAATATACCTTCCTCTCAGAGCCACATGGGACTTTCTCTAAAATCGACCACATACTCGGCAACATAGCAAACCTCACCAGATATAAAAAACTGGAATAACCCCTTGTAGCTTATCAGACCACCATGTCGTACAATTCTACGACAACACAAATTGCAGAAACCCTACAAACTCATGGAAATTGAACAATGTGAAACTGCACCATTCCTGCATCAAGGAGGAAATAAAGAAAGAAATTAAAGACTTCCTAGAATTCAATGAAAATGAAGGCACAACTTACCAAACTCATGGGACACTTTGAAATCAGGAAAGTTCATAGTACTAAGTATCCAAATGAAGAAACTGGAGAATAGTCACACTAGAGAATTAACAGCCCAACTGATAGCTCTAGGGAAAAAAAAAAGCAAACTCATTCAGGAGGAGTAGATGCCAAGATATAATCAAATTGAGGGCTGAATTCAATAAAGTAGAAATAAAGAGAATAATACAAAGAATTAAGTTAACAAAGGGTTGGTTCGTGGAGAAAATCAACAAGATAAACAAACCATTATCCAAACTAATCAAAAGGCAGAAAGAGAGAGAGACAGCACATGCAAATAAACAAAATCAGAAATGAAAAAGGAGACACAACAATGGACAATGAAGACATCCAGAGAATCTTCAGGTCATACTGTAAAAAGTTGTAGTCCACAAAATTTGAATATTTAAAGGAAATGGACAATTTTCTGGATAGATATCAGTTATTAAACTTCAATCGAGCGCAGACAAGCAATTTACACAGACCTATAATGCCTAATGAAATAGAAGCAGTCATGAAGTCTCCCAACCAAAAAAAAAAAAAAAAAAAAAAAAAAAAACTCCAGGACCAAATGGTCTTAGTGCAGAATTCTACCAGAAATTCAAAAGAACTAATACCAGTACTCCTCAAACTGTTCCACACAATAGAAGCAGAAGGGTCATTGCCAAACTCTACAAGGATAAAATTACCTTGGATAGGTAGGATCAACACAGCAAAAATGGCAATCTTATCAAATGCAATCTACAGATTCAATGCAATCCCAATCAAAATACCAGCACAATTCTTCACAGACCTTGAAAAAATAATACTCAACTTTATATAGAAAAATAAAAGACCCAGGAGAGCCAAAACAACTCTGTACAGTAAAGGAACTTCTGAAGGCATCACCATCCCTGACTTCAAGCTCTATTATAGAGCTATAGTCCTGAAAACAGCTTGGTACTGGCACAAAAATACACAGGTAGATGAGTGGAATTGAATTGAAAACCCTGATATGGACCCAAACACCTACGAACACTTGACTTTTGACAAAAGTTAAAATTATATAATAGGGAAAAAAAACCATCTTCAATAAATGGTGCTGGCATAACTGGACCCTGGCATGTAGAAGAATTCGGAACTCTTGAAACTGAGAAGCTTCTATAAGGCAATGGACACAGACAATTATACAAAAAGGCAGCCCACCGATTGGGAAAAGATATTCACCAACACCACATCTGACAGAGGGCTGATTTCCAAAATATACAAAGAACTCAAGAAGCCAGTCTCCAAAACACCAAAGGATCCAATTAAAAAGTGGGGGTGCAGAACTAAATAGAGAATTCTCAATGGAGGAATCTAAAATGGCTAAAAGACACTTAAAGAAATATTCAACATCCTTGGCCATCAGGGAAATGCAAATCAAAACAACTCTGAGATACCATCTTACTCCTGTCAGAATGGCTAAAATCAAAAGCTCCAATGACAGTTTATGCTGGAGAGGATAGGAGAAAGGGGAACACTCCTTCACTGCTGGTTGGAATGCAAACATGTACTTTGGAAATCAGTATGGCAGATCCTCAGGAAAATGGGAATCAGTCTACCACAAGATCCAGCAATTACACTTAGACATATACCCAAAAGATGCACATTCATACAACAAGGACATCTGTTCAACTCTGTCCATTGCAGCATTATTTGTAATAGCCAGAACCTGGAAGCAACCTAAATGCCAACTCAACAGAAGAATGGATAAAGAAAACGTGGTACATTTTCACAATGGAGTACTACTCAGTGGGAAAAAACAATGGAATCTTGAAATTTGCAGGCAAATGGATGGCACTAGAAGAAACCATCCTGAGTGAGGTAACCCAGTCACAAAAAGACAAACATGGTATGTACTCACCCATGTATGGATTTTAAACATACAGCAAAGGATTGCCAGCCAATAATCCACACCACCAGAGTAGCTGGTAAACAAGGAGGACCCTAAGAGAGACATACAAGGTCCCCCAGAGAAGAGGAAAGGGGCAAGATCTCCTGAGCAAATTGGGAGCATGGGGGGAGGGGAGAGGGAGTTAGGAGAAAAAGAAGGGGAGGTGAGGAAAGGAGGGAGCAGGAAGTTTGAGTCAGGGAAGAATAGAGGAGAGCAAGAAAAGAGATTGCATAATAGAGGGAGCCATTGTAGGTTTAAAGAGTAATCTGGCGCCGGGCGTTGGTGGCCCACGCCTTTAATCCCAGCACTTGCGAGGCAGAGGCAGGCGGATCTCTGTGAGTTCGAGGCCAGCCTGGACTACAGAGCGAGTGCCAGGACAGCCTCCAAAGCCACAGAGAAACACTGTCTCGAAAAAAAAAAAGCGTAATCTGGCACTAGGGAAATGTCCAGAGATCTATAGGGATGACAAAAACTATCTAAACAATAGTGGAGAGGCTACCTTAAATGCCCTTCCCCAGTAATGAGATTGGTGACTACCTTAAATGCCATCCTAAAGCCTTTATCCAGTAGCTGATGGAAGCAGAGGCAGACACCCACAGCTAAGCACTGAGCTGAACTCCTGGAATCCAGTTGCAGAGAGGGAGGAGTGATGAGCAAAGGGGTCAAGATCAGGCTGGAGAAACCCACAGAAACAGCTGACCTGAACAAGGACCCCAGACTGATAGCTGGGAAACTAGCATAGGACTGATCCACACCCCCTGAATGTGGATGTCAGTGAGGAGGCCTGGGCAGTCTATGGGGCCTCTGGGAATGGATCAGTATTTATCCCTACCACACAAATGGTCTTTGGGAGCCCATTCCACACAGAGATACTCTCTCAGCCTAGACACACACAGGTGAAGGCCTAGGCCCTGCTACAAATGATATAACGGACTTTGAAGATCCCCCGTGGAAGGCCTCATCCTCCTTGGGGAGCAGAAAGGGGATAGGATGGGGGTTGGTTTGGAGTAGGGGAGGACAGGAGGGAGAGGGCACTAGGATGGACATGGAAAGCAAGCTTGTTTCTAATTTAAATTTTAAAAAGAGAAAAAAGAAAAGAAAATCTCAGTAGAAATGAAATTACCTATTACAGTCAATGTTCAGTAAGAGTTTGTGATTAACTCCTAAAGGAACATGGTTCAACAGAGTAAAGGGCCTGTGTGTCACACATGGGCCAACAGTACTGTGCAGAGATAAAATGAAGAGCATTATGAAGAAAACGGTAAACAGAAGAACGATTCATGCATTCTCCAGTCTCCTTTACTCCAGGGGCACAAGAGTGAGACTGAGAAATAGGAATAAGTCCAAAGATAAAGGGAGACTCGGGTAGGAAAGATAACCACCAAACTCCTCTTTAATGATGACAGTCACACCCAAAACTCCCCCCAGACACCATGGGAAGCTCTCAGACTTGACAAGCGTTTCAGCTGTTAATGAAAATTAACACACAAAATGACCAGTTTTCCTATAAATCTATGACAATTTGAGAAGTAAATTAGAAATTTAACCCATTCAGGTTGACCTCAGAAAGGTTCAAGAATAAGTCAAAATTACGATGACTTTACTTCCATGAGGGAATTTTTAAGGCACTAAAGAAAAAATTGGAAAAATTAAAAGTACACAAAGAAATGGACTGACACACACTCTGACTGACACATGACATGATGTAAATGATTATATTGCTAACAGCAACCAGCAGAATCGATGCAATTCCCATAAGCAAACTACTGACATTTTCCACAAAAGTAGACATGGATACAGTCCCATAGTCACGGGAAAATCACAAGTATCAATGAGAGGAGCACAGTCCTCAGAGAAGATAAGAAATGTTTCCTTTAAGTAGAAACTAGGGGTTTGGGAAACTCAGCCTCTTGCCCAAGTGTTCTCAACCACAAGTGAGAGAGTGGAATTAGCAAGGGTTCTTCTCACAGCTTTGCAACAAAGCATTTTGTACAGTTACTGAAATGTTTGTCAAGATCCAGAAAAACAAAATATTCAGAGCTCTAGCTCTGCAACTTTATATACACAGGAACTAATGTAAGGACACATCTTGGCAGGCCTGGCCAAATGAAGACCACAGCCACTCAACCTCCATGTGAGCCATGTGTGATTGGGGACTGGAACTCAAGTCCTCCAGCCCCACTGCCTTTTCCAGGGCAGGGGTCTGGCTTAGCTTAGAGCACACAGAGGCATCCAAGGCAACACCTGAATTCCATGGAACGGTGAGCAGGGCTCTGCTGCTGCCACACATGCTAGCTTGGCTGCCTCAGAACTTAGGTTTTTAGTTTGTTTGATTTTCCCTCACTTTGGAAGAAACTCGGTATAGATTGATTAATGGTCGCTTCATGGGGAGAAATTAAAACAGGCCCAACCTCTACTACAGGAACAATTGTAACTGGGACATCTAAGTGTTGCTTAGATTTCCTGAGGTATTGGTGATTAATTACATGGATGGCATGCTCTTCTCTTGCTCATCTAATCAAGACTTAAATGAGTGCTTGAATTCCATGGTAATAAACTAAAGAGCAAAATTTAAAATTTGGGTCGTGTCAACTGGGTAAACTCTTATCTGCCTATCAACACTAAGGATTTAGCGCTCCTCTTTAAGCTGCCTGTTGGAGACTCCTGGTTACATTCTGTAAGACACGTAACACCTGAAGCTGAGTGGATTACTAGCTTATTAAATAAGGGCTGCTACTGAAGCAGTAACTCAGAATCAATCCCTTACTTCCTTATCAATTACTTATCCTTCCTTCATCTTCATCTCCTGCTGGAAATACACATCAACAAGGTAAGGGCATTATAGAAATTCATTCATGTCATAATTCTGTATAACTCCTCATTTACAAGAAATTACAAACTGAACAACGGTGGGAGAACACATCTTAAAGAATTTCCTGGTGAAGAGCCCACAGAAGTCATCATGCCACTGAATAAAATACAGGTTGATAATGTGCCCCACACTGAAAATAAGTGGCAGGCTGCGGTAGCATGTTACTTGTGTTCAATAAGATAATCACGATCCAAAAGCTCCCCTTTTAATATTTTTGAAGATACACTATGGGCATTGCCTAAAATTACATTTAAAAAAACTCCACAGAGACTACCTTTAATGCTTTTACAGATGGCTCTTCAAAAACACAGGAAGCACATGTTCTATATCCAAAATCCATGTGACACACACACACACACACATTGGACCTCTCACAGTTGTACAGCTCATCTCATCGGTCTGAACTTGGTACATTTAATCAAATTTTATTAGGTGTTTTACTGAAGTTTGGAGCAACCATTAAATACTTTAACTGATTCTGTTGTTTATTTAAATTAGAATGACAGTTTCTTGGGTGGACTAAGGAGGAATCAGCATCATCCAGTCACCTTGGATAGCTTTGAAACCTCAGTTTGCACATCCTTACCTGAGACGGGTATCGATCATATATAAATTAGAACGTGAAGGACGGAGACACAATGAGAATGGAAACAGACCCAACTTGAGAGAAAATGAATACTGCAGGACTGTGAATGCAGAAAAGGTATCATGGAAGTAAACATTTGGAATGGGGTCATCACATCAAGGATGGCGTAGTTATTAGAAAGTTGGAAGAGATGGGTCATGAGTAGTTCTACGACAGAAATGGATAAAAGGCTTAATTAGTGCACTACTTCAGCTGAGTTCATCTGCCTTAAAAATAAAAGGTATATAATGTAGTCATCAATCTCATTATCGGGGAAGGGCATATAAGGTAACCTCTCCACTACTGCTTAGATTGTTAGTTGGGGTCATCCTTGTAGATCTCTGGACATTTGGTAGTGCCAGATTTTTCTTTAAACCTATAATGGCTCCCTCTATTACGGAGCCTTCACCCAGTAGCTGATGGAAGCAGAAGCAGATACCCATAGCTAAATACTGAGCTGAACTCCTGGAATCCAGTTGCAGAGAGTTAGGAGTGATGAGCAAAGGGGCCAAGACCAAGCTGGAGAAACCCACAGAAACACCTGACCTAAACAAGGGGAGCTCATGGACCCCAGACTGACAGCTGGGAAACACCACAGAACCAACCCAGAACCCCTGAACGTGGGTGTCAGTTAGGAGGCCTGGGCAATCTACGGGGTCTCTACTAGTGGGTTGATGCTGCAACGATAAACGGCACACTTACTGAAAGTAAAAATAAGTATTTATTGTAGAAATTACTCACAAGATACCAAACAAGTAACCCAGATGAGCCGAGTAGTTTTCCGCAGCCGAACTGGAAGCCGAAAGCCGGAAAAAGAGACCGAGACTTCCGTTGTTCAGTCTTTTATGCCTTCCCCCCCGTAACGCCCCTAGCCATGCCCAAAAGTGGGCCTGGCTAGTGATGTAGTTCACCGCCTACGTCCATATACGTCTTTACGTCTGTCCGTATACGTCTTTAGTCATGCCTAAAGTGGGTGTGGTTAGCGGTGTGGTAAACTACCCTTTTATTACCTCATCTGTATGCGCCTCTAGTAAGTCACATGGTTAATGGCGGCATTGTTTTCCTCCTACAGTGGATCAGTATTTATCCCTAGTATGTGAATGGACTTTGGGAGCCCATTCCACATAGAGGGGTACTCTCTCAGCCTAGACACAAGGGGGATGTCCTAGACCCTGCTCCAAATGATATGACAGACTTCGAAGATTCCCCATGTAAGGCTTCACCCTCCCTGGGGAGCAGAAAGGGGATGTGGTAGGGTTGGTGTGGAGTAGGGGAGGAGGGGAGAGAGAGGGAACTGCGATGGACATGTAAAACCAGCTTGTTTCTCATTTAAAGAAAAGAAAGAGTACACGTGACAGTCTTCCCTGCTCCCCTGCTCCACAGATCCTGCCATCCAAACATCCCTACCCCCACTCATGGCTTTATCCCAGCCGCCCCCCCAATACCAGCAGACATCCCCTGCTAACCAGAAATCCAGGTCCACAACAGAACACATGCTGTAGCCTTCCTTTCCGCTCTGCCCACATCTCCTGTGGATCCCACAGACTTTCCCCTAACCTTCATTCCATACTTGTTCCTTTATCCCAGCCCCCAACTCCAGCAGACACTCCTTCTAACTCACTGACCACTCCTGCCAAGAAAGTAGGTGGGCTCCCTGTAGATCTCCCCCTGTTCCCTGTTCCCCTAGGTCCAATCCAGCAGTCTCATGCCCAGCACTACAGCAAACCCTCCGGGGTGACCTCTCTCTTCACTGTCTCCCTCCATTCCCAGCAGACGAAATAAGCATACCCTGTTGAACACTGTTCTAGTGTCTCTCGGGGAGCCCCTCGGGATCATAGGCTGTCCACATTCCTAAGTGTCCGCTCCCAATACCAGAAACACATTTTACCTGGAAACCCAGTAGCCACAACTACTAGGTCTAAAGAAAATTCTCTCTCAGGTTAACACACAGGCGTCACACTCTCCCAAAATGGACAGAGGAAATAAAAGCCAAGGAACAAAATGCCCACCCAGCAAAGACAATTCCAGATACCATATGTAGGCCTATAGTTAACGCAGCCCCAGATGCCTAGATGCCAGCCTCAAAACACAACCAGTAACTGCCAGGGACCACAGCACGCCCTGAATATTTCAGTAAAACTGAAGCACAAGAAAAAGACCTTAAAATCAACTGTATGAAGATGATAGAGGTCCTTCAAGAGGAAGTTAACAAATCCCTTAAAAACATTCAGGGAAACAGGAATAGTATGAGGAAATGAATAAAACTCTTCAAGGCCTGAAAGTGGAAATGGAAATCAATAGACAAAACACAAACTGAGGGAATTCTGAAAACGGAAAAATTAGTATTCAAAAAGGGACCTTCCTCTCTGCCTCAAGCATGGGAATGGTGTCATTCATCCCGTCCGCCTCGCGCATGGGGTTGCCTCTTAGAAAACTTCCAACCTTTCCATTTGGCCCCTGAACTTATCAGCTTTTGCAATCAAATCTGGCTTCAACAACCCTTAGATAACGAATCTAGTGGTGCCCTAGATCCCAATATGCTTGGCTGTATCAATTAGACTAGCCACAGAGGCAGTGTATTCAACCTTGGCACCTACTACAGTATCTTTTCTTTAAAAAAAATTAGAAGGGAGGAGATGTTGGAAGCACAAAGGTCAATGTACCAGATCAGTAGGGAAAACAGGAACATTAATCTCACAGGGCTAGCCGAGCGTTGGCGGCGCACGCCTGTAATCCCAGCACTTGGGAGGCAGAGGCAGGCGGATCTCTGTGAATTCGAGGCCAGCCTGGTCTACATGAGCTAGTGCCAGGACAGCCTCCAAAGCCACAGAGAAACCCTGTCTCGAAAAACCAAAAAAAAAAAAAAAAAAATCTCACAGGGCTGTCTCCTCCGAGAAGGAAATGAGTACTTGTTTTCCGCTCAGAAGGCTGGTCCCAGATGTTGTTAATGACCTGGTGGGTGACCTTTGTTATCTATCTACAGAGCCAGACTTCACCCAAATACTCCAGCTGTGGTGTGTGCAGGGTTCCCCCGCACTCAACCTCTGAGCTCTCTCCCCAGTGCTCAGGCAGTTCTTAATACACTCAAGTTGACAATCAATATTTACTGAGACAACCCTGAGAAGCTTCAGTGTCCAGATGCTACCAAATCCCTCTGTGCAAATCAACTTTGTAGCTCCATGTGAAACTAGGACTGGCTGGCATGTGCCCAGACTCCTGGGTTATTCAACGATGCTTACATACTATGTTAATCCTTTGTCACAAAGTAAGCCTTAATTCTGCACATCTGGGTATCGTTTTTCTTTTTAGTTTATATAAATATGATACACACGCGCACACACACACACATATATGTGTGTGTATATTATGTGATACTTCTATGGCCACATTAAAATGGGTGCAGGATGTTCTCCAGCTCTGGGCTCCATGAACACAAACAACTTTATTTCTTACTCATGAAGACCATCCTTAACTCTTCCAAAGCCGACGTGAGGGTCCACACTTACTATCGCATTAGCAGTGACGCCTCCAAGTTCTCTCTTGTACTGTTATCCTGAATCCTTATTCAGTACCCGCAGATGATTGATTCACCGCTTCTTCTTTTTTTTAAGATTTATTTCTTAGTTTTAATTTTATGTGTAGGAGTCTTTGCCTGCACGTGCAGTGCCTTCAGTGGCCAGAAGAGGGCAACAGATCCTCTGGAACCTGAGGTAGAAGAGCGAGGTAGAAGAGCAGCTAAAGGGAAGGGAACCTGGAAACTACAAGGGCAACAATGTTCTTTTCTTTCTTTCCTTCCTTCCTTCCTTCCTTCCTTCCTTCCTTCCTTCCTCCCTCCCTCCCTCCCTCCCTCCCTCCCTCCCTCCCTTCCTTCCTTCTTGTCTGTCTGTCTTTCTTTTTTTGAAAACCTATAATTCATTGTGTTGCTTTATACAAGATTAGCAATTCTCACCCACCTCCAATACCAACACAGTTGCTGCACAAAAGCCACAGCCCCTCTCACACCTAAGAAACGGCCATGCCTGGTTAAGTGCTCAGAGCCTTACACCCACCCAGGAAACACTGAGCGCTCTGCTGTAGCCGGGCTGCGGGTCTCCCTGGCCACGGCTGCTGAAATCACTCACTCTTTCATTACCGCAAATAAAGCATAGACAAGGAAAAGAAATCTCATAAACTCCCCATCAAAGATACAGCTCCCTGGGGCAAGAGGCATCGCGTTAGATTCCGATAGATGAGGGCGTCCTGTTCCAGGTGCACTCGCGCTGACACATGGGGAGAACGGAGCACCGAAAGGGTGGGGCGCCGGGCCCCACTGTTTGACGGGCAGAAGAGCCCCGAGGGTTCCCACTGCTCAGCTTTGCAGGCAGCCTCCCTCGGCTTAGGGCTCAGCTATACAAACCTCTCCTTTGGCTCTTTTTGCTATTCCCTAAGACTATTAGGGAAACAAGCTGGAAATCCAGGTTGCAAAAAGGACACGTAATAAAAGGGTAAGGAATCCACGGGACCCAATGTGAAAACAATTGGTTCTTCCATACAAACAGAATCAGGACACAGACCAAAGAAACAACAAAGGTCTTGCTGCCAATGAGGTGGAAAGGCGGCCACCTCCACAGGGACAGAGAGCTACTGAGCTCCACCCCCTTGAGGCAGGAACCGAAAGGACACCAGATTCACCCTGGGTGGGCACTGAGTGCTGATCACCTTCCCAAATATTGTCTGGCTGGGCAGTCAGCCAGACCCACTGTGGCAAGGGCCCTCCCAGTCCACACGAAGTAGCCACGGGGTGAGTGTGCTACTCTGTGGTCACTATCTCTGTCCTGTCCGCTCTCCAGACCCTCTGCACATCCCCCTAAGTCCACCCAGACGCTGGCCGTCCAGACAGCACCAGTACCCCAGACCTGTTCTCTGTGGCAGATGCTTGAGAGAGACCTGCCTTGTGGCTCTGCCTGAGAGATTTCTTTTTTCTTTTTTCTTTAATTTAAATTAGAAACAAGGTTGCTTCACAAGTCAATTCCAGGTCCCTCTCCCTTTCCCTCCCCTCCTCCTGTACCCTCACATCAACCAACCCAATGTTCCCTCATTTCCCCAGGGAGGGTGAGTCTCTCCATGGGGATGTCCATAGTCTGTCATTTCATCCAGGGCAGGGTCTAGACCCTCCCCCCAAGAGTCCAGGGTGAGAGTGCACTTCACATTGTTGGATGGGCACCCAAAGTCCATTTGTATACCTGGGATAATCACTAATCTACTTCCCAAGGCTCAAGGCCTCCTCACTGACACCCACATTCAGGGAGTCTTGATCAATCCCATGCTGGAATCCCAGTCATCAGTCTGGGATTCAAGAGCTACCTACCCCTTGTTCAGGTCAGCTGTTTCTGGGACAGAGTGGAATGTCTACCTGTGGCTTGGAACCCCAGGGCTCTCAGACACAGAGGACTGAGGAGCTCCCCTGCAGCCCACCTGCATCGACTCTAAAGAAACAAAACAGATCTGTCTTTCCATGGGAACCTGGGATTTGGGGGCTCAGATGACATTCAAGTTGGGACAACACAGATTTTGATGTGCAGTCATAAAGACCCCAATCAAAACTGTCTTAAATACAGATCAGCTTTTTAAAAGGTCTTCATCTCAGATCCACTCAGGGGGCTGAACGGATAGATTCGAGTTGTCGAAGTCTGCACCACCAAAGAAGGCACTGGAATTAAGTCTTCCTGCAATGTGATGTGTGAAGAGCAGTCCCATCCTGTCCGATGCATTCAGTGGTAATTACACAAACAGCCCAAGATAGGTGTCCTTAAAGCTCCTACCACGACTGTTGCAGCTATAAAGACTTTTTTCTCTATAAGAGCTTCACTGTCATGTTCTGAGGAGAAGCTGGCCCTACAGGAGCACACATTAGGCGTTCTTTTGCAAGGTCTCCCTGGCCTGGGTCCTCATGAGCAAACGGCCTGAGGATGGGATGGAATCTCAACCATGCAGGGATTCTACTGTCCCTGACCAGTAGGGGGAGCTCGGAGATACTCACACCAAATGCCAGGAGTTGGGCAGACCTAGAACCCTGTAGCCGACAGATCTGCCACCGGAGTTCATGGGAGCCGTGCTTCCCAACAGTCCAGGCACACTTCCCAGCCCAGAGCTGCCCCTTGACGTCACCATGGACACAGCCATGAGGCCCAGAGCACCGGATCAGTAGGTGCTTTGTAAGCAGCAGAAGCTGCCCCCTCGGTTGGAGGCCCAGCAAAAGTGCTAAGAAGAATTCCATTTCAGACTCATCCCTGCTCCAGAAGAAAAGCAGTGGACAGGAAGCGCACAGCAACTGTCTGTCATCAGAGACCCTACATGTTGGACTTCCTCTCAGACCTACGTCATTCGACTCCATCCTCCAAAGTGGTCACAATTTCTTTGGTACAACAGGCCCTCTCCCATGAAGCTGTAAAGCATTGTGGCTGAGGCCTGTAACAACGGCATCCTTAGAGACCCTTGCTTTGGCGGCAGCGATGCTCTTAACTGCTGGGTCACCTCTCAGGTCCCTTGTTACTATTTCTTGATTAGCTACTTTGGACACTTAAATCAAGGGAAAAGGGTCCAGAATTCATGGAGCACTGAGGACACTTTTTTTTTTTTTTTTGGTTTTTCGAGACAGGGTTTCTCTGTATTGTTTTGGAGGCTGTCTTGGAAGTAGCTCTTGTAGACCAGGCTGGCCTCGAACTCACAGAGATATGCCTGCCTCTGCCTCCCTAGTGCTGGGATTAAAGGTGTGCGCCACCAACGCCCGGCCTGAGGACACTTTCTTACAGTGTCCAGGTGAGTACGAGGTTCATAAAAGGCAGTCACACTGAATCGGGTGAAAAAGATGCTTCAGAAGTATTGAAAGTAAGAGGCGCTGCTTGTGAAAGGCATCTGTCCACAACTATGTGGCTGACGGCTTCTAAGAATAAGAACAAGTCTGTCTGAAATAGTAGGTAGAAAGGTTGTGTACAAACTAATGAAAAGAAACTTGAAGACAATACGATGAGTCAATGGGATAGCCTTGTTTCTGTGAAAAGATGAAAGTACTGACAAAGCAATTTTCCCCTTATCCAAACTAAAAGAGCGAATCCCCAGATCCTAGGACCAGAGTTGAAACGGGGCATTGCAGTGTATGCCAATGACATCAGAGATACCTTATAGAGTGGTATAGAAAGTCATACGTAAATAAATCAGATTTCAAAAAGAAAAGGATAAGTACCTAGAAACAACTGAACAAATTTAACATTTTTGTGTCATAAAACTAGAAAAGGCATTAAGCAGTCAGAGGTTCCTCTAACAGTGTCTCAGGACTGGACAGATTCAGCATGGAACTCTCTTTTCCTTTATTCAAACCTGGTATTAATGCCAAAAGAAGAAAATTGAACACAACACACAGAAAAGGAACTCTAGACGTGACCATACAAAGCTGGCCTTAACTTGACACCCAAAGCAGGTGAGCCCAAACAAATACATGTAAAGAAAAATCACAAACCAGATGCCAGGATTGCCACAGACACAGAGACTGTCTCTAAATTACATGAGAAACAGAATGCAAGCTGATTTGATGCCAAGGATACAAGACCGTTTCAACATCTGCAAGACACCACATATGTAGACTCTGTGAGAAGACAAACATGACCTCGTAAATAGATCCATGAAAGACCCCCGGCAAAATGTCACATTTGCTCAGTAGAAAAGCTCTGAAGAATCTGAGACCAGAAGGAGCGTACCTCAGCATAATAAAGACAGTGCGCCAAACCTAACCCTAACACTACCATAGAAGGACAATCAATGGAGTCGGTCCACTGTAATCATGACAGAGAAGAGTGTGCCTCCCTTCAAACTAACTCAGCACCATGCATCACTAGGTACACAGTTTAAGAAGGACAGAGAAAATTTTAAAGGAGAAAATATAGGAGAGTCAGAAAGTAAAAGAACCCCCTACAGAAGAAACAGAACTCTGCAATCCAAAAGCCATAATAAACACTCTTGAGAAAGCTTGGATCTGGTAGCCCTCTTAATAAGCTGTATAGTCTATACACAGCATCTCTTGGTTTTTGTACATACCAACAAGACGCTGAGAAGTCAGCAGACCACTCACAGTGTCTAAAAATATCTTGGACTCTTTGGTAGTAGCATTCATAATGTCAGAAACTGCTACGCAGGCTGGGGCAGGGGATGGAGTTATCGATGGCCATACCCAGACTTGGATCCTGTGTGCTATAATCCCAACCTGCCAGGCAAGGTATGCCCATTGATGCCATAGGGCAAGATGATTCTGTGGGTAAGAGCTTTCTGGTTGAAATTAAGGCCAGTTCCATGGACGAAAACATACGGATGGAAACCTGGCTCAAAGCCAATGATGGGGAATGTCACAGGGCCTGGGAAGGAATCAAATACTGACATTTTGATACATGTACAAATACTTAAGCTGCCTTTAAATGGTTCTGTTTGCAAACCCATAGCCTGGTGTTGTTTTCAGCAAGAGTTTAAAAACTTTGGTTTACATGGACAACAGTTACCTCAGAGACTCCTAACTCATCAAATACTGAAAACAACTGGCTGCTTAGAGCACAGACTGATGGGAATTCCATACTCCCACATCTCAATTGCAGGGAACATCACAGAAGAGAAAGTCAAAGGTGGTAAGAACTGGAGGATGGGCCGGGCGTTGGTGGCGCACGCCTTTAATCCCAGCACTCAGGAGGCAGAGGCAGGCGGATCTCTGTGAGTTCGAGACCAGCCTGGTCTACCGAGCGAGTTCCAGGACAGCCTCCAAAGCCACAGGGAAACCCTGTCTTGAAAAACCAAAAAAAAAAAAAAAAAGAACTGGAGGATGGGGAGTGGATGTATAAAATCTCTCTTGCCATGTAGCATGGCAGTGGGAATTATGAACACATGATAGTCTGGCTACTTGGCCCAAACCTGCCAAAATCACACATGAAGAAAACATGTCTAGCCAGGGATAGCAGAGAGAGTAATGAGGGGGGTCGTGGTGAGTAATTAAACCTACGCAATGGTTAAATATCAATATCCACTAATTATAAAATTTAAATATAAACCAAGAGAATTTAAGAGGGGATATCAGTACCTATTTGGAGGCAGAACTTTTTTATCACCTATATAACCAACCAATTACAAAAGCTTTATATTACCTGTCATTGCTTCTATTTATTTAATGAAATTAAACAGTTTTTTAATTAATTTTATTACTTTAATATATATACATAAATACATATATATATGCTATATATATGTATGTATGTATTTTGCCTGTATGAGCATCTGTGCACTATGTGCCTGGTGTCCAGGGAGGCCAGAAGAGGGTATCAGGTACCCTGGAATTAAATTACAGACAGTTGTGAGCCACCCTGTGGGTGCTGGGAATTGAACCTGGGTCCTCTGGAAAAGCAGCCAGTGCTCTTAACTGCTGAGTCATCTCCCCGGCCCGCAACAGTTTTTTTGTTTTGTTTTGCTTTGCTTTTGTTTTTGCTTTTCTAATGAAAGAAAACAGAGGGAAAAAACTAACCACGCAGAAGAGACTTCTAAAATGAAAACATGAATGTGCCAAAAGGAATCGAGAATGACAGAGGAAGATGGGAAAACCTTGCATGTACACGGAATAGGACATATTGTAAAAATATCAGAGTTAAATGATTTGTAAGATTAACTCAATCCCAGTCTTGCCTGGCAGACTGGGTTTATAGCACACAGGATCCAAACCTGGGTACGGCCATTGATAACTACGCCCTCCGCCCCGTCTGCATAGCAGTTTCTCATACTACGAACCGAACGCTGTGCTGCCATCAGAGAGTCCAAACGTCCCCGTGATTGATGTCACAAAGAGAAACTGCAAATCTCCACGGAAGCGCAAAGACTCTGAGATTTCAGAGCAACCCCAGGCACACAGAGCAGCAGAGCTGCTGTGATTTCAGATGACACTGCAGCACCACAGGAACACGAGCAGCGGCAAGTGACCCGAAGAGAAGACACGCAAAGCAGTCAGAGAAGCAGATCTAGAACTAGGCCACGCCGCTGACTTTCATCGCAATGCCAAAAATGTATGTTATGGAAATAGACAGCCTCGTCAAATGATGGTGCTGGAAAAAGTAAATGTCCCCTTACGAGAGAATGAAACCGGTCCAACTCAATGAAGTGTGAAGACTGCAGAGTAACACACGGCCAATAAGTCCATAGAGAGACACGGGGACCCAGTTTCTGAATGGCAGGACACAAGAACAAGCAGCAGCAAAAAGAATTGTGTGCAATTAAAAACATGGGTGGAAATGGCAATTACTGAAAGGATGAAGAAACGGCCTACAGAATGGATAAATTTGAAAAGCACACAAAGCAAAACACAAAAAAAAAAAGAAAAAGAAATAGGAAAAAGGAAAAAAATGCTCAAGAGGAGTTGAAACAAGCAAAACATAAACAGCGCATGCTCCGCATGTTTAGTCATGAGGAAATGTTCATCTAATGTTACACAGAGACCTCCTCTCTGCCCACTCAGTGTCTACACTCAGGTCCTAAGCAATAACAAACACAGACACAACGCAGGAGGAAGAGCAGAGACACAGTGTCAGTGGGAATCCAACTCACTGCGGCCACCAGGCAAGTCAGCGTGCGGCTTCCTGGACAGCCAAACAAGCAAAGAGAGAACTCAGAGAAGATACTACTCAAGTTTATAAAGAACTGAAGTGTACTGCAAAATATCAACAAAATAGAAAGGAACTCAGAAAGAGGAAAAGACACATAACAAACAGAAAAGAGTTAACAAAATGGTGTGAGTTTATATTTCCCTTCAGTGCTTTCTTGAAATGTTAAGTAGATATTATTCTCCAAATCAAACATGAAAATAGGATACGTCTTCAAAAAGAAATCCATATATGTACATATATAAAGTCTACAAAAATATTTTTACTTCAAATATACAGATACAAAATGCTAAGAGTGAAGAAAGTTTTTTATTAAGATACGCTGTGACGAGGGTTGGTCATAATTATGGTAGGGAAGAAAAAAATGCCAAATCTATCAACATACAAAAGAAAGAATAGTCCATCTGTCGGAAAGTTATGTGATCAGTAGGAATGCATTTCACAAAAGAGTTTCTAGACACATGAAGCAATCAATGACAGAATTGTAGGAAGCAAGTAAGACAGTGATGCAGGTAAGCTTCAACATGCTACACTCAGTGATGCTGGAAATCCTGGCAGAACATTAGTGACAAAGACCGTGAACGGCACAGAAAACCAATAATGCCTACAAGGCCTCCAGGGAGTCATCCACACAAGAGCAGAAGATGCCCGGACTTCTCAAACTGCAATCAGCATGCTATACTGTGTCTTAGAAGTAGAACAAGTCTTCAAACCTAGTAAAGATCAAGGTTTGCAAAGTGTCTTCTCTGGGTGGTGGTGGCGCACACTCTTAATCTCAGCACTAGGGAGGTAAAGGCACACAGATCATTATGGATTCAAGGCCACCGTGGTCCACAGAGTGAGTCCCAGGACAGCCAGGACTACAAAGAGAAATCCTGTCTCAAAAAATGAAGAAGGCTGGGCAATGGTGCCGTATGCCTTTAATCCCAGCACTCGGGAGGCAGAGGCAGGTGGATCTCTATGAGTTCGAGGCCAGCTACGTCTACAAGAGCTGGTTCCAGGACAGCCTCCAAAGTAATACAGAGAAACTCTGTCTCAAAAAAAAGAAGAAAAAAAATGGGGTGTCTTCTGCAAGAACCTGGAATGCTGACAGCAACAGTAGACAGAAAACAGAAAAATATATAAACACATGTGAATACCGATTCATTGATAACATGTTCTCATCCAAACATCTGAAGAAAAGAGGGTGTTTGTCTTCTGTAAGGATTCTATGTAATTTGTACCAAGATTGTACAGGCACTATATATATATATATATATATATAGAGAGAGAGAGAGAGAGAGAGAGAGAGAGAGAGAGAGAGACATAGACAGAGACAGAGAGAATCTCCCTAAAACTTATAAAATTTTGAGAAACCATAAAAGAACTCAAAAATCATGAGACAGGATCAAACCCAGAGGTGATTTCAAAAGATATTAAAATTGAAGCAATGCAAACCACTGAGTGTTGACATGAACACAGAGGACATCAAAGCAAAGACAATGAGGACAGATGGTGTTTATTGCTTAAGACTATTTAGATATTAAGAGAGATATTAACCAAACCTTACCAAAATCTGGGGCATTATTTTAGAAATTGAGAGATTAACCTTAAAAGATACAGAATCTGAAGGAATTGTTCTAAACAAACACTATATTAAAATTAAAATAATGAAAACCATTTAATCTTCACATGAAGACACAACCAGCAATGTGAGAGACAATATCACTCACATGGAAAGACAGATTAAAAAAAATTATTGAGAGTATTAATTCTTACATAGAGAGTCTTCTAATGCCCACAACTGGACAATCCTGAGTTTATTCTCAAGGGGGAATTCTCTAGAATAATTTCTAATGAAACAGAAGGTGGCAAACTCAATTTCATATCCTGTGTAAACTGTCACTTGAGGCCCTCCCCATTGTGGGAATCTTAACAGAGTCACTGTGTTGAAGGTAAACATTAGAATGAATAGTTGTTTTCTAAATGTACTAAGACCTTGAAGAAATCACTGTGAAAGACAGTGATTGTTTTCTGTGATTTATAGAGTTGTTTTTCTGAAGCAGCTTTGGAGCCTTTGCATGACTTTGGTCACAAGTCCAAGGCACACCTGGATATCTTGAATTATTGGGTTCTACAAACAGTACACGATAAAGACTAAAGTGGCAGGGGTGTGTGGTGACGTATTATTTATGGTTTATTAAAGCTTGCCTGAGGATTCAGAAAGCAAAGCCAGCCACAAGACGTAGAGGTTACGAAGTAGTGATATGCACCTTTAATCCCAGGACTCGGGATTAAGAGATAGATGGAGCTCTGTTAGTTCAAGTCCACACTGACTACAAAAACTGATCTAGCTAGTCCTAAGAGAAACATCTTACACAAAGGTGATTTCAGCACCTGGGATCACGCGCCTTTAATCCCAGCACGAGGGGGGTGGAGACAGGAGTGACATGGCTGGGTGGAGAAAGGAAAAAAAGGCAGGAAGACACTGGCACTGAGAGTTTTGCCTCTGAGGATTCCTGGAGTAAGGACTGTCATTTCAGCTTGGTAGAGGTAAGATTACTAACTTGGCCGGTTTGCTTCTCTGACCTTCAACTTGAAGTCTGAACCCCAGTATCTATCTCCGGGTCTTTTACTGTTCATGCTACGAGGGTGTGATATCTTCCTTCAGAAAACATAGATTAGATCAAGGCTATGGTATGAGAAACTTGTTTTGCCCAAAAACCACCTTGTGTGTAACATTCAATAGGGGCCTAAAATTCATCTTGAAGTGACCTTTGTTTTCGACTGACCTGAACAGCACAAAACACCTGACGCCTCCCTACTCCTTCCTCCCTGCCCCTTCCTCAATCCCTCTAACATACCTGGATCCTTTGTTGCTGTCTCCTCTCTCTCCTCCATCCGGGGCTCTTTGCTCTGAATCACAGGTGAGCATGACTGACTGCATAGGAGAAAGAGATGCTTAGTAGTAAAACACCAGCAACTTCTCACGGAACAAAAGTAAAACACACAAAACCAAAAGGATACACAGGCAGGAGAGAGAAAACACCAGGATGAATGTCTGTCTGTCTCTGAGGATTTCACTTTACTCTGTGAGATGTGGGACTCCTCCACACACAGGCCACACACATGCAGAGGAGTTGTCCCAGGAACCCTGAGGAGGAGCAAGGGAGACAGCGAGAAAACTATTCTCACTCTCAGAAATCCACACTGCTGCAGTTCTTAAACAGGAGATCTCTATAAAGAGCCATGTGAGCAGGGTCTAGGCATTCCCACTCCCGCTACAAGAAAGTAACCCACATAAAAACACTGAATATCAACCAACCCTGAGATGACCAAAAAAAAAAAAAAAAAAACAGCAAGTTTGCCCACATGTCATGGGCAGAGTACTATTCTAGAGCCAAGCAGACATTTGTTTTGTGATGTGGGTGAGTGATCATAATTATTCAAACAGTGCTTTCTAATTTTCTTTTAATCTATTTAAAGTTTTCTAACTATAAAAATATTGTGGCGCACGCCTTTAGTCCCAGCACTGGGAGGCAGAGGCAGGCAGATCTCTGTGAGTTCAAGGCCAGCCTGGTCTACAGCACGAGTTCCAGGACAGCCTCCAAAACAATACAGAGAAACCTTGTGGCCTGATATCCTCTTACATTACACTTGTCGGGACCTAGGAGGTCACATTAAGAACTTAGCATATGAACACATGCTGGGACCACATCCAAGTGTTTGGGGACCTAAGGGAGACTCCAAGTATCCAGAACATGGAGTTTTTAAGGGCAGAGACCTGGGCCCAGGAGTCTAGCTTGGGAGTTGCAGGGAAGTTTTGCATCATAAGCAAGCAGTTTTTTGACAGAAACCAAGATGGAACGTTAGCCTGCCTGAGGGGGTTCCGGCAAACACAGGCAACTAGGATGAAGGTTAGTCTGGAGGATGTTCTCCGTAAACACGCAGTTTTAACAGAGGCTGAGCAAGGCAGGTTAGCTAGGACAACCCGACCCCTGGTTCCTGGAGTTGAGTTGGGTAGTTTTCCATGGGGACCCTCCATCAAGGAAATCAGATTCTAGTTCACCCTGGAAACGGCCTCGGCAAGAGTACAAGATGGAGGGACCCTGTCTTGTCCTGTCAAGGTATAGTTTCTGATTTCGATCAAATCCGCACGGGTTCATCCTGTGACTGCTACCTACTGAGCTCTCACTCCAGGGGCAAAGGCCACTCTTTCCTGAGCAGGAATGTGGTAGACCGGGGAAGTTAAGAAAGCACGGATGAATTTAAATTCCAGGAGCTTTGTGACTGCACAGTAACAGCAAAGAGAACCGTGTTTGCAGAGAGCATCCACTCCAAACGCTCTACCAGGTTGTTTCGAGAAAATATTCTGGCAACCACGGGATAATTTTTTTTTTTAAATCACGATAAGCCCCAGTTCATAGGAGCTCAAACCTACCGACCACGGAACGATACCCAGACAGAATTTTGAAAGCCCTGTCCTCCTGAGCATCCTCAGCGGGCACAGCCCCGTCCCCTCCTTCCCGGGTCCCAGCCCCGCGGCTCCTCTGACCTGGGAGGTTCCAGGGCCGCCGGGCTGCGGTTCCCGCCACTGCGCTGCTGCTGCTGCTGCTGCTGCCGACTTTCCCAGGACACCGGACGTGGAACCTGTAGCCACCCGGAGTTGTCACCTCCTCCTCCAGGAGCCAGCATCCTCCGCCCCGGATTCTGAACTGCGGAGCTCCACGAGCTCCCGCAGTGAATGGTGCATTTTCCTGCCAATCTGCACTGGCTCCTTAGAGCTCATTTCCCCGGCCCCGCCCACCGCAACCCGGATCTGCTCACCGTGCCTCTCCTAACCCCGCCCTCGCCAGGAGCTTTCCCTGCCTGAGTTTTCCAAGTCCGCTCAGCTCTTTCCTTTTCCTCATCACCGTCTCCCTGGCGATTGTCCCCGCCCCATCGGGGACCCGCCCCTCCCACTCGGTCTCCCCCGCCTTCCCCATGGCTGCTGCTGTCAGGCTGCCCTGGACCCGCTCTGCACAGATTCCACACACGCTTTCTGCAGCCTAGACCAGAGCTGCATCCGGGAGGACGCTGCACCCCGGGGTTCTGACCCCACACTGAGTTCTGACCCCTTTAGATAACAAGTCATCCTAACTGCTCTTCTTGGAATAGCCTTCTGGCCTAGAAAAAAACCGCACAGCGAAAGACAACAAACACCCTAAAATCTGATTTGTTTGTGTTCCATTCCCAAAACACAATATTAAAACTAAAGAGACCCGCCCACGGCAGGGTGCTCCCTTCCTGACCCCGGATTAGGCACAAACACCCAAACACCTATCTTCACAGAGAGATCTTTATTAAATGGGAGGATGGAGGGGCTAAGGTGGCTGATTTATGACTCAGGCAGAAAAGCAGCAGTAAATGACCTTGAAGGTGTGTTTTTTTTTTTTTTTAAGAAGAAAAAGGTGGAGGTCTGTGTTACAATGGACTGGGAAGCAGTGGTATGGTTTAATTGGATATATTAAGTAGATTAGCCAAAGGCGTCTCTTTTTTTTGTTGTTTGTTTTGTTTTGTTTGTTTTTTGTTTTTCGAGACAGGGTTTCTCTGTATTGTTTTGGAGGCTGTCCTGGAATTAGCTCTGTAGACCAGGCTGGCCTCAAACTCACAGAGATCTGCCTGCCTCTGCCTCCCAGTGCTGGGATTAAAGGCAAAGGCGTCTTTTGATTACTGGACTTAACCACTTAATAGCTAGACCTTTGTAGTCAACCTATGGAAGAGGAAATGGCCAAATAAAGGAGTGGACCATGGTGGCTAGCTTTAAAACTGAAATTTAATGGGGAAGGGCAAGGCCGGCCAGAACTGTGTTTGCCATGCTGAGGTTCGCTAGAGCCCCTTCAAACACTAAGACAAAATTCCATTGACTCCAATCACAAGCTGTAGCTGTGTCCCCTAAGGAGAGCAAGTTAAATGATATCTATATACAGAACTCAAAAACTGCCATGCCCAAGGAGGACAAAGCATGTAAAATACCATTTTAAGGAGGCCAAAGCGCCGGGCTGTGGTGGCACACGCCTTTAATCCCAGCACTTGGGAGGCAGAGGCAGGCGGATCTCTGTGAGTTCGAGGCCAGGCTGGACCGACAGTCTCCAAAACAGAGAAACCCTGTCTCATAAAACCAAAAAAGAAAAAAGGAGGCCAAAGCATGTGAAACACGTGAACGAACTCAAAGGGAGTAGGAGCAAATGACTGATAGATGAGAAACACAAGGCAATGACAGAAGGAAATGAGGACAATGTAGGGTACCATAAGCCCCTCGAGTCAGGAGAGTGGCCAGGCCCCTCCCCCAGGACCTCCAGCCGCCAGGTTCCACCCACAGAATACTGCCACCGGTGCATGGGGTGGTGCAGGTTGGTTGAAGAAAGAAGGCCCTCAAAGACGAACTGTGTGGCAGCAGGAAGGTCCAGCCTCTCTGGTAGACTGAACCAGGAACAGCCATGCAAAGGAGGTTTGGTGATTGTTACAGAAAGTATTTCCTCATACCAGGGTCCCTATTCTAAGTCATGTCTTACTATGAGAGCATCACACATCCTCATGACTTTAGTTCTTTTTTTTTTTTTTTTTGGTTTTTTGTCTGTGGTAAACCTTCTCCTCCTCCATACCTAGGAGCAGCCTTTTCTTTTCCTTTCCTTTCCATTTCCTGTCTTCATTCAGTCAGCCCATTGACAGCCCAGCCCAGCATTAATCCTGCTTACTCTTGACATCGCTATGTAGTGGCATTGCTATGTTTCTCTCAAGGGACTTTGTCGTCCAGAAATCATTTTAAAGGTGCTTTTTGATAAAACATAAAACTTCTTTTCAAAAAGAACACAGTGGTGAATGCGGAGACTCATGCCTGTCCCGGATTCAAAAAATAATCGGTGTGTAGCACAGCCTTAAATAGCCCATCCCGTCTCTGTGGCTCTGGTATTATTGAGGAAGAGGGGTGGGAAGGAAACAAGACCGGTGAGGGATGGAAAGCCATGCCATGTCACTCTCCTGATTCCACAGAGCTGTTGTAATCAGTAACAGAGCAACTGTAGTCACCTGCACTGGGCTCTGTCAAGACCAGCCCTGGACAAAATCAGTCTAGGGAGGGGAGAAGCTCACCGGGCCCCACCCTCTGCCTCTCAGCTGTGATCGCTGATAGAGTTTAGGTGAAGGGGAATCCCTGTCTCTAGTGGTGTCTCCTCTGCTGAGCCTACCAGGCTCCAACACATGACTCCAAACCCACAGTCTCACAGATGGCCCTGGTGGGTCAAACACAAAATGAACAGAAATAAACTACAGTGAGAGTTAGGGAAGCACAGAGAGACAGACAGACAGACAGACAGACATTATTACAAGAATGGTCCAGGATTTGTAGGAAGCCTGGGAAGCAAGGTATATCATGTGAAAGAGAAAAAAAATAAGAAGAATGGCATCGCCGGGCCTTGGTGGTGCACGCCTTTAATCCCAGCACTCGGGAGGCAGAGGCAGGCAGATCTCTGTGAGTTCGAGGCCAGCCTGGTCTACAAAGTGAGTTCCAGGACAGCCTCCAAAGCCACAGAGAAACCCTGTCTCAAAAAAAAGAAGAAGAAGAAGAAGAAGAAGAAGAAGAAGAAGAAGAAGAAGAAGAAGAAGAAGAAGAAGAA
The DNA here is from genome assembly GCF_017639785.1 of Mesocricetus auratus. Classification (NCBI taxonomy): domain Eukaryota; kingdom Metazoa; phylum Chordata; class Mammalia; order Rodentia; family Cricetidae; genus Mesocricetus; species Mesocricetus auratus. Next base: position 5,384,385 of record NW_024429215.1, read on the forward strand.
GAAGAAGAAGAAGAAGAATGGCATCAGTTGTAATTTCACTTTTGTGTCTTTATCTGGATTGGGATTAGACAATACTGGCTTCATTAAGAGTCTGGGAAACCTTGCTTCCTTTTACATAAGGATCACTTTACTCGCTCCAGTGTCAGTTATTCTCTGAAGTTTTCACAGGATTTGGAGGTGAATCCACCTGCTGCATTTCTTTTGAGTGGGGGGCGGTGCATTTTGCACTGCTTCACCGTCGCTGCTGCCTATCCAGTTATTTAGTTCACGTTGCTGTAATTTTGGCGTGCAATATGATTCAGGATATTTTCCCATTTCTTTCGGAGTTCTCAATATAGTTGCCTAGAGGTCTTCAAAGTCAGTAGGCATCACACATGCTCGTCCACTCGTGTCTACTGATTAGGCTATGCAGTCAGCTTGGGGACTTCTCAAGTCGCGTTGACAAAAAGTCCTGTATACACAGCTGTCAGGGAGATGCTGAGATGTGGACTAAATCTCTTTTAAGAATCCATCTTGCCGGGCGTTGGTGGGGCACGCCTTTAATCCCAACACTCAGGAGGCAGAGGCAGGCGGATCTCTGTGAGTTCGAGACCAGCCTGGTCTACAAGAGCTAGTTCCAGGACAGCCTCCAAAGCCACAGAGAAACCCTGTCTCAAAAAAACAAACAAACAAAAAAAAATCCATCTTGCCCCAGTCAGAATGGCCATCACTGGGATAAATGACAAATTCTGACATGAATGTTAGGAAAGGGACTCTGTGGGAGCGAAAACTAGAGGAGCCACTTTGGAAAACAGTCTACATTTTCTCAAAAAACTAGAAATGAAATTACCATGTACACTACACTGTTTGGTCATTTCTTCATAGAGTGTCTCCTGATTGTTGCCTCCAGGTCTCAGTGTCCACCCATGTCCATCTCTCGGAGCTGAGGAAGGACTCACACAAGGTTCTTTAGAGATTCTACCTGAGAAATAGATTTGTCATGGCTATAATGAGGACCAGGTCTATCTGGCATGTTCTGAGGTCCAAGCTGAAGCTGGTGTGATCATGACAGGTAAAATGGCATCCCAGCTCTGCAGGGACATGAGAGCACAGAAATACAAACCTAGAACTTAGCGGTCCTCCCTAAAGTGCAGGGCTCCGAGCCCATGGGCACCTGTCGGATGATAGGGCTATGTGTTTCGCATTGCCGTAAGTTTATTGTTTTCCAGAACATGCAAATACAAACAAAAGTAATGATAGCACCAGCTAACAGATTCTGCATATGTGTTGAGTCATGGGAAAAAGCGAAAGCATTTCCCTTTGGAGTCATTTAACTGAGAGAGAGTCCGGAGCTCTTAAGAACAAGTCTCTAGGCCGGGCGTTGGTGGTGCACGCCTTTAATCCCAGCACTTGGGAGGCAGAGGCAGGTGGATCTCTGTGAGTTCGAGGCCAGCCTGGTCTACAAGAGCTAGTTCCAGTACAGCCTCCAAAGCCACAGAGAAACCCTGTCTCGAAAAACCAAAAAAAAAAAAAAAAAAAGAACAAGTCTCTATTTCATGCTTCTAGTGTCCTGTTAGGGGCAGACAGACACAGAGAACACAGACAGCCACACACACAGGGCCAGATTCATAAGACAACCTTCAGGTAGGAACAGATTGAGACTCACGCAACAGACAGGACAGAAAACACAGCAGGCATGAAGCAGAGAGCGAAATCTACAGTCAGTCTGGGTTAAATGACTCCAGTGGGAACTGCTTTTATTTCTTTCCTTCACGCTGATGCATTATTGGTGACTGGGACTTAATCACTAATGCATTCTACATCCATATGCATATACGTGTGTAACAATGTTTAATGAAAAGAGAGGCCATGGATTTCAAAGGAAGTAAGAAGAGGTATAGGGTATAGCAAGAAGGTTTGCAGCAAGATGATTTCGTTATAGTATAATCCCAAAAAGAAAAAGAAATAGTTCTTTCAAAAGAAATGAAGATCTGGACACTGGTGGCATAAACCATTTATCCCAGCACTTGGGAGGCAGGGGCAGGCGAATCTCTGTGAGTTAGAAGCTAGCCTGGTCTACAGAGCTAGTTCCAGGACAGCTAAGGAGAAACCCTGTCTCAAAACTCAAAAACAAAGATATTGCTGCCAAAAATAGTTTCTGAGAACAGTTTAAATCAAAATTAATAAAATCAGCATGCTGCTTCATTTACAAGCTATGCATATTTTAATTAGAACAAGACCTAGATATGAAAAAGGGTCTCTGCAAACAGGCTTATCTTATAATGTAAAATTTGCACAGCAAAAAGCAGTTTAGAGATTTAATATCATCTAATAGAAGTATATCTTTTATAATGATTTTTTTTTTTTGGTTTTTTGAGAAAAGGTTTCTCTGTAGGTTTGGAGACTGTGCTGGAACTCTCTTTGAAAACTAGGCTGGCCTCGAACTAACAGAGATCCACTTGCCTCTGCCTCCAGAGTGCTGGGATTAAAGGTGTGCGCCACCACCACCGGGCTACAAGTATATCTTAATAATTGACTCACCCTTTAAATGTAAAATACCAGGTTATTGCTTTTTCAAAAGGCAGTAAAGACACTTTACATTATTTTTTATGTGTATGAGTGTTTTGACTGTATACATGAGAAGGCACCACATGCTCTCAGCGGTCCAGAGATCATTGAATTCCCTGTAACTGGAGTTACAGACGGTTGTGAGCGCTGAGACCGAACCTGTGTAGTAGGACATCAAATAGAGTAACTGTAGGGTAACCATCGGAATGAAGTGCCTGTTTTTACAATGAAGTGGTTGTTTTTTGGAAGACCTTGAAGAATTCCTTGTAGAAAACGGTGATCGTTTTCAGTGATTTATACAGATGTTTTCCTAAAGGAGCTTGACAGCTCTTGCGGGACTGTAGTCACAAGACAGTCCTTGCCAACGTCAATGTCCTGTAGTATTGGGTCCTTCAGGCAGTTCACAGGAAGGACAGAGATTGCAAGGATGAGGCGTTTCTTCAAGAAACACCTACATTAGGTCTGGCTTTACTGAGAGGAATTTGTCTGACTCTGAAAACAAACCCGTGTGACAATTCAACAATGCTCCTGCCTGACTGTTCCTCTCTGCTGCCTGCAAGGCCTTATTTCATCCTGGAGTGACCCCTGCCTTTGGTCATTCCGTGTGACTCACAATTCAACAATCTGGGTCCTCTGTCAGAGCAGGGAGTGTTCTTAAATGCTGAGCCGTCTCTGTTAATAATCCAGGCAAACCCAGCTCCGCTCCATGGGAACCTGACACAGTGTGTCTCTCCCTGACTCAGCATGCAGGCATGGAGGTCCTTTCAAAGAGGCAAACTCTGCCCGCTTCTGCTCGCTTTTTTCCGCTATTTCTCTGAGGCAGACAGATCTCCGTCTCTGTCTCTTTTTATTTCTCTCTCTCTGTCTTTCTCACTCTTTCTTGTCTCCCCCCCCCCACTCCCTTCCTTTCCCCAATAAAACTCCCTTCCCATGTAAGTTCAGCCTGATGGCATGTTTATTCACCTACACAGGATCTAATGCCGCCCCACCTCAAGCCATATTCCTAACATTCTCTCCGGACCTGATTCAGGCCTCTTTATCACCCACAGAGTATACTATGGTTACTGCTGGTTAAACTTTTTAAACAAACATTCCCTGTAATGTTTGTTTAAAAAGGGGAACTTTAACGTAAAGATCTGGCAAACCGCATAAATATATCACCCCCTCCACAGAAATTATATATTTATGATGAAACACCACAACAATGAACACAAGTTTAATGCATGCTTTTTAGAGGCATTTTTTTAATCAACATAAGACTTTTGGAAGTTAAAAATTTTAGTTTTGTAAATTCCAACATACATTTTTCTTGCTCTGCTGAAGTTTCAGGAATTAACATTTGAAAGCAGCAGGCTCAAGCATTCTGCAGGCAAGGAATTCAGAATTAACATTTCTATTAGTTAACCCAGGCCACTAGGAAAAAAGCCAGATGCAAAAACAATAGCTCTTATACAGTCCAAGTGACACCAAAACACTCGAAGTTCATCCATGCACACACTCACACATCTCTTTTTAAAGGCATGTCAGACATAATCTTCAGTATAATAATGAATTTTCACTGAACTGAACTCCTGAAACCTAGTTGCAGAGAGGGAGGAGTGATGAGCAAAGGAGTCAAGACCGTGCTGATGAAACCCACAGAGGCAGCTGACCTGAACAAGGGGGAGCTCACAGACCCGGACCCCAGACTGATGGCTGAGAGGCCAGCATGGGACTGATCTAGACCCCTGAACGTGGGTGTAAGTGAGGAGGCCTTGGCAATCTATGGGGCCTCAGGTGGTAGATCAGTATTTATCCCTAGCATACAAATGGACTTTGTGAGCCCGTTCCACATGGAGAGATTCTCTCTCAACCTGGACACATGAGGGAGGGCCTAGCCCTGCCTGGGATGATATGACAGACTTTGAAGATTCCCTATGGAAGGCCTCACCCACCCTAGGGAGCTGAGGGGTGGATGTGATGGGGAGTTGGGATTGACATGTAAAGCAAGCTTGTTTCTAATTTAAGTAAAAAAAATAATAATGAATTTTTAAAACAAATGCAAAAATTATTAGCCAGGCTAGGCGGTGGTGGCACACCCCTTAATCCCAGCACTCGGAAGGTAGAGGCAGGCACATCTCTGTGAGATCAAGACCAGCCTTGTCTACAGAGTGAGTCCCACGACAGCCAGGAACACAAAAAGAAATCCTGTCTCAGGAAAGAAAACGAACAAACAAACAAACAAAATGGCCAGAGATTTGTTATATTTATTAGTAAGAATGAGGGTTATCAGTCACAGACAAACGTGTTGTGCCCAAATTCTGAAGCCCAAAATCACCAAGAGGCCCATTTCTATGCAAAAGCAAAGAATCTGTTATTAAAGTTATTTAACGAGTTAACCCCACTAGCTCGGGCCCTTCACCCCACCACCATGGCAGAGGGCTGGAGAAAGGACCCCGAGCAACCTCGAGGCAGGGATCTTAAAGGGCAGTGTAAGGGGAGTGTCTAGGGGTATGAACAGTCTCAGGATTGGTGTGTTTCCAGGTTCAGACGACCTGCCCTGTGTTGATTGGTCAATTGGTTGCTATGGCCCATAGGCCCTCCCAGAGTGGTTGCTATGTTCTGCACATCACTGTTGTGCACTTGTCTGTAAAGCACACCCAGAGCCATAAAGCACAGCCCCACCAGCTAACTTCTGATTGGTTCCTTGTCATGAGAAGTGCATCTGACATCCTACTGACCTGGACAGGAGCCTCAAGGTCATGTAAGCACATGGTAACCTGTCATGGCTGCTAAAACGGGGAGGCTGGTCACTACACATGGTATGTACTCACTCATATATGGATTTTAGACATGGATCAGGGGAGTGCCAGCCTACAATCCCACTGCCAGAGATTCTGGAAAACAGGAAGTACCCTAAGAGAGATATGCATGGTACTCCAGAGATGAGGAATGAGTCAAGATCTCCTGAGCAGATTGGGAGCCTGGGGGTAAAGGGAGAAGAAGCCAGGAAAAAGAGTGGGGAAGAAGAAAAGGGGAGAGGAGGACATGGGGGAGCAGGAAGGCTGAGTCTGGGGAAGAATAGAGAAGAACAGGATGAGAGATACCATAATAGAGGGAATCATTGTACATTTGAGGGGAGATCTGGCACTGGTGAGAACTCCAGAGATGTACAAGGTGACACCAACTGGCAAACTAAGCAAGAGTGGAGAGGCTACCTTAAATGCCCTTCTCTGATAATGAGTTTGACGACTACCTTATATACCATCCTAGAACCTCTATCCAGTGACTGATGGAAGCAGAGGCCGACACCACAGCTAAACACTGAACTGAACCCTGGAACCCAGTGACAGAGAGGGAGGACTGATGAGTAAAGGGGTCAAGACTGGGCTGGTGAAACCCAGAGAAACAGCTGTCCTGAACAAGGGGGACATCTTGGACACCAGACTAATGGCTGAGAGGCCAGCATGGGACTGATGCAGATCCCCTGAATGTGGGCATCAGTGAGGAGGCCTAAGGCAATCTATGGGGCTTTGAGTAGTAGATCAGTATCTATCCCTGGCACACAAATGAACTTTGGGTGCCCATCCTGCAATGAGGGATGCTCTCTCAGCCCGGACACTTGGGGGACATGTGAAGCAACCTTGTTTCTAATTTAAATTTTAAAAAATTAAAAAGAATGAGGGGTTACATATATATATATTACATATAAGTTTATATTATATATAAAATAAAGTATATATACTATATACACCTTTTCATATAGTAATATATACATATACACACATATATACTTTTTTGTTGTTGTTCTGAGACAGGGTTTCTCTGTGAACCTCTGGCTGTCTTGGTACTTTGTAAGCTGGCCTTGAACTCACAGAATATATATATATATAATTTATATATAAATACACTATATTTATTTTATTGGTGTATGTTTATGTATATGTGTAGCACATGGCGCATGAGAAGAGATCAGAGGACAAATTCCTGGTAGTCTGTTTTCTTCTTCCACCATATAGGTTCTGGGGATTGAACTCAAGTTGTTAGGCTTAGTAGCAGCTGCCCTTACTGAGTCACCTTGCCAGCCCTGGCCTCAGATTTCTTTCTTGGTGTCTTTAAAAGCTCCAAGAGTAGTGGTTGGATTTGCTCCAATACTGTCCAAGAAACAGTATTTAGCTTGTTAGAAAGCAGCTAGCTGAGTCTCTCCTTGGTTAGGATTAAGGTAATGTATCCATGATGTAAATGAGAGATCCCCTCAGTGTCTTTTCCCCTATGTCACCAATGGCTCCACAGAACCTGAGAGATTGCTCAAACACGCCCAGACTGCCTGGCTCACAGTAAATGCCCCAAATGAAACAGCTTCTTCATTGTCATAGCATGCTCGATATGCATTATATTACAAGCAGTACAAAAGTGGTTTCCCCGGAAACAAACCAGCCTCCAAATGACTCTGAAGAGAGCCCAGAAGGAAAGAAATTGAGGGGCATCACTGTCATGCTGAATAAAATAGGTCACATGCAGGCAGACAAATAATACCGGGTTTCTTTCATTTATGTGACAAAATATTCTCCATAGATACATAAAGCCATTTGTGGTGACATATTATTCATGATTTATTAAAGCTTGACTGAGGAGTCAGAGAAGCAAAGTCAGTCACAAGCCACAGAAGCCCGGCACACACTCTTAAGTCCAGCAGCACAGTATTTACAGTTTAAGCACCGGACAAGAGGCTCACTGCGATCAGGAGAAGAGAGAAGACAGAAAAAGTAGGCAGGCAACCTTTTCCTTTATAATCCCCATATAGTGAGGCTACAGGGAGGTTAAGCTTCTAGGAGGAGTTGAGATTTGAGGAGGCAAGTTTCTATCCTGCCAGAAGGGAGGGGGGTGGAGTTTGGGAGTTGGGAGATTTATCTAGGTGGTTAAGAGCACTCATTGTCCTTCCAGGGACTCGGGTTCAATTCCAAGCACCCACACAGTGGGTCCTAAGAGCGTCCTATAATTCCAGTTCCATGGGTCCATCGCCCTCTTCTGGCCTCTAGGCACACAGACAGACAGACAGACAGACAGAGAGACAGACAGACAGACATAACACACACACACACACACACACAACAGTTTTTTGAAAAGAGAAGGGAATCGTGTGAATTTTTTAGGAAACTGCAGTAACAGAAAGGTCGAGGAATTTGAGACAGTCAAACCTACTTATTCCCATCTCCTATTCTCTTCCTTCCATACTGACCTCTTATTGCCTTAAAAAAAAATCAGAAAGCTGGGGCCTAAGAGATGGCTCCATGATTAAGAAACTCAAGTAGATCTGGAATAAGCATCCAACAATCCATGTAGGCACAGTAGCTTGCCTGTAATTACACCTGGGAATTCAGAAAAAGGGGATCCCAGAACAAACTTAATTGCAAGACTACCTGCTTCAGCAAGCTCTGGTTTCATTTAGAGATCCTGTGCCATTCTGAATGAGAATGCAGCCTCCCTGTAGGCTCACATTGTGGGTGAAAAGGGCCAGGAGAGCCTCTGACTATACCTAAGACCTGGCTGGGCCAAGGTAAAACACCTTGACCATAATTTGACCCCAGGTCCAAGGCTTGAAATCCCACCAATTCCTGAGTTTGTCTCCAGATCAGGCTACTAAAATCCTCCAAATCTCAAGCTTGCCTGGAAAGATCTGCTACCCCAAGACACTCTATATAAGCTCTGTGCCCTATTCAGCTTACTGCTGCTTCTCACCCTCGAGACAGCCACAGTCCTGAATTCTTCCTTCCCAACAAGTCACTTGAGTGAGTTTGTTGTGTGGTGTGATGCTTTCACCTGAGTGGAACTGAGCTGTAACACTTTCACTGGGGGAATTTTCCCCTAGCAGAGCAGAGCTGTGTCACTTCACCTGACCAGAGCAGAGCTGTGACAACTTGGCTGGGAAGCCCTCCAGTTGTTACACTTGCGTTGAGGAAACCTTTGCGTTGAGGAAACTTTCCCTGGAGCAGGGCTGTACAATGCTATGTCTACAATGACTTCGTGGTATCCCTTGGCGCCCAACTGCCAAGATACCTTCCCATCTGAGCTGTAATGCTCCCATATATAACTGAATGTTTGGTTCCCAGAAGGGGAAACTGTCTTGGAAGGATTAGGAGGTGTGACCTCGTTGGAGGTATGTCACTAAGGAGGAGCATTGAGGTTTCAAAAGTCCACACCATTCCCAGCTAGCTCTCTCTGCCTTGTGCCTATGGATCAGAAGTTAGCTCTCAGCTACAGCCACAGCACCACATATACCCGCCTGCTGCCATGTTCCCTAACGTGATGGTCACAGAATCTACCGCTGTGGAACTCTGAGCCCTCAAATTAAATGCTTTCTCATATAGTTGACTTTGTCGGGGTGTCTAGTCATGGCAATTAAAAGTAACCAAGACAGAGCCTGTGTCAAAGCATGAACAATAAGAACGAACAATATTTGGCTTCTACCCACACAGGAAGATATGACCACCCCCAGTACGCCCCCCCCCCCACAAATAAACCATACCCATATACAGGTGAACCTATATACGCATATGAATGCACACTATGCCCATGCATGCATATGCAAAGAAAAAAAATCAGAAACCCAAGTTGGTTTGTCACCTTCTGATTCCTATTATCAGTGAGCGTATGGCTGTCTATGATGAGTAGCAGATGTCAATCGTTGGGGAAAGGATTTGGGATCATAGAGTTGGGCGGAGGCCAGACCTCTCTCTCTCCATCTTTGGCTTTGTGGTCTTAATCAGCTTTGGACCCTGAGACAGGCAAGGTGCACCGCTTCTGACCACACCCTGCCCAGGCATTGTGAAGCCAAGGCAGGTACAGTGATCTCATAGATACCGCGGTGCACCTCTCTCCCATCCTGCTCACCCTGGTCCTAGCTGGGCCTTTTCTTCCTGCACCCCAGAGTAAAGCAAGGTCTCAACTTTGTCAATCAGCCTCACCCAATCCACTTGCAACGATGGATGTAAATGGTTCCAAGCGCTGGGAGCCCCACAGGTCGCTTGCTCTGAACCCTCCATCAACCCCAGTAAACAAGAATCGGCTGAAAGAATCCTGTGGTGTGGTTGGTAACAAGCTGCCAGCAAAGCTGAGTGCTGTGGTCATCGACATGGGTTCTGGCACGTGTAAGATGGGCTTTGCAGGACAGACTCGGCCCACCTACATCGTAGCCAATGTTGTGGGCTGCCAACCCAGGAAACAAACCACCATGGGGCACTTCAAGGTGGAGACTTACGTTGGTGACGCTGCCCACGCTTGCCCGGAGTTAACCCTGACGCAGCCAGTTCGTAATGGCCTTGTGGTGGACTGGGAAGCAGCTGAGCTCATCTGGCGCCACATTCTGGAGAGTGACCTCCGAGTGGCCACCCAGGACCATCCTCTGCTCTTCACGGAACCACCCTTCAACCCTGCCAGAAACCGTGAGAAGCTGGTGGAAGTTGTCTTCGAGTCTCTGCACTCCCCTGCCATGTATGTGGCATCCCAGTCTGTGCTGTCAGTCTATGCCAATGGGCGCGTCAACGGGCTGGTGGTAGACACTGGCCACGGGGTCAGCTACACAGTGCCAGTCTTCCAAGGCTACAACCTGCCCAATGGCATCCAGCGCCTGAACCTGGCTGGCCACTACTTGACCACCTTCTTGGCAGAGAAAATCTTGCGGTCCAGCTTGCCGCTGAAGAAGGAAGACACGGACAACATGGAGAGCATCAAGCATCAATACTGCTATGTGGCCTCGGACTTCCAGAAGGAGCAAGGTCGCCCTGATGACAAATTCCGGCGGTGCCTGAAGCTGCCAGATGGACAGATGGTCACAGTCGGGAAGGAGCTCTTCCAGTGCCCTGAACTACTATTCCATCCCCCGGAGACCTCGGGACATTCATCTTTGGGCCTCCCCGGCATGGTGGAACGCAGCCTCTGCACAGTGCCCCAGGAGCTGCGGGCCGACATGGAACAGAATGTGCTGCTATGCGGAGGTTCCTCTCTCTTCCCGGGCTTCGAAGGCCGCTTCAAGACTGAGCTGCTGCAATGTCTTAGTCCACAAGCCCAAGTGGTTGTGGCCGCTCACCCCAACAGGAACCTCTCGGTGTGGATTGGGGGATCCATTCTGGCCTCTCTGTATGCCTTCCAGTCCCGCTGGATCCAGCGTGAGCAGTATGAGGAACAAGGTCCCAATATAGTGCTCCACAAGTGCTCTTGATTCAGGACAGGGTGCAGAGGGGTGTGGGAATAAAGCTTCCGTAGGACACCTCTGCCTGTCACGTTCCATTCTCCCCATCTCACTCAGTTAACCCCACCCAGGAGCCTCAGATAAGCATAGACCAAAGGCCCCTGGAACTTAACCCTCACACATTCCTGGGTGAAATCTGACCTAAAGTACCTCCCCTAATTCTTGAGACATCCTAATTCTCACCCATTCCTCCACAAGGATCTCTCACACAATACCATTCTCTAATCTCATCAACCCACCCTCCCGGGATCATTACCTTCCCAGCCCACCCAAGGCGTTCTGAGTCTGGGCAGATACACACCCACAGACTCTAGCATTCTGGATCTTTTGGTTGTCCTTCTGACTGGGATATTCTGGAAACTAGATGTCTTGCAGTTTTCCAAAGGTAATTGAACTTGAACATATTTTCCATGTGTATTGACCATTTGCATTTCATCTTTGGAGAACTAGTAGTTTATTAGCTTACTTAGTAACTGAACTGATTTTTGTTGTTTCATCTTCTGAGTTCTTTATAAATTGTAGGCATTAGTTCTTTGTCAGATGTACAGTGTGCAAAGAATTTCTTCCATTCTGTGGGATGCTTATTGACTCAATTGGTTTTGTGTGTGTGTGTGTGTGTGTGTGTGTGTGTGTGTGTGTGTGTGTGTAGACAGGGTTTCTCTGTGGCTTTGGAGGCTGTCCTGGAACTAGCTCTTGTAGACCAGGCTGTTCTCAAACTCAAGTGTTGGGATTAAAGGTGTGTGCCACCACCACCCTGCAATTTTTGTGGGTTTTTTGTTTTGTTTTGTTTTGTTTGTTTTGCTTTTGTTTGTTTGTTTTTTTTTTTTTTTTTGGTTTTGGTTTTTCGAGACGGTTTCTCTGTATTGTTTTGGAGGCTGTCCTGGAACTCGCTCTGTAGACCAGGCTGGCCTTGAACTCACAGAGATCTACCTGCCTCTGCCTCCCGAGTGCTGGGATTAAAGGCGTGCACCACCATTTTGTGTGCTTTTATTTGCTATGCAGGAGCCTTTTAATTTTGTCAGTCTTAATTGACAATGGTTGGCCTTATCGCGGAAACAACTGGAGTCCTGTTGAGAAAGTCTTCCTCTGTGCCTATATTAAATTGTTTTTCTTTATTCATTCTTTATGAATGTGTTGTTTAAATGTCTTATGGCATTACATGCATGGCTGATGTCCGTAAAGTTCGAAAGAGAGCATAAATTGCCCTGCGATTGAATGTATAGGTGGTTGGAAGCCACCATGTGGGTGCTGAGAACTGACTCCAGGTCTTCAGCAGAAGCAATGTTACCCTAGTTCCCTGTGTTTTCCTTTAGCAGGTTACTGTTTTCAGCTCTTCAGTGAAGGTCTTTGGTGGCCTCAGAGTTGATGAACATCTAATTTAATTCTTATGCATATGGCTCTCTGGCCATATGCATTTTAGTTTTATCTATTTTATTTTAAGTGTTTGTGTGTTTTGCTTGTATGCATGTATACGCACCATGTCAGTGCATAGTGCCCACAGAAGACAGAAGGGGGAGTCAGATCCCCTGGCTCTGTGGGTCTTGAAAATCAAACGTGGGTCTTCTTCAAGAGCAACAAATGCTTTTAATCTTTGAACATCTCTCTAGCTCCACACCCCCTCTTTGAGACAGGATCTCACTGCACAGCCCTAGTTGGACATGAACTTCACATGTAGATCAGGATGGTCTTGACTTCACAGAGATCCACCTGCATCTGTCTCGTGAATGTTGCATCTAAAGGTGCAAACTACCACAGATGGCTCAGTTATTCACTTTTACCAATACCATTTGTTAGAGAGGCTGTCACAGAGATAATGGGTTCTGCAGAGAAGCATCATCAGCTGTAAACTGAGCCATTGTTGCACATGAACTCAGAGGAGATGTGAATACATGCACAAGATTTGCACACGGATAAACTGTAATGAAATTAGACAAAAAAGTCTTACCTGGAAATATAATAAGAGTTAACAAATTAAGAGATTTTTCCTGATACTATTGTGTTGCATGCAAGTATTAAACATAGGCCTGTTTCCCAGACACTAGCTTCTTAGGATGAGCATAAACAAAGGGAAAATCAATGATGTAGATGAATGGATCCTTGGAGGGTATTGATCTGTAGTAAATAAGAGTCAGGGAAGGAAATCATGTTTTGTAACCCAAATAATAGTTTGTCATGGTAAATGATGAAGTGGATGCTAACGGATTCAGCATGAGTCAGGGGATTGCTGGATTTTGTCTGATCATTAGTTCTTCACTCAGTGCATAGTACAGGCCCTGGTTGACTATTCTGTATTTGTGACTGTTCATTCTTTCTGCATGATGGATGCTCTGAAAATGAGACTGCTTCTCTCTGTCTCGGACTTTGAAATGGAACATGCAGAGTATACACACGAGTTCTGACTGCCATGGGTCCTTCAAGAACCTCTCCTTCACATCTACATGTGGATCTTCTGAGACACACCACTAACAGCACTTCTAATGTGGTTCAGGCAAATAGCTTGTGATCAAATATGTCCAACATGGCTTCCTCCCAGGAGCCTTAATGTGTGGGTATGTGAGTAACATCATTGCATCTGAGGCTGAGATGACCTCAGAGCTGGTATTTTCCACCTGAAAATGCAGAGCCCTGAGGAAGATAATGTCCCTAGACTTTTCCAAGGGAGTAAAGCCATTTGGAGAGAAAGGAACTGGGGGCAGATGAGTGACATCTCCAGTGGACAACAATTATAAAATAATATCACAATGATGCCATAATAATGATGATGATGTACATTTCACACAAAAAATGAGAGATGCTACTTGCCACATGTGCCAACATTTCACAGAGGGTGCCTAGTGCTGCCTGTTGTAGGTGCCAACATTGCACAGTAGGGATATAAGGTTGGTAACCGGGTCACTTTTAACCTGATTGAAGATGTGTGTCTCTGCTATTTTCAAGTATTTCACTCTGACATTTACACCACAGTCACCTCTCTTTTAGGAATTTTCTGTAAACACATTTGCATATTGTTACCATTGTTGTGCAGAGATTCTGATCTCAAACTCCTAGTGAGTGATGGGGAAATTCTGAGTGACAATTATTGTCCCCCCTGGGGTGCTGGGGTGATAAAGACTGTTCAAGAGGAGCTTCATTGCGGGCATGGAAACCACAGCAAGGTTCCCAGAATGAAGAATGCATGCAACTCTGAATGTCCACGCTCACAGTCAAGGAGCAGGTTTGGGGGTGACCGGTCAGATAAAGAAAATGACTAAGACAAAGAAGGACTGGGGGGCTCTGGTTTGAGTTGAAACCAGTTCTGTGAAATCAGATGTCAGCTCAGGATGAGGACAGTGGCAACACTGACAGTTACCAGATACCTATTCTGATCAAACTGAGTTAGCACTGTTCTCACTAAAATGAAACAAAGGAGAATAAACAAACAAACAAAATGATGAGATCTTGCAAACAAACCCAGGAGAATCTCTGTAATCCATATGAAGAGCAACTCTTTGTACAACATAGAGTTCCCTTCTGTGCCCCCAGACCTTGCCACTGGAGACACAGAATGGAGACTTTTTTTTTTCTGTCTGTGGGAAGCTAAATTGGGCTGTATGCAATTCTCTTCTCTTTTGTCAATTTAGGAATGAATTAACCTGAAAACCTTGCTACCTCCAGAACTGCACATAAGATATACTGCCTTCACCCAAAAGAATATGGTTGAAATTTCTTTCATTTTTTTTTACATCCAGGCTGTACTTGGTCCTCTGTTTATTAAGGATGAATGGAACACCAGGCTAAAGTAATATTTCCATATGTAAACTCTTCCAGTACAAATACGTAAGGTGATTTGTAAGAAATGGCTTATATATTCATAATGTCTAGGACTCACAAAAGGTATATAGCTGTCATATACTTTGCTTTTCCTTCCAGAAATATAGACTAATATCTCTTGTGGTAATGTATTGTTTATGATCTAGTAAAGCTTGCCTGGAGAACAGAATGCAAAGCTAGCCACAGCCAGAGGTCAGTTAGCCATAGAGGCCAGGCAGTGGTGGCACACACTTTTGATCCCAGGACTCAGGAGACAGAGGTAGACAGATCTCTGTGAGTTCAAGGCCACCCTGGGCTGCAAGAGAATCAGCTCATACAAAGGAGATCTCAGCATTTGGGACCCCACGCCTTTAATCCCAGCACTAGAGAGGTATATAAGACAGGAACAGGGTCTCAGGGCCATGCTGAAGACAGGATCACCTCAGCCTTGGTAGAGGTAAGAACGTTCTAGTAGTTGGCTGCTTTGTTTTTCTGATCTTCAGCTTAAACCCCAATATATGTCTCTGGGTTTTTATCGTTAATGTTACAGTCTCTCTTCTTTTGTTGTTGTTGAGACAAAAACTTGGGTAGCCTGGGCCTTAGTGACTGCGTGACTGAGAGTGGACCTTCAAATCCACGCCTCCACTCCCTGCCACATACTAGGATTCCAGGCATGGAACATAAATGGAATTACCCACTACAATTGTACAATTGTACAATTGGCTTGTTTTATGTCAACTTGACACAAGTTA
The DNA here is from genome assembly GCF_017639785.1 of Mesocricetus auratus. Classification (NCBI taxonomy): domain Eukaryota; kingdom Metazoa; phylum Chordata; class Mammalia; order Rodentia; family Cricetidae; genus Mesocricetus; species Mesocricetus auratus. Next base: position 5,399,700 of record NW_024429215.1, read on the forward strand.
GAGTCATTGGGGAGGAGGGAGCTTGAATTGAGAAAATGCTTTTTTAACATTGGGCTGTAGGGAAACCTATAGAGCATTTTCTTAGTGACTGATGTGGGAGGCCCCAGCACACAGTAGGAGGGCCCTCTCCTTGGCGGTTCCAGGTTCTAGAATAACGCAGAATGAGCAAGCCATTGAGAAACAAGCCAGTAAACAGCACTCTCCCATGGCCTCTTCAGCAGCTCCAGCCTTCCAGTTCTTGATGTGTTTGAGTTCCTGTCCTAAGTTCTTCAATTATGAGCAGAGATGATGAAGCATAAACCAAATAAATACTTTCCTTCCCGAGTTGCATTTGGCTGTGAGGTTTCATCCCAGCAATAATAACCCAGACTAAGGGATCAATTCTCTGTTATCTATTCACACTGTGTAACAGAAGTATCAGACAGGACTACAGTAGTTTGAATGTAATTGGCCCACTTAAGCTCACAGGGCGTGGCACTATTAGGAGGAGTGGTTTTGTTGGAGTGGGTATGGCCTCGCTGGAGGAAGTGTGTCACTATGGGGGTGGGCTTTGAGGGTTCCTTTGTTCAAGCTTCCCTCAGTGTGACAATCAGTCCACTTCCTGTTGCCCACAAGATGCAGGACTCTGTTACTCCTTCAGCACCACATCAGCCTGCATGCTGCCCTGTTCTCCACCATGATGATAATGGACTGAAGCTCAGAAACTGTAAGAGTTGCTGTGGTCATGGTGTCTTTTCACAGCAATAAATAAAAACCAACTAAGACATTAACAAATAAGCAGTCTATATTCCGGGACTCCACATGCATAATATCCTTTACTGTTACCATATATTGTTTTCACGTGAAATTTTGGATGTTCCTATTTTTTTTTACTGCATTATACTGCTGTTCTATTATAGTTAGGAAGAAAAAGTATTGACATTTCCAGGAGACAAAATATATGACAGATATTTGCATGGTCTGGGCACATCAAATGAATTTACACAAATCAAATGCTTGGGGACAAACTTACCTACACTTTGTTCTGTGTTGTTTGACACTGGCATATTACAATTCTGTGGTTGAGGATGCAGAAACTGAGATGTACATTTATGCCATGAGGCTAAATAAACCATAGCAAATTCCTTGCAAGTGACGATCTTTTGTGGAAAAGCCTTTCTTTGACTTTGGCCTGAAGCCAAAGAAACTTTCAGAGATGTCCTTACTGACCAATTTTGTATCTGCAGATTATTACTTCCTTCATATGCCACTTAAAACTTTTCCTCACTTGACAACGGTTTGTTAGCTGGAAGCAATATTCTATATAAAACAGTCCAGTTTCTCTGTTGTGTTTAGTACATAGAGAAATAGCAGAGATTCTTGAGGGGAAAAAAAGTCTTAGCAACTGCTAGAAAATGTCAGTCTCTGGGCTTTTAAAATGTTTCCTTTAAAAAAACAAAAGACCAGAATACACGACCTCTGCACAAAGAAAACTAAAAGGTCTGAACAATCGTGCGATTACACTACATAATTCAGAATGAATGCTACTGTTTGAGTTTTTCTACTTTACTCATTACTGTGACAGCATTAATTTGTAAACTGAGGTTTCTGTTGAGTTCCACTGCATTTGTGGCAGAAGATCTCATTTTTCAAACCAGTTTTCCTTACATCCAAGGACCACTTTCAGCAGCGGTTACATTTTAAAGGTTAAGTTACAGAGCACATGTCTCAAGGTACTTCCTGTTTTATGCCAGCCAGTTAGAGTATTTCCAAAAGGTTAACAATGGCTACATAAAGACCAATCTCTTCCTCTTCCTTATCCCACATCTGCAGAAGGCTTTCCCCTCCCCCTTAGCTTCTGACCTCGTGAAGTATGAGAGTCTCAGACCAGGCCCTTTTCACAGGATGGCCGATAAGGAGCAATAGCCACTCACGGTCCAGTTCCCCCACAGCTGACTTTAGTGACAAACCACTCACTGACACTCAGGAAACCACAGATATTCAAACGTGCCCTCTGCCTTAGGCCTGGAACAGCTGAACAGCAATGGCCACTCTCTTTAGCTGTGACGCAGTCAGCACTGACTGAACTGAAGGCTAGATTCTAATCCTGCAGAAAACCGATTGTTTAACTGAACACGTGTCACTAAATCAGAAACTGAAGATGCATTTTAAGAGCAGTCTCCATCGCGTGAAATGTGGCCTTCCTATAGTCTGTGTTAAAAGGATTATAAGGGGAACTGGCAACTGATAAATTCCTATAGAGTTTTCATTATGAGATGCACTCAACCACATGCAAGTTGCTGATAGTGTTTCCCTAGAGTGACGAGCTCTCTGTATTTTATATTGAATCACTACTGCGTTAGAGGGGAAACAGTCCTAGTAGGGTGACAGTGACATAATACTGGCTGTGAACACTGAAACAAATCCTTGGAAATAGTGAACTGAAGTACTTTGTCAAAGGCTACAGGACCATACCAAAGAAACCAGCCCAAATGTGCAGTTTACAGTGGAGATTACGATCCTCTTACACAAGTTCTGGGGTAAATATATGTCTTTAAATACTGAGAGTCTTTTCATTAATTCCCAACAAAGATCTGGTGACTATTTGATACTGTAAGAAAAAACGGGGGAGGGAGAGGAAGCATGTGAAAATATATACCCTACAACTTATTTGACATGGCAAAGTAAACCACAGAATGATGTATGGTGGACAAAAGTGGGGGGGGAATATTATTTAAAAAATGAAAAAAAACCAAAGTAATGCGGTGGAAGGCTTACAATAATCCACATGGCTTTGGCATCTTAAAATCGTTATGCTACTTGTTGTTTAAAAGATTTGAAAGCATCTGAAACTCATGCAAGTTACTTGAAACTCCCGCACATAGCAAATTCAGAGTTTGCTAGCGGCAGGCAGATGTGTCAGAGGAAAAGTTAAAAAAAAAAAGAGCCCCTCCCTGTGACATCTGTGACGTGACACGGTAGGGGGAGGGTCCCAGCTCTCTATCTTGTACCGGATGGCACCCCAGAAGGCTGTGCAGCAGTCACAAACAAGGCATTGTTATCTGGGAGAGAAGGGACCGTGGAATTCCCATTGGTTGGAGGGCACTCCAGCCTTAGTTTTTCCAGATGCTCTGCGTAGACAGGCTTATGACACTGAAGAACTTTGTTTGCATCTTCTACTTTGAACCACTCTCTCTTCCTTCCGATATTGACAGAGATCCTCCCAGTCTTCCAATATGTCAGTCACTGTCTGAACATACGTTCTGTGCTTCCGGTCTTGATTCTCGAATATTCCCAGGAGTCTGCTCAATTTTCCTTTGACTCCAGCCTCTTCATATACTTCTCTCACTGCAGCGCCGCCAGGCTCCTCCTCCGGCTCCATCCCTCCTCCTGGAACAATCCACTGGTCTGGGTACCAACGGCTGCTCACCAGCAGCACCTAGTCCTCCTACTCGCAGCGGAAGCACAGGCAGGTCGCCTGCTTCCTTTAAAGCCTTCGCGGCCGTGTGCAACCGCGTCTGGTTGGCCTTGAACTTCACATCCTAGAGCCCGGCTCCTGCTGCCGCTGCTCCCGCCGCCACCGTGGGGACCCGGCCGCCACCACCACCCCGCCGCCGGGGAGTCGGGCCGTGGAAAGAGCGCGGCTCCAGGCTCCTGCCACCCGGAGACAGTTGGGGGCGGCGGTGCCGAGCGGCCAGTGAAGCCAAGTGGTTTCTGAGTTTTTATTTTTATGGTTTTCTGTGTACGGGAAACACGACTGTCTACATCTATGTGCTCCTTGTACTTTTTTCTTTTGGTTCTTTGTTAGTTTGTATGTTTGTTTTGTCTAGTTCTGTCTTCTTGGCTTTTATTTTAATTTACTATTTTTTTTAGATACCTGTTTGTTCTCTAATAAGAGGGAGAAACAGCCGGAGTGGACTTGGTGGGAGCAGAGGTGGGGAGAACCTGGAAGGAGTTGGTGGAAGGGAAAAGGTAATTAGAATATACGGCACGGAAAAAAAATCTACTTTCAATTTTTAAAATGAGAAAAAGAATATTTATATTCCAATTCCAGCAAGTGCTGGGAAGACGTATAAATGAGGACTTTTGGAAGTAGAAACATCCAAACTGTGAAAGTCTTGCACACGTGTCATGTGCTGCGAGTTTTCTTCCTAAATATTTCTCTACCTTCTGTGCAGGTACAAACTGAGGAATTACCAATGTATTTTGGCCATGATGTTTGCCATTGAGGAGATCAACAGCAATCCATATCTTTTACCCAAGGCGTCCCTGGGATTCGAGGTCCACAATGTCCCCCATGGTCAAAGGCACGCTCTGGCCAACCTTTTTGTCTCACTTTCAGGCACTGGTTACGGCATCAGTAACTATCGATGTGTGAGAGAGAGCATGCCAGCTGCCGTACTAACGGGCCCATCATGGGCTCTATCTGAACACAGGGACGCTGCTGGATCTTTACAGATTTCCACAGGTGAGGGAGGGTGATGAGATCGGACATGATGTCAGCTCTGCTTGGTGATTTCTCAGCTGTCTGTGAGGAAAAGGGGGGGACTTGAGTAACTCTTCATGGATAGGGAAATAATGCAGACTTCATTGATGATGCATTTATATTTTTGTGGCTTAGAATAGATAGAAGGGGAAGAGTGAAGCACACACAACACACTATTAAAGCTCTGAATATTTTCTGTAGATGGGTATTCGATCACACTGTGAACCTTAAGTTTCTGTTTGCACTAGCTAAATAAAATCAACCTTGGTTCAGGGGGTGGAGATTGCAACTAGTTGACTGGAATTAGCCATAGAGATTCCGGATGATTCAGGAATACAGAGAGAGATGCACAGGAAGGAGTAGGGCAGAACCTGGAGTTTGGTGCTTTCTTTCTGGTTTGGCATGAGGGAAGAGACATGTCTCTTGCTACATGTCTTTATCCCCAGGCATGTCTGGGGATAAAAAGGGAAGGTCAGCTGCTTGTTTCTTGGCCTCTCTGATCTACCAGGTTTTCATCCAAACATCTGACTTCCGAGTCTTTGTTGGTAAGCAGAACTAAACCTATATAAAGCAGCCACAGCAGAGCCGGACCTTGGGAACTGACGTTCTCCAGGCTGCAACCTGGGTGGCTGTTGAGGTGCTAACTGTGGGCCTGGGGGGGGGTTGCAGGCAGTAATATAAATATCAGCAGATTCAGGTGCATCTGCTAAGGCAGTAGAAATTCATCAGTGTACTCTCCTGATAAACCCATAGGGAGACAGGTCTGACCTTCAAAGTGGGACCATCCTCAAGGCTTCAAACCATTGCTGGAGAACTGAGTTGAATTATATGACAATGTTTTTGCTTCTGATTGTTTTTCCCTACAGCTTACAGGTGGGCCTTTTGACAGTATCCTGAGCAAACGAAGACGGTTCTCTTCCCTGTACCAGGTGGCCCCCAAGGACACATCTTTGACAATTGGCATTGTATCTTTGATGGCTCATTTCCATTGGACCTGGGTGGGACTCTTCATCATAGATGACCACAAGGGGGCCCATATCCTGTCAGATTTGAGAAGCGAGCTGGAGGAAAGTGGAGTCTGCATAGCATTTGTGGAAATGATCCTAGTCAGTCGGGGTTCATTTCTCACCACATCTTGGAAAAATCAGGTGCAGATCCTGGAATCATCAGCAAATGTGATTATCATTTATGGGGATGCCGATTCACTATTGAGCCTAATAGTAAATATAAAGGTGAAATTACTTATGTGGAAAGTCTGGGTCTTGAACTCACACTGGAACTATTCCAGCTTCGATCACTATTTCCTGTTAGATGCATTGCATGGAACCCTTATTTTTTCACACCATAAGGAGGAGATTTTTAATTCCACAGATTTTATGCAGACAGCCAATCCTTCCAAATACCCAGAAGACATATATCTTCATGTATTGTGGCACTCATTCTTCAATTGCTCGCTTTTTGAGGAAAGATTGTAAAATTGTGGATAACTGTCTGCCTAATGCCTCCTTGGAGTTCTTGCCAGGGAAGATATTTGACATGGCCATGAGTGAGGAGAGTTACAATGTGTACAGTGCTGTGTATGTTGTGGCCCACAGTCTGCATGAGATGTCTCTCAGTCAAGCACAATTGCAAACTCGTGGAAAAGGAAAAGACATGGTATTCTTCCCCTGGCAGGTAACGCCACTTCAGTAGTATTAAAACATCAACAACATGCGACTCTGAGGGCTTACAAATGCACTAAAACTGGGCAATACAGTGTTTAGATTGTTTTTTTCAAAAACTTACGGGATGCAAGGAGGAATCTGTTTTAACTGAATATATAGCTGTATTTCAAAGGTAATACAATACTTTCAAGGGTAAGAAAATTTTCAGTACAAAAGTTCATCTAAAATCCACAACTAACCATTGGGTCAAGCTCCTGGAATACAATTGAAATGAGGGAGGAGTGATAATATGAATAAAGGAGTCAAGACTATCATGGGGAAACCCACAGAATCAGCTGACCCAAACTAGTGAGAGATCATGGACCCAGGTTTGACAAATGGGGAACCTGCATAAGACCAAAGTAGACTCCCTTAATATAGGTGACAATGGGGTGATTGGTACAATATATGAGACCACTGGCAGTGGGTCCAAGACCTAACTCTAATGCACAAACTGACCTGGTAGAGCCCATTCTATGTGGAGAGATACCTTCCTCACTCTAGAGACAGGAGTGGGGGGGGGTGGAGAGGTGCCTGGTCCTGCCTCAGTGAGATGTTGGGACAGTGTTAAGGGAGGCTTTTTCCTTGAGAGGAGTCTTCTCGCCAGCCTGGTTCTAGAGCCGCATCAGTCCCAAATAAATACACAGGAGGCTATATGAATTATGAAGCTGTTGGCCTTGCTTGTTTCTTACTGGCTAGCTCTGACTTAAGTAATTACCCCATAATTGTTAATCTAAGTATTTCTCTTACCGGAGAATAGTTCCGGGCTTCCTACCCCATGGCGGTTACATCTCGAACTCCTGTGTTTCTCCTTCCCAGAATCCTCCTGGACTCCTAGTCCCACCTATCTAGGTTCCTATTGGCTCAACAGTGCTTTATTGACAAAAGACTTCCCCAACAGGACAGAGTTAGTAGACTTCCTAGGGGAGGCCTCACCCTCTCTGAGGAGCAGATGGGAGATGGGGGAAGTGTGGGAGAGGGAGGAGAGAAGGGAAGCAAACTAGTATTGGAATGTAAAAAATAAATTAATAAAAATAGTCCATTTACCCCAGAGATTTCACACAACAGAAAAGGCACGGACAGACAAATATCACAATGAACTTGAACACTTCTAAAATGCTTGTGTTATATAAATGAACACTATAAAACCATTTTGCATAATGAAACTAAATATTTTTTAAACTATCGGGTATTACTATATTTCCAAAGAAGGTGAGAGATTTCTCCATGCACAATTATTATTTGTGAGTGCTTGCTTCTAAGTTTTCTAATGGAACTGATTGGACTATTTTAACACATAATATTTCTATCATCCTTGGATATCATTTGATTGATGTGATTGATACCTATATTAAAGGTGCTTTGCACGTCATGGATTAAAGTCAAGAAGAGATGTCCCCTGATTTTGATTCTGTTGCACTTCTCTGGAATCTATGTAACATAAGAGCATGAATCTCGGAAGCAGCTGTTCCTCGGGCAGCATCAGGTAAACAGGCCGGCTTCCCGGCCTGTGCTCCAGTGCCTGCAGATCGCCTGGGACCTGCACAGAGCTCCCAATCCCGGCGGGAGCCAAGCACCCCAGACTCCAGATCTTTGCTCCCACCAACGAGACCAGGAAAGGAGAGGAGGCTGGGAGTCCAGGGAAGCAGCTGTTCCTCGGGCAGCATCAGGTAAACAGGCTGGCTTCCCGGCCTGTGCTCCAGTGCCTGCAGATCGCCTGGGACCTGCACAGAGCTCCCAATCCCGGCGGGAGCCAAGCACCCAGACCCCAAGTCTTCTCTCCCACCAACGAGACCAGGAAACCAGAGGACCCAGGGAGACCAGGACCAGCATTCGGACAAGGAATAGAAGAACCACCAGATTATTGGACTTGCTAGCACCCACCAAAAGGGAATTCTGGTCCCTAGACCAGTAAGGGGCTCTTTCTGCACCCACTAGAAGAAGAGATGGGAAAGAGGCAATACAAATACACAGTCAGCAACCGAAAAACAAATATGACACCGCCAGATTCTAGAGACTCCACACCAGCAAGACCCCAACATTCCAATGCGGACGAAGCAGAAGAGAACGACCTTAAAAGCACTTTCATGAAAATGATAGAGGCCCTAAAAGAGGATATTGGAATATCCCTCAAAGAAATGGAAGAAAAAACAAACCAAAAAATGCAAGAAATGGAAGAAAAAACAAACCAAAAAATGCAAGAATTGGAAGAAAAAACAAACCAAAAAAGGCAGGAAATGGAAGAAGAAATGAAGCAAAAAATGCAAGAAATGGAAGAAAAAACAAAGCAAAAAATGCAAGAATTGGAAGAAGAATCATACCAAAAAAGGCAGGAAATGGAAGAAGAAACAAAGCAAAAAATGCAAGAAATGGTAGAAAAAACAAAGCAAAAAATGAAAAAAATGGAAGAAGAAACAAACCAAAAAAGGCAGGAAATGGAAGAAGAAACAAAGCACAAAATGCGAGAAATGGAACAAAAAACAAACCAAAAAATGCAAGAAATGGAAGAAAGAACAAACCAAAAAATTCATGAAAGGCAACAAACGGACGAACAGATAAACAGAAAATTGCAAGAAGCAATGCAAACACTGCAAGGGTTGAAAACTGAAATAGAGTCATTAAAAAATACAATCTGAAGAAAGGCAGAAAATAGAAAAGCTGGACAAACAGTCAGGCACTACCAATACAAGCATTACCAACAGAATAGAAGAGATGGACGAGAGAATCTCAAGTGTTGAAGATACGCTAGGAGAAATGGATTTATCAACCAAAGAAAACCTTAAATCCAACAAATCCTTAATACAAAACATCCAGGAAATATGGGACACCATGAAAAGACCAAACCTAAGATTAATAGGTATAGAAGAAGGAGAAGAAATCCACCTCAAAGGGGCAGAAGGCATATTCAACGAAATCATAGAAGAAAACTTCCCCAACCTTAAGAAAGACATGCCAATGAAGGTACAAGAAGCCTACAGAACACCAAATAGAGTGGACCACAAAAAAAATCCCCTTGCCACATAATAATCAAGACCCCAAACATACAGAATAAAGAAAGAATATTAAGAGCAGCTAAGGAAAAAGGTCAAGTAACATATAAAGGCAGACCTATCAGAATTACACCTGATTTCTCCATGGAAACTCTGAAAGCCAGAAGGTCCTGGATAGATATTCTACCTGCACTAAGAGACCATGGATGCCAGCCCAGACTACTATACCCGGCAAAGCTCTCAATCACTATAGACGGAGAAAACAAGATATTCCATGACAAAACTAGATTCAAGCAATATGTGTCCACTAACCCAGCCCTACAGAAAATTTTGGAAGGAAAACTCCAACCCAAGGAAGCTAACTACAACCAGAAAAACATAAGCATTAGAGAATCCCTCTCTACCAACAGCCAAAAGAACAAAGGTGTGAAATTCCACACATAATTCCACCAACAACAACCATCGCAAATCGAAGAAGGATGAGCAATCATTGGTCATTAATATCCCTCAATGTTAATGGCCTTAACTCACCCATAAAAAGACACAGACTAGCAGATTGGATTCGAAGACAGAACCCTTCCTTTTGCTGCATACAGGAAACACACCTCACCCTTAAAGACAGACATTACCTGAGAATTAAAGGTTGGGAAAAATTTTTTCAATCGAATGGACCCAAGAAACAAGCCGGGGTAGCAATCCTAATATCTAACAAACTAGACTTTAAAATAAAATCAATCAAAAGAGATGAAGGAGGTCATTACATACTCATCACAGGTGAAACCCACCAAGATGAAGTGTCTATCCTGAACATCTATGCCCCAAATACAAAGGCATCCACATTCGTTAAAGAAACATTATTAGAACTTAAATCTCATCTAAAGCCCCACACAGTTATAGTGGGAGATTTCAACACACCACTCTCACCACTAGACAGGAATACCAAACAGAAACTCAACAAAGAAGCAAAAGGTCTAATAGAAGTAATGACCCAACTGGGATTAACAGACATCTATAGAACATTTCATCCACATAAAAAAGAATATACCTTCTTCTCACCACCACATGGAACCTTCTCAAAAATCGACCACATACTTGGCAACATATCAAACCTCAGCAGCTACAAAAAATTGGAATAACTCCATGCATCTTATCAGACCACCATGCTTTAAAATTAGAATTCAACAACAACACAAATTGCAGAAAACATACAAACTCATGGAAATTGAATAATGCTCAACTGCACCATCCATGGGTCAAAGAGGAAATAAAAAAAGAAATTAAAGACTTCCTCGAATTCAATGAGAATGAAGACACAACATACCCAAACCTATGGGACACTTTGAAAGCAGTGCTATGGGGGAAGTTCATAGCGCTAAGTGCTCACATGAAGAAACAGGAGAACAGTTATACCAGAGAATTAACATCACAGCTGAAAGCTCTAGAACACAAAGAAGCACACTCCCCCAGGACGAGTAGACGCCAGGAAATAATCAAATTGAGGGCTGAAATCAATAAAGTAGAAACCAGGAAAACAATACAAAGAATCAATGCAACGAAGAGTTGGTTCTTTGAGAAAATCAACAAGATAGACAAACCTTTGTCCAAACTTACCAAACAGCAGAGAGTGAACATGCAAATTAACAAAATTAGAAATGAAAAGGGGGACATAACAACAGACTCTGAGGAAATCCAGAGAATCATTAGGTCATACTTTGAAAACCTGTACTCCACAAAATTCGAAAATTTAAAGGAAATGGATGACTTCCTGGACAGCTATCAATTGCCAAAATTAAATCAAGAACAGATAAGCAATTTAAATAGACCTATAACCCCTATGGAAAGAGAAGCTGTCATCAAAAGTCTCCCAACCAAAAAAAGCCCAGGTCCAGATGGCCTCACTGCAGAATTCTACCAGAAATTCAAAGAACAGCTTATACCAATTCTTCTCAAAGTGTTCCACACAATAGAAGCAGAAGGGTCTTTGCCAAACTCTTTCTATGAGGCTTCAATAACCTTGATCCCCAAGCCACACAAAGATACAACTAAGAAAGAGAACTTCAGACCAATATCCCTCATGAACATTGATGCAAAAATACTCAATAAAATACTGGCAAATCGGATCCAAGAACACATCAAAACAATCATTCACCACGATCAAGTAGGTTTCATCCCAGGGATGCAGGGATGGTTCAACATACGAAAATCCATCAACGTAATCCACCATATAAACAAGCTGAAAAATAAAAATCACATGATCATCTCACTAGATGCTGAAAAAGCCTTTGACAAAATCCAACACCCCTTCATGATAAAGGTCTTGGAGAGATCTGGGATAACAGGGACATACTTAAACATAATAAAAGCTATATACAGTAAACCAACAGCCAACATCAAACTAAATGGACAGAAACTCAACGCAATTCCTCTAAAATCAGGAACAAAACAAGGCTGTCCACTCTCTCCATACCTTTTCAACATGGTACTTGAAGTTCTAGCTATTGCCATACGACAACAAAGGGGGATCAAGGGGATACAAATTGGGAAGGAAGAGGTCAAACTTTCACTGTTTGCAGACGATATGATAGTTTACATCAATGACCCAAAGAACTCTACCAGGGAACTCTTACAGCTGATTAACACCTTCAGCAAAGTGGCAGGCTACAAGATCAACTCAAGAAAATCAGTAGCCCTACTATATACAGATGATAAAAGGGCTGAAAGAGAAATCAGAGAAACATCACCCTTTACAATTGCCACAAACAACATAAAATACCTTGGGGTAACGCTAACCGAACAAGTGAAAGACCTGTATCGTAAGAACTTTGAATCTTTAAAGAAAGAAATTAAAGAAGCCCTCAGAAAATGGGCTCTTGGATAGGTAGGATCAATGTAGTAAAAATGGCAATCCTGCCAAAAGCAATCTACAGATTCAATGCAATCCCCATTAAAATCCTAGCACAATTCTTCACAGACCTTGAAAGAACAATAATCAATTTTGTATGGAAAAACAAAAGACCCAGGATAGCCAAAACAACCCTGTTCAACAAGGCAATGTCCGGAGGCATCACCATCCCTGATCTCAAGCTCTATTATAGAGCTATAGTCCTGAAAACAGCTTGGTATTGGCACAAAAATAGACAGGTAGACCAATGGAATCGAATTGAAAACCCGGGTATTAACCCACACACGTACGAACATCTGATCTTTGACAAAGAAGCTAAAAATATACAATGGAATAAAGAAAGCATCTTCAACAAATGGTGCTGGCATAATTGGAGACTGGCATGTAGAAGAATGCAGATCGATCCATGTTTATCGCCATGCACAAAACTTAAGTCCAAATGGATCAAAGACCTCAACATAAATCCAGCCACACTGAACCTCTTAGAAGAGAAAGTGGGTGGTACCCTTGAACGAATTGGTACAGGAGACAGCTTCCTGAATATAACACCAGTAGCACAGACAGTGAGATCAACAATTAATAAATGGGACCTAATGAAACTGAGAAGCTTCTGTAAAGCAAAGGACACAGTCAGCAAGACCAAAAGGCAGCCCACAGAATGGGAAAAAATATTCACTAATCCCACATCTGACAGAGGGTTGATCTCCAAAATTTACAAAGAACTCAAGAAGCAAGTCTCCAAAACACCAAAGGACCCTATTAAAAAGTGGGCTGCAGAACTAAATAGAGAGTTTTCAATAGAGGAGTCTAAAATGGCTGAGAGGCACTTGAGAAAGTGCTCAACATCCTTAGCCATCCGGGAAATGCAAATCAAAACAACTCTGAGATACCATCTCACTCCTGTCAGAATGGCTAAAATCAAAAACACCAATGACAATTTATGCTGGAGAGGATGTGGTGAAAGGGGGACACTCCTCCATTGCTGGTGGGAGTGCCAACTGGTTCAGCCACTTTGGAAATCAGTATGGAGATTCCTCAGAAAAATGGGAATAAACCTACCACAAGACCCAGCAACTCCACTCTTAGGCATATATCCAAAAGATGCCCATTCATACAACAAAGATGTCTGTTCCACTATGTTCATAGCAACTTTATTTGTAATTGCCAGAACTTGGAAGCAACCTAGATGTCCCTCACCTGAAGAGTGGATAGAGAAAATGTGGTACATCTACACAATGGAGTACTATTCAGCAGAAAAAAATAATGGAATCCTGAGATTCGCAGCCAAATGGACGACACTAGAAGAAACCATCCTGAGCGCGGTAACCCAGTCACAAAAAGAGAAACATGGCATGTACTCTCTCATATATGGATTTTAGACATAGATCTGGGGAGTGCCAGCCTTCAATCCTATGGCCAGAGAGTCTGGGAAACAGAAACTTTATTTAGTGGCTGATCAAAGAAGAGGCAGACTCCCTTGGTTAAGTACTGAGCTGAACTCAAGAAAGCCAGTAACAGAGAGGGAGGACTGATGATCAAAGGGATTAAGACTGGGCTGGTTTAACCCCCAGAAACAGCTGACCAGACAAAGGTTAACTCTTGAATCCCAGGTATCAGCCTGGGAAGCCAGCATGGGACTGATCAAGACGCCCTGAATCTGGGTGTCAGTGAGGAGGCCTAGGGAATCTATTGAGCCTTGGGCAGCAGATCAGTACCCATCCCAAGTATACACACGGACTTTGGACTCCCATAGAACAATGTGAGGTGCACTCTCACCCGAACTCTTGGGGAAGGGTTTAGGCCCTGCCCTATATGAAATGACAGACTATGCACACCCCCATGGAGGGCCTCACCCTCCCTGGGGAAATGAGGGGATAACGGGGGGGGGGGGAGGGCTCGGGAGGAAGGAAGGGAATGGGAGAGGGACCTGGAACTGACTTGTGAAGCAACCTTGTTTCTTATCCAAATTTAAACTGGAAAATAAAATAAAAAAAAAAAAGAGCATGAATCTCTTTTAGCTTCACCCTTTTCTAAAGAGCACACAACTCATCAGTCATGCTGGAGAGTAGGAGATTATGGGTTTGAAAAGGAAATCACTCACAGAATATGACATCTTCGATTTTTTGAATTTCCCAACAGGTCTTGGGCTAAATGTGAAAGTAGGAACATTTTCTCCAAATGCTCCAGAGGGCCAGAAGTTATCTTTATCATCTCACATGATACAGCGGTCCACAGGATTGACAGAGGTCAGTTCCATTTTACAAAAATATATTTCTGTGTGTCATGACCCTTCATTACTCAAAGGGGCCTATTCATAGACTCATAATGACCAGCAATATAAAGAATTGTCTTACATTTCGGTCTGAGGATTTCATAGAGAAACTACTGTAGAGGAAAGCCTGATCCTCAGACTCAGAACAGGATCAGAGGGTGGCCTGAGCCTCAGGCCTGGAGCAGCATCAGTAGGAGGCCCAAACCACACCCCAAAAGCAGCATCAGATGGAGGCCTGAGTCTCAGGCCCAGAGCATCATCAGTGCGAGACCCAAACCATCAGCCCAGAAACAACCTCAGAGGCTAAGACATGAAGCATCGTCAATGGGAGGCCCAAGCCCCAGGCTAGAAGTAGTGGAAGAAGGAAGCCTAAGCCTCAGGCCCAGGAGCAGAGTCAGTGGGAGACCTAAACCACTAGCCCAGAAGCAACCTCAGAAGGAAACCTGAGCCTGAGCCTCAAAACAGCATCAGAGGGAGACCTGAGACTCGGGCCCAGGAGCAGTGTAAGAGGGACGCCCGAGTCACAGGCTCAGGAGCAGGGCGTGACCGCTGGGTGAGATGACAGCAGCAGTGGCTTCCAGAAACTATCACAACAAGTTCCTCTGAGAACAAGGACCTGTGTCCCAGCCAGCATCAGCTGCCATTTCTCATTTGGAGTTAGGCCACTGATGCAGTGATGACCACTGGACCCTTAGCCACACCTACACCTAGAAGAGCAATCACCGGATCTGGGGCCCCGCCTCCAATCAGATGAGCATCCACCAAAGCTGTAGCCCCACTTACATCTCACGGAGCAACCACCTGAGACTTGGACCCACTTCCACCAGGAGGAGTGTTCACCAGAGGCTCTGCTCTGCTTGTTCCTTAAGGAGCCGCCAATGGAGCAGCAGCTCCCAAACATACCAATTGGAGGAAGAGAGACCCCCTGAAGCACAAGCTCCACCTATACTGATTGGATGAAGAGATGTGTAGGTAACAAGGTAAGAACACAGTAAAAAAATACAAAGACCAAGGCAGCACCACGTACTGCAACAGTAAGACCTGAACATCACAACACAGATGAAATAGAAGAAAGCAACCTAAAAATATAACTTTAAGAGGATGACTGAGGGTCTTAAAGAGGAAATGAAAAATTACCTTAAAGAAATGGAGGAAGCAATCTACACCACCAGAGAAGTTAGGAAACAAGGAGGACCCTAAGAGAGAAATATATGGTCCCCCAATAAAGGAGAAAGGGACAAAGGGTCCTGAGCAAATTGAGAGCATGGGGGAGGGGGAGAGAAGTAGGAGAAAGAGGAGGGGAGAAGAGGAGTAGCGGGGAGAACATGAGGGATCAGAAAGACTGAGTCAGGGGAAGTATAGATGAGAGCAAGAAAAGAGATACCTTAATAGAGGGAGACATTATAAGTTGAAAGAGAAATCTGGTACTAGGGAAATCTCCAGAGATCAACAACAATGACCCCCCACTAAGAATCTAAGCAATAATGGAGAGGTTACCTTAAATGCCTTTCCCCTATAATGAGACTGATGACTACATTAAATGTCATCCTAGAGCCTTCACCCAGTAGTTGATGGAAGCAGAAGCAGAGATTCACAGCTAAGCACTTTGCCAAACTCCTGGAATCAAAGGGGTCAAGATCATGCTGGAGAAACTCACAGAAACAGCTCACTTGTCCAAGTGTGAGCTCACGGACCCCAGTCTGACAGCTGGGGAGCCAGCATAGGAATGAATCAGGCTTTCTGAATGGGCTTGTCAGTTAGGATTCCTGGGAAATCTACAGGGTCTCTGGCAGTGGAAGCAGTATTTACCTTAGTGTAAGAATGGACTTTGGGAGCCCATTCCCCATGGAGGGATACTCTCTCATCATAGATGCATGGAGAAGAGCTTAGGCCATGCCACAAATGATGTGACAGATATTGATGGTCCCCCATGGAAGGCCTACCCTTCCCTGGGGAGTGAATGGGTGTGGGATGCGGGGGGGAAAAATAGGGGGGTGGGATGATGGGAGGAAGAGGAAACTGGGACTGATATGCAAAATGAGATTGTTTCTAATTTAAATAAAAAATTTTGAAATAAAAATTTTAAAAAGAAATGGAAGAAAAGACAAACAAAACATTGGAATAAATAGACAAATCCCTTAAAGGAAACAAAGAAAAAGCAATCAAACAAGTAAAAGAAACAAATGAAGACTTGAAGTCTGAAACAGAGGCAATAATGAAAACACAAACCAAAGAAATTATGGAAATGGAAAATCTGGATAAATAATCAGGAACCACAAATGCAAGCATAAACAGAATACAAGTGATGAAAGAGAGAATTGAAGATATAAGAGAGGAAATAGATTCACCAGTCAAAGAAAATGTTAAATACAACAAATCCTTAACACAAAACATGCAGGAAATCTGGGACACCATGAAAAGACTGAACCTAAGAATAATAGGGATAGAATAGGGAGAAGAAGTCCAACTGAAAGGCACAATAAATATTTTCAACAAAGTCATAGAAGAAAACATTCCCAACCTAAAGAAGGACATGCCTATGAAAGTACAAGAAGCTTACAGAACACCAAATAGACTGAACCAAAAAATTCCCTTGCCATGTAATAATCAAAACAACAAACATACAAAATAATGAAAGAATAGCAAGAACTGCAAAGGAGAAAGGCCAGGAAACATACAAAGGCAGATCTATCAGAATTACACCTGACTTCTCAATGGAAACAAGGAAAACCAAAAGGTCCTGGACAGCTGTCATGCAGACACTAAAGGGCCATAGATGCCAGGCCAGACTACTCTAACCAGCAAAGTTAGATAAAGCCATAAATGTAGAAAACAAGATATTCCATGACAAAAAACACATTTAAACAATACCTATTCACAAACCCAGCCCTACAGAACATATTAGAAGGAAAATGTCAACCCAAGAAGTCAGCTACATCCACAAGAACACAGGCAAGAAATGAGCTTACAGTAGTAAATCACAAAGAAGAGAACTGAACACAGAATGCCATCACCAGCAACAAAAACAAAAATAACAGAAACCAGCAAACATTTGCCATTAATATCCATTAATATAAATGGTCTCAATTCACTTATAAAAAGACACAAGCTAACAGTTGGATACAAAAACAGAATCCATCCCTCTGCTGCATACAAGAAACACACCTCAACCTCAAAGACAGAGAGGAAAGCATTGGGAAAAATGTTTCAATCAAATGGGCCTAAGAAACAAGCTGGTGTAGCTCTCCTAATATCTAGCAAAATAGACTTCAAACTAAAATCAGTCACAATAGATAAAGAAGGACATTTCATGTTCATTAAAGGAAAAATCTATTAATAGGAAATCTCAGTTTGGAACATCTATGTCCCAAACACAAAGGCACCCACATTTGCAAAAGAATCATTAATAAAGCTCAAATCACATCAAGCCCCACAAACTAACAGTGGGAGACTTCAACACCCCACTCTTACCACTGGACGGATCTGCCAGACAGAAGTTTAACAGAGAGATAAGAGAACTTACAGATGTTAGGACTCAAATGGACTTCTAGAGACATTCCAACCAAACACAAAAGAATATACTTTCTTTTCAGCACCTCATGCAACCTTCTCAAAAACAGACTACATACTCAGTAACAAAACAAACATCAGCAGACAAAAAAATTGGAATATCCCCTGTACCCTATCAGATCACCACAGCTCAAAGTTAAAATTCAATAGCAACATTATTTTCAGAAAGCCCACAAACACATGGATATTGATCAATGATCAACTGAATCACCACTGGGTCAAGAAAGAAAAAAGAAAATTAAAGACTTCCTAAAATTTAATGAAAATGACCACACAACATACCCAAACTTATGGGACACAATGAAAGTAGTGCTAAGAGGAAAGTTCATAGCACTAAATGCTTACATAAAGAAGATGAAAAGATCCCACACTAGTGAATTAGCAGAACAACCGAAAGCTCTCGAACAACAACAAAAAAGCAAACTCATCCAGAAGGAGTAGACTGTAAGAAATAGTCAAATGAGGGCTGAAATCAATAAAATAGAAACAAAGAAAACAAGGAATCAATGAGACAAGACAAAGAGTTGGTTCTTTGAGAAATTCAACAAAATAGACAAACCTTTATCCAAACAGACAAAAGACAAAGACAAAATATCCAAACTAACAAAATCAGTAACGAAAAGGGGGGCATAGTAACAGATACTGAGGAAATCCAGAGAATCATCACTTCATACTTCAAAAGTCTGTACTCCACAAAACTGTAAAACTTTAAGGAGATGGACAATTTTCTAGATAAGTACCACATACCAAAGTTAAATTAAGAACAGATAAACAACTTAAATACACTTATAACCCCTAAGGAAATATAAAGTTATCAATACTCTCCCAATCAAAAGAAACCCAGACCCAGATGGTTTCAGCCCAGAATTCTATGAGATGTTCAAAGAATATCTAATACCAAGACTCCTCAAATTATTCCACACAATAGAAACACAAAGAACACCGCCAAACTCTTTTTACAAGTCTTCAGTTATCCCAATACCCAAATCACACAAAGAGACAATTAAGAAAGAGAATTACACACCAATCTCCCTCATGAATGTTGATGCAAAAGTGATCAATAAAATACAAACAGAAACCAAGAGCACATCAGAAAAATCATTCACCATGACCAACTAGGATTCATCCCAGAGATGGAGGGATGGTTCAACATACAAAAATCTGTCAATGTAAAAATATCCTTCATGATAAAGGTCTTAGACCAATATGGGATACAAGGAATATGCCTGGCAATATACAGTAGCCCAATAGCCAACATCAAACACAATGGAGAAAAACTCAAAGAGATCCTACTAAAATCAGGAACAAGACAAAGCTGTGCACTCTCTCCATTTTTATTCAATACAGTACTCCAAGTTCTAGCTAAAGCAATAAGACAACAAAAGGAGATCAATGGGATACAAATTGAAAAAAAGACAAACTCTCAGTATTTGCATAAATGCCCCCCCCAAAAATAGTACCAAGGAACTCCTACACTTGATAAACACCTTCAATAGTGTTGCAGGATACGAGATTAACTCAGAAACATCAGTAGCCCTCCTATATACAAATGATAAATGAACTGAGAAAGAAATCAGAGAAACAATACCTTTATAATAGCTGAAATAACGTAAAATATTTTGGAGAACTAACAAAGCAAGAGAAAGACCTATACGACAAGACCATTAAGTCATTAAAAAAGAAATTAAAGAAGTTGTCATAAATTGAAAAGATCTCCCATGCGCTTGGATAGCTAAGATCAACATACTAAGAAATGGCAATCTTACCAAAAGTAATCTACAGATTCATTGCAATCCCCAACAAAACCCCAGCACAATTCTTCACAGACATTGAAAGAATAATACTCAACTTAATATGGAAAAACTAAAAAATCCAGGGTATCCAAAACATCCTGTGCAACAAAGGATCATCAGGGGACATCATCATTCCTGACTTCAAGATATACCATAGAGCTACAGTAGTGAATACAACTTGGTGCTGGCATAAAAACAGACAGGTGAACCAATGGAATCGAATTTAAGACCCTAATATCAACCCATACACCTATGAACACCTGATTTTTGACAAAGAAGCTAAAAAAATATAAAATGGAAAAAAGAAGGCATATTCAACAAATAGTGCTGGTATAACTGGCTCTCAACATGTAGAAGAATGCAAATAGAACTATATCTATTGTCATGCACAAAACTCAAGTCCAAATGGATCAAAGACCTCAAAAACACTGAACCTCATAGAAGAGAGAGTTGGAGCTGCACTTGAATGCATAGACACAGGAGACCATTTCCTAAATAGAACACCAGTAGCATACACACTGACATAAAAACTAATAAATTGGACCTCCTGAAACTGAGAAAATTCTGTAAAGAAGAGAACATGGTCAACAAGATAAAACGGCTTCCTACAGAATAGGAAAAGATCTCCACCAATCCAGATCTGACAGAGGACTGATATCCAAAATACACAAAGAACTCAAAAACCTAGACATCAGACTACTAAATAATCCAATAAGAAAAATGGGTACATTTTTCAGAGATCTTTACAGAGAATTCTCAACAGGATAATCTCAAATGGCAGAAAAATGCTTAAGGAAATGTTCAACATCTTTAGTCATCAGGGAAATGCAGTTCAAAAAACTCTGAGATAGCATCTTATACCAATCAGAATATCTAAGATTAAATACACCAATGACAGCTTATGGTGGAGAGGATGTGGACAAAGGGGAACACTCCTCCATTGCTGGTGGGAGTGAAAACTTATACAGCCACTGGAGAAATCAATATGGCAATTTCTCAGAAAATTAGGAATCAATCTACCTCAAGACCCTGCAATACCCCTTTAGGGCATATACCCAAAGGAGTCACATGCACAACAAAAGGACATTTGCTCAATTACGTTTATAGCAAAATTATTTGTAATAGCCATATCTTGGAAACAGTCTAGATGCCCCTCAAAAGGAGAATGGATAAAGAAATGGGGCATGCCTCATGGTAAGAAGCAATGAAATCCTAACATTCACAAGCAAATGGACAGAACTAGATAATACCATCCTGAGTGCAGTTACTCAGACCCAGAAAAACAAATATAGTGGATACCAGACATAAAGCAAAAGACACCTAGCCTACAATCCACAGCCCAAGAGAAGCTAGACCCCTCCTTCAAAAACAGATGGAAGCACACTCAAAAATCCACAACTGAACATTGGGTCAAGTTCCTGGAATACAATAGAAGTAAAAGAAGAATGATAATATGAACAAAGGAGTAAAGACCACTATGGGGAAATCCACAGAATCAGCTGGCCCAAGCTAGTGAGAGATCATGGACTCAGGTCTGACAAATGGGAATCCTGTACAGACTGAACTAAATTACCTTAGTGTAGTTGACAATAATGTGATTAGATGGTATCTGATGCCACTGGCCGTGGGTCCAAGATCTAACTCTAATGCACAGAGTGACCTAGTGAATCCAATTCTGTATGAAGAGATACCTTGCTCAGCCTAGACACTGGGGTGTGGTGGTGGGGAGATGCCTTGGTCCTGCCTCAAAAGATGATGGGACAGATTTAGTAGACTTCCTAGGGGGAGACCCTACTCTTTCCAAGGAGCAGATGGGGGAAATGGGGAAAGCAAGAGGAGAGGAGGGAGAAGAAACTGGGATTGGAATGTAAAATATAAATTAATAAGAAATGTTATAAAAATGTCTTAATACCTTAGTACCTAATAATGCTGGATGAACTATTTATTTTCTAATCTGCACATTTATTTAATATCATAGGGCCTTCATCCAGTAGCTGATGGAAGCAGAAGCAGAGATTCACACTAAGCACTGAGATGAACTCCTGGAATCCAGTTGTAGAGAGAGAATGATGAGCAAAGGGGTCAAGAACATGTTGGGAAGACACACAGAAACAGCTGACCCGAGCAAGCAGGAGCTCACTGACTCCAGACTGAGAGCTGGGGAACCTGCATAAGACCCAATTAGGGACTCTGAATGTGGGTGACAGTTTGGGACTTGCACAGTTTATGAGGCTGCTAACAGTGTAACCAGTACTTATCCTGAGCACATGAACTAGCGTTTTGGAGCCCATTCCCTATGGAGGGATACTCTCTCAGCCTAGATACAGGGAGGAGGGCCTCAGTTCTGCCCAAGATGATGTGACAGACTTTGATGATCCCCAATGGGAGGCCTCACCCTCTCAGAGGGGTGGATGGGGGTGGGATGGGGAGATGGTAGGAGAGGGAGGGGATGGGAGAGAGGGGGAACTAGTATTAGTATATAAAAAGGTTGTTTAAAAAATAAAATAAATATGTTTTTAAAAGATTTATTTTAATTCCATCTTGGAAAGGTTTCAGTCAATGGTCAGTTAGTCTTTTCCTTTCAGGCTCCTGTCAAGAAAGAAAAGCATGATGGGAATATATATAAGTGTGTTAGTTGCTTGTTTTGTTGTTGCAAAATGATAGCTAACAAACAACATAGGAGGATTTTTTTTTGGACTCATAGTTTGAGGATGTGTTCAGTCCCAGCAGGAAGCCATGGTGCATCAACAGTCAGGGTACAGAGACAGTTTAATGCTATGGCTCACCTTCCTCTTCCTTATCATTCATTCAGGGACCATGGCTAATAAACCAGGGGACCGCACTTGTAGAGAGGGTCCTTTGGCCTCAAGAAACATAATCTAGAAAATCCTTCACAGTAATTCTCATTGATTGTTTTCCACTGTGGTTCTAAAACATACCAAGTTGACAAGATGAACCATTACCATGGAATAAAAATTTATTTGCCTTTGGGTCCAGGAGCCAAGAGACAATATGTCTGTAGTCTCACCAAAACATGCTACCAAGAACCTAAATTTTTACTTTTATGCCTCACCTCATAATCTTTCAACCATTTCCCAACAAAGTCATATGATTGGGGCCAAGCATTGAACACATGGACTTGTGAATGACTCACTATAATAGTAAAAAAATCAGATATCTGTATTTAGAGATATTAAGAGAAGTAAATTAAGGCTCTATATTCAAAACACTATTTATTTCATATTGCACAAAACCTGACCATTTGCTATCATTTACTTTATTCTCAGACTCCTCAGTCTGTATGCAGTGAGAGCTGTCATCCGGGATTCAGGAAAACCCACAGAGAGGGTGAGGCTGCCTGTTGCTTTGACTGCACCCCTTGCCTGGAGAATGAGATTTCCAATGAGACAGGCAAATATCAGTCATGCAGAAAACATCTCCAGCTGTCCACATTTGCAATACGTAAGATAACGGAGAACATCTGTAAGTGAACTGCAATCAGTGAAGACAATCCTCTTCCTTCCACCCGTTAGAAAACCACAGGTTACAGCTCATTTTCCTATGGAAATAACACACTCTTGACATTGAAATTCATTCCTACTTTGTGTTCTTAAACCACTATGGGCATGGCTGCCTCCAGAAAACTGCTCTTCCCAGATCAGGGCAGTATGCTTCATTTCACCAGGCACTTTGCCTTAGTTTCTTTCCTATTGCTATGAAAAGGCACTATGACCAAAGCAACTTATAAAAGAAGGCATTTAATTAGCTTACAGTTTGGCAGAGCAGAGGCATATGTGTAAGTCTGAATGACAATAGTCCCCATAGCCTCATACATTTCAATACTTTGGAACTGTTAGGTTTCAAAAGCCTGCATCATTCCTCTTCTCTCTCTCTCTCTCTCTCTCTCTCTCTCTCTCTCTCTCTCTCCTCTCTTTCTTTCTGACTAATACTATAGGTCAGATGCAAGCTCTAAGCTATTTTTCCTGCTCCATTCCTTAATACAGTTTTCCATGTTCTCCATCTGGAAGTGTGACCCCGCAAACAAAATTCTTTCTTTTATAAGTTGCCTTGGTTATGCTGTGAATAAATGTTTCTCTTATTTGTTTAAAAATGCTAATTGTCCATTAGCCAGGCAGGAAGTATAGGTGGGGTTATCAGATGAAGATAATTCTGGGGAAAGGATACAGAGAGAAGCTTCCAGGGAGATGCCATGTAGCTACCAGGAAGATAGGATGCTAGGCATTCTCCAGTATGATAAGGCCATATAGAAATCACATATTAATAGTTATGGGTTCATAATCAACAGAGACATAGCTAGTAGGAAGCCTAAGCCACCAGTCATACAGCTTGTAACTAATACAAGCCTCTGGGTGTTTATTTGGGACTAAACGGCTGTGGGACCAGACAGAACAGAAACTCCAACTTCAATGTCTCTTCCCAGCAATGGAAATCTAAGACAGTGTGAGAACAGGAACAGTTGAAAGCTTACATGCTGATGCATAGGTAGGAGATGGGGAAGACAGCCTGAATGGCAAGATCCTTACAATGCTTCCACCTCTTCCCTGAAGAGCCACATCTCCTAATCCTTTACATAATACCCCACCAACGAGGGGCAAGACATACAAATATATCGTGTAAGGGAGGGACATTCTCATTCAAACCACCACATGTTGCTTGCTGACACCGGTAGCCTTGCGAGCATATCATAGTTTTACTTTTTACATTAACTTTGTGATAATTCTATATACTATACAATACATCCCCCACAATAGCCTCCACTCCCTTCCACCCAGGTACTCCTCTGTTAAGGGAAACCTTTTCCTTGAGAGAAGCCTTCCCGCCAGCCTGGTTCTAGAGCCACATCAGTCCCAAATAAACACACAGGAGGCTATATTAATTATGAAGCTGTTGGCCTTGCTTGTTTCTTACTGGCTAGCTCTGACTTAAGTAATTACCCCATAATTGTTAATCTAAGTATGTTTCTTACTGGAGAGTAGTTCCGGGCTTCCTATCCCCATGGCGTCACATGTTGACTCTCCTGTGTTTCTCCTTCCCAGAGTCCTCCTGGACTCCTAGTCCCTCCTATCTAGATTCCCTATTGGCCAGACAGTGCTTTATTGGCATAAGACTTCCCCAACACACCTCTACCTCCCTTTCTTCCTCAGAGTTGAGCAAATGTCTTTGTGGCAGGATGGAAGGTCCTTTGAGTATGTGTCCAAGAGTGGTGTAGCTGGGTCTTGAGGTACGTGAACCCCAGTTTTCTGAGGTATCACCATATTGATTTCCATAGTGACTGTACAAGTTTTTACAGCCACTAGCAATGGAGGAGTGTTAACTCCTATTATTTTGGTGGTGGTGGTGGTGTATGTGCGTGTATGTTTGTATGTGTTTCCCTTCTTTGAGTTTTGTTGGTATGAGAGTATTTATTGCCTTATTTTAGTTGGTGTAGTTTAACTCCTTGGGTTGGAGTTTTCCTCCTAGTACCTTTCTATTGTTGATTGTGTTCTTACACTGGAATTTAGGCATCTAGGTTTAGGCTGATTTTACACCTAGGATTTGGCTCCTGAGTTTGTCTTTGTTGAATGGGTATTTTGTTTCTGGGTTTCTGTTTACTCTCTTGTTGCTAAGTGGCCAGGGATTCTAGTGACTAGCCAGTCTATATGTCCAGTAGGGTGTCTTCAGAGGAGTTTTTGTGGACCACAAGACCTCTAGGGTTTTGTATACCAACTTCACCATTGCAGTTCAAAGAACCTGTGTGTTCTTGGTTGTTCTGGGTTCCTGCTTGGTGTCTGGGATTCCTAATACAGCATAGCCTCTAGTAAAGCAGAAGTTACCTGTCAATGCTGTGGGCTAGGATATAGAATGCAGTGGAAGGGTGCTGTTGGAGGCTATTGGGACAACTTTGGGGAGTGTTGGCTTTCAGTGGGCAGTGCCTTACCTAGAACCAGCCTGGCCTAGAGAAGTCTTATGTCTAAGGTGTGGGCCAGAATATGGAACCTGTGGGAGGAGTACAGTCTGGGGCTGATGGGCAAGCTTGAAGCAGTGTTAGCAGTTCACATGGAGCCTTCTTTTTTTAAAGAGAGAAAGGAAGGGTGAGGAATTGGGTGAGCGTAGAAGTGGAGACTATCTGGGAGAAGGAGTTGAGGGAGGGCAAAATCACGATCAGAATGGATTGTATAGGAAAGAAGAATGGTAATGTGATGATATAAAGAGAATTAAATATAAAAATAAAAAGGTATATAGGAATATGGAGATTATGAATATATTGGAAATATGGCAGAAAGTCCATAAACATATATCATAATCTAAGAGTAAATTGATAAGATATTAAGAACAGAGTGTTGAAACATTATTCCATGAAGCCTTTAGAATACATGAGCATCCTTGGATCCCAGACTGATGCCTGAGAGGCCAATAGGGGACTGATCCAGACTCCATGAATGTAGTGTCAGTTAGGAGGCCACAGAAATCACTGGGGCCTTGGGTAGTAAGTAGATCAGTGTTTACCATGGTTTATGAATGATCTTTGGGAGCTCATTCCCAATAGAGGGATGCTCTCTCAGCCTGGACACATGGGTAAGGGCCTAGGTCCTGCCCTGGATGAAATGACAGACTTTGAAGATCCCCCCAAGGAGGGCCTCACCCTCTCTGGGGAATGATGTGGGGATTGGGTGGAGGGCTGGGGGGAGGACTGGTGGAGGGACTAGGGAGGAGGGGTGGGAGAGGGAGCTGGGATTGACATGTGAAGCATTCATGTTTCTAATTTATATTGAAAAAGGCAAAAAAAGAATACATGAGCATCTCTGTATCTACTCATTATATACATGTTATTGTATAGAGTTATGAGAACAGTGTCACTGATGAAGGGTTTCAAGGCTGCAAGAATTTAAATACTTATTCAGTCAGACTCCTTAAGATAATGAGAAAATAAAGAGCACCAGGGACTTTATCAATGTAGGTACATTTGGGATACATATAAGAGAACAACATTCTAAGATTAGGTTTTTAAAATACATTCTCTCAGTCACACTGAAGTCCCATCCCATCCTAAGAATGGAGGTGTATTCATAAAAACAAAAGCAGTGTCAGAGCCAAGTTAGGTTTATGCGGTGTATATCAGTGCTTTAGTGACTTGCAAATCAGATACAACACTGTCACTAAAGGGGAGGACACCATATGAGTAACAAGAGAGGAAGCACTGGGGCTGTTTGATTTATGTCATCGTGAAGTAGAAGGCAAATTGAGTTTAATCCCTCTGTATGTGTATCTGAAACAAAGCAAGATGAGTCAGATAACACTGAGATGGGCTAGAGTTGGAAAGGAGAAGCCAGAGTATGAATTCATGATCACCTGCATTTCTGCCAGATGTGGACCAGTGTGTGAAGTGTCCAGAAACTCACTATGCAAATACAGAGAAGAGCTACTGCCAACAAACGACTGTGATATTTCTGGCCTATGATGACCTCCTGGGGAAGACACTCAGCTTCATCTCCCTAAGTTTAGCCTCACTCACAGCTGTGGTTCTCTGGGTGTTTCTGAAGCACAAAGACACTCCTGTTGTCAAGGCCAATAACCGAACTCTCAGTTACGTCCTGCTCATCACTCTGAACCTGTGTTTTCTCTGTCCCTTGCTCTTCATTGGGCATCCTAGAACAGTCACCTGTATCCTACAGCAGAACATATTTGGGCTTCTGTTCACTGTGGCTCTTTTCACTGTGCTGGCCAAAACTCTCACTGTACTTATAGCCTTCAAGATCACCACTCCACGGAGAATGAGAAGGTGGCTGCTGATATCCAGGGCCCCTAATTTTATCATTCCCATCTGCACCCTGCTGCAAGTTGTTCTCTCTGGAATTTGGCTGGCAACCTCTCCTCCATTTATTGACAAAGATGCTCATTCAGAACATGGGCACATCATCATCATTTTCAACAAAGGCTCAGCTGTTGTCTTCTACTGCATCCTGATATACCTGGGAACAGTGGACCTAGGGAGCTACCTTATGGCATTCTTGTCCAGGAATCTGCCTGACACATTCAGTGAAGCCAAGTTCCTGGCTTTCAGCATGCTTGTGTTTTGCAGTGTCTGGATCAGTTTCCTCCCTGTCTACCACAGCACCAAGGGGAAGGTCATGGTAGCTATGGGAGCCCTCTCTATCCTGGCTTCTGGTAAATCACTCTTAGGAATCATCTTTGCCCCAAAGTGCTACATCATACTCTTAAGACCAGAAAGGAACTCACTTCACCACATTAGAGACAAGACATATGCTAGGAGGAAAAATCCTTCTCAAAATCTAGTTCTGGTGTTTCTTGAATTAGAGAGCTCTGAAGCATGATTGTTCTTCACCATCTGAACACTCACATATGAAGTTATCATTCAGCATTTGATCCCACAGGCTATTAGTTCTTTAGGGAATCATCTTAGGCTAATGGAATTCTGCATCTGTCCTTTTGCATGTTGAAATATATTGTGCCCTTTGAATCCTCCTCTTGCATTCATTATTACTTTGTGTTACTGATCACAATTTGTGAGTTCTTCTACTTGGATCACTCTCATATTTCATTAATTTGACTACTGGGTTCCAAAAAGATTTATTTCCTCTATCAGTTACATATGCTGATGTGATGGACAGATTCAAGAGTCATATATGTAAATATTCTTAAATATTTTGTAAAAAAATCTCACCATGAAAACTACAGTGTCACACAGTGAGTCACACCATGAACACCTTTGTTCATTTACCGTTACTTGCAAGTGTTCTTTTCAAAGAATCATCGGCCTGGTTTCTACTACCCTGTCAATGTTGGGTCTTTGCTATGGTTTCTCCTGGGTATCCTGGTGTAGCCCTGTATTGTGGAGATCCGATAGCTTTGGTTCTGCAGGTCTGTTCCTTTCACATGGTCCAGAGGATCACAGATGGGGTGGATGGTGAGGCAGGCCAAGTCATATCCTTGAGTCTGAGACTGCGCATCGATAGTGCTGGTCTGCCATATGTGAAATGGAACAACTCTCCTATGCTCGTAACCTGCACTAACAGGGTTGGCTCATTTGTTCTTCCCGAGTGAGGTAAATAGACTGCTCTCCTGGGTGTTGCAGCTGATGGGGATCAGGGACAGCTCTCCTGCTCTTATGACCGCAGAGCCAGCTCTCCCGCCTGCCCCAGGCATTGTTTGGCAGGCAGGAGGTCATCATTTTCCTGCCCGTGCTACCACAAGGCAGATGGAAGTGGGGAAAGCTCCCATACTCAATTTTGCATATGACTCATCCACACCTGTGCTAACAGTGCTGGCTCTATTGTGTTGTCCTCATGAGGTGCCAGTCTTCTCTCCCAAATACCCATCTATCTGGTGACAACATGGGTTGGGGAGAACTGCCCCCCCTTACCCAGCAATGCTTTGATCAGATAGAAGAGATGGCCCTGTGGACATAAGAGCTGGAGGCTTTCTTTAAGTTGATGTCTCTTCCTCTCGAATAACTTCAGTTTTTGTGAAGTTGTTAGAAATCTATCCAGCACAGCTGACCCGATATCATCTTGACACGCAAACACATCACCACAAAGCCAACTGTCCTTTCTCATTCATCATCACATTAAAACCTAAATGGGGCTGGAGAGATGGCTCAGCAGCTAACAGCACTGGCTGTTCTTCCAGAGGATCCAGGTTCAAGTCTCAGCATTCACATGGCAGCTCACAATTGTCTAGCTTTAGTTCCATGGGATCCAACGCCCTCATACAGACATACATGCAGTCAAACTACCAATGAAATAAAATAAAAATAAACAAATTTTTAAGAAAACATAAATAACTTTAAAGATCCCACATTCTTTGCACATTCAAACACATTTAATTTCACTCAGAGGTTAAGAGCACTGGCAGATTTTCCACACATCCTGAGTTCAATTCCCAGCAACTACATGGTGGCTCAAAGCTATCTATAATGAGATTTGATGCCCTCTTCTGGCAAGCAGGAATACATGTAAGCAGAACATTGTATACACAATAATTCTTTTTTTTTTTTAATTCAACCCTGCTAGACAGTGGTAGCACACACCTTTAATCCCAGTACTCTGGAGTCAGTCTGTGAGTTCAAAGTCAGACTGTTCTACAGAGTGAGTTCCAGGACAGCCAGTACTACACAGAGAAACCCTGTCTCAATAAAAATTCAATTCCTTTAATATACCCTGTCTCCTTTAAAATAAAAAATATATGTTAAAAGTTTGGAAACTTTCAAATGTGGACTCTTAAAAAAGTAAAAATTAAGTTAAACACTTCCTTACTTCAAGAGGGCCCTGTCTCTATCCGAACAACATTAATCCATTCTCCACCTGTATAAATAATTCAATGTCCAGTGTCTGGATCCACTCACAATCCCCTGGGCTGCTCCAAAGTGCATAGGTCACCTCTCCAGATCCATCCTCTACAGCACATACAGCTTACCTTCTGGGGTATGGCTGGCTCCACACCATAGTGGCTGCTGCTCTTGGGAGTCATCCCACCATAGTGGCATCAAGCAAACCACTTGGGTCTTCTGCCGTAATTGGGCTGCACTTTCATCTAAGTCACACGGAGACTCTCTTCATGGTGCCAAGCCTCAGCTTCTCTCTATGACCCCTTCAATTCTGGACCTTCAACTGCTACTGAGGCTGGACCATCACCAATGGCCTCTCCTGGCTACCCATACTGCCAAGCCTCCGCTTCTCTATATGACACCATCACACCTTCAAACCAGTACCACCTGGCGACTCCCACACTGCCATGTTTGGCTTCCAGCTTGAGGTACAACCTTGACGGCCTCTGGAACACAGCTTCTCGGGAAACAATTCTCAGAAGATTTCACCTCAGCAATGCTGGACTCTTCTAAATCACTGCTACCTCGTCAGCTCAAGCCAACCAGCATCAAGCAGTAAAACAAAGATATCATTTTAGTAGTTCTGGTATCTTGTTACTCACAGATGGTTATTTAGCCCAAGTTATCCAGGACCACAGAATCTAGATTCAAAATAACAAATGGCCCCCAATACATCTTTTAACTTCCCTCTGAGGGGGGAGCAGGGGATGTGGGAGGGGAACTGGAATTGTAATGTAAAAAATAAATAAATTAAAAATTAAAAAAAACTTCTCTCTGAAACATCACAAGCCAGACCTCCATCTTCTGCATTTCTCTCTACATTCTTATCTTTCAACATCCTGCAAAAGAGCTCACCAAGTATTAACCACTCAAAGCCTTTTCTTGTACTAAGTTCCAAAGCCCTCACACAGTACTTCCACAGAATCGTTCCAGCAACACCTCACTCCTGGTACCAACTTGTTTTCATTAGAGTCTTTACAGCTGCAATAAAACACCATCATCAAAGACCAAGTTGGGGAGGAAAGGGCTCATTTTGCTCATACTTCTACATTTTTAGTTCATCATTGGAGGAAGCCAGGACAGGAACTCAAACAGGTCAGGGACTGGAGGCAGAAGCTGAGGCAGAGGGCATGAAGAGGTGCTGCTTACTGGCTTGCTCAGCCTGCTTTCCTTTTTTCAAGATGTATTTATTTAAATTGGAAACATTCTTATTTTAAATACCAATCCCAGTTCTCTCTTCCCCATTTCCCCCACCAAGCCCCCCCGTCTCATCCCCCATCTGCCCCCCCCAGGGAGGGTTCCCATGGAAGATCATCAAAGTCTTTCACATCATTTGGGACAGGGCCTAGGCCTTACCCTGAGTGTATAGATTGAGAGAGTATCTCTCTATGAAGAAGGAGCTCCCAAAGTCCATTCATACACTAGAGATAAGTACTGTTCCACTACCAGAGACCAAATAGAACACCCAGACCTCTTAAGTGGCACCCAGGATCAGGGGGCCTGGTTCAGTCCTATGCTGGTTTCCCAGCTGTCAGTGTGGGGACCATTTGCTCCCCCTTGTTCAGGTCAGCTGTTTCTGTGGGTTTCTGCAGTCTGGTCTTGACCCCTTTGCTCATCACTCCTCCCTCTCTGCAACTGGATTCCAGGAGTTCAAGCCTGGTTCCTTATAGAACCCAGGAGAACCAGCCAAGGAATGCTACCACCCACAATGGGCTGGACCTTCCCAATCAATCACTAGTTAAGAAAATGTACTACAGCTGGATCTTATGGAGGCATTTTCTTTGGGGGGGGTACTGGGGGGTTGAGGCAGAGTTTCTTTTTGTAGCCTTTGCTATCCTGCAACTGTCACTGTAGACCAGGATGGCCACAAACTCAGAGATCTCCTTGCTTATGCCTCACGAGTGCTGGAATTAACGGTATGTACCACTACCGGCCGACCTAGAGGCATTTTCTTAATTGAGGTCCCGTCCTCTCAGATGACGTTAGCTTGTGTCAATTGACACGAAGCTATCCAGCACAGGGTACTAGAGCTGAAAGGAGAAGTGGACTCATGCCTCATCTCTAACACAGAAGTAATCTCCAAGTAATAACCAACTGCAAAGGAAAATTTACATTCCTCCATAGGAGTATAAGTCGTGAAACCAACTGATTTTAAAAGTAGGCTGTGTATCCAACAGTAGATTGTCAACCGAAAATGAACTCAGTGGCATCTCTGGATGTTTCTTGTCTCACACTATCATGTCAGGGGGTTGTTTCTATGTCGGTTTTGTTTTGTTTTGTTTTATCATGTTGTTTGATTTTTTTTCTTCTATCACTTTACCATATGGGTTCTTTGAGTATACATTGTGGCTTCCAGTTTAGTATTTTGATGGTAATTTCAGAGTGTGCAAGTAAGTGGGTCTCTGATTCATCTGGCTTCTCTTGGGTCCTTGTCCTTCTGTTTTTATTTTTGGTTGTTTGTTTTTTGGTTGTTTGTTTGATTCGTTCATTCAATTCTAATCTTGTGTTTTTCATTTTATTATTTTAGTATACTTTATTTTAATATATTTTATCATATTATTATCCATTAGAATCCTGTTTGTATTCTAATGAGAGACAGAAATGGCTGGGTTCAGAGGGGAAGGAAGGTGGGGAGGAGCTGGGAGGATTAGAGGGACAGGAAGCCAAGATCACAGTATATTGTGTGAGGGAAAATATTCCAATGAAAGAAAACCAGTGTCCCACTGCAGAGTCTTTATAAAGATCTTCTATTGAAAGGAAATTCATTCCATTTCGATTGTATGTGTGCTCTGAGTGTATTATGTGTGTGTATGTATGCAAGTGTCCTTGGGTGCCAAAAAAGTGCATTGATCCTTTGGGGTTACTGTACAGGGGGTGAGAATTACATCTTATGAGGCCTGTGTCTTGCACTCAGCCACTTTGCAAGAGCAGTACATGATTTTGTCTGCTGGCACATCTCTCCAGCTTCTGCAATATTCTATCCACTTAGCAAAACAATACTCTCTCTCTCTCTTAAATTCTAGTCCACTCACTCCCAGGATACAACAGGATTCTCTGGTCTTCCCCCACAAGGGGTAGCATTGTTTTGACTTTATCTGCAAACCTGAGTTCACACACTTCTATATTTTTCTCACAATACTTAATTGCTGTTAAAATCCTGCATTTGCTAAAGATATCAAAAAGAAGCCTCTGAGCGTAGCGGGGAGAGGGGAAGTGTGGGGAGCAGGAAAAGAAAAGGGAGGCTGAAATGGGATTGGAATGCAAAAATTAAAATAATTTTTAAAAAAGAAGTCTCTGACTTTATTTCAAATCTTACTGTATATAAGAGAAGAAAAGAACGTTTTCACTCTGTACTAATGTCCAGTAGCTGAGTCTTATAAAATGAGTGGCTGAGTGGAAGAGAATAAGAGACACTGCAGAGAAAAGTAGTATACATGATACTGATTTTTAAAAATATCATTCGAAGTACCTGCAGAGCTAATGCATAGAAATCTTGCACTGCATTCTAATAGGTGGTTCAGTACCAACATTATATTTGTCAGTAAAATTTATACAATGTTTGTTCAGGATTATGTTTTCTCCCTTAACTTTTGAAGGGAATTTCTCTCTGGTCTTAACAAAATTATGTAGCACTTGGGGACAAAGATGCATCCCAGCAAGCCTGCACTGGAGGCTAAGATGGAGAAGACCTCCACAGCCACCATGACCTTGCCCTTGGTGCTGTGGTAGACAGGGAGAAAGGTGACCCAGACACTGCAGAACAAGAGCATGCTGAAGGTCAGCAACTTGGCCTCATTGAATGTGTCAGGGAGATTCCTGGCTAAGAAAGCCAGAATGAAGCTCCCCAGGGCCAGGGAGCCCAGGTAACCTAGGACACAGTAGAAGGCAGTACCTGAGCCCTTGTTGCACACAATGATGATGTGACCACGTTCAGAGTGTGCATCAGTGTCAACAGAGGGAGGAGAAGCTCCCAGCCAGATTGCACAGACAATAATTTGGATGATGGTGCAGAGGGGAATGATGTAGTTAGGTGCCCCTGATACCAGGAGCCACCTCATTCTTCTTCCAGGAGCAGTGACTTTGAAAGCCAAAACTACAGTCACTGTTTTGGCCAACACAGTGGAAACAGCCACAGTGAACACAACTGCATACGTTGTTTGCTGCAGGACACAGGTGACTGAGTTGGGACGGCCAATGAAGAGCAAGGAACAGAGGAAACAGAAGATGAGGGAGACGAGCAGGATGTAGCTGAGAGTGAGGTTATTGGCCTTCACAATGGGAGTGTCATGGTGCCTCACAAAGACACCAAGGACCAGGGCTGTGAATACAGACAAACACAAGGCCATGCAGGACAGAGCCATCCCCAAGGGGTCATCAAAGGCCAGATAGATCATGTCTTTCTGAATGCACTGGTTGTGCTCTGAGTTGGCATATTGGTCCTCTGGACACTTTAGACACTGATCCACACCTAGTGCAGAAAACAAAAGTATTGTTACTGCAGCTTCAGCATTTCTTATGTAATGTGGAAGCTTTGCAGCATCCTTGTTCGTTATCACTGAAGGTATAACTGAGGCTTTTCTGAACAGTAATGCTTCTGTGTCACAATGCCTGCCTTCTTCAAGGACAAACACAGATCCTATGGATTCACTATACCATGAATCTCCCTGTCTGAATTAGAAATAATGACCTCATAAGAGATGGAGACTTGGTCTTCTCCAGAGATAAGACCTCTTATAACTTTTATAAATTCCCATATGGTCAGCACCAAACACACGAATCAATTGTGTGTGTGCACTTGCACATGCATATGTGAAAGTAGTAAATGAAAAAGAGTATCTGAAAATAGTAAAATAAAAGGAGCTCGTGAGTTTTGGGTGGTTGCGTGGGAAATAGTATGGAGAGAAAGGGGGGTTATAAAATGATATAGGAAATTGTAAAAAAAAATACGATGCCCATTGTTGTGTACTCATAGGGTTACCCAATAGTTTATAAGAAACAATAATCGTACTAATAAAGGTAGAAAACACTGTATATACTTAGTATTCGGAAGTCCTTCATCTTATAACAGCACCTTTGGGATCACTCAGCATCTTCTTCCTTCCCTATTTTCCATCTGTATGAGACCTGATTGTCTTAATGCACTCAGTGGTGAAGGAGTTATTGATTGAATAGCATGAGCAAGACAACATGATAACTCTCAATTGAGAGTGGTAACACAGAATATTTGAATTGAGCAATTAATACCCCATTTATAAATTGGAATTTCCACCATAGCAAGTGTAGGAAATATGATGATAACTGTGCTATGTTGTGGATAATTATGGAGAGCAATGATGTGCTGCCAGAATTTTAAGTCATTCCATCAAAAAAAATAACAACCTAGCATTGATGTCCAGTTATGATTACAGTCTTTTTGCTGGTTGTTGTTGTTTAAGGAGCTGGAGAGATGGCTCAGCTGTTAAGAGTATATTTTGCTCTTACAGACAGCCTACGTCCACTTTCCACTACCCATGCATACCAAGTGACATATTACCAAATATAACTCCTGTACAAAGGGCATTGGTTGGCTCTGGTGGCCTTCAAATAGACCTGTCCCTGTATACACTTACTACCCTCTACATACATCCAATTAAAACATTAGTAAGCATACAAGTTTGCTTTTTGTAGGTTTTTATTATTATAAATGAACTCTATACTTATTTATCTTAAAATTATTTTGCTACAATCTGTTGAGTTATGTATATGTATGTGTGCTTGTAGCATGCAAGATGTGAAGAATGCTTCTTGTAGGAGCCAACTCCAATGGGAATCATCCTCGAATGAACTCAGGTCATTAACTTTAGTGGCAAGAGATTTCCCGGTTAACTCTTCTCACTAACCCTAAATGTCTTTTCTTAATGTTCTTGTCATCATAGACAATGACTGCCAATAAAAGTGAAAAATGATTCTGTCTTCAACATTGTATTTGGCCATCTCCCAATTGGTTACAAGATGACTTATATGCATTGTGTATATCAAATTATCATTTGAGTAACTGTGGCTATTCCTTTCACTACAAAACTATTCTGTTTATAGTATTGTGGCATTGTTCACTGCTACTGTGTATGAAAGTCTTTAGTAGGATGGTGATAGGTTAAAGGAAACCTGGGAACACCCAAATAAAGAATAACAGATATACATTTGGG
This sequence comes from Mesocricetus auratus, assembly GCF_017639785.1. NCBI lineage: Eukaryota > Metazoa > Chordata > Mammalia > Rodentia > Cricetidae > Mesocricetus > Mesocricetus auratus. The sequence continues at coordinate 5,435,925 of NW_024429215.1, forward strand.
GAGCACTCACACAATGGTGGTAAATAACTGCCACAGTCTTCTGTCCCTGGAGGTACAGCATTTCCATGCAGGATGATCCAAACACCACCCAAGAGAGCCTGAGTGAGCCCCTCCTCATCCTTATAAGGGGTCACTTCTTCATATCAAAGCCATGCCCTAAGGCCATTACCTCAAGTCTATTGGTGCAACAAGATGTCACTACAGTAGGACACCTTTATCAACAACATGTGTCCGCACTGATCCCTACTTTTTTATATGAAATCATATGGACCCTGTAAACAGGAGCACTGGTAATTGCATGCTATAGCGCTGCCTCACATTTAGGTATTTCCTCATAATCTTACCCATAATTTCTAATTTCTACTCTTTAGTCACCTGATATCCTACAATGACATCAGTCTCCATAGTCTCTGGGAATCTCTCGATCATGCATGTAACAGCTCTTGCTTCATCCCACAGGCTCCGTTGCTCACTCTTACTGCAGCCTTATGGTACCACCATGAACTCACATCTTCATGTTGTCTTTCCTGCTCATCTCTAAGCTAAGTGACAACACAAAATACTGCTCGTTCATCAACTGCTGTATGGACAGCATTGCTGTCACCACACAATAATTATTTACCATCCCAACACATGGTGACTCAATGTCTGTCTTCATCAGCAATGCTTATGGGCAGGGACAAGATGAAGATCTGTAGGATTCATGAGCTCAGTGGCAGGTGAGATGGCTCAACAGTTAAGAGTGCTTACAGCTATTGCAGAAAACAAGGTTGTGGACTCAGCATCCACATGGAACCTTATACCCGTCTATAAATCAAGTTCCAGGCATTGCGTGTACTATTTTTGGCCTCCACAATCTTCTACACGTACATGGTTTACACAAACTCGCAAAGAAAGACATACACACATACATTCAAGAAGGATAAGTGAATAACCACATATTTAAAATATTCTGACTCCAATGTAGTCCACATGTACCTTTAGAGGTATATAATCATTGGGATAGATACATTGCACAATTCCCTCAAAGGGCTGTTTTGATTTATCCAAGCACTTTCTTTTAGAAAATACTACCTGCAATGAATTTTCAATGAGTCCAAAATGTTATTTTTAAGGACATTGTTATTAATCATATACTTGTAAAGACAAAATTAGGAAAGGAATAGATATTATCTGTGCTATAACAGGGCCACAGAAACTAGTAGGTCCCTAACCCCAGCTCAATTGATTCCATGTTAGAAGTACCATTTAGACTGTAAAACTCAACACATAGTCATCACCACCTGCAAAACTAAAACAAAGGCCTAGTCCATCACAGTTATTGTAGATCCGGAAATGTCTCAAAATGTATTAATCTTGACTTTTAGCTTCTGTAGGGCTGCTTCCAGCTAAATGCTCTTGTTAACTGAAGTAAGTCAACCCAGAACATCGTTCTTGTGCTTAAAAGCTCACCCTGAGAAAGGCTCAGTACTACCTTGGGATCCTGAATGCACATTGTATTTGCCAGCTGGCTAATATATATGTTAGTTAGAATAAACCTATGTCTGAGCAATCTTCTCTGGTGGACACTGCACAACAGTGCCACTTTCTTCCAGGCCCCTTCAATGTTGCAGTGTGGATGGGAGAAGAAATCAATCTGGAGGATTTCTACCCACAGAAGACACTTCACCTGTCTCGTTGGAAATCTCATTTTCTGGGCAGGGGACACAATCAAAACAGCAGACCACCATTCCCTCATGATGGAATTTTCTGAATCCAGGATGACAATCAACACTGCACACAGAGGATGGTACCTGAGGAAAATCAGACATATGCCGGGTCAGAAGTGTGCTGACTCATTTAACATTTATAGCATCTCATCATGTTGAGTAGTTAAGAAGTTTACATTCTACAGATGACCTGAGTGGTTACATTTCATTCAGTACATTGTACAAGACCATTCATGAGTATTTTAGAACAAGTTGATGCTAAGTTGAGGTGATTCCCAACTATTACAATTCAGACCTAGCAGTACACATTGTGTGAGCACTGTAATGACTGAACTGTCTACCCCACCCACCCATTTGCCAGTCAGGTTTTCTCAGCTTGTGACAAAGCAGAGTCACAAGAGAAAAAGGAATCTTAACTGAGATATTTGTCTCCATCTAACTGACTTCTGATCACCTTTGTGAAATACTTTCTTAATTGCTTATTGATTCTGGGAAAGACCACCATGCCTGGTCCCATTCTGCATTTAGTGCAAATGCTTGAGTTCCTCGCCATGTAGTACAATGTCTTTCGTGCTTTGTCTTTTTTTTTTTTTTAGAAGATTTATTTGTTTAATGTATGTGAGTACTCTATCTGCATGTACAACTTTATACCAGAAGAGGGCATCAGATTTCATTAGAGATGGCAATGAGCCACCATGTCGTTGCTCGGAATTGAACTTTGGATCTCTGGAAGAGCAGTTGATGCTCCTAACCACTGAGCCATGGCTCCAGCCCCCTATGCTTTGTCTTGTACCAACTTATTTTGTCAAAATATGTATCTTTTGGTCTTCTTAGGGATCTTTTTTCTGTTTTTTTGTTTGTTGTTTTTCTATGAAGGGACGCTGGACATTGCTAGAGACCTTTTTTGTATCTTTTTAGAGGATCTTATTATTACTGTTCTAGGGTATATTTATGTGACACATTGTACTTGATTGGTTTGTGTATGTTGAAGAATCCTTCCATTCCTGTAAAAAAGTCATCTTGGGTATAGAATTTGGCCTTTCTGATATGCTGTTGAGATCTGTTTGCCAGTACTTGAGAATGTTTTCAAACCAAGTTCATAGACTGGCCTACAATTTTCTTTCTGATGCCTTTACTGTTGAAACTCTGTTCTTTTTCCCAAGAGCAGTTTGTCCCTTGTGAGCAACCAATTGTTGTTTGTTTTTTTAAAAAACAATTTCCTTGTCTGTGTCCTGTTGTGGAATATTAGTTGAAGATGTGTTACATTTGTTCTTGTTGTGGAATATTTGTCTAATGATGCAAAGATGTGGTACATTCTTTTATGTTGCAATTGTTTAAGTCTGTGAAGCTGTGTTACTTTGCCTGTCTAAAATACCTGACTGGTCTAATAAACAGCTGAACGTCCAATAGCCAAGCAGGAGAGAGAATAGTTCAGGCGGGCATGCAGTGAGAATAAATAAGAGGAGAGAGAATAGGAAAGAACATAAAGACGGGGAAAGCAGAGAAGCAGGAAAGAAGACACCAGGGCGGCCACAGAGCTGCAAACCAACAGCCATGGAGTAAGAAGCAAAGAAAGGTTTGCAGAAACAGGGCAAAGTAAAAGTCCAGAGGCAAAAGGAGGATGGGATAATTTAAGGAAAGCTGGGTAGAAACAAGCCATTCAAAGGCCAGGCTTTCATAAGTAAGAATAGGACACTGTGCATTTACTAGGGAGCTGGGTGCAAAGGCCCCAAAGAGACAAAGAGTAAGAGTAAATGAAGAAACAACTGCAATGAAATCCTGTGATTTGAGAGTGGTAGTATCCAAATTCAGTTATTATGGAAATTTGTCTGTTGATTATAATCAATTTGTGGTTTTGTAAATTTTGATACATTTCTAACCTTTGTTTTTTTATCTAGTGGTCTGGTCTAGTATAGTCTATGCAATTCTGTGACCTTCAGTGTTCATCTTAATATTCCATGAGAAGAAGTTCTTCAAGTATCTTTCATAGTACTGTTCTATTGGCTATATGATCCTGCAATTTGTGTTCACTAATTTATCCACCTTCTTTAAACTATGAAGGATAGTTTAAAGATACTACCTCTTTTTAAAGGGTCTATGAGAAAGCTACTGTTATTATGATGGGGCCATTCATTGAAGTTGAACTTCTGTCTTGAAATTTCCCTTTACCTGCATAGTTCAGATTTCAAGTAATATTCAGTAGGGGCAGATCCTTTTCTGAACCTGTGTTTGGCGTTCTGACTGCCTCCTATAATGTTATTAGAAATAATTTGGTGCCTATCCCATGTTGTCCTTCTCCTCTTGTGTTGGTGCTGTGTTAATTTAGTCTTTTATTGGTATCCCCTGAGTCTCTTATGTTTCCTTCATCCTTCCCTATTGTTCTATCTTTGTCATAGTTTGAATTCAAATTGATCTGGCTTGTTCCAAGTCCTGAGTGTCTGTCTTCTACTTAAGACATTCTCTTATTAAGACATTTTATACTGTATGTTATTCAAACTGTTGTCTTTCATTTTTAAAATATCAGTATGAATTCTTCAGTGTTATTGAACCTTTATTGAATTTCTGTCACATCCTCACTCAATTACTCATTGGGTGCAAGTGTTTTAGAAGTGATTTAATTGATCTTAGTGGTAATTTGTGTGCTCTTTGATTTTTCTGGAACATCTTTGCAATTAATATTTGAAGTATTTGTTTGATATGTCATTGAATTCACTATAACTGTAGCCTATGACTATATCATTTGGAGTCATATTGCCTTAATGTTTTCAAGTATCTTTTGCTTCTGCATTGTGATTTGAATATCTGGAATGGGACTCATGTTGGGTTATTTTTAGTTCTCTTATCCTTTTGATGTTTTTAACATTCAAGTTAGGCCTGACAGAAGCAGGCTGGTGAAATATTGCATTCTTCTGACATAGTGGTACAGCTCAGTAACTAAACTTTTAGCTCACTTATTCTGCTCCCTGAGGATAGTTTTCTAGAATATTAACTGTTGGTTTCACTCTATCTGAAAAACCTGAGATATCAGTTCAGATTATGTCTGCAAACTTTCCTGAAATTAATGTCTTTCAAAGTCCAAACACAATGCTGTAGTAGGCGATGTAGCTCAGATACTATGAAACCAGACACACCAGAATCAATACCTATAATACACCAGGGGCACATAATGATATTTTATTCACAAATTTCCTCAAAATTAAATTTTTATGACTATGAATACCTGTCTTGGAAACAAGATGAATATTTTTTGTTTGTTGCTTGTTTGTCTTAAGGAGTTATGCAAGAATTAAGGTACAAAGACATGTTCTTCTAGTGAGACATTTCTTTAGAAGTTATAATTCAGGGCTGGAGAGGTGACTCAGCAAACAATAGCACTTGCTATTCAATGCCCTACTACTGTACTTGGGCTAAAAATTGTCTTCAGCTCCTGGCATCCTCAGCTACCTCATACTAATATGGAACTAATATATACAGGCAAAATATCCATGTAAATAAGAAGTCTAAAAACACAAGTTATAATTAATGAAATACCTGAGATGGGCCATGAAAATGTTAATGTATTTTTAGTGATATTGTCAATTGGGACCTTCTGGTCCAAGTGATAACATAAAATTATATGATATAAATTAATGACTTGCATATCTGCTCTTTCTTCCAAATTTTTCCTCACAGTTAGCTTCAGTCTTTTCAGTATCTGGCATAGAGTTCAATGGAATAGAAGAAAAGCAATGGGTAGTAATCAGAGTGATAACAAGAGGATATTGATAAGTTTACTGGAAGTAATACCAAACACAGCTAGTTCTATTTTTGTTTACAAATCAGCATTTCTGATATGATAAAAGTACATCACATGCACATCTTAGATTTTCAGATAATTACTAAAATTATCATATTTTTAAAAATTTGGAGCAGAAACATAGTCTAGAAGTCTAAAACTGAGTCTTTATGTTACCAGCGATTTAATTTCACTAAGTCACAGGGATACCCAAATGATCTCACTTGGCAGAAGTTATTGCTGTGTAGTATGCATCAGTACAGTTAGGTCAGACCCACCTGTCTAGTCCCCGAGGCCCACTCTATTATATCTTCAGATAAATGGAGTTGATGACCACGTGGAAAATGAGTAGGATTAAACTCTCCTACTTTCACCTTAAGTCCAACACCATGGGGGAAACTCCGGATAAGGTAAATGTCATATTCTGCCTTCAGTTTTTCTTTCTGATTCATATTTATTGCATCTCCAACTGGGTTAATGAAGTGAGTTTTCTTCAAACGTAGGTGAAGCTGAAAGAGAGACAGAAATCTATAATCTATATGCTCTTACTTTTTCAGAAAATCTGCTGTGATTTCATCTTGATGCAACTTCATTGAAGGTGGCTGTGGTGATATCTTGCCTGTACAAATAAAGCCTGTCTGAGGAAAAGAGAATGGAGCTTGCCCCTAACTGATCATAGAGGTCTGTGGATCTGTACAGACAGACAGGAAGTGTGATAACTGGATGGAAACTATATATAAGCAGTGAGAAAGAAGGACTCACTCTCCTGTCTGCTGAGACATTAAAGAGGTAAGGTGTGACTGTGCTTGATCCATATTCTCTCTAAGAGTCTCATGATCCCATGTAAAGATTTTCAGGTCACTTATGTAAACTATCATATCCTCTGCAAACAGTCAAAGTTTGATTTCTTCCTTTCCAATTTGTATCCCCTCGACTTCCTTTTATTGTCTTGTTGCTCTAGCTAGAACTTCAAGTACAGTATTGAAGAGATATGGAGAGAGTGGACAGCTTTTTCTTGTTCCTGATTTTAGAGGAATTGCATTGAATTTCTCTCCATTTAGTTTGATTTTAGCTGTTGGTTTACTGTATATTGATTTTATTATGTACAGGTGTGCTATTGTTATCCCTGATCTCTCCTGGACCTTTATCATGAAGGGGTCTTTGATTTTGTCAAAGGCTTTTTCAGCATGAAGTGAGATGATCATGTGGTTATCTCCATTTCTACAGCCAAAAGAGATATCTATGAGCTTCCATTAAAAAAGAAAGAGATAACTGCCAGATAGTCTGGGAAACAGGATCCACCCTAAGAGAGATATGCATGGTACCCCAGAGAAGGGGAGTGGGACAGAATCTCCTGAGGGGATTGAGGGCACAGGCAGTGGGCAAGAGGGGGGAAGGAACCTGTGAGAAAGAGACACAGAATATCAGATATACACATACTCACATACACAAGTGCACACATAGTTACTGAACTGAGTCTCAGCATTAATTCCTGTGTTATTCTCTCAGAAAATCAAGAGATTAAGGTCCCATGAGCCGAGGGTAATGTCTGAGTCAGCTGAGTACACTGACATCAACCATGCCCTATAGTGAACATCACACAAATGACAATTTAAAAAAGTCATGCCAGGAGGTGGTGGCACATGTCTTTAATCCCAGGACTCAGGAGGCTGAGGCAGGAGGATCTCTGTGAGTTCAAGGCCAGCCTGGTCTACAGAGTGAGTTCCAGAACAGGCTCCGAAGCTACACAGAGAAACTATATCTGAAAAAGGAAACAGTGTCACAGCTGGGTGTAGAAGCACAGTCTTTTAACACCAGAAGCACTCAAGAGGCAGCGGTGTGTAGAACTCTGATTTCAGGGTCACCCTCTTCACAGTATGTTTCAGGACACCTATAGCTACAAAGTGAAACCATGTCCCCAAGACAAAATAAAAGGTCAAGGTCTCATCTTGGAAGGATTTTATGAAAAAAGTATTGATTCTTTTTGCGATATTAGGATAGGTCTGACGATGTTGAGGTCATATGTAACAACAGCACTGAATTTGACTGACTAATTATATCTCCACTCCACTGCCTTTGTCTTAAAAGCTTCTAAGCACATCTAGATATACTTCCTTGGCAGAAAACTAAAAGTTCAGAAATCCTTCTGTGCTGGGAAAGATTATCCTAGCATCTTTGTTTTGAGCATCTGAGAGACTCTTAAAGAATATCACATTGATGACAACAAGTACCATCCTTGGAAGATACAGTACCTCTGAGCAGTCAGAATTCAGCAAACTTCCCCTCCTGATTGGCTGATTTTCTACTTGTTGAAGAAGCAAGTCATGGAGGGCATGGGCCACAGCATAAACAGCATTGTACACATCATAACTGACATCACTAAAGACTATGTCAAAATGCTGTGGCATTAACCATTCTAGCGAGGCATTCGATGAGCAGTTCTCCAGTGTCTTACACTTAGACGTTGAGGCTTCACAGTCAAAATACATCCACCCCAGTCTTGACAGGAAAATGTCTGTGAATTTACAAGGGTCGAATACCTGAACATAATTTTTTAAGCCAGAAATCTCACCATGGTGGTGTGCAAAAGCCAGAGTACCACGAAATGAGTCAAGGGTGAAGTCCCTGTTACTTGTAATGACATCCCACTGTGAGGTGGTGACCCATATTCTCTGTAAACCTAGAGAGTCCCACATTCTAAAGCTCACAGCTAGAGTACTGTCTGTGTCGCCATAAATGATAACAACATTTGTGGATGATGTCACAATTTGGTTGTAATACACTTCAGCTCTTGACATGTATAAGTATGTGTCGACTGGGGTCATGATCACAAAGGCTAAGCAGACTCTTTTAGCTTTAGTTTCTCCTCTCAGATCTGAGAGAAACTGGGTACCCTGGTCATCATCTGAGATGGCCAGCCCAACCCAGTTCCAGCTGAAATGAAATATGAGGGAGACCATGGCCAGGGCCAGAGCTGTGTCCTTGGGGGCCATCTGATGCAGATATGGAAATTGTTCCTCATCACTCAGGATGGGGTAGAAAGGTCCATAGGTGAGCTAAAGGACATAAAACACAGGGATTCGCATGAGATAGATAATTGTGAGAAATTACAATGGAAGCTCTGAAGTGTTTGAAGCACCAGTATTGAATGACAAGAAAGGCATTTTCCCTAGTATTGCAGTTATATTATACTTACTAGGGACCTGCAAAAATCATTTTTCTACAAATTACTCAAGGAAAATCCCCTTGGCTGCTAATTCTTCTTCTCATCTATATATCAAACAATGAATTGTGAATTCCTACATGGATTTACATGAATGTGAAGCCCATCTCCCCCTTATACGCTCCAGAAGATAGATTCCAGATGTTCCCACCCAAACAACCTCACCTGTAGACATTTGTAGAGCTGTGTGTATGGCGCCAGGCTCATAGATATTGCTAATATTGGTCCTGTAATTGCTACTTGACATTTGAAGTCATCTCCACAGATGTTGTTAAGGAGAAGAAAATGTCTTTTTGCATCAAGGTTTATGAAATTTCGAAATGCCTGTTTGTCATTGCAATTGTTAGTGAAGAAGTAAAATATTAGAGACACATTTGGTAGAAGGTGTGGATTCCCGTTGATTTCTTCCAAGGCAAAAGCCAAGGGAAAAGCAAACTGGTAGTTTCTGGTTGATATTCTGAAAATACAGGCACAGGATTTATTATGGATAAGGCTCTATAGATGAATGCTTTGTAGCTGATACAAAGACTATCATTCTGAATTCAATGTCATTTTCAGCTAAACCTTGACAAATTCCCCTGAGTTGTAAGGTTGGAAAAGCGTGCAATGCTTAAGAGCTTGTGAAAACATAAAACGTTGATGAGAGTGGATGTCACAAAAATAAGAAATGTGTTCTTGTCCTCTTTGACAGAGAATTTCGCCTTAGCTCTATGAGTACTGGATGTCTATTTGGTAAAATATATGTGTGTATATCTGTATGAGCTCTTGACAATGCTGTTCTCAAGGGAGGCAAGGAGAGGAAGCTGGATCCTACAGAGCTGGAATTTATGTGGTTTTGAGGTGCCTGGACACATCAGTGTTTGAACTCAGGTTCTTTGAGAGAACAGCAAGTACTCTTTAATGTGATCCATGTCTACAGCCCCAGTTCATAACTTCTTTATATATTCTAGATATCCTTTAATCTAGTATAACTAGTAGATATTTTCCCATCTGTTTGTAGGCTGCCACTTACCTTGCTCATAATTTCTTTGAATGTAGGCAAAACTAAGTTTATACAACCACACTGATAATTTTCGGTCTTATTTCCTGAGTTTTTCAATATTTGTAAATGTTTCCTCCATGTTTTCTCTATCAGTTTCATGGATTCCGGACTAGCTAGCACTTAAGTCTTTGATCCATTTCCATTTGGACTTGATTTGGGACAGGATAATGGTTGGAGACACTTCTTTACTACCTCTAGATGACAGTGTTTCCACTTGAGTTTGTTTTTTTATTTTATTTAATTTAACTTTTTACTTATGTTACTTCCAGCTCCCTCTCCCTCCCCTCCTCCCCTGCCCCCAAACCCCTCACCCTCACTCAATCTCACCCCACCTCCCCAGGGAGGGTAAGGCCTTCCATGGGGGATTTTAATCCCGGGCAGGGTCTTGGCACTCCCCAATACTGTCCAGACTGAGAGAGCATACCTCAATGTGGCATGGGCTCCCAAAGTCCATTTGTATGCCAGGATGAATACTGATCTACTATCCAAGGCCCCATAGATTACTGAGGCCTCCTCGCTGACACCCAGATTTGGGGGTACTTGGTCAGTCCCATGTTGGCCTCTCAGCCATTAGTCTGGGGTCCAAGAGCTCCCAATTGTTCAGGTCAGCTGTCTCTGTGGGTTTCACTGGCGTGGTCTTGACCCCTTTACTCATCACTCCTCCCTCTCTGCAACTGGTGTCCAGAAGTTCAGTTGAGTGTTTAACTGTGGTTGTCTGCCTCTGCTCCCATCAACCACTGGATGAAGGCTCTTGGATGGCATATAAAGTAGTCGTCAAACTTATTATCAGGGAAGGGCATTTAAGGTAGCCTCTCCACTATTGCTTAGTTTGCCAGTTGGTGTCATCCTTTTGGTTCTCTGGAAATCTCACTAGTGCCAGATCTCTCCCTAAACCTATAATGACTCCCTCTATTATGGTATCTCTCATCCTGCCCTCTTCTACTCTTCCCCCGACTCAAACTTCATGGTACCCCATGTCCTCCTCTTCCCTCCTCTTCTCCCGCTCTCTTTTCCCCAGCTCCCTTTTCCCTGCCCCCATGCTCCCATTCCACTCAGGAGATCCTGTCCCATTCCCCTTCTCTGGCATACCACACCCTTAGGCATATACTCAAAAGATGCACATTCATACAACGAGGACGTGTGTTCCACTATGTTCATAACAGCATTATTAGTAATAGACAGAACCTGGAAGCAACATAGATGCCCCTCAAATAAAGAGTGGATGGAGAAAATGTGGTACATTTACACAATGGAGTACTTCTCAGTAGAAAAAAAATGGGATATTGAAATTTGCAGGCAAATGGATGGCACTTAGAAGAAACCATCTGAGTGAGGTAACCCAGTCACAAAAAAACAAAAATGGTATGAACTCACTCATATGTGGATTTTAGACATGGATCAGGGGTATACCAGCCTACAATCCCACTGCCAGAGAGTCTGTGAAATAGGGAGGTTCCAAAGAAAGACTCTTAATATAGCACTTGTAAAATAAGTGGTGATCCTGCTGGCTTCCTTGTAGAGAAGCAAGGATGATTTAGGATAGGGAAATATGGAAATGTAATGTATCACAGAAGTGTCTTGAGAAAGGCATCACCATGTCATTTTGCAAGATGCAAAAAATATTTTGGACAAAATTTCTATCTCTCTTGTGACAAATTCCCAAAATATGGAAGAAATAAAAGGATATTATACTGCAATGATTATTTCTATTAACTTGACTCAAACACAGGGGTGGATTTCATCACATTGGATTCAGGCATGTCTGTCAAGGCCTTTTATTTATTGTTGATTGATGTATATGGGCCCAGATCACTGTGGGTCATATCATTCCTGTGCAGATAGAACTAGGTTGTATAAGATGGCAAGCTGAGCAAGCCATGGAGAGAAAGACAGTGGGTGAAGTTCCTCCATGGTTCCTGCCACTGCTCCTGCTTGAGATTCTGACCTGTCTTCCTTCAGTGATGGACTGTGATCAGGGTATAAAACCAAGACAAGACATCTACTCTACAAGCTTCTTTTGATCAGTAATTGATAACATAACCATTTAGGCTGAGTTTTTCATCAGGGCCACTGGTCAAATCTTACCAAGCATCCTTTTCCCAAATAACCATATACATACTTCGTATCAACTATAAAAGCTTGTTCTATAGCTTAGGCCTATTCCTAACTAGGTATTAAAACTTTAATCACCACATATTTCTATCTATGTTCTACCATGTGGCTCGGCACCTTATCTTAGCACCATAAGTTCACGACTTGCTTCTCTGCATCTCCTCAGGACTCCTTGACTGTGCCTATCTTCTTCCTGGCACCCTCCTTGTCTGGCTCTCCCACCCAGTCTCTGTCTGCCCAATTATAGGCCAGTCAGCTCGTTATTAACCATTGAGAGAAAAATATACATTGCGCATAAATTGTTCCTCAGCAGCAACAGAGCAAACTAAAACACATAACACTGTAATAACGTTTGTGACAAGGAGCCAACAATGTAATAAATGGAAAGAAACTGTGTTATCTCTGATAAAACCAGAAACAAGACAAGGGCATTCATACCATCCATTTTGGTATAAGGACGGGACAGAGTCATACAGGGTAACTCTGGTTGGCCAGGAACATACTATGTCCACCATGCTAGCCTCAAAACCACACAGTTCTGTCTGCCTCTTCTCCTGATGACTAATAGTAATGAAGTTCACTGCCATGTCTAGCTTCTTTCTCCATTTTATGCTGTGCAGGGACTGAAGTCTTAGACAAAGTAAAAGGACATGAGATGACATATATGACATCTTTATTATTGTATAATAATAAAGCAAGAAGCCAAAGTTTACACACTTGAAGAAGATATGCTTCCATATTTGAGATCCAAAACACTCTAACCAAAAAGTTTACATCCAGATGGCAAGATGCAAAATCAACACAAAACTCAGTTGCTTGCTTACATACAAAGAACACATTTGCTGAGAAAGAAATTAAGAAAACCCCATTTACAGTTAACGCAGAAATATGGCTGAATAAACTTAGTGAAAACTTGAAGGCCATTGAAAATGAAGACTTTAAATTAATGAAGAAATTGAATGTATTTCATTAGAAGGTGGCAAAATCTTCCATATATATATACAGGAAGACTCAATAGTGTAAAAATGTCTTCTTTAAAAACTTAGAGACATAGTGCTCACTCAGAATTAATGCTTTTCTTTGTATAAAGGGAAAAATGTGTTGAAACTCATACGATAAACTAAATATCCTAGATCAGCAAAGCAATCCTGAGCAAAAGGAATAATGTTTGGCATGTCATCATACCTGATTCCAGAAACAATGTGAACAGCAACCCCATCACAATGCCAGCACAAACAGACTTTTACATCAATAGGATAGAAATGTTCAACTAAGAAATGAAACTCTGCACATGCAACTCAAAGAAACAACGAGTCCTTAACCTATAGGGATGGCCTGGTGGTCTAAATTTGTGTATTTGAGAAATAACTATCAGCAATTTTCAAACTTAAATGCGTGTAGTGCCCACATTGGTAATATATGCAGCTATGCTTAGTAAAATTACTGAAAGACATGCAGAGGTAAATGTAAAATAAGTATCAGAGAATAAAAAAATCAGACTTAAACACAGCAGGCACATACATCTTCTCCAGTGCTAGAGATGACCCATGATGAAACCTCTTCATCCCAGTTCTCAACGTTAACAGCTACCACAGGCAGCTCCTACCACTCTAGGAATGAGATGGAGAGTAAGCCATCACCACTGTAAGTGATATCCTAGATTTCTCCAGATGAAAACACAGCAGGCCTGGTTTAGACATTCCCTCTTGACTTTGACGATGGAGAAAAACCTGTCCTTTGTAATCCCCAAAAGCCTGCAACTGTGCATTTGCTCAGTTGATGGAAAGGCAAATGGGACACCCAAGTACCTCACAGTGGTCATATCTTGTACATCTATGTCCTCACAACTTCAGAGGTGTGGAGTGAACACATGTAGAGTCTCTGAAAGCTTAACTAAGTGGCTGCATGGATACTCTCCCCAGTGAGGAATGGCACAACCATTAGTGACCCTGACTCTGCACTAGAAGTCACACACTGATAGAAGTGACACCAGCAGACTCTGGAAGAGACTTGAATGCTCCTTGTGACTACTGAACTCATTGCAGTAGTCTGCAGTTTCTCTTGATAGGACACCACTGGATATTTCACAATGGCACCTGGTGCAAAGGAAGGTTATCTATGATGGAGCAAGGTGGAGAATGCTGTTTTCAGCCTTGTAAATGGAGGCTAACTGGAAGAAAAATTAAAAAGTATCACTGTTTGGTAGTTAAAAAAACTGATTATTAAAAAGCAAAATATATTTTGGGCCGGTTCTTGGTTTTAAGGTTGGAACAAGAGGACCGAAGACTCACAGCATCACTCTGCTCATCCAGTCATCCACACACCTCTCCTAAGTTATTCATCATTACATTTACATGAAAATGCAAACGCACTTACAGATTATTCAGAAGAAAGTCTAAATTCTCTTTCTCCGTCGGGCTTGGCACTGTAATAAGGAAAAAGACGCAACCGGTCTCCACATCTCTGTCTTCCTTCTGCTTCATTCTCCAAAAGCACTTGGGGTGAGTGAAACTAGACATGATGGAGGGGATATTCAGGAGCCAGAAGAAGAGAACCAAGGTGAGCATCTGGTCCTGCCTCCGAAGCCGTAAACTGGTAGTATGGACTGTGGATGCAGATCAGTTTATCAGAAGGATATCCATGTATACACATCTACTTTTATGTCTGCTGCCTGAAGGAGAGGGCAGCTGTCTGGCTGAGATGCTTTGCTGTCAGCTGGTGCCACTACCCTGGAGAAATGTCAAGCACTCTCTGACCTGGGGCTCTCCACCTGAGGTCCACACTAGAGGTAAAAAACATGGGTTGAAAAATATATCTGACGGCATCTCAGCCTCAGGTCTCATGACATCACGGTAATCCCTGGATATTGTGGCCCGTGGGAGAAAGCAATGTTGGGCACATTGGTCCCAGGCCAGTGTCAACAAGTTTAGAAATGATGTCAGCGGAATGTATCAGAAGATCCACAGTTAGATGTGAAGGAAAAGTTTGAAAGGACCCGTGACAATCAGAGCTCCTGTGGATTCTCTTCCTAAATACAAATCAAAGGATATCAGCCTCATGTGTACAGCATCCACCATCATAGAGCAATAGCAGAGTGGTCCATGCTGCACCAGCATAAAGATCAAATAACCAACCAGTAGCCCTGCTCTCCACGTGTCAGTCTCTAATTGTCTGGTCAAATACAGAAATTGCTTGGTGCATACTATGTCCAGAAATGTCCAGGCCATCATTATCCATGGTAAACTAAGTTGGGTATTTGAGTTATGAATCGTGAACTCCTTCCCTGAAGTCAGTTCCTTCTGATGCCCCATTTCTTTTTTTTTTTAATTATTTTTTTTTATTTAGGTTAGAAGCAATCTTGTTTCACATGTCAATCCTGGATATCTCCCCCTCCCTCACATCCTCCCCACCAGGCCCTTCAGCCCCCCACCCAATCTCCACTCCGATCCCCAAGGAGGGTGTGGCCTTCCATGTTGGATCTCCAGTAACTGACATTTCACCCAGGGCAGGGCCTAGGCCCTCCCCCAAGAGTCATAGCTGAGAGAGCCTCCCATATTGTGGCATGGACACTCAAAGTCTATTTGTATGACAGGGATAAATACTACCCTAGGCCCCATAGACTACGTAGGCCTCCTCACTGACACCTATATTCAGGAGGTCTGGGTCAGTCCTGTGCTTTCCACACAGTCAGCAATCTGGAGTCCTAGAGCTCCCCATTATTCAGGTCAACTGTTTCTATGGGTTAAACCAGCCCAGTCTTAACTCCTTTGCCCATCAGTTCTCTCTTTCTGACACTGGATTCCAGGAGTTCAGTTCAGTGTTTGTCTGTGGGTGTCTGCCTCTGCTTTAATCAGTCACTGGATGAAGGTTCTGTTCCTAGACTCTCTGGCAGTGGGATTGTATGCTGGCACTCCCCTGATCCATGTCTAAAATCCATATATGAATGAGTACATATCATGTTTTTCTTTTTGTGACTAGGTTACCTCACTCAGTATGGTTTCTTCTAGTGTCATCCATTCCTTCAACTTTATCCTTCATTATCTAATCACTTATGTTTGTCTTAGAACCCAGTGGTAACTCAGAAGCAGCACTGTGTTTTGTAGCTTTAGTAACAGGGAATAAATCCTGTGCACAATGTGTAAGCTGTTCTTATTAGATTGTCCTGGTTATATATTTTGCCTGCATCCTAGAATATGCATTGCCAGTGGGAGAGTTCATTGATGAGCGTGGACTGAGGATATGGCTTTAGATGATACAGACTACAGAGAAAGCAACAATTGTTTGGTGTGGAAGGTGAGAGATGATCGTTAGTATTTGAGTTTCGGTACATGGGGCTGTGTTCTCTGGGTCTTGTTGAACATTTAAACATTAACCTTTAGCACAAGCATGACCCTCTTGTTTTGTGATGAGATGCCTAAGAATGTCTAAGACGTGGATTCAGAAGGAAGTGATGGTAGGATTCTTTCACATGGAAATGAGAAAATTCATGTTTCCAAACTGAATCTGTATTCATCACAGTACTCTGGATTAATGCTCTCTGTCTACTAATTATAACTAGTTTTTAAATTATATATAACATTATTGTGTTGTCTTCATATGGGTATAGTAGTGTAACTTGCTTGTAACTGCTCCTTCATTACATACATTTGTCACTAATTTTGCTATTGATTTTTTTTCTCAATTCTTCTGAATTCATGTCATATGTATATATGTTTACTGTGTAAGAGAATATGTGGTATATTTACACAAGAGCTTATCATTCAGCTGTTTAAAAAATACACCATGAGTGCCTGTGCTTGGGGTCCACCACTTTGGCCTTCATCCCAGCAGTGGGATCCAATACACCCTATCATGCTGGTCTCCTGCTCCAAGTATGGGACTAGGTAAACCAGGGCCCATATCCAGGCCACCTGCTTGTGCTGAGTCTACCATTTCAGCTTCCATCCCAGTGGCAGGAGCCAACTCATCCCAGCATCTGAATCTCCTGCTCCACCCACAAGGCTAGGATCCAAAGCACCCCAGCATCCTAGTCCATTTCTCCACTCACTAGACGAGGAAGTAGAGAGCTACCAGAGGATTGGACTTGCCTACACCCACCAGAAGGGAATCCTGGTCCCACACCCACAAGGAGAGGAAGAGGCACCTTCTGGGACCCACTGGAACAATGGATGGGAAGGAGACAATATAAAAGCACAGTGAGCAACAAAAAAACCAATATGACATCATCAGAGTACAGAGACCCTACACCAGCAAGACCTGAACATCCAAACACAAATGAAGTAGAAGGGAATATCATTAAAAACAACTTCATGAAAATGATAGAAGCCCTCAAAGAGGATATGAGAAAAACCCTCAAAGAGATGGAAGAAAAAACCATCCAAAAATGCAAGAAATGGAAGAAAAGACAAAGCAAAAATTGCAAGAAACAATTCAAACAGTGCAAGGGCTGAAATCTGAAATAGAAACAAAAAATGCAGTCTGAAGGAATGCTGGAAATAGAAAAGCTGGGAAAACAGTCAGATACTACAGATGCATGCATAACCAACAGAATAAAAGAGATGGAAGAGAGAATCTCAGGTGTTGAAAATACATTAATAGAACTAGATCCATTAACCAAAGAAAATTTTAAGTCCAACAAATCCCTAACACAAAAATTCCAAGTAATATGGGACACCGTGAAAAAACCAAACTTAAGAATAATAGGTATAGAAGAAGGTGAAGAAACCCAACTCAAAGGGGAAGAAAACATATTCAACAAAATCATAGAAGAAAACTTTCCCAACCTTAAGAAAGACATGCCAATGAAGGTGCAAGAATCTTACAGAACACCAAATAGAGTGGACAAAAAAAATCCCTTCAACACATAATCATCAAAACCCCAAACATACAGAATAAAGAAAGAATATTAAGAGCAGATAGGGAAAAAGGCCAAGTAACTTAAAAAGGCAAACCTATCAGAATTACACCTGACTTCTCTATGGAAACTCGAAAGGCTACTGCACCATTCCTTGGTCAAAGAAGAAAATCAACAAGATAGACAAACCTTTATCCAAACTTACCAAAAGGCAGAGTGTGAACATGCAAATTAACAATATCAGAAATGAAAAGGAGACATAACAATGGACATAGAGGAAATCCAGAGAATTATCAGGTCATAATTTGAAAAACTATACTCCACAAAATTTGAAAATGTAAAGGAAATGGACAATTTTCTGGATAGATACCACTTACCAGAATTAAATCAAGAACAGATAAGCAATTTAATTAGCTCTATAACACCTAAGGAAATAGAAGTGGTCATCAAAAGTCTCCTAAACAAAAAAAAAAGTCCAGGACTAGATGGCCTCAGTGCAGACTTTTTGCCAGAAATTCAATGAAAAGCTTATACCAAATCTCTTCAAAGTAGTCCATGCAATACAAGCAGAAGGGTCTTTGCCAAATTCCTTTTACCAGGCTTCAATAACCCTGATAGCCAAGCCACACAAAGAAAAAATTAAGAAAGAAAACTTCAGACCAATATCCCTCATGAACATTGATGCAAAAATACTCAATAAAATACTGACAAATTGGTTCCAAGAGCACATCAAAACAATCATCCACCAAGATCAAGTAGGTTTCGTCCCAGGAATGCAGGGATGGTTCAACATATGAAAATCCATCAATATAATCCACCATATAAACAAGCTGAGAAATGAAAACCACATGATCATCTCACTAGATGCTGAAAATCCTTTGACAAAATCCAATACCCATTCATGATAAAGGGCTTGGAAATAACTGGGATAACAGGAACATACCTAAACATAATAAAGCATCATAAAGCAATATACAGCAAACCAACAGCCAACAGCAAACTAAATGGAGAGAAACTCAAGGCAATTCCTCTAAAATCAGGAACAAGACAAGGCTGTCCCCTTTCCCCATACCTCTTCAATATTGTACCCGAAGTTCTAGCTAGAGCAATAAGACAACAAATATCGAGGGGATACAAATTAGAAAAGAAGTGGTCAAATTTTCACTATTTGCAGATGATATGATAGTTTACATAAGTGACCCAAAAGCCTCTACCAGTGTGGCAGGATACAAGATCAACTCAAGAAAATCAGTAGCCCCATTATATACAGACAAAGAAAGGGCTGAGACAGAAATCAGAGAAAAATCACCCTTTACAATAGCCAGAAACAACACAAAATACCTTGGGGTAATGCTAACCAAACAGGTGAAAGACTTGTATCACAAGAAATTTGAGTCTTTAAAGAAAGAAATTAAGGAAGACACCAGAAAATGGGAAGATCTCTCATGCTCTTGCATAGGTCAGATCAATATAGTAAAAACAGGAATCTTGCCAAAAGCAGTCTATAGATTCAGTGCAATCCCTATCAAAATTCTGGCATAATTTTAGATTCTTTTAATCAGGTGTTAATAAGTTTGTGGGCTAACCTCAGGGTATTCAATTCAATTCAATACCATTGGTCTACCTGTCTATTTTTGTGCCAATACCAAGCTGTTTTCAGAACTATAGCTCTATAAAAGAGCTTGAAGTCAGGGATGGTGATGCCTTGAGTTTACCTTGTATCCTGCCACTTTGCTGAAGGTGTTTATCAGCTCTAGGAGTTCCCTTGCAGAGTTTTTAGGGTCACTTATATAAACTATCATATCATCTGCAAATAGTGAAAGCTTGACTTCTTCTTTTCCTATTTGTATCCCCTTGATCTCCTTTTGTTGTCTTATTGCTGTAGCTAGAACTTCAAGTACAATATTGAAGAGCTATGGAGAGAGTGTACAGGAGACCACTTCCTGAACATAACACCAGTGGCACAGACACTGAGATTGACAATTAACAAATGGGACCTCCTGAAACTAAAAAGCTTCTGTAAGGCAAAGGACACAGTCAACAAGACAAAAAGGCAGTCCACAGAATGGGAAAAGATATTCACTAACCCCACATCTGACAGAGGGCTAATCTCCAAAATTTACAAAGAACTCAAGAAGCAAATCTCCAAAACACCAAAAGATCCAATTAAAAGGTGGAGTACAGAACTAAATAGAGAATTCTCAATAGAGGAGGCTAAAATGGCCAAGAGATACTTAAGAAATTGGTCAACATCCTTAGCCATCAAGGAAATGCAAATCAAAACAACTTTTAGATACCATCTTACTCCTGTCAGAATGGCTAAAACCAAAAACACAGAAGACAATTTATGCTGGAGAGGATGTGGTGAGAGGGGAACACTCCTCCACTGCTGGTGGGAGTGCCAACTCATACAGCCACTTTGGAAATCTGCATGGAGATTCCTCAGGAAAATGGGATTCAATCTACCACAAGACCCAGAAATTCCACTCTTAGGTATATATCCAAAAGAGACAAATTCATACAACAAGGGCATCTGCTCCACTATGTTCATAGCAGCATTATTTGTAATAGCCAGAACCTGGAAGCAACCTAGATGCCCCTCAACTGAAGAGTGGATAGAGAAAATGTGGTACATTTACACATTGGAGTATTACTCTTGAAATTCACAGGTAAATGGATAGCACTGGAAGAAACCATCCTGAGTGAGATAACCCAGTCACAAAAGACAAACATGGTATGTACTCACTCATATATGGATTTTAGACATGGAGCAGGATAGTGCCAGTCTGCACTTCCACTAACAGAGAATCTGGGAAACAGGAAAGAACCTAAGAGATATGCATAGTACCCAAGAGAAGAGAAATGAGGCAAGATCCTCTGAACAGATGGGGAACATGGCAAGGGGTGGGGAGAGTGGGAGCTGGGAAGAAGAGAGGGGGAGAAGAGGAAGAGAGAGTAGGTCATGGGGGAACAGGAAGGTTGAGTGGGGGGGTAGGATGAGGGAAAGAGGGAATCATAGGTTAAAAGACAGATCAGGCACCATTGTGACCTCTAGTGATCTAGAGGGATGACACCAATTGGCAAACTAAGCAATAGTGTAGAGACCACCTCGAATGTCCATTCCTGATAATGAACTTGATGTCTATAACCATCCTGGAGCCTTCATCCAGTGACTGATGGAAGCAGAGACAAGCACCCACAGTTAAACACTGAACTGAGCCCAGGGAACCCAGCGACAGAGAGAGAGGAGCGATGAGCAAGTTGGCAAGGAATGGGCTGGCAAAACCAGCAGAGACCGCTGACCCGAATGGGGGAGAGCTCTTTGACCCCAGACTGACAGCTGGGAGGCCAGCATGGGCTGATCCAGACCCCCTGAATGTGAGAGTCAGTGAGGAGGCCTTGACAACCTGTGGTGCCCTGAGCAGTGGATCAGTGTTTATCCCTCGAATACAAACAGACATCGTGTGTCCATAGCACAAAGAGGGATGCTCTCTCAGCCTGGACTCTTAGGGGAGTGCCTGGACCCTGTCCTGAGTGAAATAACAGACTCTAGATATCCCCTATGTGGAAGGAATTGGCAATATGGTGGGAGGATGGGGGGGTATGGGGGTGCGGGAGGAGGGGAGGGAGAGGGAACTGGGATTGTCATGTACAAAAAGCTATTTAAAATAATAAAAGGAAAAGAAAAACAAAAACAAAAAATCTAAAATTATACAATGGAAAAAAGATAGTATCTTCAACAAATTTTGTTGGCATAACTGGATACTGGCATGTAGAAGACATCAGATAGATCCATGTTTATCACCATGCACAAAACTTAAGTTCAAATGGATCAAAGACCTCAACATAAATCCAGCCACACTCACTCTCTTAGAAGAGGAAATGGGAGGTACCCTTTCTTTGTTTTTTTCCTTGATCCAGGAGTGATGCCACTGAGCATAGTTCAATTTCCATGAGTTTGTGGGCTTTCTGCAATTTGTGTTGCTGTTGAATTCTAGCTTTAAACCATGGTGATCCAATAAGATACAGGGAGTTATTACAATTATTTGTATCTGTTGAAGTTTGTTTTATTGCCAAGTATGTGGTCAATTTTAGAGAAGGTTCCCTGGGATGTTGAGAAGAAGGTATATTCTTCTGTGTTTGGATGGAATGTTCTATAGATATCTGTTACAACCGATTGGGTCATAACTTCTGTTAGTTCCTTTGTTTCTTTGTTAAGTTTCTGTCTAGTGGTCCTGTCTAGTGGTGAGAGTGGGGTGTTGAATTCTCCCACTCTAAGTGTGGGGGGTTTATGTGTGATTTGAGTATTTTTTTAATGAGGGAAAAGAGTTTACTTCTGCTTACAATTCCAAGTTACAGTTCATCATTGTCAGGAAGTCAACATAGAAACTGCAGTTAGTCACATCACATCCAATCAAGAACAGACAGGGACGAATGCATACATACTTGGCAACTAGTTTACTTGTGCTCAGGTCAATTTCTCTGCTTTTTTCCAATTTTTTATTTAAATTAGAAACAAGCTTGCTTCACATGTCATGAGGATGACCATGGCCAGGGCTAGAGCTGTGTCCTTGGGGGCCATCTGATGCAGATATGGAAATTGTTCCTCATCACTCAGGATATTGTAGAAAGGTCCATAGGTGAGCTGTAGGACATAAAACACAGGGATCAGCATGAGACAGAGAATTGTCAGAAATCACAATGGAAGACCTCGAGTGTGAGAAGCACCAATTAGAAATGACAAGGAGGGCAATTTTCCCTACTATTACAGTTATACTGCACTACTAGGAAGCTGTAAAAATCGTTTTTTCTTCTAATTATTCAAAGAAAATCTTGACTGCCAATTCTTCTTCTCATCCATATAACAAACAATGAATTGTAAATTCCTACATGGATTTACATGAATGTGAAGCCAATCTCCCTCTTATGCCCTCTTTAGTATCAGGCTATGCCAACTAAGGTGATAGATTCTAGATGTTCCCATCCAAACAACCTCACCTGTGGAGATTTGTAGAGTTGCATGAACGGCACCAGGCTCATAGATGTCCTGTAATTGCTACTTGACATTTGATCTCATCTTCACAGATATAGTTAAGGAGAAGAGTATGTCTTTTGGCATAAAAGTTTATGTAATTTTTAAAATCATTTTTTATTTTAATTTTAAATAGCTTGTTTTACATGTCAATCCCAGTTCCCTCTCCCTCCCCTCCTCCCGCACTCCCCTTCCCTCCCTCCCTCCCACCCTATTGCCAAATCCTTCCACATAGGGGATATCTAGAGTCTGTCATTTTACTCTTGGTAGGGTCCAGGCACTCCCCCTAAGAGTCCAGGCTGAGAGAGCATCTCTCTTTGTGCCTGTTTATCACCATAATTGTTATTGAAGAAAAAAAGTATTAGAGACACATTTGGTAGAAGATATGGATCCCTGTTGATTTCTTCCATGGCAAAAGCCAAGGGAAAAGCAAACTGGTAGCTTCTGGTTGGTGTTCTGAAAATGCAGGCACAGAACTTATTATGAATAAGGATCTATAAGTGAAAGCTTTGTAGTTACCATAACGACTATTATCCTGAATTCAGTGTCATTTTCAGCTAAACCTTGACAAATTCCCCTGTGTTGTAAGGTTGGAAAAACATGAGATGCTTAAGAGCTTGTGAAAACACAAAATGTTGATGACAGTGGATCCTGTCACAAAAATAAGAAATGTGGTCTTGTCCACTTTGACAGAGACTTTCACCTTAGGTCTATGAGTACTGGATGTCTATTTACTAAAAGATTCGTGTGTCTATCTGTATGGGCACTTGAGAAGGCTGTTCTCAAGGAGGCCAAGAAGAAGAAACTGCATCCTACAGAGCTGGGATTTATGTGGTTTTGTGGTGCCTGGGCACATCAGTGGTTGAAACTGAACTCAGGTTCTTTGAGAGAACAGCAAGTGCTCTTTACTGTGACCCATGTCTACAGCCCCAGTTCGTACCTTCTTTACATGTTCTAGATATTCTTTAATCTAGTACAGCCAGTAGATATTTTCCCATCTGTTTGTAGACTGCCACTTACCTTGTACATAATTTCTTTGAATGTAGGCAAAACTAAGTTTATGCAACCACACTTGTTAATTTGTGGTCCTATATCCTGAGTTATTCGATATCTATAATTGCTTCCTTTGTGTTTTCTTTATCAGTTTCATGGATTTAGGACTAGCTTTTAAGTCTTTGATCCATTTGGACTTGATTTTAGAACAGAATAATGGTTGTGAGACACTTCTTTACTACCTCTAGATGGCAGTGTTTCTACTTGCATTTGTTGAGCAGGCTGTCTCTTCTCCATTGTATATATGTAGGGATTGCCTATTATTAAATTAAAAATTTTCCCAGAGTATACTTTGATAGTTTTGCTCTTCTCCCAATTTCTTCCAGGTCCTCCCAAACTCCAAACTCCCTGGCCACCTTTATATTCTTTTTATGTATACATTTCTTTAAAAAAAAAGAAGAAAGGAAAAAACCCACAAAAATGAAAACCAAATAGACATCTGGGTGAAGCTCCTTTTATGATAGCTGGTCTAGACACCAACTTATGAGCAAAGCAGGATAAAATTAGGAAACATTTTATTGGCTTTTTTGCCATTTGTGTTTGGTTCTGTCCTAGGTATCTGGGGTATCCAGCTTCTGAGTCCTGGTCCTCCCAGGTGTCCTCCCTCTCAAGGAATGGGTCCCCAGCTGTGCCAACCATCAGTTGATAACTCCCGCAATTTCTGTTTCACCATTATCCCAGCACATCTTGTAGGCAGGAAAAATTGTAACAGCCAGACATCAGGCAAAACGTGATGAATCCTGCAGAAGGGGAGAAAGGATGGGAGAACCCAGGGCTGTCAAGGGCACCACAAGAAAACCCCAGAATCAACGAACCTTGGTTCATAAGGGTTAACTGAGACTTAACTGACAAACGGGGAGCCTACATGGGACTGACCTAGGCCTTCTGCATACGTGTTAACACTTGTGTAGCTTAGTCTTCACGAGGGATTCCTAGCAGTGAGAACAGGAACTGTCTCTGTCTTTGTTGCCTAATTTTGAGAACTATTCCTCCTGCTAGATTACCTCATCCAACCTTGGTGGAAGATGGGGTACCTGGTCTCACTGCAGCTTGATATACCATGGCTTGCTGATATCCAGATGCCTGCCTGCATCTGAAGAGTAACGGGGGGGAGGACTGAATGGGATGGGTAGGGTAGGTTGGGGAGATAGATGAGGGGCAACTGGAAAGAGGGAAGGGAGAGGAAGCTTTGAGTCAGATGCAAAAATGGGAAAAGAAATAAATATAAATACAAGAATAAATATGATAGAAAAAGAAAAAACCAAATACACACACACAAAAGTCCAGGGAAAGCAAAATAAGACAAAAAGTCAACAAAAATAACATTCAGCCCATTTTGTGCCATCCAACTCCTCTTCAGCGTGGGACCACTCCTGAAGCTTGTTTAATACACTCAGCGCTATGCCATTAGAGAAAACAGCTGTTTTCCATTGCAATCGTGTATCAGTTTCACATAGCTTCTTCTTTAGGGGTGAGAGCGTGTGTCCACTTGTCCCTCTCCATCTGCCACACCATCTGATTCTGCACCATTTCAACTTGAGCAGGCCTTGAGTGTGCTCCCACTGCCTGGGTAAGCTTATACATGGGTCAGTGCTGTTGTGTCTGGAAGACACCACTTCCTTGGTGTCACCTCTGACTCATAACTCTGTCTCCTCTTCATGAGTCTCTCAGCCTTGAAGACATCTCACTGAGGACAATGTGCTCCAAATTTCCTCACTCTCTGCACAGGGTCCAGCTGTGGGTTTCTGTGTTCGCTCCCACATTCTACAAGAAAAATCTTCTCACCAGGTGGTGATGGTGCACACGTTTAATCCCAGCACTCGTATGCAGAGGCAGTTAGATCTCTATGAGTTTGGGGCTAGCCTGGTCTACAAAGCTAGTTCCAGGACAACTAGAACTTCTATGCAAAGAATCCCTGTCTTGGGAGAGAGAGAGAGACAGACAGACAGACAGACAGACAGAGAGACAGAAAGAGACAGAGAGAGAGAGAGAGTTGAATAATAATCTTTCCTTATGAGACCTAAGGGAGGCACGCATCAATGAGTATAGCAGTGTGTCATTAGGATTCACTTTATTGCTGTGTTCCTTAAGCAGAATGATAGTACTATATATTCATGTAATGTCATTGCGCATTCTGGCTCCTAAACTCCTTCCTCCCTCTCTCCAGCAAGATTTGCTGAGCTCAGCCTAATGTCTGGCTGCCTGTCCCTGACGCTGTTCAGTAATTACTTTTAAAAAGTATTTACAGCCGGGCATTGGTGGCGCACACCTTTAATCCCAGCACTCAGGAGGCAGAGGTAGGTGGATCTCTGTGAGTTTGAGGCCAGCCTGGTCTACAGAGCGAGTCCCAGGACAGCCTCCAAAAACAATACAGAGAAACCTGTCTCAGAAAAACAAAAGAAGTATTTACAACTGAAGAAAAACCCTCACCCTTCAAATGCACCATTATTTCATTATCCCTTCCTCAGCTGATGAGCTTCTAGGATGCTTACAAGTTCCAGCCATTATAAAGGGAGCAAGAATGAAAATGATGAACAACATCTGTGTAGTAAGATGTAGGCTACTTTGGGTATGTGCCCCAGAATATTACAGATGGCCTTTGAAGTAGACAGATTCACAACTGCATTGAGGAACTGACACATTGGTTCCCATAGAGACTGCACATGTTTTTAGTCCCACAAGCAATCAGTAAGTGTTCCCGTCTCCCCACATCATCACCAACATGGCCTGTCATTTGTGTTCTTGATCTTGGCCATTTTGACTGATATAAGATGAATTCTCAAATTTGCAGTTCTGTAGTGTCTAGGATGATTTCTTTAAGCGTTGATCAGCCTTTTGTGTTTCATCTACTGAGAACTCGCTAATTAATTCTGTACCCTATTTTGAATATGACTGCTGTTTACTTGATGTTTCTAGTTCTTACGTATTCTAGATATTAACCCTCTATGTCTAGTGTCCTTCCAGAATTTGTAATCAGTTGTCCCTTCTCCATTGGATTTCCTGAAACCTTTGTAGCTCAGATGGCTTCACCTGCGGAATTGAATCATGGGATATCTGTTCTGCTCTGTTGAAATGTTTCCATGGTACACTGTCAGCACTTTGATTCTCTGACAATATAGCTCTAAGTTATAAAAGATACACATGTGTTGTGATACTTCTAACATTGTTCTTTTTGCTAACCATTGCTTGGCCCATCTGGTATCTGTTTTCTACTTGCCTATTTGGACTTTTTTCCTATGTTTTAGTTTTTTGTTTGTTTGGTTTTTTGTTTTGTTTTTTGAGACGGGGTTTCTCTGTGGCTTTGGAGCCTGCCTCTGCCACCCAAGTGCTGGGATTAAAGGCATGCACCACCACTGCCCAGCCCTAATTATGTTTTTTAGTTAAGTGTTCATGTAATGTTGAAGGAGATTGCATAGGATCTTAGTTTATTTTTGTAATATAACCAACTGTTAATTTACAATGCTAATTGTGCCAAACCATCAATGTGTCAGATAGTTTGTTCTTCCACTGGCTTCTCTTTCTCTCCTCGGTGTTATAAAATTTTGATCATGACTCGATTGTGTGGAGGTCATTGTAAAAGCAGTTGATTTCTTTATTTCTTTCTCAGTTTCATCATGCCTTGTACATGGGAATTGTTTTGTATCTTGATTGTGTATTCTACTATTTTCTTGATGGTATTCATTAGGTCTAAGAGACACTCAGGAAGTGATGTTCATCTTATGTACAAGTTCATACACCCTGTTAGTGAAATAATTTGACTCCTTTCCTTGTTTGTATTTCATTCTTTCTTTTCTGGGCTTATTGTTTCAGGATAATCAAAGCAAGACTTACTTTTTTTAGACATGCTTTTTGTAATTTTATAGCAATGTCCTCTCATTTTACATACCAATTCCCAATCCCAGTTCCCAATCCCCCCTCCTCCCACCATCTCTACCTTTCCCCCATGCCACACCATCCATTCCTCAGAGAGGGTCAGGATTCTCATGGGGAGTCAACGAATTCTGGACCATCTCTTTGAGTCAGGAGCAAGGCCCTGCCCCCTATATCTAGGCAAAGCAATGTATCCATCCAAAGTGAATGGGCTCCAACAAACCAATTCAAGCACTAGAGAAAAATCCTGGTCCCACTGCCAGTGGCCTTACAGACAGCCCAAGTTATACAACAGTCACCCACATTTAGAGGGTCCAGTTCAGTCCATTGCATGTCCCCTACTGTCACTCTCCTGCCAGAAAGCTCGCACCATCTCAGTTTGGCTGTCTCTGTGGGTATTCCGAAAATGGTCTTGACCCTTTTGCTCATATTATCATTCCTCCCTCTATTCTGCTGTACTCTGGGAGCTCTGAGCAGTGCTTAGCTATGGATCTCTGCATCTGCCTCAATCAGTTGCTGGATGAAGGGTCTATCATGATAATTCCAGTAGTCATCAATCTGATTACAGAGAAAGGCCAGTTTGGACACCCTATCCACTAATGCTTTGGATCTTACTTGTGGATTCCCGCTATTTTCCTTAGTGTCAGATTTCTTACTAGACCCATAATTATAAAGATATTTGATGCTATATAGGGAAAAATATATTTATTTACCAGAGAGAGAGGGAGAGAGTCGCACAGACCAGGAGTTAGAAGCGTGGCTGGCTTCCTAAGAAAAAGGGAAGCCCCTTTTCCTTTCACTTCCTTTTATCTCTACCTTGACCCCGCCCTGATGGGTGGATAGCTTTGTGGGGTTCACTCCTACAATTCCCCTTTTAGTCTAAATAGAAGATTTAAATTTGATACAAACTCAAACATATACAACATATATACATAGAGGATGATAATTAAGTTATAATCTACTTATCCTAAACTAAACATATCCATTCCACCTAAATTCTAAACTTATCTGAAAGGGATGCCTAAGTCTGAACACCTCCTTCCAATCCCAACTCTAAAATAAGTGAAAACTAACACTAACCGGTGTAAACTATTCTCTAATGTTAATAGTGGGGAGAAGGGATGTGGAATTCTCAAATTTACTTCCTGCTGAAGTGGGACGATGACAATCATGGGGACCCGTGGGAAGAAATTGTTAGTGTAATAAGAGTCTTAAGTAGGTTAGTTAGTCTCTGTTTTGTAGGAGAGGCTTGACTGAAGTTCCGGATTAGATTTCTGATTTTGATGGAAGCTCTTGTCTGAAGCTCTGATCAGATTGTAGAAGATGTACTGTATCAGTTCCTTGGCCTGACGATGTGTCGAGTGATGTAGTTCCAAGTTGGTTTTAGGATGGTGCTTATTAGGTGGGGTTGATGATGTGGGGCAGTTTAGATGTATCCAGTCGAATCAGGCGGAGTCGGGGAAGTGAATCCACATTCTCTTTTTGAAGTAGTTGGAGATTGCTGTCCAGAAATCCCTTTGTCTCTGGAAAACTGAAATATTAATGTTAGCACAGAAATTCTTAACTTTTATGTGTATGAATATTGGGAAAGGTGACCCTAAGGAAGATAATACACATGAAGGAGATTAGAGTTTTAGAAAAGAATCAAATATACACAGATGTATATATATATATATATATATACATATCTTTTTTGTTGTGTTGTTGTTGTTGTTTCTGTCTTATATCAATGGCTCCTTGATATAATACAGAATGTCTGAATTGTATTTTAACAATATGCTTGGGTTTAAAGCAGGAGAGCCAATCCCACTCCTGACACCAGATATAACGATATTCGATGCTATAGGGAAAACAATATATTTTTTTACCAGAGAGAGAGGGAGAGAGTCGCACAGACCAGGAGTTAGAAGCGTGGCTGGCTTCCAGGAGAAAAAGGGAAGCCCCTTTTCCTTTCACTTCCTTTTATCTCTACCTTGACCCTGCCCTGATGGGCGGATAGCTTTGTGGGGTTCACTCCTACACATAATGACTCCATAAGTTAAGAAATCAACTTAACTTTCTCTCTCTGTCCTTCCCCCATCTCCACCATCTAATCCCCTCGTGTTCTCCTCCCCCTTCCCCTTCCCTCCCTACCTCCCTCCTCTCCCCTTCTGCCTCCCCTCTCTCCTTTCTCTCCCCCTTTGTGGTTTTTTGAGACAGGTTTTCTCTGTGTAACTTTGGGCCTGTTCTAGGACGTGCACTGTAGATCAGGCAGGCTTTGAACTCACAGAGATCCACCTGTGTCTGCTTCCTGACTGCTGTGGCTAAAGACATGCACCACTACTGCCTGGCACAAGACTTGCTCTTAAGACATAAAATGACCATCTTCCCTCTTTCCCTGTTTCAAGGGAAGTTCTCACAGTTTTTCTCCATTTGATGTAATGCTGGACATGGGTTTTCCTAATCAGCCTTCATCCCATTAAGATGTTTTCCTTTTACTCCCAGCTATAGAGATACTGTAGATTATCAGGTATCTTTTCTGCATCTGTTGAGGTGATCATGTAGCTTTTGCCCTTGTCTATTAAAGCTACTTCTTACACTCACTGACTTTTTGTGTTAAAACGTCTTTCCAACCCTGGAGTAAAGCCATCTAGTCCATGGTGAATGATCTTGGTTTTCATGTAATTTCTTGAGAATATTTGGTTCAGGTTTATCAGTAATATTCGTTCTTTCTGCTTTGATGATTTCTTAGCTAGTTTTGGTGTCACAAGCATACTGACTTCCTAAAATGTCATTGTTTGTATTACTTTCTTTTCTAATTTTGAGAATTGTTTGAGTGAGATTCCTGTTGTGCTTTCTGTATATATTTGGTTGAAAAATTAAGCCAAGATGTGGCAAACACTTTAAGTAAATCTACCATAAAGACTGGAACTGAAACAGTAATAAAACCATCTTCCAACTAAAAACTCACCAGATTAGCAGCTGTCACTGCTGCAAGCAAGGGCATCTTCCAATAACTAACACCAATGCTATTAGGTATTAAATTATGCCCTCCACCCCCACCCTCTGTTTGGGGTGAGTGTGGACTGTGCCCCCGGGCCCCAACTCCAGACATTTCCCCGTTTACTGGGCCTGGTCTGAGCCTAGAATGGACCCGCCCTGCCAGAAAGGACCACCCTGGGACCATTCTGAGTCTGGCCATACCTCAGTCTTGGTTCCGCCTCAACCCCCACTGTCTGCGTGAGGTGAGGGTACGCTCTGCTCAGGGCCCTACCTGCTTGGATCTTCCTGGGCCTGCCACTCACCTAGAATGTCTCAGACACTCCTGCACCCATCGTGAGACCCATCAGAGTATTGGACCTGCTGAAACCCACTGGAAGAGAACTTTAGACCCGTACCTACCAGGAGAGGAAGAGAGCCCACAAACTTTCACTGGAAGAAGGGATGGGAAGACAACAATATAAAAACACAGTCAACAACAGAAAAACCAATATGACCACACCAGAGTCTAGGTACTCTACACCAACATAACCTAAACATCCCAACATGAGTTAAATGGAAGACAATGACCTAAAAAAATCAACCTCATGAAAATGATACAGGCACTGAAACAATGTATGAGAAAATCTGATTAAGAAGTAGAAGAAAAGAAACAAACAAAAAATGAAAGAAATCAACAAATCTCATAAAGCCAAGAAAAAACAATCAAACAGATGAAGGAAACAATTCAAACAGTTCAAGACCTGAAAACTGAAAGAGAGACAGTAAAGAAAACACAAACTGAGGGAATGCTGAAAGTAGAAAAACTGAGTAAATGATCAGGAATTACAGATGCAAGCATAACCAACAGGATACAAGAGATGGCAGACAGAATCTCGCGTGCTGGAGATAAACTAGAGGAAAGAGATTCATCAATAAAAGAAAATCTTAAATCCAACAAATCCTTAACTCAAAATATCCAGGAAATATGAGACACTGTGAAAAGACCAAACCTAAGAATAATAAGTATAGAAGAAGGTGAAGCCTCCTCTGTTGAGAATTCTCTGTTTAGTTCTGCACCCCACCTTTTAATTGGATCCTTTGGTGTTTTGAAGACATGCTTCTTGAGTCTTTGTAAATTTTGGAGATTAGCCCTCTGTCAGATGTGGGGCTAGTGAATATTTTTCCCATTCTGTGGACTGCCTTTTTGTCTTGTTGACTGTGTCCTTTGCTTTACAGAAGCTTCTTAGTTTTAGGAGGTCCCATTTATTAATTATGGATCTCAGTGTCTGTGCCACTGGTGTTATGTTCAGGAAGTGGTCTCCTGTACCAACTCGTTGAAGAGTATGCCCCACTTTCTCTTCTAAGAGTTTCAGTGTGGCTGGATTTATGTTGAGATCTTTGATCCATTTGGACTTAAGTTTTGTACAAGGTGATAGACATGGATCTATCTGCAGTCTTCTGCATACCAATACCCAGTCATGCCAGCACCATTTATTGAAGATGCTTTCTTTTTTCCATTGTATAGTTTTAGCTTCCTTGTCAAAAATCAAGTGTTCATAGGTGTGTGGGTTAAAATCAGGGTTTTCAATTCGGTTCAATTGGTCTATCTGTCTATTTTTGTTCCAATCCAAGCTGTTTTCAGGACTATAGCTCTATAATAGAGCTTGAAGTCAGTTATGGTGATGCCTCTTGAAATTCCTTTATTGTATACGGTTGTTTTGGCTATCCTGACCCTTTTGTTTTTCCATATAAAGTTGATTATTGTTCTTTCAAGGTCTGTGAAGAATTATGCTGGAATTTTGATAGGGATTGCATTGAATCTGTAGACTGCTTTTGGCAAGATTGCCATTTTTATTATGTTGATCCTACCAATCCAAGAGCATGGGAGATCTTTCAATTTTCTGGTATCCTCTTTGATTTCTTTCTTTAAAGACTCAAAGTTCTTGATATACAGGTCTTTCATTTCCTTGGTTAACATTATCCCCAGATATTTGATGCTGTTTATGGCTATTGTAAAGGGTGATGTTTCTCTGATTTCTTTCTCAGCCACTTCATCATCTGTATATAATAGGGCCACTGATTTTATTGAGTTAACCTTGTATCCTGCCACTTTGCTGAAGGTGTTTATCAGATCTAGGAGTCACTTATGTAAACTATCATATCATCTGCAAATATTGAAAGCTTGACTTCTTCTTTTCCTATTTGTATCTCCTTGGTCTCCTTTTGTTGTCTTATTGCTCTAGCTAGAACTTCAAGTACAATATTGAAGAGATATGGAGAGAGTGGACAGCCTTATCTTGTTTCTGATTTTAGAGGAATTGCATTGAGTTTGTCTCCATTTAGTTTGATGTTGGTTGTTGGTTTACTGTGTATTGCTTTTATTATGTTCAGGTACGTTCCTGTTATCCCTGATGTCTCTAGGACCTTTATCATGAAGGGGTGCTCGATTTTGTCAAAGGCTTTTTCAGCATCTAGTGAGATGATCATGTGGTTTTTCTTTTGCAGTTTGTTTATATGGTGGATTACATTGATAGATTTTCTAATGTTGAACCATCCCTGCATTCCTGGGATGAAGCCTACTTGATCATGGTGGATGACTTTTCTGATATGTACTTGAATCCGGTTTGCTATTTTATTGAGTATTTTTGCATTGATGTTCATGAGGGAAATAGGTCTATAGTTCTCTTTCTTAGTTGTGTCTTTGTGTGGCTTGGGTACCAAGGTAATTGTAGCCTCGTAAAAAGAGTTTGGCAGTAAGCCTCTTGTTTCAATTGTGTGGAATACTTTGAGGAGTATTGGAATTAGCTCTTTTTTGAATTTCTGGTAGAATTCTGCACTGAAGCCATCTGGGCCTGGGCTTTTTTGGTTGGGAGACTTTTGATGACTGCTTCTATTTCATTAAGGGTTATAGGTCTGTTTAGATCTGTTCTTGACTTAGTTTTGGCAAGCGATATCTATCCAGGAAATTTACAATTTCCTTTAAATTTTCAAATTTTGTGGAGTACAGATTTTCAAAGTATGCCCTGATGATTCTCTGGATTTCCTCAGTGTCCTTTGTTATGTCTCACTTTTCATTTCTAACTTTGTTAATTAGCATGCTCTCTGTCTTTTGGTTAGTTTGGACAGAGGTTTGTCTATTTTGTTGACTTTCTCAAATATCCAACTCTTTGTTTCATTGATTTTTCTCAATGTTTTCCTGGTTTCTACTTGATTGATTTCAGCCCTCAATTTGATTTTTTCCTGGTGTCTACTCCTTCTGGGTGAGTTTTTTTCTTTTTGATTTAGAGCTTTCAATTTTGCTTTTATTCTCTAGTGTGACTATTCTCCAATTTCTTCATGTGGGCACTTAGTGCTATGAACTTTCCTTTCAGCACTGCTTTCAAAGTGTCCCATAGGTTTGGGTATGTTGTGTCTTCATTCTCATTGAATTCCAGGAAGTCTTTAATTTCTTTTTTGTTTCTTCCTTGAACCAGGAATGGTGCACTTGTGCACTGTTCAATTTCCACAGGGTTTCTGCATTTTTTGTTGTTGTTGAATTCTAACTTTAAACCGTGGTGATCAGATAGGTTATAGGGGTTTATTCCAATTTTTTGTACCTGTTGAAGTTTGATATGTTGCCAAGTATGTGGTCAGTTTTAGACAAGATTCCATGTGGTGCTGAGAAGAAGGTACTTTCTTTGTCTTTGGATGTAATGTTCTATAGATGTCTGTTAATCCCAAGTGGGTCATAACTTCTGTCATTTCCCTTGCTTCTTTGTCAGGTTTCTGTCTGGTGGTCCTGTCAAGTGGTGAAAGTGGGACGCTAAAGTCTCCCACCATAAGTGTGTGTTGTTTAATGTGTAATTTGAGTTTTAGTAATATTTCCTTTATGAACGTGGTTATGTTTTTATTTTGGACATAGAAATTCAGAACTGAGATTTCATCTTGATGGATTTTCCTGTGATAAATATGAAATGACCTTCTTCATCTCTTTTAATTAATTTTATTTTGAAGTTTAATTTGTTAGATATTAGGATAGCTATACTAGTTTGCTTCTTAGGGTCATTTGATTGGACAATCTTTTCCCAACCCTTGACTCTGAGGTAACTTCTGCCTTTGAAAATGAGGTATGTTTCTTGTATGCAGCAGAAGGATGGATTCTGTCTTCATATTCATTCTGTTAGCCTGTGTATTTTTATCGATGAGTTAAGACCATTAATATTGAGGGATATTAATGACCATTGATTATTGATTCTTGTTTGTTTTGGATTTGTTTTTGGTGGTGGTATTGTGTGTGAATTTTCCCCCTATTTCTGGCTTTTTGTAAAGTGAGGTTATCTGTTGACTATGCTTTTCTGAGTATAGTTGACTTTCTTGGGTTGGAGTTTTCCTCCTAGAACATTTTGTAGGACTGAATTTATGGATATGTATTGCGAAATTCTGATTTTATCATGGAATATCTTCTTTTCTCCATCTATAGTGATTGAGAGTTTTGGTGGTTATAGTAGTCTGGCTTTCAGAGTTTTCATGGAGAAGTCAGGTGTAATTCTGATAGGTCTGCCTTTATATGCTACATGGCCTTTTTCCTTTGCTGCCCTTAATAGTTTTTCTTTATTTTATATGTTTGGTGTTTTGGTTGTGTGATTAGAGGACTTTTTTTGGGGGGGGGTCCAGTCTATTAAGTGTCTGATAAGCTTCTTGCACGTTCATAGACATGTCCTTCTTCAGGTTGGGAAAGTTTTCTTTTTTTAAGATTTTATTTATTTATTAGTTATTTATACAGTGTTCTGCCTACATGTATGCCTGCATGCTAGAGAGGGTACCAGATCTCATTATAGATAGTTGTGAACCACTATGCCATTGCTAGGAATTGAACTCAGGGCTTCTGGAAGAGCAGCCAGTGCCCTTAGCCTCTGAGGTATCTCTCCAACCCAGGAAAGTTTTCTTCTATGATTTTGTTGAGTATGTTTTCTGCACCTTTGAGCTGGGCTTTCTCTCCATCTTCCCTACCTATTATTCTTACGTTTGGTCTTTTCACAATGTCCAATATTTCATGAATATTTTGTGTTAAGGATTTGTTGGATTTAAGATTTTGTTTTGTTGATGAATCAATTTCCTATAGTTTATCTTCAGTGCATGAGATTATGTCTTCCATCTCTTGTATTCTGTTAGTTATGCTTGCATCTGTAGTTCCTGATGCTTCACCCAGCTTTTCTTTTTCCAGCATTCCCTCAGTTTGTATTTTCTTTACTGTCTCTATTTCAGTTTTCAGGTCTTGAACTGTTTGAATTGTTTCCTGCCTGTCTGCCTGTTTTTTCTTGGCTTTCCTTGC
The DNA here is from genome assembly GCF_017639785.1 of Mesocricetus auratus. Lineage (NCBI taxonomy): Eukaryota > Metazoa > Chordata > Mammalia > Rodentia > Cricetidae > Mesocricetus > Mesocricetus auratus. Next base: position 5,471,867 of record NW_024429215.1, read on the forward strand.
TTTCTTTAAGAGATTTGTTGGTTTCCAGTATAGAGATTCCTCGGGAAAATGGGAATCAATCTACCACAAGACCCAGCAATTCCACTCTTAAGCATACACCCAAAAGATGCACATTCATTCAACAAGGATGTCTGTTCCACTGTGTTTATAGCAGCACTATTTGTAATAGCCAGAACCTGGAAGCAACCTAGATGCCTTTCAACTGAGCAGAATGGGAGCTGGTGGGGAGGAAGCCAGGAAAAAGAGAGGGGGAGAAGAGGAGGGGGGAGGAGGACATGGGGGAGCAGGAAGGCTGAGTTGAAGGAAAACTAGAGGAGAACAGGATGAGAGATACCATAATAGAGGGAGTCATTCTAGGTTTGAGGGAAGATCTGCCACTAGTGAGATCTCCAGAGATCTACAAGGATGGCACCAACTGGCAAACTAAGCAGTAGTGAAGAGACTACTTTAAATGCCCCTCCCTGATAATGATTTTGATGACTATCTTACATACCATCCTAGAACCTCCATCCAGTGACAGACCAAAGCAGAGGCAGACACCCACAGCTAAACACCGAACTGAACTCCTGGAACCCAGCAGTGACAGAGGGATGAGTGATGAGCAAAGGGGTCAAGACTGGGCTGGTGAAACCCAGAGAAACAGCTGACCTGAACAAGGGGGAGATTTTGGACCCCAGACTGCTGGCTTATAGGCCAGCATGGGACTGATCCAGACCCCCTGAATGTGGGTGTCAATGAGGAAACCTAGGCAATCTATAGGGTTTTGGGTAGTAGATCAATATTTATCCCTGGCACACAAATAGACTTTTGGTGCCCATCCCACAAAGAGAGACACTCTCTCAATCTGGGCACTTGGGGGAGGACCTGGGCCCTCCCCAGAATGAAATGACAGACTCTAGAGATCCCCCATGGAGGGCCTGACCCTCCATGGGGAATGGAGTGGGGATTGGGTGGTGAGCTTGGGGTGCTGGGGGGGAGTGGCCATGGAGGGTAAAGAAAGGGAGCTGGAACTGACATGGGAACCAAGCTTGTTTCTAATTTAAATATGTAATTAAAAGTGTTTAAAATTTAAAAATAGCCGGACGTTGGTGGTGCATGCCTTTAATCCCAGCACTCAGGAGGCAGAGGCAGTCGGATCTCTGTGAGTTCAAGACCAGCCTGCTCTACAAGAGCTAGTTCCAGGACAGCCTCCAAAGCCACAGAGAAACCCTGTCTTGAAAAAAAAACATTTTAAAAAAGAGATTTGTTGATTTCTTGTATTTGGGGGGTTATTTTTCTTCCATTTCTTTAAGGAGTTTTCTCATATCCTCTTTGAGGGTCTCTATCATTTTCATGAAGTTATTTTTAAAGGTCATTCTCTTCTGTTTCATTTGCATTGAGATGTTCAGGTCTTGGTGGTGTAGAGTCCCTAGACTCTGGTGATATAAGACTTTCTGTTGTTGAATGTGTTCTTATTATGTAGTCTTCCCATCTCTTCTTCCACTGGTTATAGGTGGGGTCTCTCCCTCTTCTAGTGGATATGGGTTCAAGGGTCTAGTCTCTCCTCACTCCCAGATGCACTCGCTCTACATGGGTGGCAGGAAGGGTCTGGTGGCCTCCCCAGGTCAGGGGATGCTCACTCCCTCTACCAGAGGGTGGAGGGGGAAGGCCTGTATTTAAGGCTTTTTTTTTTTTTTTTGCTATGAAGAGACACCTTGACCATGCATGTCTTAGAAAGAAAACATTTAATTGGGGTGGCTCAATTACAGTTTCAGAGGTTCAGTCCATTACCATCAAGGCAGTGTGCAGACTGATGTGGTGCTGGAACCGAGAGCTGTACATCTTGCACACAACAGGAAGTCAACTGACACACTGGGTGGTATCCTGAGCATAGGAAACTTCAAAGCCTGCCCTCACAGTGACACACTTTCTCCAACACATCCACACCCACTCCAACAAGCCACACCTCCTAATAGTGCCACTCCCAATGAGATTATGGGGGCCAATTACATTCAAACTACCACAGCTACCAAAAGAGGCCCAAGGAATAAGTTTACCACTCAAAGGACATCACTTTCTTGGGTCCCAGACTGATTGGTCCTGACACAGGCCTCTTACTTATCCCAAGGGGAAAGACTCAACCCTGACCAAAACTCCCTCCCACAGGATGGCCCCAACCAGTGCCAAAAGCATTAGTCCCCTAGTCTCCACTGACAATCAAGGTTAGGGGTCCTAATTCTATGTTCTCTGCCCTTCAAAAAGTTCACTGCTTGCTTAAACACTGCCAGCCCAGAATTGGTCAGGATGACTGGGTGTGCCTGAACCCTCAACCCCTTTACTACATAGGGCTAGGGGCCAACAAGATCATGGGTCCGCCAGCAAATAAAACAAACGTAACTCATAACTGGGAACAGCCTCAGCTAGCACCGGGGAACCTACAGTAAACTGCCGGGTGTCCAGGACTTTTGGGAAACCTCACTTTACTGCCTCTTATTTCCCTTTCCAGGTGAGTTCTTCTCAGCAGCAGCAATGCTTTTTTTTTTTGGTAGGCATGCATGCATACATGGTTTAACTGAATGTGCCTCCTCCGAAGCATTCCAAAACACTGAGTCCCTTCATGACCCAGTGCACACCTGCCCCAGCTGTCCTTAACAGGAAAGAAGGAAGAGTACACATTTGCATGGACCTCAGGTAGCAACAGGAAAAGCAACCTGCACGTATCCTTGCTCTGCTCCTGGCTACAGTCAGTATTAGAAGAGCAAGAGCCCTGGGAACATCAGCTGAGGGGGAGGGAAGGGGGGATGGGGAACTGTGGTCAGTATGTAAGATGAATAAATAAATGGAAGCAAATCCATCTATCTCTTCTCTGTAACAACAAAACAAAACAAAACATCACAGTTCTGAAGATAGGCATAGTCTTAGAGGAAAGGATAGAAAAGAAAAGTGCTCTAATAAAATGAGACCCAGAGGGCAAGCCAGAAACAACAGCCTAATAGCTGAAAAATGGACATCAAACTATAACAGTCGAAAGAGAAAAACAGAGATGCTTCATTCCAACCAAAGGAAGAGTTCACCAAGAAGACATCACTATCATATACATGTATATACCAAACCCAGGGGTACTCAATTTCATTTAAAAAAAGCTGTTACTTGAATTAAAGACACAGATTAACAACAATCCACTAATAATAGGTCACTTCACCCCTTTTTTCCAGTAGACATGTCATCAAGACAAGAAATAAACAGATAAATATTAAACTCAACTGATGTCATACTTTGAATATACTTAATAGACACTATGGTGGTTTGAATGAAAATGAACCCCTTGGGCTCATAGGTAGTGGCACTATCAGCAGGTGTGTCTTTGTTGGAGTAAGTGTGGCCTTATTGGAGGAAGTGTGTCACTTGGGGTGGGCTTTGAGATTTCTTTTTTTGTTTGTTTGTTTTTTGTTTTTTGTTTTTTGAGACAGGGTTTCTCTGTAGCTTTGGAGGCTGTCCTGGAACTCACTTTGTAGACCAGGCTGGCCTCGAACTCACAGAGATCCGCCTGCCTCTGCTTCCCGAGTGCTGGGATTAAAGGCATGTGCCACCAACGCCCGGCCGGGCTTTGAGATTTCTTAAACTCAAGCCAGACCCTTGGCTCACCCTCTCTTCCTGCTGCCTGCCAGTTCAGATGTAGAACTCTCAGCCCTCTCTAGCACCATTCTGCCTGCATGCTACCATACTTCCCACTATGATGATAATGGACTAAACCTCTGAACTGTAAGCCACCCCCAATTAGATGTATTCCTTTATAAGGGTTGTAGTGGCCATGATGTCTCATCACAGCACTAAAACCCTAACTAAGACAGGTGCTCACAGAATATTCTACACAAACTCCAAAGAGTATTCATTCTATTCAGGAACACGTGAAAGTATTTGTAAAATAGAGCACATCCTGAGACACAAAACGAAGCTTTCCAAATACAAAAAGACTGAAATCACTCCATGTATTTTGTCTCACCACAATGCAATAATATACTTAAAATATACAGGAAAAATATTCTAGTAAATACACAAATTCATGGCAATTAAGCCACTCTTTACACAATGATGAATGAATTACAGAACAAATTCAGAATTAAAAAACAGGTTTTTGGAACTTAATAAACATGAAAACTACCTCAACAAAACATTTGGGGCACACTAGGAAGTAGTTTTGTGAAAGAAATTTATAGTTCTAAGTGCCCACATTTAAAAATCAGAAATGATGCAAGTTACTGGCTTATTGATGCTGTTCAAAACAAGTGAAAAAAAGAACTGTTGTAGAATATCATTTTAATTGTGTTATGCTTGTTTATGCTTCAGAACACTACTTTAACTGTGTAAAGGTATGCTGCTCATGTTTATCCTACATTTGCTTAATGATGTAATTATGTAACGATGTGTTTGTATTTGTTTCACCTTGCCTGCGTAATGCACCTGATTGGTTTAATAAAGGGTTGAATGGACAATATCTAGGCAGAAAAAGGAGAGGAGGGGCTGGCAGGAAGAGAGAATAAATGGGAGGAGAAATCTAGGAAAGGGAGAAGAGTAACAGGGACAAGAAAAAAAGAGAATGAGGAGAAAGAGGGGGAAACTCCTGGGGCAAGAAACTAGGCAGGCACCAGCCAACTTGACAGGCAAACCAGTGAAAATAAGATACACAGAAGGAAAGAAAAATAAAAAAAAACCCAAGGCAAAAGGTAGGTAAACAGGTTAAGTTAAAAGAGCTAACCAGAAATGAGCCTCAGCTAGACTGAGTATTCAAAACTATAAGAAGTCCCCATGCCACGATTTGGGAGCTGGTTGGTTGACCAAAAGAAAAGTCCTGATACAAAACAAAGCAAATCCAAATGCAGTGGCAACAATAAATTGGAATCAGAGCAGAATCAACAAAATGGAAACAAAGGCAACAATCCAAAGAAGCAACAAGTCGAAAGCCTGGTTCTTTGAGAAAATAAGTAAAATTCACAGACCCTTGGCCCAACTAACTGAAAAAAAAAGAGATGTAGCAAATTAAGAGTCAGAAATGAGCAGGGAACCATTACAACAGACAACAAAGAAAATCAAAATACTGTAAGAGAATGTATTTTTAAAATTTGCACTCCATTAAGCTGGGAAACCCAAAACATGGATGAATTTCTACATTTACTCAAACCACAAAAAATTAAACCTAGAGAAAATTCAACAACCTAAAGAGAACCATAACAAAGGAAGAGATTGAAACAATAAGAAAAACCTTTCCAATTAAGAAGAATTGAGGACCAGATAGATTCATAACAGAATACTACCAGACATTCAAAGAAGTTCTAAAGCCAGTACTTATGAAAATTCAAAATACAAGAACAGAGGAAACACTCCCCAAACTCCTTCAACAAGATCTATAACATGCTAGACCCAAAACAACAGCAGTAACAAAAGAATACAGGCAAATATACCTGATTGACAAAGACTCAAAAGTACAAAAATACTTGCAGTCAGAATACACACATATATCAAAAAGATAATACACTGTGATCAAGCTGACTTTATCCCTGAAATACAAGGATGGTTCAACATGTAATAAACCACATAAACAAAGCTTCAAAACAAAAAATCATACACTCATCCCAACAGACACAGAAAATTTTTTGACAAAATCCAACAAGACTTCATAAAACAAGGGTCTTAGAGAATGTAGCGCTAGAAGAAACAGCTCAACACAATGCAAGTTAAGTATGAGAAACCCACAGACAACCTCATCCCAAATGGAAAAAAAATGAAGCAAGGCCACTGCAGTCAGAAACAAGAGAGGCATGCCAACTATCCCCAACCCTTTTCAAAACTGTGACTGAACTACTACCTGGAGCAATAAGCCAGGGGAAGAAAACCAAAGGGGCACAAACATAGAGAGAAGAATTCAAACTGTTCATACTTGTGGGTGAATGACACGATACATTAAAGATACCAACAACTCTACAGAAAAAAATACAGAAATAATAAACTAATTGAGCAATTTGGGCAGATAATCAACTTGTTCAAATAAATATCTTTTCTACATCAATAACAAAAGCACAGAGAAGAAATTCATAAACATACTGTAATACATAAAAGTCTCAAAAACTATCCATTAATAAACCTACCTAACCAAAGAAGTAAAAAAGATCTACAAAGAAAACTTTAAACTTCTTTTAAAAAGAGACAGAGAAAGACAGCAGGAAATAGGAAGACATCGCATGTTCATGGGTTGGTAAAATTAACGTTGTGAAAAATCACAATTTTACCAAACACTATTTTGTCTCTGCAATTCTAATCAAAATCCCTATCTTCTTCTTCAGAGAAACAGAAAAAAATTACCCTAAAATTCATATGGACCACAAAAGACACCAGAGAGCTCAAATAATCCAGAACTAAGAGGACAATACTGAGGTGATTATATTCAAGATCTTAAAATAATTTACAAAGCCATAGTAATAAACACATTGTTCACTAGCATGAAAACAGATGTCAAAAACAAACAAAAAAAAACATGGAGAAAGAAAACATCTTCAACTAATGGTGCTGAGAAACTGGATGTCCATATACAGAAGAGGGAAACTAAACTGTTGTCTGTCATCTTACACAAAAACAAATTCCAAACTGATTAGAGACACAAACTTGGAACCACTAGAAGGGGACAGGCAGTCCCCCACATGATATTCCTGTAGCAAAGGACTTTCTGAATAGGCCTCCATTTGCTCAAGACTTATAGCCAACAGCTGACAAGTGGGATTTCATAAAACTAAAGCTCCTGTATGCCTAAAAAACAATACACGGATGAAAAGGAGGCCCACAGTGTGGCCAAGCATCTTTGCTGACTATACATCTAACAGAGGATTTAATATACAGAATCTACAAAGAACCCGATGTAACATGCTGTCTTCCTGTCTGCCAGCTCCTGGGCCCTGCCGAGCTGTCTGATTCCCAAATAACACACAGGACACTATATTAATTATGAAGCTCTAGGCCATTTCCTATTGGTTCTCATTGGCTAGCGCTGACTTAATTATTAACCCATAATTACTAGTATATATGTTTATAAGGACCTATCTTTCCGAGAACACAGTCTTGCGTCCCCTCTTCCCAGGAATCACATGGCAACAGCTCAGTTCACTACATTTCCCAGAATCCTCCTGGACTCCTAGTCCCACCTATCTTGCTTCCCTATTGGCCAACAGTGCTTTATTGACATATACACAGAACTTCTCCCATTAACCCAAGAAACAATGAGAAAAAAATGACCAATTCAAAAAAGTGGGCCTGGCACCTATACAGAATAAAAAAATTTTAAAAGAATAAAAAAAAATGGTCATGAAATTTTCAAAAAAAGATCATCAGACCTATCAGAATTACACCTGACTTGTCCATGGAAACTCTGAAGCCAGAAGGTCATGGAGAGATATTCTAGCAACAGAAAGAGACCACAGATGCCAGTCCAGACTATTATATCCAGCAAAGTTTTCAATCACTATAGATGGAGAAAACAAGATATTCCATAACAAAACCAGATTTAAAAAAATACATAACCACTAATCCAACCCTACAGAAAGTTCTGGAAGGAAAACCCCAACTCAAGGAAGCTAACTACACTCACAAAAATATGAGCAATAGATAATCCCACTCTACCAAATACCAAAAGAAAGAAGGGGGAATCCACACACAATACCACCACCAACAAAAATCAAAACAAGCAAGAATTAACAATCAACAGTCATTAATACCCCTCAATATCAATAGTCTTAACTCACATATACAAAGACACAGGATAAAAGAATAGATACCAAGACAGAAGTCAGCCTTCTGCTGCAAACAAATGGATCCAAAAAACAAGCTGCTGTAGCAATCCTAATATCTAACAAATTAGACTTCATACTAATATCAATCAACAGAGATGAAGAAGGCCATTTCATATTCCTCACAGGAAAAATTCATCAAGGTGAAGTCTCAATTCAGAACAACTATGTATGCCCCAAATACAAAGGAACCTACATTCATAGAAAAAAACATTACTAAAATTCAAGTCAAACAAAAAATCACACACTTATAGTGGGAGACTTCAACACCACACCCTCACCATTGGACAGGACTACCAGACAGAAACTTAACAAAGAAACAAAGAACTAACAGAAGTTATAACCCAATTTGGTTTAACAGACATCTATACAACATTGCATCCAAATACAAAATAATGTACCTTCTTCTCAGTGCTACATGAAAACTTCTCTAAAATCTACCATATACTCAGTACATACTCAACAGATGCAAAAAAACTGGAATAACCTTCTATATCTTATCAGATCAACAGATACAAAAAATTGGAATAATCCCCTGTATCTTATCATATCACCATGGTTAAAAGTTAGAATTTGACAACACAAACTGCAGAAACCCTACAAACTCATGGAAATTGAAAAATGTGCAATTGCATCATTCTTGGGTGAAGGAAGAAATAAAAAAGAAATTAAAGACTTCCTGGAATTCAATGAGAATGAAGACACAAAATACCCAAACTTATTGTACACTTTGAAAGCAATGCTAGAAGGAAAGTTCATAGCACAAAATGCCCACATGAAGAAACTGGAGAATAGTCAGACTAGAGAATTAACAGCACAACTGAAAGCTCTAGAACAAAAAGAAGCAAACTCACCCAGGACCAGTAGATACCAGGAAATAATCAAATTGAGGACTGAAATAAATAAAATAGAAACACAGACAACAATACAAAGAATTAGTGAAACAAAGAGTGGGTTCTTGAAGAAAATCAACGAGATATACAAAACTTTATCAGAAATAACCAAAAGGCAGAGAGAGAGAGAGAGAGAGAGAGAGAGAGAGAGAGAGAGAGAGAGAGAGAGAGAGCGAACATGCAAAGTAACAAAATCAGAAATGAAAAGGGGGACATACCAATGGACACAGGAAATCCAGATAATCATCAGGTCATACTTTGAAAACATGTACTCCACAAAATTCAAAAATTTAAAGGAAATGGTCAATTTTCTGAATAGGTGTCACATACAAAAATTAAATCAAGAACAGAGAAGCAATTTAAATGGACCTATAACCCCTAATGAAATAGAAGCAGTTATCAAAATCTTCCAACCAGAAAAAAGCCAGAGCCAGACATTTTCAGTGCAGAATTACACCAGAAATTCAAAGGTGAGCTAATACCAATACTCCTCAAAGTGTTCCATACAATACAAGCAGAAGAGTCATTGCAAAAGTCTTTTTACAAAGCTATACTTACCTTCGTACCCAGGCCACACAAAGACACAACTAAAAAAGAGAAATAGAGTCCAATCTCCTCATGAATATTGATGCAAAAATATTCAATAAAATACTGGCAAATCGAATCCAAGAATACATCAGAAAAATCATCCACCATGATCAAGTAGACTTCATCCCAGGGATGCAGGTATGGGTCAACACACGAAAATCCATAAATGTAAACCACCATATAAACAAACTGAAAAAGAAAAAGCATCTGATCATCTCACTAGATGCAGAAAAAGCCTTTGACAAAATCCAACACCCCTTCATGATAAAGGTCTTGGAGAGATCAGGAATAAACCTAAACATTATAAGAGCAATATCCAGCAAACCAACAGCCAACATCAAATTAAACAGAAAGAAATTCAACTCAGTTCCTCTAAAATCAGGAATAAGAAAAGGCTATCCACTCTCTCCACATCTCTTCAATGTTGTACTTGAAGTTCTAGCTAGAGAAATAAGACAACAAAAGGAGATGAAGGGAATACAAATTGGAAAGGGATCAAACTCACTATTTGCAGATGATATGACAGCTTACATAAGAAACCCAAAAAACTCAACCAGGGAGCTCCTACAGGTACACACTTCAGAAAAGTGGCAGGATACAAGATTAACTCAAAAAAAATTAGCAGCTCTACGATATACAGACAATAAATGGGCTGAGAAAGAAATCAGAGAAACATCACCCTTTACAGTTGCCACAAACAACATAAAATATCTTTGAGTAGCACTAACGAAACAACTGGTAAAACCTGTATAGCAAGAACTTTGAGTCTTCAAAGAAAGAAATTAAAGAAGATACCAGAAAATGGAAAGATCTCCCATGCTCTTGAATAGGTAGGATCAACATAGTAAAAATGCCAATCTTGTCAAAAGCAATCCACAGATTCAATGCAATCCCCATCAAAATGCTGGCATGATTCTTCACAGACCTTAAAAGAATAATACTCAACTTTGTATGGAAAAACAAAAGACCAAGATAGGAAAACCAACCCTATACAATAACGGAACTTCCAGAGACATCACCATTCCTGACTTCAAGCTCTATTATAGAGCTATAGTCCTGAAAACAGATTGGTATTGGCACAAAAATAGGCAGGTAGATCAATGGAATCAATTTGAACACCCTGATATTAACCCATACATGTATTAACATCTGATCTTCGACAAAGAAGCTAAAAATATACAATGGAACAAAGAAAGCATCTTTAACAAATGGTGCTGGCATAACTGGATGCTGGCATGTAGAAGAATGCGGATAGATCCCATGGCCATAGAGTCTGGGAAACAGAACCTTCATTCAGTGACTGATGGAAGCAGAGGCAGACTCCCACGGCTAAGCACTGAGCTGAACTCAAGAAATCCAGTGACAGAGAGAGAGGACTGATGAACAAAGGGGTTAAGACTGGGCTGGTTTAACCCCCAGAAACAGCTGACCTGACAAGGGTTAGCTCTTGAATCCTTGGAATCCAGCATGGGACTGATCAAGACCCCCTGAATGTGGTTGTCAGTGAGGAGACTTAGGTAATCTATTGAGCCTTGGTTAGTAGATCAGTATTTATCCCGGTATACAAAACGACTTTGGGCTCCCATCCAATAATGAGAGATGCACTTTCACCCTGGACTTTTGGGGGAGGGACTAGGCCCTGCCCTGGATGAAATGACAGACTATGGACACCCCCATGGAGGGCCTCACCCTCCCTGGGGAAATGAGGGAATATTGGGGGGGGGGGTTGATGGGAGGGCGCGGGAGAAGGGGAGGGAAAGGGAGAGGGACCTGGAATTGACATGTGAAGCAACCTTGTTTCTAATTTAAATTTAAATTTCAAACAAAAGAAAGAAAGAAAGAAAGAAAGAAAGAAGCAATCAACTGTTTCATTCCGTCCTCATGGATTCAGCAGCTTATCGACTTAGCCTTTTTAAAGAAATAGACCTAAGCAGGGTGTGGTGGTACACACCTTTAATCCTAGCACTTTGGATGAAGTGGCAGGTGGATCTCTGTGAGTTTAAGGCCATCCTGGTCTTCAGAGCAAGTGACAGATTAGCAAAAGACAGGAACTCACACCTAGACTTCCTTGACTTATTTAAAAAAAATTTTTTTGAGACAGGGTTTCTCCTTGTAGTTTTTGAAGACTGTCTCTGAACTCTGCCTGTTTTATTGTTTGTTTATTTATTTTTGTTTTTTAACCAGGTTTCTTTGTGTAACCTAGGCTGTCTGGAGCTAGCTCTGCAATACAAACTTCCTCAAGTTAGAGAGATCTTACTGCCCTTGTCTCCCAAGTGCTGGATTACAGGCATGTGCCATTACCACCTAGCTGGTTTAATTCTTTTTTTTTCTCCAAGGCAAGGTTTCCCTGTATAGCCCTGGCTGTTTTGGAACTAGTTGTGTAGATCAGGCTGGTCTGGAACTCACAAAGATCCTCCTGTTTCTGCCTCCTTAGTGTTGTATTAAAGGTATGTGGTACCACCACTTGGCTGCTTAATTAATTTTAATTTAAAAAATTGTATAAGGGTATTTCTCTTACTTGTATGTCTGTGCACCATACCATGTAGTACAAAGACCAGAAATAGGCTGTGAATCTCTGGGATTGGAGTTACACTGGTTGTAAGCCACCCTGCCTGGATACTGGGAATTGAACCTGGGTCCTCTAGAAGAACAGCATTGCTCTTAGTCAGTGTTTGGCTTTGTCAGTTGATCAGATTCCTCAGGAGAGCATCCAGCAGGCATGTCTAAGGTTCTATATTCTCTCTTTTTTTTTGTGCGGCGGTTGTGGTAGGGTTTCTCTGTGGCTTTGGAGGCTGTCCTGGAACTAGCTCTTGTAGACCAGGCTGATCCCAAACTCACAGAGATCCGCTTACCTCTGCCTCCCGAATGCTGGAATTTAAGGCTGTGTCACCAATGCCCAACCTTCAAAATGCTTTTTGAGACAAAGTCTCAGTATATAGCCCTGGCTGTCCTGGAACTCCCTCTGTAGATCAGGCTGGCCTCGAACTCACAGAGATCCACCTGCTTCTGCCTCTGGAGTCCTGGCACTAAAGATGTGCACTACCACCACCCAGCAAAGAAAGGGCCACAAATAGCTTTATTTTACTTTTTTATTATTTTGTAGTGTTCTGTCTGTATGTCTGCCTGCAGGCCAGAAGAGGGCACCAGATCTCATTGCAGTTGGTTGCAAGCCACCATGTGGGTTCTGGGAATTGAACTCACGACCTCTGGAAGAGCAGCCAGGGCTCCTAACTGCTGAGCCAGCCCAACAGCCCCGATCTTTGAACTCTTGATCTACCTGCTTCAGCCTCTGTAATTGCTGGTAGTATAAGCATAAGTGACCACACCCAGATTCTGTTGGAGCTCCTTTATCCATATTTTGGAAATCCAAGAATGAAGAAGGAGGCTCGAGATATGGCTCAGCTGATAGATCAACTCCTAGCATGCATGAAACAGTGAGAATGATTCCCAGTACCCCATAAACAAGGTGTATTGGCCATCCTGGTCTATGGGAGAACCTATTAAAAAAGAACGATAAAAATAAAGACTGGAGAGATGGCTCAGAGGTGAAGAGCACTGTTTATACTTCCAGAGGTCCAGAGTTCAATTCCCAGCACCCACATGGTGGTTGACAGTCATCAACAATGAGATCTGATGCCCTCTTCTGGCATTCAGGCACACATGCAGACAGAGCTCTCACACATTAAAAAGAATACACACATAAATAAATTAAAATATAATAATAATGCCAGCTGTTGATGGCAAACACCTTTAATCCTAGCACTGGTGAAGCAGAGGCAGAAGGATCTCTGTGAGTTAGCAGCCTGGTCTACAATAACTACTTACAGGATAGTCTCCAAAGCCACAGAGAAACACTGTCTCACCCCCCCAATATATATATATATATGTATGTATGTAATAAAAGATAAATGCACCTGTTGGTTCCCAGAGGACCCAAGTTCAGTTGCCAGCACCCACATGGTGGCTCACAAACCTCTGTAACTCTAGTTTTAGGGGTCCAGAGCATGCTCTGACATCTATGGGCACCAGGCATGCAAGTGGTACACGGACATACATGCAGGCAAAACATTCACACATGTAAAAAAATCTATTCTTTTTGAAAGAGAGACCCTCGCTCATGCTGTGTCAGTCACTGCCCTTCTTTGTTGAAATTCTAACAGTTATTTTTATCATTAAAAATTACATTTACTGCCGGGCGGTGGTGGCGCACGCCTTTAATCCCAGCACTCGGGAGGCAGAGGCAGGCGGATCTCTGTGAGTTCGAGGCCAGGCTGGACCGATAGCCTCTGAAACAATACAGAGAAACCCTGTCTCGTAAAAAAACAAAAAACAAAAAAAAATACATTTACTTATTTGTTTGTTCACTTATCTGCATGAGAATGTGTGTGTGTGTGTGTGTGTGTGTGTGTGTGTGTGTGCACTGAGAGTGCTTGGTACACACAGCGGTCAGAAGAGAGCATTGGATCCCCTGGAATTGGAGTCATGAAAGATTATGAACCCATGTGAGTTCTGGGAATCGAACCCTGGTTCTCTGCAAGAGCAACAAGCACTCTTAACCTCTGAGCCTTCCCTCCAGCTCTGGGAGTTGGTTCTTTCCTGCCTCCCTGAAGGTCCTGGGGAACCAAACTCAAGGGCAGACATCCTGGCTCTTTCCTAGGCTGATAAATGTAACTCTCAACTCTCATTAAAAAAACAAAACCAAAAAAACAACAACTTTGTTTTGCAACAGAAACTGTAATTTCTTTTTGTTTTTCATAAGAGGGTTTCTGTGTGGCCCTGGTTGTCCTGGATCTCATTCTGTAGAGCAGGCTGCCCTTGAACTCAGAGATTCAGCTGCCTCTGCCTCCCAAGTGTTGGGATTAAAAGAGTGCACCACCTCTTCCCTGCTGGGATTTTATTAGTTTTAAATCAGGCATGGTGGCACACACCTGCTATCATAGTACCTGGAAAAAGAAGACAGGAGATTCAGGAGATGAAGGTTGTCTTCAACTACATATTGTGTTTGAAGCCAGCAGGAAACCCTGTCTTAAGAAAGAAATAAAGTGCCAGGCGGTGGTGGGGCACACCTTCAATCCCAACAATCCCAACACTGGGGAGGCATAGGCAGACGTATCTCTATGAGTTCAAGGCCAGCCTAGTCTACAGAGTGAATCCCAAGACAACTAGAGATACAAAGTAAGACCTTGCCTATAAACAAAAAACAAACAAACAAATAACCCTCCTGTGCTCTGTACAATGGTCTAACACTTATCTATACCTCTTCCTTTAATACTAATTTTTTAAAAGATGTATTTATTTATTATATATAGCATTCTGGCTGCATGTATTCCTGCAGGCCTGAAGAGGGCGCCAGATCTCATTACAGATGGTTGTGAGCCACCATGTGGTTGCTGGGAATTGAACCCAGTGCTCTTAACTGCTAAGCCATCTCTCCAGACCCTAATAGTAATTTTTTAAATGGTTTATTTTTTATTGTTTTTATTTGATGTTTGTGTGTGATTGCTGTGTGTGTGCAGATGCTCTCAGAAGTCAAGGGAGGGCATAATCAGTTGTGAGTTTCCTGGTGCTGAGAATAAGTAAGGCTTTGTTTTAACTATTAAGCCTTGTCTTTAATTCTCCTCCAACCTTGAAAACATTTAACTTTATGTTGTATATTTAGATGCATATATATATTTATTCAGGGTTTCTCTGTGTGACTTTGGAACCTGTCCTGGAACTCCTATCTGTAGACCAGGTGAGCCTCAAACTCACAGAGATTCACCTGCCTCTGCCTCCCAAGTGCTGGAATTAAAGGAATGTGTCACCACTGCCCCGGGGTATTTAAGTACTTTTTGAGACAGTATCTCACTGTGTAGCCTTGGCTGACTGAGAATTAGCTATGTAGTCCAAGCTTGCCTCAAATGCACAGAGACCCAGCCAAAAAAATTTTTTTAATTGAGAGACTCATTCATTCATGTGTTTTGTGGATTTGAACGCTGTTTTCACAAATACAAAAAGGAATCAGCCACCTTCTGCTTGCTGGGAATTGAGCACAGGTTTTCTGGAAGAGCAGCCAGTGCTCTTAACCTCTGAGCCATTTCTCCAGCCGTCCCCCCCCAAAAAACACTTTTTAATTAATTAATTAGTCAATCAGTTATACAGTGTTCTGTCTGCATGCATGCCTGCATGCAGTCAGAGAGGGCACCAGATCTCATTACGAATGGCTTTGGGCCACCATGTGGTTGCTGGGAATTGAACTCAGGATCTCTGGGAGAGCAGCCATCTCTCCAGAACCCCCCACACACAATATTTTAAGTTACATTATTATTCGTTTTGCATGTGTGTGGGTGGGTATGACATGCATATATGTTGGTCAAAGGACAGCTTGTAGGCTGTCCCCTTCCACTATGTGCAGTTTCTGTACAGAACTCTTGTCCTCAGGCTTGACAACAGACACCATCAACGCCGGATGAGTTACCTTGCTGGCCTTACGGTGCTCATTTTTTATTTTACTTTTTAAATGTTGTTGTTTTTATTTTGTGAGTATGGGTGCTTTTCCTGCCTATATGTCTGTGCAGCACGTGCATGCGGTACCTGAGGAGGTAAGAAGAAGTTGTCTGGTCCCCTGAAATGCAAGTCACAGATGGCCGTGAGCTGCCTGGTGTAGGTGCTGGGAATGGAACTTGGGTCCTCCGGGAAGAGCAGCCTGTGCTCCTGACCCCTTACTCGTTTCTCCAGTCCCTATTCGTTTAAGATTTATTTTTATTATTTATTTATTGTTTTTCCAGACAGGGTTTCTCTGTATTGTTTTGGAGGCTGTCCTGGAACACCTTCTGTAGACCAGGTTGCCCTCGAACTCACAGAGATCCGCTGGGATTAAAGGCATGTGCCTCCAACGCCCGGCTTTTATTTTTTGAAATTCCCTTCATGTGTACATACATATGTGCATGTGAGTGCCGGTGCCCTCAGAGGTCAGAAAAATCCGACGCCCCTAGAGCTGAAGTTAGAGGTGATTTGCCAGCAGCTCCTCATGTGAATGCTGTGAACTGAATCAGAGAGAGAGAGAGAGAGAGAGAGAGAGAGAGAGAGAGAGAGAGAGAGAGAGAGAGAGAGAGAGAGAGACAGACAGAGAGAGAGAGAGAGAGAGAGAGAGAGAGAGAGAGAGAGAGAGAGAGAGAGAGAGAGAGAGGAGGAGGAGGAGGAACAGGAGGAGGAGGAGGGAGATAGGGTCTCACTCTGCATCCCTGGCTGGTCTACCTATAGGCCAAGTTAGTCTCAGACTCATAGAAATCTGCTAGCCTCGGCCTCCAGAGTGCTGACTTATAGGCATTTTGTTTTATTTTATTTTATTTTATTTTTGTGTTTTGTGTTTTGAGACAGAGTTCTTCTGTGTAGCCCTGGCTGTCCTGGAACTCAGTTTGTGGATCAGGCTGACCTTGAACACACAGAGATCTGCCTGTCTCTACTTCCTAAGTGCTGGTATTTGTGCCATAATACCCTGCTTATAATTTTTGAAAGACTCATTATTTTAAATTATACGAATGTGTGTGTGGTGCGGTATACGCCCATGAGTACAGGTGCGTGCCACAGCTGGAAGACTGAGGTGCCACATGCCCTGGAGTTGGAGTGACAGACAGTTTCAAGTGGCCAGGCATGAATGCTGGAAACAGTGTCTGTCCTCTGTGAGAATAGCAGCCGCCACTGAACCATCCCTCCAGCTCTGCATTGTTACTTTAATCATAATTTTAAAAGTGTAGAGATACTTGTAATCCCAGTACTCTCCTGTGAGTTCGAAGCCAGCCTAGCCTGGTCTACAAAAGTGAGTCCCTGACTAAAAGAAAAAAAAAACGAAAAGGACATCTTCAGGACTAGGAAGAAGGCTTTGCTTGCTTGAGGACAGAAGATCTCTGTCCCTCCCTGTCTGTCCCCACCCTACCTATCAGGCACTTTCCAGAAGCTATTTGAATGTTGTGGCAGCCTACCTGCTGCCTTAAAGAACCTTCAGCCTCTGCTCAGCACAAATCCGGAACTCGCAGCCTCAGGAACAGATCCAAAGCTCCAGGGTTTTGGCCAGTGTCTTGGGTAAGTCTGTGAAGGCTTTCTTGGAAGAGTGTTTCAGGCGGCTTTGTAGTGGGTGGAAACGTGTGTGACAAGGGATTTGAGAATTGCATGATAAGGGGAGGAAATAGCTTCTATTGTGTCCGAGTGTGTATACATGTGGGCACAGAGTCCTATTGGTGAAAAACCTGCAGGGCTGAGATTCGAACTTACCTTGTCAGATGTGATGGCAAGCGCCTTTATTATTGATCCATCCTATGGGCACAAGATGGTATTTTGTTTGTTTGTTTGTTTTTGTTTTTTAAAATAAAGTTCTCTCGTTGTAGTTCTGGCTGGTTTGGAAATCTCCATGTAAATCCAGACTGTCATGCTAGTTTAGAATTAGAACTCACTGTGTTACTCAGCCTGGCCTCCAATTTGTGGCGATCTTCCTATTGACTGACACCCTAGGAGTGCACGGCTTTTTTTTTTTTTTTTCTGGCATTTGTTAGCAGTTTCTGGCTTTCCTTCATTCCCCCGCCCCGAGGGGGGGGGGGCAAGTCTGCAGATAGAAGCTAGAAAGAAATTATCTTTCGCCAGGTGAGTTGCGGGAAGAAGCTCCGCCCCAAATTTGGGAGGAAGGAATGTTGACTGAGAGGCGCTTAGGAATCCAAACAAACAAGCCTTTCTGGTTACCCTCTCAGCCAGGGTCCAAGAGCACAGGGTTAATAGGGCTTTTTGGAAGCAGCACCTTGGAGCAGGCAGGGTTGTAGACAGGGATGTAATTGTTGGTGGTGTCCCCCGGTAATCCCAGCTCTCCAGAGAGGTGGGGAGGGGGGTGCAGAGGCAGAAGGATTACTGTGAGTTCAAGGCCGGCCAGCTGGGTCTACAAAGCGAGTTCCAGGACGGCCAGGACTGTTACACAGAGAAACCCTGTCTTGAAAAACAAAACGAAACAAAAAACAAGCAACGAATCCATTCATTTACTTATTTTTCTTTTGGTTTCATTACGACAGGGGCTCAAGCCTATACACCAGGAGGGTCGGAAACTCATTTCATAGCCCAGTTTGGGATTATCTTAATTTTTTTTTCCTTCCTGAGTGCTGGGATTACAGGCTTGAAACAGTATACCTGACTGGATGATGTCTTTCATCCGTTTTAATGCATTCAGTTTTCTCAGGACGGGGTCTCAGTCTGTGGCCCAGACTAACCTCAAGCTCCTGACAACCCTTAATGTCCGTCTCCTGAGAACAGACGTTCCAGGAAAGTAAACTCATCTTCAAACTGAACACTCTACACTGACGACTGATCCGAATTTATGATTGGGGGGGGGGTGGTTGACATGCTGCCGGTCGAGAGTCTAATTTAGAGTTCATCTCGGACTATCATTTTTCTTGGATTCCGTAAGTGACCACTTCCTAAATAGCTCTTGTAAGGATTCAGGCACTATGCTGCCAGGCAGAATGCACTCAGGCAGTGCTCTGGTCAGCCCAGGCTTCCATGAGTACTAGTCTGCAAGCAGGTGCAAAGGACATCTTTAAAAGGACAGACCCCCACCCTCTTACACCCTCTTCCCGGTCTTTCCCAACTCTTTCCCTCTGTCCTTCTTCCTGTTCCCCTGGGGCAGATAGGACTTTTCCTGTTTCCCTCTTCCATCCTCTCTCTGTCCCGGTGTCCCTTTACCTCTTTTCCCTTCCTCCCTCCCCTTTCTAATAAAGCTTCTCACTAAGATCTGTCTGCCCGGCATGTTTGTGCCTCTGCCTCGGTCACCCTCCCCTGCCACGGCAATCCCCAAGGTTCCTCACGCTTTATCCATAACAGCTCTCTACTGGGCCCGACACTCCCTGCCTTAACAGATAAAAAGCCCGTTGGAATGCATCCCTTTAGCAAAACCCTATTCTCCACCAGCCAGAGGTCTGAGCCATCAGATAGCATCTGAAGCCCATGGCTGAGATTCCTCTTGGCGGAAGCTACCCACTTAATGTTTTCGCGGAAGCTACCCACTTAATTTTTTCGCCAACGGGTTTGAAAAGCACCTTGGCTTACCAATGCCTTTGTTTCATAACTATAAAAAAAATGAGTGAAACTGTTTCCACATTGGAATGTGGGACTGTGAGTATCCTAAATCTGCGTTCCTGGTCACTCATATTTGGCTCCAGAATAAACTCTCTCTTTTACCCTATCTGAGGTGAGAGCTGTGTTTTACACGGACAGTTCTGTGTGTGGGTCGGGTTCTATGCTGGTTCCCCAGCTGTCTGTCTGGGGTCCATGAGCTCCCACTTCGTGAGGTCATGTGTAGGAACATGGATGGGCTGTGTGCATGTGGAGTTAAGGTCCAGGATCATCCTCCATCACTCACTGAGACAGGGTCTCTCAATCAAATGCAGAACTGACTGATATAGCTAGTCTTTGGGGATCCTCTGACTCCTTTGGAGGCTGGAATTAAAGGTGGGCTTCAGCATCCATGGGGTATTTACATGGATTTGGGGGGTTTGAATTCTGGTAGTTAGGACTGTGAGGCAAGCATTTTTAACTATTGAGTCATCTCTCCCAAAGACTTTTTATTTAATTTTATTTAAATTAGAAACAATCTCCGGGGCTGGAGAGATGGCTCAGAGGTTAAGAGGACTGACTGCTCTTCCAGGCGTCCTGAGTTCAATTCCCGGCAACCACATGATGGCTCAGAACCATGTGTAATGAGATCTAGTGCCCTCTTCTGGCCTGCAGGCATACATGAGGAGAGAACACTGTATACACAATAAATAAATAAACAAATAAATGATAAATAAATAAATATTTTAAAAGAAGCAATCTCATTCTCACTCCCATCCTCCCATGCCCCAACCAACCCCCTTATCCACACAACACCCCCCCATCCACTCCCCAGGAAGAGTGAGGCTTCCCATGAGGGATCATCAAAGTCTGTCACATCATTTGGGGCAGGGTCTAGGCCCTCCCCGGTGTATTTATATTGAGAGGGTGGCCCTCCATGGAGAAATGGGTTCCCAAAGTCCATTTGCACACTAGGAATAAATATTGACTTCACTGCAAGAGGCCCCCATAGGCTGCCTAGGTCTCCTAATTGTTCAGGGGGCCTAGTTGGGTCCTATGCTGTTTCCCCAGCTGTCTGTCTGGGGTCCATGAGCTCCCACTTCCTGAGGTCAACTGTTTCTGTGGGTTTCCCCTGCATGGTCTTGACCCCTTTGTTCCTCACTCCTCCCTCCCTACAACTGGATTCCAGGAGTTCAGCTCAGTGTTTAGCTGTGGGTGTCTGCTTCTGCTTCCAACAGCTACTGGATAAAGGCTCTAGGGTGGCATCTAAGGTAGCCTCTGCACTGTTGCTTAGATTCTTAGTTGGGGTCATCCTAGCATATCGCTGGATATTTCCCTAGTGCCAGGTTTCTCTTTAAACCTATAGTGGTTCCTTCTATTAAGGTATCTCTTTTCTTGCTCTCCTCTATTCATCCCCTGACTCAATCTTTCTGATCCCTCATGATGCCCCTTCCCCCCTCCCCTCAGGCCTTCCTTTCTCCTCCCTCTATCCCTCCCTCCCTCTCCCTTCCCCTCCCCCCCCCCATGCTCCCAATTTGCTGAGGAGCTCTTGTCCCTTTTCCCTTCTCCAGGGGACCATGTATGTCTCTCTTAGGGTCCTCCTTGTTTCTTAGCTTCTCTGGAGGTGTGGATTGTAGGTTGGTAATCTGTTGTTCTGTGTCTATTATTCATATATGAGTGATTGCATGCCATGCTTCTCTTTCTGTGACTGAGTTACCTCACTCAGGATGGTTTCTTCTAGTTCCATCCTCGTGCCTGCAAATTTCAAGATTCCATTGTTTGTTTTTTTTTTCCAATGAGTAATACTCCATTGTGTAAATGTACCACATTTTCTTTATCCATTCTTTGGCTAATTGCTTCCAGGTTCTGGCTTTTACAAATAATGCTGCTATGAACATAGTTTAAACAGATATCCTTGTATAAATGTGCATCCTTTCTGTCCCAAAGTCTTTATGTTCTATTAATATTGAGGTTAGGTCTACATAGAGATTAAAAAAATAATTTATACTTCATGTGCATTCGTGTATTTGCCTGCATGTATGTCTGTATAAGAGTAAGATCTCCTGGTAGAGGCATGGATCCAAGTTCAGGCTAGCCTGAATTCCAGGACAGCCAAGGCTAGACAGAGAAACCCTGTCTTGAAACAAACAAAAACAACCCCACAAAAAATAAAACAAAAACAACAAAAACTGGTCACCAACTGCTGGTCCTCCAGCTGTCTTTCTCAATAATGGGATTAGAGGTATGTGAGTCATCATTCCAGAATTCAGCACTCTTGACAGCTCACAGGCTAAAATCCCAAAACTGTGAACAGTTTATCTCAACATTAAGTTGAAGGGTCACCTGTGTCCCAGGTGCGATAGAAATCATGGCTCATGAATCTGGCTAAGTACTGGTCCCTGTGGAGGCCAGGTGTGTCAAGAGTCAGTCCTTTGGGACTGGAGTTCCAGGTGGTTGTGTGTCATTCCTTGTGAGTGCTGAGACCAGAACTTTGGTCCTCTGTATAAGAAAAATGAAGCAGTTAAATCATACACACACACACACACACACACACACACAAGCTGCAATTTTGCCAGGTGTGGTGGTGCATGACTCTAATCACAGCCCTGGGAGGTAGAGGCAGGTGGATCTCTGAGTTCGAGGCCAGCCTGGTCTACCGATCGAGTTCCAGGACAGAAGAAGCAGACAGACTTGATCTCAGCAGGCTGAGGCTGCTTTATTGGAGCAGTGAGGGGCCTCAGCCTTTCAAATTTACTGCAGGACAAACCCTGGGTTGTTGAGAAGGGTAGGGGACAGGTACACACACAGCTATAGGAAGTTACAGCTTATGTATCTAGTTAGTTAGTTAGTCTTTTGAGACAGGGTTTCACACGCAGCTACCAGAAGTTGCAATTATTTTATTTATTTATTCATTCATTCATCCATTCACTTTTATTTATTTAGTTTTTTAAAACAGGGTTTCTCCTTTTTATGTTTTCTTAAAATATACATTTTTTAATTTAAATTAGAAGCAATCTTATTTTACATATCAATCCCAGTTCCCTCTTACTCCCATCCTCACATGCCCTCCACTAATCTCCATTCTGTCACCCATCCACTCCCCAGGGAGAATGAGACCTCACTTGGTACAGGCCCTAGGCCCTCCCCCACTATATCTAGGCTGAGAGAGTATCCCTCCATGGGGAATGGGCTCCCAAAGACCATTTGTGCATGAGGGGATAAATACTGGTTCCACTGCCAGAGGCACCATAGATTGCCCAGGCCTCCCAACTGATGCCCATGTTCATGGGGCCTGGCTCATTCTTATGCTGGTTCCCCAGCTGTCAGACTGGGGTCTGTGACCTCCCACTTGTTCAGGTCAGCTGCTTCTTTGGGTTTCTCCAGCATGGTCTTGACCTCTTTGTCACTGCTGGAGACAGGGTTTCTCTGACAGCTCTCAGCTATCAGGAAGTAAAGCTATTTTAGTTATTATTTATTTATTTAGTGTTTTGAGACAACATTTCTCTATGGAACAGCTCTGGCTTTCTGGGAACTCACTGATATCCACTTGCCTCTGCATCTGGAGTGCTGGCCACCAAGCATGCCTTGTGGTATTACCAGGCCTGGCTAAATTACATCTTTTTGTGCGTGCGTGTGTGTGTGTGTGTGTGTGTGTGTGTGTGTGTGTGTGTGTGTGTGTGTGTGTGTGTGTGTGTGTGTGTGTGTGTGTGTGTGGTTTAATTGGAAGCCAGGTGGGTTGTTTTTGAAGAAGAGTGTTGGTGGAATTTTATTTAGTGTGAAAGTTCATGGCTTCAAGAAGGGTGTTTGCCTTTATCATTCTTTTTTGTTTTGCTTTTCTTGAGTCTAGGTCATTCTGGCTGCTCTGGAATTCACTATGTAGACCATGGTGGCCCTGCACTCTCAGAGATATATCTGCCTCTGCATCCCACGTGCTGGGATCAATGGCATGGGCCACCACACCCGGTCAGGTGATCATTCTTGACATCTCATCTTTGTTTTCCAGCAGTTTGGATCTCTCCCCAAGACACCAAGAATGCTGTGGCAGAATGTCCATCACTTTGGCCAGAAGTTGGTACGCCGGCGGCCCCTGGCGAAAAACGAGCAGTCGGAGTCTCCCTTGTCCCGATGTCTGAGCACGTTGGACCTGGTGTTCTTGGGCGTGGGCAGCACTCTGGGAGCAGGCGTGTATGTCCTGGCTGGGGAGGTCGCCAGAGAAAAAGCTGGACCATCCATCATCATTTGCTTCTTAGTGGCTGCTCTGTCGTCAGTGCTGTCTGGACTCTGTTATGCAGAGTTTGGGGCCAGGGTGCCGTGTTCGGGTTCCGCATATCTCTACAGCTATGTCACAGTGGGCCAACTGTTGGCTTTTGTCACAGGCTGGAACCTCATCCTCTCCTACGTCATTGGTGAGCAGGTGTAGGGACTTGGAATGGGTATGGGCATGGGGATGAGGTGGAGTGGGGTGGGCAAGGTGGGTTTTTACCCTCATTCCCAAGCATCTCGCAGTGTAGGACCCGAGATGCCATTCTCTCTCTTCCCTACCTAACTCCTTAAGGGATGGACCTGGAAGAAATGAGATTTGAAGAGAGGACAGATTGCCTTTTGTTTCACAGTCTCACTGTGGAGGTCGGGCTGTCCCCAAATTGTTTCAATACTCCTAGGTTTGCCTCTCCAGCACTAGGATTACAGGTGGGAGACCCACCATTCCATCAGGTGGGAGACCCACTATTCCATCAGGTGGGAGACCCACCATTCCATCAGGTGGGAGCCCCACCACGCCTTACAGGTGGGAAACCCACCATTCCATCAGGTGGGAGCCCCACCACGCCTTACAGGTGGGAAACCCACCAGGCCATCAGGTGGGAGACCCACCATGCCTTACTGGAGTTCTGGTTTTATTTTTATGGATACAGGGGCTCACACAGCCCAGACTGGCTTTGAACTGGCAATACAGCAGAAGACAAGTCTGGAATCCTGCATATACCTGCTTCTACTTCCCAAGGGCTGGGATGACAGGCATGTGCCACTTGGCCTGGCCTGCCCCTTTGTCCCTTGTTTCCTTTTCTGTTTTTAATGTTTATTTTAGTTTTAATTTTGTGTGCTTGCATACATGGGAGTGCAGGTGTCTGCAGAGGCCAGAGGCAGGCATTGGGCCTCCCGGAACAGGAGTTATGAGGCACTAGATGAGGGTGCTGAAAACCGATCTCAGGTCTCCTGGAAGAGCAACTGTACTCTTAACCAGTCAGCAGTCTCTCAGCTCTGCCCTCTCCCCTTCTGCTTTGAGACATGGTCTCACTATGTAGCCCTGGTTGACCTGGAACTCACTCTGTAGATTAAGCTGAAGTTGAACTCACAGAGTTTCCCTGTCTCTCCTCCTGAGTGCTTGAATTAAAGGTGTGCAACTCCACACCTGAATTCCCTATGTAACTGAAGATGACCTTGAACTTCTGATCCTCCAACATCTGCCTCCTAAAAGTTGGGATGGCAGGTATATGTCACTACACTCAGCCCACCAAGGACTCTATGCGTGTGTGAGTGCGTGAGTGAGTGCATGTGTGCGTGCGTGCATGAGTGGGTGCGTGCGTGCGTGCGTGTGTGTGTGTGTGTGTGTGTGTGTGTGTGTGTGTGTGTGATTAAAGACCTGCAGGTGGGGCTAGGAATTCTTTGTATATGCCAAGGATTTTAGTTTTACAGGCTCTTCATCATTCGCTGTTAAATTCCCTGGACCACCATTTTGTTTTCTTGTAGTACTGGGGATCAAACTAGGCAAGTACTCTGCCACGGAGCTAAATGCCTATCCCAAGAGACCCTCTTGAGATTATGTACACATCTTGGGTGTTTTCCACTGCCTCCCCACAGCAGTGATTGAGAATAGATTTTTCTCTCTCTCCCTCTGTAGCCTTCGGGTTCACTTTCTGCTTGTAAACAAAGACTCCTCTTCCTCCTGCAGGTTCCGCCAGTGTAGCCCGGGCCTGGAGCGCAGCTTTTGACGGCCTCATAGGGAACCGCATCTCCCAAGCCCTGCAGACTGCCTTCCCCCTGCAAGTGCCCAGCTTCATGGCCCAGTATCCAGACTTTTTTGCCTTTGGCCTGGTGGTAATCCTCACTGGTGAGACAGGCGGGAGAGGGTCTGTGTGTGTGGGGGGGGAGCATGGTGGCTGGCAGAAGTTGTGAAATACGAGGCACAGGAGGGCAGAGTGAGGGAGGGGCCTTCCCCGAGTTGGGGGCTATGGGTATATAGTAGGGGGCTAAGTAACAGCATGCCTAGCTTTCACCGCTGGATATATGAGGTACTGCCTCCCTCTGCCCCAAGCTTCTATTCAGATTCACTAATACAGAGTCGGCTTCTACTTCTGTAATTAATCTATTTGTGTGTACATGTGTGGACATTTGCATATGGAGGTCACAGGACAAACGGTGGACTCTGGTTCTCACCATGTAAGGGCCTGGAGACAGAACTCAGATTGCCAGTCTTCTTGGCAAGCTTTTTTCCCCTGATAGGCTGTCTTTCAAGACAGGGTTCTCTGTAGTTTTGTCCTGCAAGTCGCTCTGTAGATCAGGCTGGCCTCCAAGTTACAGAGATCCACCTGCCTCCGCCTCCCGAGTATTGGGACTAAAGGCGTGTGCAACCCTCCCCTCCCTCCCCCCCCCCCCGTGTGCCCCATGATGAGCCATCTTGAAAGCCTTTCTCTGGTGTAAAGACCAGATTTTTAAAAAGTATTCTACTTATTTTATGTGTTTGTGTATGGCCTGCATGGATGCATACCAAGTATCTGCCTGGTGGTCCCATGGTACCAGTAAAGGGGGCATCAGATCCCCTGATGCTGGAGTCATGGGTGGTTATAAGCCACCATGTGGTACCTCTGCAAGAGCAGCCAGTACTTGTATGTGATGTGCCATGTCTCCAGCCTGAGATTTTGATTTTGGCCAGGTTTGTGATGGGGGATATCCTTCTGTATACATATTTCTCTCATTGGTTGATG
The DNA here is from genome assembly GCF_017639785.1 of Mesocricetus auratus. Lineage (NCBI taxonomy): Eukaryota > Metazoa > Chordata > Mammalia > Rodentia > Cricetidae > Mesocricetus > Mesocricetus auratus. The sequence goes on from NW_024429215.1 coordinate 5,498,210, forward strand.
AATAAAACACTGTTTGGCCAATAGAGGCAGGAAGGTAGGCGGGGCTAGGGCACAAGGAGAATTCTGGGAAAGGTAGGCAGAGAGAGAGTCCAGGAAGAGACTCCATGTAGACCACAAAGGAGTAACAGGTCTGGGCATTCTCCAGTAAGCCAAGACCACTTGGGAATACACAGATTAATAGAAATGGGTTAACAATTAAGAGAGAGCTAGCCCATAAGGAGCCCTAGCCATCGGCCAACAGTTTTATAACTAATAGAGCATCCGCATGTTTATTTGTGACCTGGTGGGACAAGATACTCAGTAACAGGTTTGATGTTTGTGCTGCCGGGTTGGTTAAACTCTTAACTCCGTCTCTTGTGTGCCGGCACGGCAGGTGTGTGCCCCGGCAGCCATCTCAGGGTTTCTTTTTACTGCCTCCTTCCCATTTTCGTCTTCCTGCAGGAATCCTGGCCCTGGGAGCCCGGGAGTCTGCCCTAGTCACCAGGGTTTTCACAGGAGTGAATCTTTTGGTGTTGTGCTTTGTCTCCCTCTCTGGCTTCATGAAGGGCAGTCTACACAACTGGCAGCTCACAGAGGATGACTACAAGCTCGCCATGGCAGAGTCCAACAGCACTGACAGGTCAGGGAGCCCTGGAGGGCACAAGCTGGCTCAAGCCAGGAATGTGTGGAGAGTAAGGGGTTCGGCTAGTGGACCCAAAACGAGGCGTACAGCAGCTCAGAACTGTGTGCCAACAGAGGGCCACAGTGGAAACTGTATATACCTCTTCAGTCGTTTTTTTAAAAAGACTTTTCTGACAGTTCTTTTCTCACTATGTAACTCTAGCTGTCCTGGATCTCCCTGGGTAGAGCAGGCTGGCCTTGAACTCACAGACACCCATTGGCCTCTGCCTCCCAAGTGCTGGGGTCAAAGGCGTGTATCACTGAGCCTGGCAATTTTTTGATGTTTATCTGTAGATGAGTGATTTTGGCAGAATGTATCTGCCTGCACAGTGTGCATGCCTGGTTCCCATGGAGACCAAGAGGGGGCCTTGGATCCCTTCCAGCTGGAGTTAACCATGGTTGTAAAGTACCGTATGCATGCTAGGAATTGAACCCAGGTCCTCTGGAAGAGCAGCCAGTGCTCTAGACTGCTGAGCCATCTCTTTAGTCCACTTGACGGTGTTTTTTGAGGCAGGTTATCACAGATTCCAGGCTGGTGTCAAACTCAGTATGTAGCGAAGGATTACCACAGACTTCTGATTCTCTTGCTCTCACCTCCCAAATGCCAAGATTACACACACACGGTGTGGTATTGGCATCACACGCAGAACTTCATGAATGCTAAGCAAGCACTCTATCCAAGTCAGGTGTACCTTAGCATCCCTTGTCCGAATCTTCACTTTTTTTTTTTTTTTGAGACAAGGTCTTGCTTTGTGTAGCCCAGGCTGGCTCTGAGGTATGTGGTCAGAGTTGGCTATGAACCCATGATCCTCCTGGTGCAATCCAGGCAAACCTGGCTCTGCCCCTTGGAAACCTAGCACAGTGCACCACCTCTCTGGGATACCTTGGCCCCATTAGAGGAAAGCTCCACCCACCTTCCCGTTTTCTGGTGTTTTCCCTGAGGAGGCAGTGCTCTCTGGCCCCTCTGTCTCTCTGTCTCTCTCTCTCTTCTCTCTTTCCTTCCTTTGTTTTCTAACCTCTCCCGATAAACTTTCCACATAAGGTCTCTGTCTCTCACCCGCCATGGACCTGCCTCGGGTCCCACCATTCTGTATTCACCTCATAGACAACACGAGTTCTGGGATTACAGGCATGACCCACCATGGCCTGGTTCGCTGCAATGTTTCCTTCCTTCCTTCTCTTGGCCACAGCTTGGGTCCCCTGGGCGCTGGAGGATTCGCGCCTTTTGGTTTGAGTGGGATTCTCCGAGGAGCGGCAACGTGCTTCTTCGCCTTCATTGGTTTCGACTGTATTGCGACTACAGGTGTGGTAGTCCCTCTGTCTGTACTATCAAATGCGTAGACATGTTTGGACTGCCCTTGGACGCAGGGCTGGTAGAGGATTGATTGGCCTGCTTTGGGGAGCGTAGGAGGGGAGAGGGTTTGCGTGGTGGCCTGGGAATGCTTCTGACTCAAGGTCTGTTTCATCCCTGCAGGGGAAGAGGTCCGCTCGCCCCAGCGCTCCATCCCGCTGGGCATCGTGGCCTCACTCTTCATTTGCTTTCTGATGTATTTTGGTGTTTCCTCGGCACTCACCCTCATGATACCCTACTACCAGATTGACATTGACAGTCCCCTGCCCCAGGCGTTTATCCACGTTGGATGGGGTCCCGCCCAATATGCAGTGGCTGTGGGAACATTATGTGCCCTTTCATCCAGGTTGGTATCAAAGGTTTCTCTCGTCTGCTGCTGGATTCTGAGCTGTCCCGGCCTCGGAGATGCAGAGAAGGGAGGGAGGAGAAATGTCTTCAAGGAGTAGGGCCTACCTATTGTCACTATTTAGAGTCTCCTTTGCTTTTATAGCCTCCTAGGTGCCATGTTCCCCGTGCCCCGGGTGGTCTACTCCATGGCAGAGGATGGGCTTCTGTTCCGGATACTTGCCCAAGTACATCCTCGAACACACACCCCTGTCCTGGCCACTGTCCTTTGTGGAACCATCGCAGGTAGACAACCAGCCTTATCAATTTCGTCAGCTTTGCGGTGTCTACTAGATAATCCCTCATAGTTTATACACCGATTTTGCATTCTTATCTCTATAGCTCTTATGGCTTTCCTCGTTGAGCTCGGCGACCTGGTAGACCTCTCATCCATTGGGTCCCTGCTCGCCTACACCTTGGTGGCCTTCTCTGTTCTGGTCCTCAGGTGAGATTCCACCACACTTTGGATGAGGATTACAGGGACGTGAAGTTGGCCGGGTGCTTATCCTGACTGTCCGTTGGATGCATGGGAGCAACTGGTAATTCCCATGCTATCTCACTCATTCAGGTACCAGTCAGACCAGAATTTAAGCTCCTGTAAGAAGGAGGAATCTGAGTGTGGAACTGTCAACATGGAGCCTGCTCTTGAGCTTTCTTCATCCATGGAGCCTATTTCTGCAGCAGGGACTCCAGGAATTGCAAGGAGCCTCTGCTTCCTCACAGACACCGCCCCAACTCTGCGATCTGGCTATATTGTCTACGGGTGTGCCTCCCTGCTTGGTAAGCGCTGTGACTTTCCTCTTGGACATTTGCAAGGAAGCTGACAGCATGGGGAAGGCATCACTAGCAGAGGCAGGGACACAGTACAGACAGATTTGGAATATGGCCCAGGGACCTGATATAATTCTCCCCAACTTGATTTTCAGTCCTCTTCCTGGTATTCCTGTGCCTGATCCTGACCCAAAAGCCAGAACAGCTATTCTCTGGAGACCCGGTTTTGACAGCTGCGGCTGTTTTACTGTTTCTTCTCATTGTCGGGGTGGTCACTGTCATCTGGAGACAGCCTCAGAGTAGCACTCCTCTCCAATTCAAGGTAGGTGACTTGACTTACTTTTCTCAGGTAAGCCACCCTAAGAGAGTGGTCATGCCTGACTTAAGGTCTAAGCATGCTTTACATCACCAGGCAACGAAAGGGTGGGGAACTGGTAAAACCAATGGACAGGTTGGGCATGGTGGTCCTTGTCTTTAATCCCGGCACTTAGGACAGAGAAGCAGGGGTTTTTAGCTCGTAGACCAGGGCTACCAGGCAAGCCACAAACTCAGCAATCCATGGCCTCTGTCTCCCCGAGTGCTGGCACTGAAGGTGTGCTCCTCCACTGCCCGGCTCCATTTTTATACTTTCAATCCCAGAGAAGCAGAGGGAGAAAAATCAGGAATTCAAGTGAGTTCGAAGCCTACCAAACTTAGCGACATGAAACCCTGTCTCGAAGAACCAACCAAACCAAACATGATAACCCCCCTCAAAAAAACCAAAAATAAACAAAAAATCCCTCCCAAACAAATGAAACCAAACCAAAACCCAAAGTGCCCTTCATCCCCAAGTCTGGGAGCTGAAACTCCTGAGGTGGAGTGCTTGCTCAATCTGCATATAATATATATACAGACATAATTCCCAGTACTGAAAAAAAAGAAAAGGCAGTGGGGATGTAGTCAGCCAGTGGAGCATTATCTTAGAGTGCATGAAGCCTTGGACTTGATCCCAGCCCAGCAAAAACCAGGAGTGGTGTTGTATTACTGTAATCCCAGCACAGGGGAGCTGGGGGCTGGGGCCTACTCAGCTGTGTATTGAGCTCAAGGTCAGCCTGGAATATTTAAGACCCTATGTTCAAAAAGAAGACAATCCGTTGCCTATAATCCCAGCCCTTGCCAAGCAGAGGCAGGTAGGTGTCTGAATTGGAGGCTAGCCTGGTCTACAGATCAAGTCCAGGACAGCCAGGGATACCCAGAGAAACCCTGTCTCGAGAAAACCGATCAGACAAACAAAGACAAAGCCATTTGCTCACAAGTCCCAGCCCAGTGCTTCCGTGCTCACTGCCTGTCCCTCGGGGCGCATCCCTTGGGGTCTTCAGTATGAGCAGGCACTGGCCAGGGAGCCTAGATAGGGCTGGGTGTCCCACTCAGGGTGGAGAGAGCTCAGGTGTCTGTGCACAAGTGCTCACGGGCTGTCACCACAGGTTCCAGCAGTGCCTCTGCTCCCTGTGCTGAGCATCTTTGTGAATGTCTACCTGATGATGCAAATGACTGCCGGGACCTGGGCTCGATTTGGAATCTGGATGGTGATTGGTGAGTGAGTAGCTTTCTGGGGAAGAGATTCCTGGGCAACTGGATTCAGCACTCTTTGAAACTGCCTGGGGCCTGTGGGGGGAATCCTTGCTGGGCATCCAGGTAGAGGAGTGACCATTGCACCTCATTGTCTCTATTCCCTTTTAGGATTTGCTATCTACTTTGGATATGGGATCCGGCACAGCTTGGAAGAGAAGGAGGACCAGCAGCCAACAGCAACAGCCTCGAGCTCCCAGACTGTCCAGGAACATACTTCCAGCATTGAATTAGCTTAGGTGCAGAAAGACCCCCATGGGTGTCTGTGTGGAGTGGAGAGGCAGTACTTACTGGTCATTGAACTCAGAGCCTTGTGCATCTGAGGCAAGTCCTGTAGGTGTCTTCAGGTTAAAGAAAAGCTTGGATATTTGTGGGCTGGAGAAGGGACCTATTTTTAAAGTGTTTTTATTTGTGAGCAAATTCCTTATTTTAGTTTTCTTTTGCCCTGAAATGGGACCCATGGTTTTGCATATGCTAGGCAAGTGCTCTATCGCTGAGCCACACCCCAATCCCTTTAGTTACTTAATGGGCAATAAAAATAACATATTTGTGAACAGCATGCTATTTATATATTGCATAATGGCTTAATCAAGATGATTAATATATCTCCTTTCTTTTTTTGTTTGGAAGGGGTCAGTCTTGTATGGCCCAGTCCAGCCTTGAACTTGAGGTCTTCTGAACATTACTTTTCTTATTTATGATGTTGTTGTGGGGTATTCACCAGAGAAGACTGCTCGGGCATGGGTTTAAACCAATAGAATAGTAAATCACAAGCCAAACTACAGAAGCACAAACTCAAGATTAGTGTATTTAGAGACTCTCCCTGATCTATGGACTTTGCCAGACTAGGCCTTTGTTTTCATTTCTGGCAGGTGGTACTGTCTATGTGCTGAGTTTTACAGCCTGAATGGTACTTCCATCATGGAGTCAGTTGTGGTAGTCTGGGGCCCTGTTAAATTCCTGAGTGGTCTGACCAGTGGTGACACATGCCTTTAACCCTAGCACTAAAGCAAAGGCCAACCTGGCCTAAGAGTGAGTTCCAAGATAGTCAGGGCTACCCAGAGAATCCTGTCTCAAATAAACAAGATTTTTTAAGCCTATGTCTAAAGCCTTAGCTATTAATTGAGAGGTTTTGGTAATGAAAACCAGGCCACTGTTGGACCCCATTGCTAGGAGGCCAAGGCAGGGACCAGTTCCTGGAGGAGATTTTTAGCTGCCATTTGAGCAGACCCAGCCCAGTTGGGGAATGCTTTTACCCACCTGAAAAGGTATCTTTAAAAACTAGCAAGTACTTTTTAAAATTAATTTTTATTTAAATTAAAAACAATCTTATTTTACATACCATCCCAGTTCCCTCTCCCTTCCGTCCTCCCATCCTTCCCCACCACCAACCCCCCATCCCACCCCCTATTTACTCCAGGGAGATTGAGGCCTCCCATGGGGAATCATCAAAGTCTGCCATATCATTTGGGTCAGGACTTAGCTGCCCCCCCCAATGTATCTGGGCTGAGAGACTATCCCTCCAGAGGAAATGGGCTCTCAAAGCCCATTCATGCCATAGTGATAAATACTGGTTCCACTGCCAGAGGCCCCATAGACCTTCTAAGCCTCCCAACTGACACCCACATTCAGGGGGCCTGGTTCGGTCCTATGCTGGTTCCCCAGCTGTCAGACTGGGGTCCGTGAGCTCCCACTTGCTCAGGTCAGCTGTTTCTGTGGGTTTCTCCAGCATGGTCTTGACCCCTTTGCTCCTCACTCCTCCCTCTCTACAACTGGATTCCAGGAGTTCAGCTCGGTGTTTGGCTATGAATCTCTGCTTCCTAGCAAGTACTTTTATCCACTCCCAGCAGGCCTGATCTTGGTGAAGTCAGTTTTCCCAGAGTTCGTCAGGGTGTTGGTCTCTCATTTGGACCCTTTCCTGTTTTGGATTCACTGGAGCACAAACTTGGAATCTGGCTGGGACATCCCACACTAGGCTGTCCAGTCTAGGTAGCATCTCAGTCCAGATAAGGGGCTTGTTTCCCAACTTTGCTGGTTGACATCGGCCTTGCTATTGCCAAATTCTGGTTCTTGCTCCAGAGGCAGCAATTACCAGCTGCTCCTAGGAATTCTTGAACCTGTCTCTTAGTCTTTGGAGTTGGGATTTGAAGGATGATAGCAATTCTACTGAGACAGGTTCCTTTTGCCTCCCTTCAGCTGGTGACCTTTGACAAAGTTGGCCTTTTTTTTTTTTTTTCTTTTGATTTTTCGAGACAGGGTTTCTCTGTATTGTTTTTGGAGCCTGACCTGGAACTCTCTCTGTAGACCAGGCTGGCCTCTCTGAACTCACAGAGATCCGCCTGCCTCTGCTTCCCGAGTGCTGGGATTAAAGGTGTGCGCCACCAAAGCCCGGCCAAAGTTGGCCTTTCTTAGCAGTCATTTTGTAGACGGTGGTTTTTAACTCTTGCAGCACCCCCACCCCCGCCCCCCGCCAGAGGCTCTTTTATAATCTGTTTTCTCAGGAAGCCTCTTATGGAAGGGTGGGAAGTCTGCATTTAGTGTCTAAATCCTGGGGCAACCTGGTCCAGGTATGGAGCTTCCCACTGGGTCTGTCCATTTAAAAGAACGCCGGGTTGACTCACCTCTGCCAATGGGAGGCTGAAGAATGCATCTTTCAGGCCTCAGACAGTATATACCTGTTTCTCTGGGACTCAGTCAGCGCCGTGAGAACCCGAGGTCCTAGGTTTCTTCATAGGCAGGAGAGGTGTAGTCCAGGGTGACTGGCAGGGCACCAGGACGCCTGTCCCTTCAAGCCAGGCAATATGGACTGCCATGGCCCCTTTGTTTCTGTTTTTTTTTGGGTATTGTTTAATCTGGATGGAAGGAGCTGAACTGGTTAATTGAACAATTAGAGGAAGCTGCTGTTGAAGCTGTCCTTGGGGGTTGGTTTCTCCTGATAGAGGGTGAGACACCAAAATTTTGTTGTGGGTATCTGAATGTCTTTCTTACCAGAGAAGGTGACAGACTTTAATTTATGCAAAATGTCTTGTTTCAGTTTCTTTCTGTTAAACACTCTTTAAGTTACCTCTGGCAACGGAGACCTACTTATATCTTTACTTTTCCCCCCCCTTTTACAACTTTTTAAAAAAATATTTGGGGCCAACTGGGTGGCAGGGAATATTTTTAGTAGCTGTCTTTAATCCTTTAAAAAGGACCTACTGAAAGTTGTTTCAAGTCTCCTTGCTCGGTGTTGGACAGAAGGGAAAAATCTATTCTGTCTGCCCCTGTTGAACCCAGGGGCAGTTTTTTGCTTGTTTTTTGTTTTTTGTTTTTTTTACTTTTTAAAGAGAATGGTGTGTTTTATGGACTATTGTTTAAAAGGGAGACATAAATCATGAAGGAGAAAGGAGTGGAACTTTTTCATATCCTTCAGGCTTAGCTCAGGGAATCTTAACCCCTTCCCTGAGCAGGCAGGGAGCAGAGGGAATACTCACCTGAGGTGAACTCCGCTTAGATGGCTTGGCTCCCAGATGAGAGGCCCCGCCTCTCCGCACCCCTACACAGGGCCCAATGGGACCAACCCTGACTCTGAGCACTTGACCAACAACAAAAGTCAGCATCCCTAGAGTGGGACAGGTGGAGGTTTTTGTTTGTTTCTCTGGATGACCTAGTAGGTGGTGGTGGTGGTGGTGGTGGTGGTGGTGGTGGTGGTGGTGGTGGTGGTGCACGCCTTTAATCCTAGCACTCGAGAGGCAGAGGTAGGCGGATTTCTGTGAGTTTTGAGTCCAGCCTGGTCTACAAAGTTGCAGGACAGTCTCCAAAGTTACACAGAGTAATCCTGTCTAGAAAAAAATCAAAACAAACCCAAAAACAAACAAGAAAAGGGCTTGAAAGATAGATGACTTGGTTGACAAAGTGCTCGCCACACAGGCATGAGGCCCTGAGTTCAGATCCCTAGCACTTAAGTATTTATTGAGACAGGGTCTCACTGTGTAGCCCTGGCTGTCCTGGAACTCACTACATAGACCAGGCTGGCCCCAAGCTCATAGAAATCCACCTGCCTCTGCCTCCTAATTACAGGCATTCAAGGCGTGGGCCACTGTGCCTGGCTGATCCCTAGAATTCGTATAAGAGACACACATGGAGGTGGAATCGTCAGTCACCCTATGCTGTGTTCTTATGCCACATTCTTATTTGAACCTACCCATGCTGCCTATCTCTACCCATGCTGCCTTTGTGCCCGGCCTCCCTATCTCTCTACCCATGCTGCTTTTGTGTGTGGCCTTCCTATCTATACCCATCCTGCCTTTGTGCGCCGCCTTCTTATCTCTACCCATGCTTCCTATCTCTACCCATGCTGCCTTTGTGAGTGGTCTCCCTATCTCTACCCATGCTGCCTTTGTCCCCGGCCTCCCTATCTCTACCCAAGCTTCCTATCTCTACCCACGCTGCCTTTGTGCGGGCCTTGCATTTCTCTGTCTTCTCTGCACCATGGTCCTCACTTTGTTGCTGATTTCTCTGACCCTCCCTCCCTCCCTCACTTCATCCTCCTCCTCCTTTCTTATCCTACCTATCTCCTGCTACAAACCAACGGTGGGGAAGGGAGGGTCCACATCTCTTGGTAGTGGGGAGGGGGCTCTGGGTCCCTCTGATATTGGTGTTGGGTATTCAGAAGGAGGCAATAAGGAACATGGTGGCTACAAGGATATTTGTCCATGAAGGGCCTTGTGCAGGAGGAAGGCTACCCCTGAAACCTGAGTCTGGCGCTGTGAACACGCCTGGAAGAGTCTAAAAATTATTATTAATTTTTGTTTTTTTTTTTAAACAGGGTTTCTCTGTGGCTTTGGAGGCTGTCCTGGTACTCCCTCTGTAGACCAGGCTGGCCTCGAATTCACAGAAATCTGCCTGCCTCTGCCTCCCGAGTGCTGGGATTAAAGGTGTGTGCCACCCCCGCCCAGAAAGGACTCAAAATTATTAACCTATCATCAATACATATGTAACACAATAATGAAAAAACCTTAGATGAGACATAACACTGAGATAAGTCAAACATCCCTTTATTCAGTCCTAGATTCTGTTTCCCAAGTTCCATAAGATAGTCCTGGACGGGGCTGGAGAGGTGGCTCAGTAGTTGACGGTACTAGTTGTTCCTCTAGAGGTCCTGAGTTCAATTCCCAGCATCCACATGGTGGCTCATGGCCATCTACAGTGGAATCTGATGCCTTCTTCTGGCACAAAGTCATACATGCAGTTAGAAAACTCACACACATAAAATAAATCCTAAAAAAAGAGAGAGAGAGAGAGACTCCTGGGCCTCAGGCACACCGATGTCCCCCATTTGAAGCTCTTGGACTGTATGTAGCATCTCCAAGGGAACTTTGAGCATTTGAACCTTTCTCAGATTTTTTTTTAACATACTGGCACTTGGCCTTGAACTCTATCCATTCCTTTTTTTTCATTCATTAATTTTTTTTACTTATTTTACATCTTGTTTGAAGTTCCCTCCCCCACCTCCCCTTTACCCTCCCTCATCCACTCCTCTGGCTCTGTTCAGAAAGGGGCAGGCCTCCCATGGGTGTCAACAAAGCATTATCCATTCCTTCTTAGGCTCCAAAAACTCTTAACTCTAGTTCCACTCACATCAAACTCAGTCCCGCTTAGTTCCAGGCTTCTCCCCAAGAGGGGCCCTTGCCCTGTTCTAGACCTCTCATTAGAAGGCTTAGTTCCCATCTCTGCTCACCACATCCCCCTAGAACTCTAGGAGTCACGTAAGTCATGGTCCCCTCACCAGAACAAACAAGTGCTTTCATCCTCCTGCTTCCTTTTGGAATGTTCTGGCTCCATTAATTCACAATTAGTTCATCTGACTGGCCAAGCCCAGTCCAAATTTACTTTTAAAATTTGAATTAGTCTGAGTGGGTAAACAATTGCGTTCTGTTTAGTATTTAATTAGTATGTTACATTTGTAGAGAACACTGGGATGTTTTAATGCAATGGGAGAATGACTGAACCGAAGAAACACCCATCACCTTACTTACTTTAGTGGTGAGATACTTTAACGCTAGGAATTCGGGTGACTGTCTTGACATCCCATAGTGATCTTTCTTCGCATCTCCTTGCTGAAGAATGAGGTGGGACACACTTCTATTTACTTATTGGGTACCTGGTGATCTCTGACGTGTGTCACCGCTGAGTCTCTGTTCCCCTTGGGGATTCCTGATGTCCCTGTGAGTCTGCCCGCTGGTGCACACGAAGTACTGTCCCCCCATTCTGCTCCTCACCATTTCTTGTTTTCTTCACCACCATATGTATTCTGATGAAGCGTAATGATCTTTCCATTCAGTGTGGTCTGTACACTAAAAAAAAAAAAAATCACTGCTTAATCCAAAATGACAACAATCATCCTTATGCCATCTCTGCGAAGTTCTCACTGAACCTGAAGGGGGTCTTCCTGGTGGCTCATGACAACGACACTAATGGTAATGATCACAAGGACAGTAATAGGCAGTATTTACGGAGCTGACAGTCTCCTGAGACTGTTTCAAGGAGTTTACATTGATCTTTTAAATTCCACAGTGGGATTATCCTTATGTACAAGGAATGCACAGAACAGACATTTTACAAACACTATCTTGATTTACAGAGGTTTTAGCTTATAGCTTTTAACTTTATGATGGCACAAAAACTATCCAGATAACCATAACCTTCTAAGATCACAACAGTATAAAAGTGTTCCACACAACTACTGATTTTTTTTCAGCATTGCAAGAAAATGCCCAGTACAATCACTGTTGTCAGTTCCATGAAAGCACACTCAGTATGACCACTGATTTTTCCCCCCCCCCGCTCTACAGCAGCATGGAAGTATACTAAGAATAATGTTTTCCCACTTTATGGCAGTATGAAAACATATCCAAACAACCACCTGATTTTTCAACTCCAGAATATGTGAAAACATATTCAATAGAGCTACTCATTTTTCAATTCTGTAAAAGTGTACTTAACACAGCCACTGTCTTTTAAACTTAAAGATGGTGCAAAAGTATACCTAATATAACCATAGATTCTTCAACATCATGGTATGGAAGCATACTCGAAACACCAATAGTTTCCCTTTTTAACACAATATTCATTTTTTTTTGAGGCAAGGTCATGCTATGTAGGCTCGTCTGGAATCTGGTATCTCACTCAAGCTATTCCTGAACTCTCAATCTTCCTAGCTCAGCTTCTTGAGATTACAGGCAAGTGCTACCATAACTGGCCATTAGTTAAGAAATTACGTGAGACACTTAGAATTGTATTACCGAGTAGAACTTGTATTAGGTGATTTTGCCCAGTGTAGGATAAAGGGCATGTCCTGTGCACATTTGAGGCAGGCTAGGTTAAGCTCCGGAATTTGGTTGTTAAGGAACAGCTTGTGAGTGTCTTGCAGAGAGCAAAGAGGTGGGATCGTGATGCTAGCTGGTAGAGTGTACTCCAAGACTAACGGCTTTGTCACTAGTGTCACATGAGTGGGGTTGCTCCCTGGAATGAACCTGAAATGTAATAAGGTGGAACGGTATTGGTAGGCTTCTACAGATTTACTCAATCAATTTATCCAGTAAGAACACCAATATGATCATTAAGAAAAGTGACTTTTACACTCTCCCAAATTCACCTCTAGTATGCCTTCTGATAATCCACAGACAGACAAATGACCATGGAAACCTTTCTTAAGACAAATTACTCATCAAGGAGAGAATGAATATAGGACAAAGGTCTTGGTATACTCTTTGTAGTCAATGTTTTCAGTGTGTGAGTCTCCTGATGTTCTCTGAGATGGTTTATATTATTGTAAATCTTCCCACACTCTTTACATGATTTTGCCATGTTAGTTTTCTCGTGTTGTCCAAGCTGGTGACCATGAGAAAAGGCCTTCCCACACTCCTTACATTTGTGGGGTTTCTCTCCTGTGTGAATTCTCTCATGTCTAAGGCTCGATCTATATAGAAAGGTCTTCCCACATTTCTTACATTTATAAGGGGTTTCACCAGAGTGAATTCTCTCATGTTGGGTGAGGTGATAGCCATATTAAAGCCCTTCCCACATTCTGTACATTTATAGGATTTCTCATCTGAATGAATTCTTTCATGTTTAACAAGGCTTGCAACCCAGCAAAAGGCCCTCCTACATTCCCCACACTCTGTTTCTCCCCAGTGTGAACCTTCTGGTATTGAGTGAGGTAATTGACTCCCACACTCTTGGCATTCAAAGGGTTTCTCAGATTCTCTTGTGCTGAATAAGGCTGGAACTGCAAATGAAGGCCTTTCCACAGTCCACACATTCATAGGACTCATCACCACCATGAATTCTTTTGTGCTGCATACATTTATAAAGATGGCTAAATGTCTTTCCACAGTCTTTACACTCATCGTCTTTCTCCCCAGTGAGTTCGTCACCACACCTAAAGGTTTGCCCACAGTCTTTACATAACTTTTTTTTTCACCCGTGTGAATTTCTTCTATGAACAACGAGGGCTGAACCCCAGAAAAAGGCCTTTCTGCAGTTGTTACATTCATAAGGATTCTCCCCGGTGTGAATTTTCTGGTGTTTTGTAAGCTGATTGCACCAGAGGAAGGCTTTCTTATAAGCTTTACACTTACAGGGCTTCTCGCCGGTGTGAATTTTCTGATGCTGGCTAAGCTGAGACCCTCGACTAAAGGCTTTCCCACAGTCCTGACATAAGAAGGAGCTCTCCTCCTGAGGTTTTATATATGGTGCGGGTGTGCCTTCTCAATCAGCTGGGTGTTTTTCTAGCACTATCTATTACTGTCTCCAGAAGCCTGCGGTCGTTCATGCTCACCTTCACCAATCCCATGGGAAGATACACTTTTGTCACTTGAATTTCTTTTGCAGAAGTTCAGTCCATAAATGCTTCTTCTAATAGCTAAAATGTTGGTCCCAGAGGATTATTCCGTATCTGGAAGAAAAATGAACGTTAAGAAAAAAGTATTTATTTTTATCGTATGTGTATGAATGTTTTGGCTCCATTTCTGTTTGTTCATCACATTCATGCCTGCTGTCAGAGCAGGTCAGAAGGCATTGGTCCCTTAGAACTGGAGTTACAGATGGTTGTGAGCCACCACCTGCATGCTGGGAACTAAATCAGGGTCTGCTGTGAGAAGAGCAAATGCACTCAACTGTTGAGCCATTTCTCCAGCCCTCGTTTGTTTCTCTTAAAGGGAAAATCAGAAGCTAAAACTAACAGCGATTCCAAAGCTTCCCCTGCAGAACCAATACTCTGGGAGCACAGCTGTTAGGGAGGGAACTCGATGGGCACTCAGGCTAAAGCCCAATGGGAAAGGACACCACCTGGTACTCTATGAATTCTGTTAAGAGGCCAGATGTGTTTTAAAAGCAAACACACATGCAAAAGACAATGCATGCTGTAGTTGGTGAGATGACATACTTGGAAAAAATCCAAGAAAACCAAATACAGCCCTGCTGGGGTGGGGGTCAGAACACATACTTGGATAAGCCTGCAGGACATTATGTTAAGTGAATAAGCCAGGCACCTGAAAACAAACAAAGGTGGTGGCACACACCTTTAATCCCAGCACTGTATAGCTTTGGAGCCTGTCCTGGTGAGGGACCAAAAATTTAAATGAATAAACGTTTAAAAACTTGGGCCCTAAATCTATACAGAGGAAGGGAAAATTTAACTCCTTAAATCAGGAGTGCCATGGCTGGCGCCTTAGCCAATGCTCTCAGATAAGGGGAGGTAACTTCCCACCACTCCCATTAACATTCCTTTCCTGATTGCTGGTCATAAAGGTCCCCTGCCAGCTGTAAAGATCCCCAGGCCCGGGAGATAACTGACAGACCCCGTGACCCCATAACCCTGCAAGCCCATGTCCTGTCTTATCTCATTCAAATGTATCTTGCTTAAAATATAAAGTTACTGCTTGACTCTGTATTTTGTATGACCTTAAGTAACCATGGAAACTGAACTTTGTGGCCATCAACGTTATGGTCTGTCCCTTTAAAAACTTCTCTTTTTGGCTGGTGGGCATCTCATTTCCTCCACCATGGAAAGAGATCCAAGTTGGCCACCTTGAACAATAAATGAAACCTTTTGCTTTTGCATCAGAGTGTCCACTCCTTGGGTTAGTCTCTGGGCTCTGAGAACCTGGCATAACACCAGAACTCGCTCTACAGACAAGGCTGGCCTCAAACTCACAGAGATCCCCAGCCTCTGCTCCCAAGTGGAGGGACCAGCCCCTGCTTTAGCAGCCATGATGGGCTGTAGAAAAGAGGCAACATGTGTTTACCTGACCTTGTCGCTCCTCCCAGTCACTAGGAGGTCAGATACCCACGTGGCAAGGAACCAATCAGAAGTTAGCTGACCTGCTTATTATAAAAGTGACACAGTGCCTTGCAGAGCATAGGAACTGCCCTGGGAGGGCCTATAGGCCATAGCAACAAGTTAACCAATCAACACAGCACAGGTAGCCCAAGCCCGGAAGCGCACCAATCCTGAGACTGTTGTGTACCCCTAGACACTCCCCTTATCGTGCCCAATAAGTACACTGCCTTGCCTTGAGGTTTCTCTGAGTCCTACTCACACCAGTGGCCAGTTGTAGTGGTGGGTGGATGAAGGGGTTAATGGGGCTAACTCATTAAATAACAAAACACTCTTTGCTTTAACAACAGAACAGGTCTCTTGGTGATTGGGGGGGGGGTTCAGAATTTGGGCACAACACAAGCATTGGGATTAAAGGTGCACACCACTACCCAGCCTGACTTTGAACTCCTGATATCTGGCCCTGCCCCTTAAGTCCTGGGGTTGGAGGAATACGCCCAGCTTTCACACACTTCAAGATGACATTCTGACTACAAAGGATGAGTGTTCTACACCACAGATGAAAGAAAAGTAATGCTTTTCATATCGATTGCCTGATTGTGTGTGTGTGTGTGTGTGTGTATGTGTGAGAGAGAGAGAGAGAGAGAGAGAGAGAGAGAGAGAGAGAGAGAGAGAGAGAGAAAGAGAGAGAGAGAGAGAGAGGGAAATGTGCTACAGTCCATGAATGTAGGTCAGAGGACAACCTGTGGCAATTGGTCCTGTCCTTTTAACGCATAAATTCTTGTGATGGAACTCAGACTGTCAGTCTTGGCAGCAAGTGTCTTTACTCACTGAGCCATCTTGCCAACCCCCTGAAGAAACAAAAATTCGTAAGCTCAAAAACTTTAATAGGGTCTTGCTGAAACGTCTTACTTTAGTCTTAGTGGGATGGCAGGTGTGTCTGCCTCAGGTTTTTCTAATCAGGACTGAAAACTCAAAATGAGATTGATAAAGACTATAAAAGAGACAGCTTTTTGGAGACAGGGTTTCTCTGTTTAACAACCCTGGCTATCCTAGAACTCACTTTGTAAACCAGGCTGGCTTTGAACTCACAGAGATCCGCCTGCCTGTGCCACCCAAGTGCTGGGATTAAAAGCGTGCACGGCATAAAAGAGACAGCTTTATGGAAATCAGATGATTGGAAAAACACCCTATCACAAACATTTGTTTACCCTCAGGATACGTGGAGAAAGATGGCTGCCAGCATGTACAAGTTACTGCCAGAATTACTCTTCTGGTCCTGAGGATGGAACCCTGAGTCTTAGGCATGTCAGTCGAGACACTTCTTCAGACCCTACTTCTGAGGAGGAGGGGTAGTGAGATAAACTTTGAATTGCATGTTTATTCTGCAGCCAAAGAACTAATGGGAATCTTCCTGCCTCCGTTTCCAAATGCTGGGAGTATATGCGTGAGCTACCATATCCAGTTAAGAAGACAGAATTAGAACTATTTAATTCCTACACTTTCGTTTTGATATAGGGTTTCACGTAGCCCATAGCAGAGGCTGGCCTTAAGGTTGATATGTAGTTGACAATGTAATGTCTCCTGCCTCTGCCTCTTGAGGGCTGGTAGGATGGGTGTTTGTCATGATACTGTGTTTTGCGAAGTGCAGGGGATGGCCAGGGTTTTCATGCTTGCTAGGCAAGCAGCAGCCTACCAACTGAAATGTATCTGTAACCATGTTTATTTCTGAGACAGGTTCTTATGTGGCCTAGGCTGGCCTCAAAAACTCTCACCTCTACCTCTCACGTGCTGACGTAGAAGTGTGAAACCATGCCTGGCAACTTCCGTTTCTGTCTTCTCTGTGACTAGTCATTTATACTTGAGTATAACTACTGACATAATCATGACTAGTCTACAAGCTTATGAGAATGAAATGTCCAACATGGACTTACTGTGCTTTTAAGGGTGCATGGCATTCCAGGCAGTGGTGGTACACGCCATTAATCCTAACATTCAGGGAGGCAAAGGCAGGTAGATCTCTGTGAATTCAAAGCCAGCCTGGTCTACAGAGTCAGTTTCAGGACAGCCAGAACCACATAGAGAAACCCTGTTTCAAACAACAGCACACACACAAGAGAGGTAGAGAGAGAGAGAGAGAGAGAGAGAGAGAGAGAGAGAGAGAAGAAAAAGAGTACATGGCACACAGTAGGTCTAACATTAGCCTTTCTTTGTATTATTTTATTTTGTGACACGGTCCTGAAGTGTTGACCTCAAACTCAAATCTTTCAGCCTTGGTTCCTGGAGTGTGTTGGCTCTGCAGGCATGTGTACCCAACGTCCAACATAAGGTTCATGGACTATAACTTCCAATATCACTTCAGGTATAATATGTTGGCAATGGGAATCCACTCATTTTGGTTTTATACAAATTCAGTGTCTAATTTACTTTCTTTCTTTTTCTTTTCTTCTTTTTGAGATAGGGTTTCTCTGTGTAATAGCCCTGGTTGTCCTGGAACTCACTTTGTAGACCAGGCTGGCCTTGAACTTACAGAGATCCACCTGCCTGTGCCTCCCGAGTGTTGGAATTAAAGTCATGTGCCACCATCATCACCTCGTTAATTTGCTTTCTATTAAACACAAAGACAGACTTAAGAGCAAATCAGAGCTCTAGATTGCATGGCTTCCCCTAAAGGGGAGTCCTCAAAGTACAAAAGTAGACAGCTACTTGGGTATAAAGAGAACATCTAAAGACAAGGCTGCCTGCTTTGAAGATGGTTGTACATATCCAGAATCCCAATTCACCCCTTGGTCATGGGGGAAGAGAGAGGATCAAAAGGAAGTCTACTAAAGGTGACAGTGACTCCTGGATGAGAAGTTGAAGGCACTGGGACTCTATCCCTCACTGACAAAGCTCAATGCCTTCTCTTGCAACAGGAAGAAGAAATGCAGCCAGTCTCTTGGGCAATAGTCCTGAAAACCATAGGGAAATAAGGATGTCCCAGGGAGCAGAGTCTAGGCTGCCCAAAGGACCAGTTTACCGAGGGAGATCAGGTTACTCTACTTCTCCAACATCACATCCCAGTACAGGCCCTCTGCAGAGTCCAGACAGGCCCACTCCTCCTGAGAGAAGTCTATAGCCACATCAGAGAACGTCACCAAATCCTGAAAACAGAAACACACCTGAGGAGGTTACAGGAGAGGCCTTCCTGTTGAGGGGTGTTGGCTGCAACTGCGTTAGCTGAAGACAGAGGGCAGCCTGAACACCACATTCCGGGCTGAGTGCAGCTGTGTCGCTTGTGTTACTACAGAGCCTACGGCTGTGCAGATAACAGTCTGCCAGGGAGAACATGAAACCATCTTCCTTTTTGTTCACAAGCTCAGTGAGTTAATGCCTGCTTGGTCGATTGCCAGTGGGTGCATGTTCTCATGACATCTTGATTTTCTGATTGTGAATGTGGGCGCAAACATGCCATACAATGTTGCGGTGAAGACGACTCGTAGAAGTTGTTTTTCCATTTTTTGTGGTTTCTGAGTGTCAAGATTTGGTGGTGAGTTCCTTTATCTGCTGAGCCATTTCAGGCCTTATTTTTCTTAGGTTTTTGAGACAGGGCCATGTTAGGTAGCCAAACTTAGAAATTAATGATCCTCCTGCCTCAGACTTGCTCCACATGCTGAGATTACAGATGTGCAACATGACATCCAGATTATTTTCCTTCAAAAGTCATTTATTTGTGTGCGGGCACGCAGGCCATTGTGCATGGTCAGAGGACTTGTGGGAACTGGTTCTTGCCTTTCCAGACTTAGGATCTGGGGACAAAACTCAGGTCATGCGTCTTAGCAGCAAGCATTTTAGGATGAGCAATCTTGTATTCTCCCAGGTGCTGCTGGCTCACTCCCCACTCCCTGCTGGAGATCAAAGAGCTCATAAGTGGTAAGTAAGCACTCCATCGAGGAGCTACATCCTGGCTCACCTTCTCTCGCTAGGAATACAGGGGATTGAAACTAGGACATCGCGCATGTGCAGCAAACACTTACTGAGCTAAAGTCTGTTATCTTCTTTAAAAAATTATACATATATGTATGTATGTATGTATGTATGTATGTATATATGTATGTATTTTGTCAGCATGAGACTGTGCCTCACATATGTGCCTGGTACTTACGGAGGCCAGAAGAGGCTGTGGAATCCTCTGGAACTGGAGCTAAGATGGCTGTGAGATGCCAGGTGGGTGCTGGGAACTGAAGCTGAGTCCTGCAGAAGAGCAGCCCTTATTCCCAATCTCCTCTAGAAACTGTTAGATTATATTCCTAAAGCTGGCCATCAAAGCTTATTCCTTTATTTGGCCGCTTCTTCCTCCCGAGGCTGACCACCAAGGTCCAGCTATCAAAGTATTGAAGCCCAGCAATCAGAAGCCCCCTTTGGTTCACCTAATTAACACGCCCTGTCAAAATATACCACTGCATCCTAGCCCATTCTAACATCTCAAAAATTACACCTACAAGGTCACTGGCTGCTGTTTTTCTGCCAGGGTCAGAAAGCAGTCACTTAGACGTTTCTTCTCTGGTCAATAAAGTATTTCTCTTTGCAAGCAGGTGTTTGACTATGGTTTGGGCCTAATCCAGGGGTCTGAGAGGGAGGCCCCACTCTTGTCCCAGTGAAGGGGTTAAACTCTCCAACTTTTTACAACTGGATTTAAGTTGCACTTCTCTGAGAAGGTTAAAACAGGTGTCTTTTCCAACAAAGGGCCGTCTATTTACAAGACCCCTACATTCAGGGTGGAGGGAGAGAGCAAACAGTGGGCCTAAGTCAGTCTCATGGTCTCAAGGACAAACCCAGAAGCCCCCTTCTGGGCCACGTCCAAGCTTATGCAGATGAGTCCAAAAATGATCAAACTAAACCTCAGCCAATTAGAAATATGCCAACGTCACTGATGCTTGCTTAACCAATTATGTAGCTGATTCTGAAGCTCCCCTTACCTGTGCTTAAAGGTTGCTGCCACTTTGTACAGGTGAACGATCCCACATGCATGCTGGTATAATAAACGCCCTTTGCTGTTACATACTATGTGAGTTTGGGGGTCTTCCTTCACCATTTCCTTGGATGATACCCCAGGACCCTCCTACATCCCTTGTCATCCTCTGTTTGTACACACTCTCTCTACAAAATCCCCAAGCCTCTCTTGCCCTCTGCTCCTTCTCTAATCAATCCCACTGCGTGGGGTACCACCTCTCCTCCCCTTGCTGGACGTCCTAAACCTCTCACTGTCACATCCAAAGACCCTCCTGCACGCATCTCCAAACCGCAATACTCACTCCCCTTAACCAGCCTCTGCTGAGGTCGTCAACCCACCATTTCTATGCCCAGCCTCCTCACCCTACAAGACTCCCATATCAACAGTCAAAACAACAACAACAAACCTAACAGAACCTTTCACCTAGTCCAGGACCTTTATTCCATTAACTGTCCAGATGTCCTCAGACATCGCACTCCAAATTACAAGAGGTAACTAAACCCCAGCCATCGTTTCTCCGACATCCCTTCCTCCCTCTCTCTCTTAAGGCCAAGCCCTCACTTAGGTCAAGGTCATCCAATAAACTCCTCTTTCCTTCCTTTCACCTCTCTTCAAAGCCCTCCTGTGGCCACATGCCCTCCTACCTCCCCTTCTGACTGTCACTTTAACCATCCAAGTCCCCCATTTGGGAACTAAAGCCAAATTCTGTCAACCTTTCCACACCAACCCCAAACCCTGTTACAGGCTGTCCCTCTCACTGTTTCCACGTTCCTACAATATCGGAATTTCAGAACCCACCCGAGTGAGAAAGCAGGGTTTCTCTGTATTGTTTTGGAGACTGGCCTCGAACTCACAGAGATCCACCTGCCTCTGTCTCCCAAGTGCTGTGATTAAAGGCAAACGCCAGCCTCCATTGCCCTGCTGAAAGCAACCAACTTTACCTTCTCTCTGTGAAAACAGGTGATTGGGTGTGGTCAGGGAGGGAGGGGTCGCCGTCAATTCCCACCTTGTGGTTTTAAAGTATAAAGTTAGAATGCAAGCTGGACCTGGGATCAAAGCTCTCCTCGAGCTATGCGGGCTTCAGTCCACCCGCGCCATCTCCTCTCTTCCTTCGTGTCCGGAGGCTTATTCCAGAAAGATTCCACATCATTGCTGCCGCCTCGCCGACGTCGTGACAACGTGCAGGTATTCTACTGACTAAACCATCTCCCTCAGCCACGTTTTTTTTTTTTTTTGTAAGAACGGGAAGAAGACAGGGACTGGAGAGACGACACAGTGATTGGGAGCACTGGCTGTTCTTCCAGAGGACGCGGGTTCAACTCCCAGCACCCACACCGCAGCTCACAACTGTCTGTAACTCCGGTCCTCACGCAGAGTATACACAGGCAAAACCTCGGTGCACATTAAAAAAAACAAACAAACAAAACAAAACAAAAAACAAAAACAAACAAACAAAAACGAGGCGGGGGCGGGAGAAGAATAAAAGAAGAACGCACAGGACAACTTGAAGAATTTCCAAGCGGTTCACATATCTCAGGTGAGTCATAATTACAGACGAGGCTGGAATTATGTGCATGCGCAACGCACGGAACCCAGATGCCTTCACCTCTAAGGTTGACCATCAACCTCTGTTCGCGCTCACCCGCAAACTATCCTGCATAGGTGCAGACCCAGTGACTGGGAGTTACAGCACATGAAAATATTTTTTTCAGTTTGTCCCCTAACTTTTCTAGGAAAAGGCCAGCATGTATATCCATGGAAACCTGGGTGTAACTCCCAGCATGCAAGTCACAGCAACAGCCGAAGCCTCTGGGAAATGAAGCCCATAGACATTTGTTCCAGGTTTGAAACCTAAGAGGTGCTTGGGTCCAGTACTGGGGATGGGGTGGGGGAGTGAGGGTGGTGGTGTATGAAACTTCTTTTGTTTATTTTGATTACTAGGGGTTTGACATCAACTTTGTGTGGGTGTTTTGCCGGCATCCACGTGTGTGTACCTGCAGTGCTCTCTGATGTCTAAAGAGGTCTGGGACTGGAATTATGGACAGGTTGAGCCTTCTTGTGGGTGACGGGACTCGAACCCGTGTCCTATACAAAGGCCACAAGAATTAACAGAGGAGATCTCTCTAACCCTTAGCTCCAACAGATTTTTTTTTTTCCAGATAGGGTTTGTGTGTGTAGTCCTGGCTATCCTGGAACTCACTCTGTAGAAAACCAGGCTAGCTTTAAACTCACAAAAATCCATCTGCCTCTGCCTTTCTCCTCAGTGCTGGGATTAAAGGAGAACACCACCAAACTCAGCCTTATTTCAATCATTCTGCCTCAGCCTCCAGGTTGCCAGACTGACATGAGGGCGTCTTCTCCCCACCTTGGAGTGTCTGACTAGGTGGTAAGGCTCTCTCCATGGCTGAGTCTGCACTGAGCACAATACTAGGCTTTCCCCCTAAACCATAGTTTATTTAACTTTTCTTTCACTTTCCTTCCTTCCTTCCTTCCTTCCTTCCTTCCTTCCTTCCTTCCTCCCTCCCTTCTTCCTTTTCTTTTTTTGAGACAGAGTTTTTCTGTGTAACAGTCCTACCTGTCCTGGAACACTCTTCATAGACCAGGCTAGCCTTTGATTCACAGAGATCCACCTGCCTCTGCCTCCCAAGTGCTGGGATTAAAGGCGTGTGCCACTAAGTCAGGCAAGTGAATTGTTTTTAATTCAAGAAATTCGTGCTTCACTATAATATAAATGTACAAGTAATAATATGTCTAGCATAATTTTCTCTTGTGATTTTTAAAACTAAGACACTTGAAGAGTCACATCTTGTTGTGAAACACACACAAGAGAGGTAATGGTATGTCCTTAGTTGAGTTATTTTAATGGATTTTTCTTGTAAAACTATAGTATATCACACCCAGGTCAGTGGCACCAACACAACCAATGCTGTTGTGTAAATTTTTCAGAGGATAATTTCAAATATAAGATCTAATTGCTGGTAACAAAAGCCTGTTTATGCAAAGACATAGATTACATTAATATTAACTGAGAAAAATTGGTAATGAATTATGAAATGGCCTATGAGTGAGGAGATGGCTCAGCAGGTGACGATGCATGCCTCCCAGTCTGAGTTTGAGATTCAGGATCCATGTGGTAGGAGGAGAATTCATTCCTAAAAATTGTCCAATATTATTGCACATCGGGCTCACACACATAAACACACGAAATAAATAAATGTAATTTTAAGAAGTCTATAATTGGGGGCTGATACCTTAGTGGAATTAAAAATATACAATGTGGTTTGACTTTGAGAAGGTATGTCTGAGCCATGAGCTACTAAACTATTTCCTTACTGGTAAAGGCAGCATAGAAATTACAAAAATATCGCTATGCCAACCACTTCTACCTCCACCTTTTTGGGGGGAATGCACAGGCTCTCTGGGGACTCAAGTGGAGCCTGGCCCCATGCTATCTATGCCTTGTGAGTTTTGTAAGGGGTAGAATCAAGGCCTAATGCACCGTAGACTAGGCAAGCAGTCTGTCTATCAAACAACGTGTCTCGAAATCATGAGGTAAAATAGGCAACATATACTGAGCATTGCTAATTGAAATATTCAAATCTCCAAATGCTCCAGGTTTTGGGTTTTGTTTTGTTTTGATACATAGATGATAAAATGGAAACCTATCCAACTATCTCCAAATCTAAAAATCTCACCTGCAGAGACAGGTTTGCTCCCAAGCCTTTTCAAAACAGGATAGTTAAACCAGGTGGTGGTGGTGGTGGTGCACACCTTTAATTCCAGCATTCGGGGCGGGGCGAGGCGACAGATCACTGTGAATTTGAGGCCAGCCTGGTCTACAAATCAAGTTCCAGGACAGCCAAAACTACACAGAGAAACCCTGTCTTGAAAACCAAAAACAAAAATTAAAAACAAAGGGATAGGTAAACTGCACTCCATCAATTCACATAAATTAGCTGACATCAGTAACAGAATACATTCTGTAATTCTTTTATTTGAAGAGAGGGCTTCCTGTGTCCCAGGGTGTCCTTCAACTTGCTATCAAGTACTCAAGGAGGACTATGAAACAGTCCTGTGAAAATATGGCATCATAGGTCATCCCTCCCACTCCTGACCCTGCAGTCCCTGTGAATTCATGAGAAATAGCAGACCAATTCCTGCAGAGGAGCATCCAAAAAAAAAAATACTTCACCTCAGAAACTGTGGAGGCCGTTGCAAATGAAGTCAGCACAGGCAGGAGGGATCTAAGAGCTGTGTGGTGTCCTGCAACAGACAGAGAAGGATAGGTAAACACTACGGAAAATGACATTAAGTGGTGAGTTAAGTGGCGGGCTTTGTGTGTGCACCATGTGTACATGTGAGGTTACCCTCAGAGCTGTATCCTCAGTTCATGAATTTTAATCAAAAATATATTAAGACAGGATCATTATCACTCAGTTCCTGTCATATTCTCCAGCCATTGCTAAATTGTTCATGCTCAGTAAATAACCCCCCTTCCATGCAAGCAACCCTAATTACATGCAGTGAGCCCCCACAACCAACAAAGTCCCACAAGACAAAAGAGGGAATGAAAATGGCTGAGGAGACTTGTTGGGAGGGAGGGGGATAAGAGGAAAATGGGGAGAATGTGCTCCAGATTTGTTAAATCATAAGAGAACATTATTAAAAAGAGTGGCGTATACCAGGTGCCTCCTGCTTGTCTTACTAATAGAAAAAACTAGGTGCAGCATGTTTAAGAGACTTCTGGGCTACCGTTGTAATTCTTCTACCCATCTAAGATTCTTTTAGTAAGGAAAAAAATGTTGTTTCAGAACAGGAGTAAAGGGCCGGAGAGATGCCCAGAAGTTAAGACTGTTCTTGTTTCTTCTGGCTCCAAAAATTCTCCTCTCACGACGGTGCCTGAGCTGTCCCATGCCTCTGAGTCACAAACAAGTGCCCTGTGGTCAGAAGAGGAAGAAACAGAAAACAGAACCAACACTCACCTGTATTAACTTAAGAAGCCAACTCCACCTGCTGACACGATGCAGAGACGTAATTCATGGTTAAGGAGACACACCAAGGCCAGAGTGCACCTGCATAAACTTAAGAGTTGCTCCCTCCTCTGTAGAGACGCTCACACTGCCCATCAGTATGGAGATTCCTCAGGAAAATGGGAATCAGCCTACCACAAGACCCAGCAAATCCATTCTTAGGCATATAACCAAAGAATGCACATTCATACAACTAGAACATCTGTTCAACTATGTTCATAGCAGCATTGTAAGAGCCAGAACCAGGAAGCAACCTAGATACCCCTTAGCTGAAGAGTGGATAAAGAAAATGTGGTACATTTACAAAGTGCAGTACTACTCAGCAGGAAAAAAAAAAACATTGGAATCTTGAAATTCACAGGCAATGGATGGCACTAGAAGAAACCATCCTGACTGAGGTAACCCAGTCACAAAAAGACAAACATGGTATGTACTCACTCAATTATGGATTTTAGACATAGAACAAATGATTAACATTCCACACTACCAGAGAAGCTAGGAAGCAAGGAGGACCCTAAGAAAGACATACATGGTCCCCTGGAGAAGGGGAAAGGGCAAGATCGCCCTGAGCAAATTGGGAGCAAGGGGGGAGGGGAGAGGGAATTAGGAGAAAGAGAAAGGTAGAAGAGCAGGAGAGAACGGGACATGAGAAAGCAGGACCATTGAGTCAGGAGAAGAAGAGAGGAGAGCAAGGAAAGAGATACCATAATAGAGGGAGCCATTATAGGTTTAAAGAGTAATCTGGCACTAGGGAAATGTCCAGAGGTCTACAAGGATGATCCCAACTAAGAATCTAAGCAATAATCGAGAGGTTACCTTAAACGCCCTTCCCCGATAATGAGGTTGATGGCTACCATATATGCCATCCTAGAGCCTTCATCCAGTAGCTGATAGAAGCAGAAGCAGACACCCACAGCTAAACACTGAACTGAACTCCTGGAATCCAGTAGCAGAGAGGGAACAGTGATGAGCTAAGGAGTCAAGCCCAGAAAGGAGAGTCCCACAGAAAGAGATAACTTGAAAAAAGGGGAGCTCATTGACCCCTCTGACATCTGGGGAACCAGCATAGGATTGTTCCAGACCCCCTGAATGTGGATGTCAGTTTGGAGATCTGGGCAATCTATGGGGCTTCTGGTAGTGGATCAGTATTTATCCTAGGTACAGGAATGATCTTTGGGAGCCCACTCCACATAGAGGGATACTCTATCAGCCTAGACTCACGGGCAACAGTCCACGCCCTGCTCTAAATGATATGACAGACTTTGAAGAGCCCTATGGAAGGCCTCACCCTCCCGGGGAGCACAAAGGCAATGGGATTGGATGTGGGTGGGGGGCAGTGGAGGAGGGGAAGAAGAGGGAACTGGAATTAACATGCAAAACAAGCTTGTGTCTAATTTAAATAAAAAATAAAAGGAATGAAATGGGGCCATAATAACAGACACTGAGGAAATACAGACAATCATCAGGTCATAATTTGAAAATCTGTACGCCACAAAAATGGAAAATTGAAAGGAAATGGACAATTTTCTGGATACATATCTCTAACCAAAATTAAATCATGAACAGACAGTCAATTCCTTTCTTCTGTTTAACATGTATTTACTATGTATACAGTGTTCTGTCTGCCTGTATGCCTGCAGGCCAGAAAAAGGAAGCAGATCTGATTACAGATGGTTGTGAGCCACCATGTGGTTTCTGGAATTGAACTCAGAACGTCTAGAAGAGCACACAGTGCTGCTAAACGCTGAGCCATCTCTCCAGCCCCCAGATAAGCAATTTCAATAGAACTATAACCCTTAATGAAATAGAAGCAATCATCAAAAGTCTCCCAACTAAAAAAAGCTCAGGACTAGATGGTTTCAATGGAGGAATTCTACCAGAAATTCAAAGAAAGGTAATACCAATACTCCTCAAATTGTTCCACACAATAGAAGCAGAAAGGTCATTGCCAAAGTCTTTTTAAGTGGCTAAAATTACCTTGGTACCCAAATCACAACAAGACACAACTACAAAATGAACAACAGAAGAATCTCCCTGATGAACACTGAGGCAAAAATACTCAATAAAATACTGACCAATCGAATCCAAGAACACATGAGAAAAATCATCCACCATGATCAAGTAAGTGTCATCCTAGAGATGCAGGGATGGTTCACCATAGGAAAATTCATTAATGTAATCCACCATATAAACAAAATGAAAAGAAAAAAATCACATGACCTTTCTGAAAGTGGGTGTCAGCTAGGAGGCCTGGGCAGGCTTTAGGGCCTCTGGCAGTGGAACCAGTATTTATCCCTATCTCAGGAAGGGACTTCAGGAGCACATTCCCCATGGAGGGATATTCTCTTAGCCTAGATACATGGGGGAAGGCCTAGGCCCTGACCTAAACGATTTGAGAGAGTCTGATGATCCCTCAAGGAAAGCCTCAACCTCCATGTGGAGTGGTTGGGGAATGGGATAAAGGGGTTGGGTTTGGACATGGGAAGATGGAAGGGAGAGGGAACTGGGATTGATATGTAAAATAAGACTGTTCCTCATTTAAATGCAATTTATCAAAAAAAAAAAAAGAAGAAGGATCCCTAGACCTAGGGAAGCAATGCTTTGTCAGTGGTGGGGGCCATTATGGAAAAGCTGGAGAACTCTGTTAGGACCAATCAGTCTGGAGCCCAGGGAAGTGATCTCCTCTGTGCTGTAAACTTAATCCCTGGGTCTCTTTTGGTATCTGTGGTAGTTTGAATGTAATTGGCCCCCATAATCTCATTGGGAGTGGCACTATTAGGAGGTGTGGCTTGTTGGAGTGGGTGTGGACGTGTTGGAGAAAGTGTGTCACTGTGAGGGCAGGCTTTGAAGTTTCCTATGCTCAGGATACCACCCAGTTGTCTTCCTTTTGCCTGCAAGATGTACAGCTCTCAGATCCAGCACCACATCTGCCCCCCATGCCATGCTCCCTGTCATGATGATAATGGACTGAACCCCTGAAACTGTGAGTGAGACACCCTAGTTAAATGCTTTCTTTGTAAGAGTTGTGTGGTCATGGAGTCTCTTCACAACAATAAAAACCCTAACTAAAACAGCAGTATAATAGATTCTTATGTCCGAGGTTGTTCCAGTGTCAGAAGGAACACAGCAATACCTATGTTGTCTCTAATATCTCTGTCTTATGCTTATAGGATTCCAATTACCTATCCATACAGTGCTGTATTAATCAAGGTTTTCTAGAGTAATAGACTTTAGAGAATGAATCTATCATCTATGTATCACCTATGAATGAATGAACCACTGAATCAATCTATCTATGTATCTGTCTATCTGGTAATCTATCTAGGAAATCTATTAGAATGACTCAGACTTTAGTTTAGCTAGTCCAACAATGGCTGTCTATGAATGGAAATTTCAAGAATCTAGTATTGAGGCTGAATATCTTAGCTCATCTTCAATATATGCTGGAATCCCAAAGAATTAGACTCTAATGCCCATGAAGGAATACACTTGTTAGCAAGTGAGAGCAAGCTGGAAAAGAGTAAAAGCTGCCTTCCTCCGTGTCTCCATATAGGCTTCTGAAGAAGTTGTATCCTATATTAGAGGCCTGTCTTTTCCCAACTCAAAAGATCTCGATTAAATATATGTCTCCCCATCTCAAGGATCTGGATTAGGAGTGAATATTCCTACTTCAAATTAAGCAGAAATCCCTCACAGGTATGCCCTCCATTTTGGGGGGTTGAGTTACTTCCAGATGTAGGCAAGTTGACAAACACTAATAGCCATCACAAGTGTTTAGGAGGACCCCTCTCTTTCTATGCATATATATTTGTCAGCATTCTTCTAGGATGCCTCATTTTGGCAACCCCATTTTGCACACTAGAAATTTGCCTCTTCCTTGGCCCCTGACAGGGTGGGACACCTAGCATGTGTTGCAGGAAGGACAGATTATAGGTCACAGATATGTGGCTGGGTTGATGTTTTCATATCTTTTTTGGTAGCCTATAAAGTACCTTCAAAAACATTATAATATAGGGATAAAGGCTCCATGTAGGCACTAGACCAATATCTCCAAGTTCAGTGAGTTGTATGGGTGTTATCCTCGACAAGGGGACAGGATCATGCTCTCAGTTTGTGCAGACCAACCTATTTCTTTGGCAAAAGTCCTGGGTTGTTTGGAGAACCCCTTGGCCTACAACTCAATGGAATGCAACCCAATCACTCTACTGGAAGCCTCCTTTAGTAACAAGAGATGGCCAGTTAGCACTCTGTCTCCTTCATTATTGGGGAAACCTCATTAGGATTGTCTTCATATATTTTATGAAATCTACATTGCACTCGGTTTCCTTATCAACCCCCAACTGCTGCTTGATTCTAGATTCCCTCGCTCAACCCATCTCCTTTGATCTCCCCACCTGATAACTCTGTTCCCATTCCCCACCCCCAGTTAACCCATAAAATGTATTTCTCCCTTCCTAAAGTATTGATTTGTCCCTCCAGTCACTTAAACTATAACTAAGCGGTATAGGTCTAAGGATTATAGTTTGGTAATCATTTATCTACTGGCTAATATCCATGCTTAAGTGAACACATACCACATCTATTGTAATATACCTGAGTTACCTCACTCAAGATGATTTATTTCTAGTTCCATTCATTCGTCTTCAAATTTTATGATGTCATTTTGGTTTTGTTTTTTCTTGAGAAAGGCTGTTTTGTGTATCTCTGGTAGTCCTGGAACTGACTCTGTAGATCAGACCAACTTTGAACTCACAGAGCTCCATCTGCCTTCTCCTCCTAAGTTCTGGGATTAAAGATATGTACCAGCACTTTCCACCTCATGATGAATTTTTTAAACAGCTGAATGATAATCTCGTGTGTAAACATACCACATATTCTCTTACACAGTATACACATACACACATAGGATATGAATTCAGAAGGCATCTACTTGTGTTGTTGAGAAAGAAAATCAATAGCAAAATCAGTGACAGATGTGGTTAATGAAGGAGGAATTACAAGCAAATTATACCAGTACCCACACATGAAAACATCACAATAAAGCCCATTGTGTTGTATAGTAATTTAAAAACTAGTAATAATTAGTAGAAAGAGAGCATTAATCACCCGTACTGTGATGGTTACAGATTCAGTTTTGAAACATGAATATTCTCATTTCCATATGAGAGACTCCTCCCATCACATCCTTCAGAATCCACATCTTAGACATTCTTAGGTATCTCATCACAAAACAAGAGGGTCATGCGTGTGCTAAAGGTTAATGTTTAAATGTTCAACAAGACCCAGAGAACACAGCCCCATGTACCGAAACTCAAATACTAACGATCATCTCTCACCTTCCACACCAAACAATTGATGCTTTCTCTGTAGTCTGTATCACCTAAAGGTGTTTCCTCCGTCCACACTCATCAATGAACTCTCCCACTGGCAATGCATATTCTAGGATGCAGGCAAAATATATAACCAGGACAATCTAATAAGAACAGCTTACACATTGTGCACAGGATTTATTCCCTGTTACTAAAGCTACAAAACACAGTGCTGCTTCTGAGTTACCACTGGGTTCTAAGACAAACGTAAGTGATTAGATAATGAAGGATAAAGTTGAAGAAATGGGGCATCAGAAGAATCTGACTTCAGGGAAGGAGTGCATATTTCATAACTTAAATACCCAGCTTAGTTTCCCATGGATAATGATGGCCTGAACATTTCCGGACATAGTATACACCAAGCAATTTCTGGATTTGACCTGACTCTTGGAGACTGACACGGGGAGAGCAGGGCTCCTGGTTAGTTATTTAATTTCTGTGACTGGTGGAGCATGGACCACACTGCTCATGCTCTATCATGGGGGATGCTGTACACATGAGGCTAATGCTGTCTGATTTGTATTTGGTAATAGAGAACACTGAGAATCCACATGAGCTCTGATTGTCATGGGTCCTTTCAAACTTTTCCTTCACATATAGCAGTGGATCTTCTGATACATTCCTCTTACATCATTTCTAAAGGTGTTAAAACAAACAACTTGTTGACACTGGCCTGGGATCAATGTGCCCAACAATGCTTTCTCCCACAGGACACAAT
This sequence comes from Mesocricetus auratus, assembly GCF_017639785.1. Lineage (NCBI taxonomy): Eukaryota > Metazoa > Chordata > Mammalia > Rodentia > Cricetidae > Mesocricetus > Mesocricetus auratus. The sequence continues at coordinate 5,529,415 of NW_024429215.1, forward strand.
ATCCAGGGATTACAGAGATGATGACTTGAGACCGGAGGCAGATATGTCCTCAGATATATATTTTCAACCCATGTTTTTTACCTCTAGTGTGAATCTCAGGTGGAGAGCCCCCGGTAAGAAAGTGCTTGACATTTCTCCAGGGTAATGGCACCAGAAGAGAGCAAAGCATCTCAGCCACACAGCTGCCCTCTCCTTCAGGCAGCAGACATAAAAGCAAGTGTGTTCAGGGGGGTATCCATTTGATAAACTGATCTGCATCCTTAGTCCACTCTACCAGTTAGTAGCCCTGGAGGCAAGACGAGATGCTCACCTTGATTTTCTTTTTCTGGCTCCTGAATATCCCCCTCCTCATGGATAGTTTCACTCACCCCAAGTGCTTTTGGAGAATGAACCAGAAAAAAGACGGAGATGTGGTGACATGTTGCATCCTTTTCCTTGTTACAGTGCCGAAATCGTGGGACAAAGTGATTTTACCCTTTCTTCTGAATAATCTGTAAGTGTGTTTGCATTTTGATGTAAATGTTATGATAAATAACTCAGGAGGAGTGTGTGGATGAGCAGAGTGATGTTGTGAGTCTTCAGTCCCCTTCTCCCAACCTTAAAACCAAGAACCGGCACAAAATATATTTTGCTTCTTAATACTCAGGGTTTTTTGACTACCAAACAGTGAGACTTTTTAATTTTTCTCCCAATTATCCTCCATTTACAAGGCTGAAAATAGCATTCTTTACCTGGATCCATCATGGAGAACTTCCCTTTTACCAGGTCCGGTGTGAAGCATCCAGTGTTGTCCCACCAAGAGAAACCTCAGACTACTGCAATGAGTTCAGTGGTCAGAAGGAGCATTCAAGTCTCTACCAGATTCTGTGGATGTCACCTCTATCAGGGTGTGACTTCTAGTGCAGAGTCAGGGTCTCTAATGGTTGTGACATTCCTCACTGGGGAGAGTATCCATGCAGCCCCCTAGTTAAGCTTTCAGAGACTCTACATGTGTTCACTCCACATCTCTGAAGTTGTGAGGATATAGATGTACAAGATATGACCACTGTGAGTTTCATGGGTGTCCCATTTGCCCTTCCATCAACTGAGCAAATGCACAGGTGCAGGCTTTTGGGGATTACAAAGGACAGGTTTTTCTCCATCTTCAAAGTCAAGAAGGAATGTCTAAACCAGGCCTGCTGTGTTTTCATCCTGAGAAAACTAGGATATCACTTACAGTGGTGATGGCTTACTCTCCGTCTCACTTCCTAGAGTGGTAGGAGCTGCCTGTGGTAGCTGTCAATCTAGAGAACTGGGATGAAGAGGTTTCATCATGGGTCATCTCTAGCACTGAAGAAGATGTATGTGTCTGCTGTGTTTAAGTGTGTGGTTTCTTTATTCTCTGATACTTACTTTTCATTTACCTCTGCTTGTGTTTCAGTAATTTTACTAATCATGGATGCATATATTACCAACGTGGACAGTACACACAACTCACTTTAAGAACTGCTGATAGTTGTTTCTCAAATACACAAATTTAGACCACCAGGCTATCCCTATAGTTTGTTTCCTTGAGTTGGATGCACAGAGTTTCATTTCTTAGTTGAACAATTCTGTCCTATTGATGTAAAAGTCTGTTTGTGCTGGAATTGTGATGGTTTGCTGTTCACATTGTCTCTGGAATCAGGTACTATGTTGTGCCAAACATTATACCTTTTGCTCAGAATTGCTTTGCCTATCAAGGGTATTTACTTTATCATATGAGTTTCAACACCTATTTACCGTTACGAAAAGTAAAGCATTAAATTTCTGAGTCAGCACTGTCTGTAAGTTTTTTTTAAGAAGTCGTTTTTACAGTATTGAGTATTCCTATATATATATATATATATATATATATATATATATATATGTTTTGCCACCTTCTAATGAAATATATTCAGTTCCTTCATTAATTTAAAGTGTTCATTTTCATGGCCTTCAAATGTTCATTAACTTCTTCAGCCATATTTGTGAGTTAACTGTGAATGGGGTTGTCTTAATTTCTTTCTCAGCAAATGTGGTCTTTGTATGTAAGGAAACAAATGAGTTTTGTATCGATTTTGCATCTTGCTATCTTGATGTAAACTTTTTGGTTGGAGTGTTTTGGATCTCAAATATGGAAGCATGTCTTCTTCAAGTATGCAAACTTTAGCTCCTTGGTTTCCTATTTTTATCCCTTTTATGTTATCTCTTGTCCTTTAACTTGGCTAAGATTTCAGTCACTTCGCAGCATAAAATGCAGAAATCATTTTGATATGGCAAGAACTACTTTATTCTTAGCCATCAGGAATCAGAGGCAGACAGAGCTATGTGGTTCTGAGGCTAGCCTGGTGGACATGTCCAGGACAACCAGAGTTACCTTGTATGACTCTGACCCATCCCTGCTTCCAAAAGGCATGGTATGAATGCCCTTGTCTTCTTTCTGGTTTTATCAGAGATAACCACAGTTTCTTTCCACTTATTACGTGGTTGGCTCCTTGTCACAAATGTTATTACAGTGTTGTTATATGTTTTAGTTTGCTCTGTGGCTGCTGTGGAACAATTTGTGTATACTGCAAATATCTATTATTCTCTCTGGTTGATACAGAGCTGACTGGACTATAGTTGGGCACAAAGAGATTAGGTGGGAGAGCCAGACAAGGAAGATGCCAGGAAGAAGAAAGGCAGAGTCAAGGAGTCCTGAGGAGATGCAGATAAGGAAGTCGTGAACTTATGGTACTGAGATAAGATAGCGAACCATGTAAAAACATAGAAATCTGGGTTCATTAAAGTTGTAATCACTAGTTAGTAATAGGCCTAAGCTATAGAACAAGCATTTATAAGTGTTAAGAAGTCTGTGTATGGTTGAACCAGATGCTTGTTCAGACGTGAACAGCAGTCCTGATGAAGAACTCAGCCTTAAATGGTGTTGTTATCAATTACTGATCAAAAGAAACTTGTAGAGGAAATGTTTTGTCTTGATTTTATACTCCTCTAAGATATGTCTATGTTTGAGTCAAGTTAACAAAAATTAATCAGTGCAATATAATATCCTTTTACTCCTTACATGTTTTGGGCATGTGTCACAAGAGAGATTGTGTTTTTCTCCAAAGTATTTTTTTGCATCTTGCCACATGATACTGTCATGCCTTTCTCCAGACATTTCTGTGATACATTACATCCCTACATCTCTACAAAGAAGCCAAAAGGATTATCATGTATTTTCTCAAGTGCTATATTTAGAGTCTTTCTTGGGGTCCTCCCTGTTTCCAAGACTCTTTGGCAGTGGGATTGTAGGCTGGCACTCCCCTGATCCATGTCTAAAATCCACATATAAGTGAGTACATACCATGTTTATCATTTTGTAACTGGGTTACCTCACTCAGGATGGTTTCCTCTAGTTCCATCCATCTGCCTACACATTTCAAGATTCCATTGTTTTTTCCCGGCTGAGAAGTACCTCATTGTGTAAATGTACCACATTTTCTTTACCTATTCTTCAGTTGAGGGGCTTCTAGGTTGCTTTCATGTTCTGGATATTACAAATAATGCTGCTATGACTATTGATGAGTAGACTCCTTGGTGTTTGAATGTGCATCCTTGTGTACATGCCTAAGAGTGGAACTGCTGGATCTTGAGGCAGACTGACTCCCATTTTCCTGAAAATCTCCATACTGATTTCCAATGTGGTTGTCAAGTTTGCACTCCCACAAGCAGTGGAGGAATGTTCCTCTTTCTCCACATCCTCTTCAGCATGGACTGTTACCAGTGTTTTTGATTTTAGCCATTCTGGTATCACAGAGTTGTTTTGATTTGCATTTCCCTGACAGGTAATGATGTTCAACAATTTCTGAAATGTCTTTCAGCCATTTTAGATTTCTCTATTGAGAATTCTCTATATAGATCCGTACCCCATTTTTTAATTGGATTTTTTGGTGTTTTGCTGTTTTGGTGACCACCTTCTTTTGTTTTTGGTATATTTTGGAAATCAGCCTTCTGTCAGATGTGGGATTGGTGAAGATCTTCTTCTCATTCTGTGGGCTGCCCTTTTATCTTGAGAACAGTTCCTTTGCCTTTAGAACCTCAGTTTCAGGAGGTCCCATTTATTAATTGTCGATCTCAGTGTGTGTGCTACTGGTGGTATGTTCAGGAAGCAGGCTGGTGTATGAATTCTTTCAAGGGTACCTCCTACTTTCTTTTCTAAGAGCATCAGTGGGGCTGGATTTATGTTGCTGTCTTTAATTCATTTGGACTTACGTTTTGTGCATGGCAATTGATATGAATCCATCTGCAGTCTTCTAAATGTCAGCATTCAAATATGCACGCACCATTTGATAAAGATGCTTGATTTTTTCCATTGTATAATTTTAGCTTAAAAATTGGGTGTTGTTAGGTGTGTGGGTTCATATCAGGGTTTGCAATTGATTCCATTGGTCCAACTGACTGTTTTGTTGCTAATAACAAGCCGTTTTTATGAGCATATCTCTACAGTAGAGCTTGAAGTTAGGGATGCTGATGCCTCAGGTAGTTCCTTAATTGTACAGTGTTCTTTTGGCTATCCTGGGTGTTTTGTTTTTCAATATAAAGTTGGGTATTGATCGGTCAGCATCTGTGAAGAATTTTGCCAGTATTTTGCTAGGGATTGTATTGAATTTGTAGATTGCTTTTGGCAAGATTCCCATTTTTACTGTGTTGATCCTACCTATCCAGGAGTGTGGGAGATCTCTCCATTTTCTGGTGTCTTCTCTAAGTTCTTTCTTTATGGTCTCAAAGTTCTTCTTATACAGGTCTTTCACTTGTTTGGTTAGAATTACCTGAAGATATTTTAGGTTGTTTGTGGCTATGGTAAAGCGTGATGTATCTCTGATCTCTTTTTTAGTCCATTTACCATCTGTATGTAGTAGGGCTACAAATTTTTTTCGAGTTAATCTTGTATCCTGACTTTTTACTGAAGGTGTTTATCAGCTGTAGGAGTTCCCTGGTAGAATATTTTGGTTCACTTAAATAGACTATCATATCATCTGCAAACAGTGAACGTTTGACACCTTTCCAATTTGTATTCCTTTGATTGTCTTTTGTTGTCTTATTGCTTTAGTTAATAATTCAAGTACAATACTGAAAAGATATGGAGAATGGACAGCCTTGACTTGTTCATGATTTTAGAGAAAAATCGTTATGTTTTTCTCCATTTAGTTTGATGTTGGCTGTTGGTTTGCTGTATACTGCTTTTATTATGTTTAGGTATGTTCCTGGTATCCTTGTTTTCTCCAAGATCTTTATCATGAAGTGGTGTGTTAGATTTTGTCAAAGGCTTTTTCAGAATCTAGTGAGTTGATCATATGGTTTTTCCTTTTTCAGTTTGTTTATGTGGTAGATTACTGGGTGAGTTTGCTTCTTTTTTCCAAATTCTTCATGTGTGCTGTTATGTCTCTAGTGTGACTAAACTCCAGTTTCTTCATATGGGCACTTAATGCTATGAATTTTCCTCTTATCACTGATTTTAAAGTGTGAGACCAGGTTTTATCTCTAGTGCTTGAACTGCTTTGGTGGAGCCCATTCATTTTGGAGGGAAACTTTACTCAACCTAGATATAGGGAAAGGGCCTGGGTCCTGCCTCAAAGAGCTGGGGCAGAATTCATTGACACCCCATGGGAAGCCTTACCCTCTCTGAGGATTGGATAGTGTGGGATTGGGGGAAGGGAGGAAGACGGAGGCGGGGAGGCAGTGGAAAATGGGATTGGTATGTAAAATGAGAAAATACTGCTTTAAAATAAAAAAACATGTTTAAAATGATAAGACTTCAATAGAATATCCTAAAAAAATGAGTCTAAAAAAAAGAAATACTAACAGAGAAAGGAGTCAAATTATTTTACTAGCAGTAAGTATGAACTTGTAAAGAAGCTCATCATCACCCCCTGAGTGTCTCTTGGACCTAATGAATACCATCAAGAAAATAGTAGAATACAAAATCAAGATACAAAATTATTCCCATGTACAAGGAGTGATGATAGTGAGAAAAAAATCAAGAAAGCATCCACATTTACAATGACCTGCCCACAATAAAGTTCCTGGGAATAAAGTAGTCCAGGAACTCAACAGTCTTCATGGTCAAAATTTTATAACACTGAGGAGAAAAAGAGAAGACCGTGGAAGAAGAAACTATCTGATACGTTGATTTGTTAGCACATTTAGTATTGTAACAACACAGGGGAACTTGTCAAGGTTTAGCTGAAAATGACATTGAATTCAGGACAATAGTCCTTGTATTAGCTGCAAAGCATTCATCTATAGAGCTTTATACACAGTAAATCCTGTGCCTGTATTTTCAGAATATCAACCAGAAATTACCAGGTTGCTTTTCCTTTGGCTTTAGCCATGCAAGAAATCAACCGGAATCCATACCTTCTACCAAATGTGTCTATAATATTTTCTTTCGTCAATAACAATTGCAATGACAAAAAGGCATTTCGAAATATCATAAATGGTAGTGCAAAAAGACATTTTCTTCGCCTTCACAAAATCTGTGGGGAATATTTAAGATGTCAAGTAGCAATTTCAGGACCAATATCAGCAATATCTATGAGCCTGGCACCATACACGCAGCTCTTCAAAATTCCACAGGTGAGGTTGTTTGGGTGTTAACATCTGGAATCTATCTACAGGGGGGAAGAAGGGGGAGATTGGCTTCACATTCATGTAAATCCATGTAGGAATTCACAATTCATTGTTTGATATATAGATGAGAAGGAGAATTAGCAGTCTAGGGGATTTTCCTTGAATAATTTGTAGAAAAGTGATTTCTGGAGGTCCCTAGTAAGTTTAATATAACTGCAATACTAGGGAAAAATTTCCTTTCTTGTCATTCCAAACTGGTGCTTCTCACACTCCAAGTTTTCCATGGTGATCTGTGACAATTCTCTATCTTATGCTGATCCCTGTGTTTTATGTCCTACAGCTCACCTATGGACCTTTCTACGATATCCTGAGTGATCATGAACAATTTCCATATCTGCATCAGATGGCCCCCAAGGACACAGCTCTGGCCCTGGCCATGGTCTCCGTCATAATTCACTTCAGCTGGAACTGGGTTGGGCTGGCCATCTCAGATGATGACCAGGGTATCCAGTTTCTCGCAGATCTGAGAGGAGAATCTAACGCTAAAAGAGTCTGCTTAGCCTTTGTGATCATGATCCCAGTCGACACATATTTATACATGTCAAGAGCTGAAGTGTATTACAGCCAAATTGTGACATCATCCACAAGCGTTGTTATCATTTATGGTGACAAAGACAGTACTCTAGCTGTGAGCTTTAGAATGTGGGACTCTCTAGGTTTACAGAGAATATGGGTCACCACCTCACAGTGGGATGTCATTACAAGTAAGAGGGACTTCACCCTTGACTCATTCCATGGGACTCTGGGGTTTGCACACCACCATGGTGAGATTTCTGGTTTAAAAAGTTATATTCAGACATTCAAATCTTCTGAATACACAGACAATTTCCTGGCAAGACTGGGGTGGATGTATTTTGACTGTGAAGCCTCAACGTCTAAGTGTAAGTCACTGGAGAACTGCTCATTGAATGCCTCACTGGAATGGTTAATGCTAAATAGTTTTGACATCGTCTTTAGTGATAGCAGTTATGATGTCTACAATGCTGTGTATGCTGTGGCCCATGCCCTCCATGACATGCTTCTTCAGCAAGTAGAAAATCAGCCACTCAACACTGAGAGTCTGCTGGATTCTGACTGCTCACAGGTACTGTATCTTCCAGTTATCAATGTGATATTCTTATTTTTGTTGTTGCTCTCCATGTTTCTTTCATTTGACAACGTTCCCGATATCTTTTTTTAAAATTAGAACCAATGTTGCTTCCCATGTCAATCCCAGCTCCATCTCCCTCCCATCCTCCCCTGCCCCCCCCAATATGATATTCTTTTTCTTTAATTAGAAACAAAGTTGCTTCACTTGTCAATCAGAGGTCCTTCTCCCTTTCCCTCCCCTCCACCCACACCCTCCCAACAACCCCCACCATGATATTCTTTAAGAGTCTCTCAAATGCTCAAACCAAGGATGCTAGGATAATCTTTCCCAGCACAGAGAGAATTCTGGACTTTTATTTTTCTGCCAATTAAGTATATCTAAATGTGCTTAAGCCTTTAAGACAAAGGCAGTGGAGTGTAGATATAATTATTCAATGAATTTCAGTGGTGTTGTTACATATGACCTCAACATCGTCAGACCTATCCCAATATCACAAAAAGAATCAATACTTTTTTCATAAAATCCTTCCAAGATGAGACCTTGAAAGTTTTAAATATAAATTGTCCTTTTTAATTAAGGCATACGTAAGAAAAGTGGTAAATTTTGTACAATGCACCCAATTATTAGCATCTGTTTTAACATTGCCCTTTGTTTTCTTCCTCGTGCAAACTGTTATCTTTTATTATAAATGCTAAAGACCTTGATCTTTTATTTTGTTTTAGGGATATGGTTTCACTGTGTATCTATGGGTTTCCTGAAACATACTATGTAGAGGGTAACCTTGAAATCAGAGTTCTACACACCGCTGCCTCTTGAGTGCTTATGGTTTTAAAAGACTGTGCTTCTACGCCCAGCTTTTCAGATACAGTTTCTCTGTGTAGCTTTGGAGCCTATTCTGGAAATCACTCTGTAGACCAGGCTGGCCTTGAACTCACATCCTCCTACCTCAGCCTCCTGAGTCTTGGGATTAAAGACATGTGTCACCACCTCCTAGCATGACTTTTTTTTTTTATTGTTTTTGTGTGGTGTTCACTTTAGGGCATGTTGGATGCAAGTGTACTCAGCTGACTCAGACATTACCCTTGGCTTGTGGAACCTTAATCTCTTGATTTTCTGAGAGTGATCACACAGGAATTAATGCTGAGACTCAGTTCCATACGTACTTGTGCACTTTTATATATGAGTATGTGTACATCTGATATTCTGTGTCTCTTTGCACCATATGTTTCTGTGTATCTGTGTTGCCTCTGTGAGTGTCCATGTGTTTCAGTGCCTCTGTGTGTGTGTGTGTGTCTGTGTGTGCTTGTGTGTGTGTGTGTGTTCCTGTGCATATATTACTATGTCTTTCCTGTGTGTGTTGCTGGGGATATAAGTAAGCATGTATTTGTCATGTGTACATATGTCTTTGTGAATGTTTCTATCTATGTGTCCTTCTGTGTGTTTTGTGTCTATATGTGCCTATGTGTGTTTCTGTGTCTGAGTGTGCATTTGAATGCATGTGGCTGTCTACATATATGTGTACGATGGTGCGAATATATGTGAATGAGTTGGATGCACTTTGTGTGTGTCTGCGGTGTGTGTGTGTGTGTGTAAGTGCACATTTATGTTTGGTGCTTGTGAATATGTCTTTGATTGTATTTGTTGATTTACTCTGAGAGAACTAAAATGCTAGGAACACAAAGGTTTTATTTATTCACATGTTTTCATTGAATTTTCCCCTTGTGCTACCTATACATTGAGGTTTCTGTCTATCCTGTCCCAACCCACAGCAATGTAGTCTAAAATAAACACACAGAAGCTTGTATTAGTTATAAACGGTTTGGCCTATTTCTCAGGCTTCTTATTGGTTAGCTCTCTCATAATTATTAACCAATTTCTATTAATCTGTGTATCTCCACATGACATTGCCTTACCAGTGATGTTCAGGGTACTTGCTTTCATGAATCTACATGATGTCTCCCTGGAGACTGGCCAACTCCATTCAGTCAGTAGAGGATGAGACTCTTTTTTAATATTTTATTTAAAATAAAATAAGCATGCTACACATGTCAATCACAGCTCCCTCTAATTCCACTCCTCCTCCAACTGCTCCCACAAATGCCCCAACTCCCCACCCAATCCCCACTCCAATCTTCAGGGAGGTTGAGGCGCTTCACCAGGGATCACCAAAGTCTATCATATCATCCAGAGCAGAGGCTAGGCCCTCCCCCAAATGCCCAGGCAGAGACAGCCACGTGGAATGGGCTCCCAATTCCCCCTGGATGCCAGGGATAAATACTGATCGCCCAAGGCCCCAAAGAGTGCCAAGGCCTCCTCACTGATAACCATGTTCAGGGGGGTTGGTTCAGTCCCATGATGAACTATCAGCTATCAGTCTGGGGGTCATGTGCTTCCCCTTTTTCAGGTGATCCATTTCTGTGGGTTTCACCCTCCCAGTCTTGACCCCTTTGCTCATCACTCCTTCCTCTTGGCAATGATATACAGAGTTTAGCTGTGGGTGTCCAGCTCTGCTTCCATCATTCACTCTAGGATGGCATACAAGGTCGTTTTTAATCACATTATGGGGAAAGGGAATTTATTTTTACTTCTTTTTATTTTAAATAGCTTGTTTTACATGTCAATCCCAGTTCCCTCTCCCTCCCCTACTCCTGCACCCCTCTATCATCCCCCCCTAGCCTCCCACCCTATTGCCAATTCCTTCCACATAGGGGATATCTAGAGTCTGTCATTTCACTCAGGGCAGGGTCCAGGCACTCCCCTAAGTTTCCAGGCTGAGAGAGCATCCCTCTTTGTTTTATGGACACACGATGTCTGTTTGTATTCCAGGGATAAACACTGATTCACTGCTCAGGGCCCCATTGGTTGCCCAGGCCTCCTCACTGACTCTCACATTTGGGGGTGTCTGGATCAGTCCCTTGCTGGCCTCCCAGATGTCGGTCTGGGATCCAAGACCTCGCCCCTGTTCAGATCAGCTGTCTCTGCTGGTTTTGCCAGCCCATTCTTTGCCAATTTGCTCATCACTCCTCTCTTTCTATCACTGGGTTCCTACGGTTCAGGTCAGTGTTGAACTGTGGGGGTTTGCCTCTGCTTCCATCAGTCACTGGATGAAGGCTCCAGGAGGGTTATAGACATCAAGTTCATTATCAGGAATGGGCATTTGAGGTGGTCTCTCCACTATTGCTTAGCTTGCCAATTGGTGTTATCCCTTTAGATCACTAGAGGTCACATTGGTGCCTGATCTGTCTTCTAACCTATGATTCCCTCCTCCCAACTCAACCTTCCTGTTGCCCCATGACCTACTCTCTCTGCCTCTTCTCCCCCTCTCTTCTTCCCAGCTCCCACTCCCCCCCACACCTGGCCATGTTCCCAATCTGTTCAGAGGATCTTGCCTCATTCCTCTTCTCTTGGATACCATGCATATCGCTTTGGCTCTTTCCTGTTTCCCAGACTTTCTGCCAGTGGAAGTGCAGACTGGCACTATCCTGATCCATGTCTAGAATCCATATATGAGTGAGTACATACCGTGTTTGTCTTTTTGTGACTGGGTTACATCACGCAGGATGGTTTCTTCCAGTGGTATCCATTTACCTGCGAATTTCAAGATTCCATTGTTTTTTTTTTTTTTGATGAGTAATACTCCATTGTGTAAACGTACCACATTTTCTCTATCCACTGTTCAGTTGAGGGGCATCTAGGTTTCTTCCAGTTTCTGGCTATTACAAATAATGCTGCTATGAACATAGTGGAGCAGATGTCCTTGTTGTATGAATTTGCCTCTTTTGGATATATGCCTAAGAGTAGAAGTGCTGGATCTTGTGGTAGATTGATTCCAATTTTCCTGAGGAATCTCCATACTGATTTCCAAAGTGGCTGTACGAGTTGGCACTCCCACCAACAGTGGAGGAGTGTTCCCCTCTCTCCACATCCTCTTCAGCATAAATTGTTTGGGATGTTTTTTATTTTAGCCATTCTGACGGGAGTAAGATGATATCTCCAATTTGTTTTGATTTTCATTTCGCTAATGGCTAAAGATGTTGAGCACTTTCTTAGTTGTCTCTTGGACATTATAGCCTCCTCTATTGAGAATTCTCTATTTAGTTCTGTACCCCACTTTTTAATTGGATCCTTTGGTGTTTTGGAGACTTGCTTCTTGAGTTCTTTGTAAATTTTGGAGATTAGCCCTCTGTCAGATGTGGGGTTAGTGAATATCTTTTCCCATTCTGTGGACTGCCTTTTTGTCTTGTTGACGGTGTCCTTTGCCTTACAGAAGCTTTATAGTTTCGGGAGGTCCCATTTGTTAATTGTCCATCTCATTGTCTGTGCCACTGGTGTTATGTTCAGGAAGCGGTCTCCTGTAACAACGAATTGAAGAGCATTTCCCACTTTATCTTCTAAGAGTTTCAGTGTGGTTGGATTTATGTTGAGATCTTTGTTCCATTTGGACTTAAGTTTTGTACAAGGTGGCAAACAAGGATCTATCTGCAGTCTTCTGCATACCAATACCCAGTTATGCCAGCACCATTTGAGAAGATGCTTTCTTTTTGCCATTGTATAGATTTACCTTCTTTGTCAAATATCAAGTGTTCATAGGTGTATGGGTTAAAATCAGGGTTTTCAATTCAGTTCCATTGGTCTACCTACCTATTTTTGTGCCAACACCAAGCTGTTTTCAAGACTATAACTCTATAATAGAGCTTGAAGTCAGGTATGGTGATGACACCTGAAGTTCCTTTATTGTATAGGGTTGTTTTGGTTATCCTGGGCCTTTTGTTTTTCCATATAAAGTTGATTATTGTTCTTTCCAGGTTTGTGAAGAACTGTGCAGGAATTTTGATAGGGATTGCATTGAATCTGTAGACTGCTTTTGGCAAGATTGACATTTTTATTATGTTGATCCTACCATTCCAAGAGCATGGGAGATCTTTCCATTTTCTGGAATCCTCTTTGATTTCTCTCTTTAAAGACTCAAAGTTCTTGATATACAGATCTTTCAATTCCTTGTTTGACATTATCCCCTGATATTTGATGCTGTTTATGGCTATTGTAAAGTGTGATGTTTCTCTGATTTCTTTCTCAGTCACTTCATCATCTGTATATAATAGGGCCACTGATTTTTTTACAAGTTAACCTTGTATCCTGCCACTTTGCTGAAGGTGTTTATCAGCTCTAGGAGTTCCCTTGCGGAGCTTTTCGGGTCACTTATGTAAACTATCATATCATCTGTAAATAGTGAAAACTCAAACATCCTGCTCCCCCATGTCCTCCTCTTCCCGTCTCTTCAACCCCTCTCTTTCTCCCAGATCACTCTATCCTCCCCACTCAAGAACTTTGCCCTCAATCCCCTCAGGAGATTCTGTCCCACTCCCCTCCTTAGGGGTACCCTTCATATCTCACTTAGGGTCGATCCTGTTTCCCAGATTATCTGAGAGTTATCTCTTTCTTTTTTAATTAAAGCTCATAGATATCTCTTTTGGCTGTAGAAATGAAGATAACCACATGATCATTTCACTTCATGCTGAAAAAGCCTTTGACAAAATCCAACACACCTTCATGATAAAGGTCCTTGAGATATCAGGAATAACAGGAACACACATGAACACAATAAAAGCAATATACAGTAAACCAACAGCTAACAACAAACTAAATGGAGAGAAACTCAACACAATTCCTCTAAAATCAGGAACAAGAAAAGTCTCTCCACTCTCTCCATATCTCCTCAATATTGTACATGAAGTTCTAGCTAGAGCAGTAAGACAACAAATGAAAATCAAGGGGATACAAATTGGAAGAAGAGGAAGTCAAAGTTTGACTGATTGCAGATGATATGATAGTTTACATAAGTGACGCAGAAAAACTCTACACGGGAGCAAGAGACTCTTAATCAAAAAGCCTTAGAGAGAATAAGGAGCAAGCCAAAGTCACAGCTTAACTCCTTAGAGACTCAGCAGACAAGAGAGAGTCCTTCATTCTCCCTGCTTATATCTGGTTTCCATCCAGTTATCTCACTTCCAGTCTGTCTATACAGATCCACAGAACTCTATGGATAGTTAGTGGCAAGCTCTATTCTCGATTCCTCAGACAGGCTTTATTTGTACAGGCAAGATATCACCACAGCCACCTTCAATGAAGTTATATCAAGACGAAATCAGAGCAGATGATATGACTTAAAGTAAGAGCTTATACATTAGAGAATTTGCCTATATTTCAGCTTCGCCAATTTTTGAAGAAAACTCACTTCATTAACCCAGTTGGAGATGCTATACATATGAATCAGAAAGAAAAACTGCAGGCAGAATATGACATTTACCTTATCCGGAGTTTCCCCCACGGTGTTGGACTTAAGGTGAAAGTAGGAGAGTTTAACCCTACTCATTTTCCACATGGTCATCAGCTCCATTTATCTGAAGACATCATAGAGTGGGCCACGGGGAGCAGACAGGTGGGTCTGATGTAACTACACTGATGCATACTACACAGCAATAATCTCTGCCATATGGGATCATTTGGGTTTGCATGTTACTTAGTGAAATTAGATCATTGGTTATGTAAACACTCAGTTTTAGCCTTCTATACAATGTTTCTTCTCTCACTTTTTAAAAATATGATAGTTTATTAATTATCTGAAAATCTAAGATGTGCATGTGATGTACTTTTATCATATAGGAAACGCTCTGATTTGTAAACAAAAACAGAACTAGATGGTTTTGGTATTATTTCCAGGAAAGTTTTCAATATTTTCTTGATACCACTCTGATTTCTACCCTGTAGAGTATAATCTTTTCCTTGCCAGCTGCTTTGGTCCCCCCCCCGCCCGCTGCCCGGGCACTGCCACATTGCAATTGCCAAATAACACACATGACGCTATATTAATTATGAAGCTGTTGGCTGTTTGCTTGTTTCTTACTGGCTATCTCTGACTTAAGTATTTAACTCATAATTGTTAATCTAAGTATTTCTCTTACCGGAGAAAAGGGTCCATACCTCTTACCCCTATGGCGGCTACTTCACGGCTGACTCTGCCTCTTCCCCAGAATCCTCCTTAACTCCTAGTCCCACCTATCTTACTTCCCTATTAGCCAACACTGCTTTATTGATATATACACAGGACTTCCCCATCACTACCCATTGCTTTTCTTCTCTGCCATTGAACCTCTAAGCCAGATACTGACAAGACTGAAGCTAACAGTGAGGAAAGTCTTGGAACAAAGAACAAATATGCAAGTCATGAATTTATATTATATAATTTTATTTAATCACTTGAACAAGAAGGTCCTAACTTGACAATATCACTAAAACTACATAACATTTTCATGGTCCACATCAGATATTTCGTTATTTATAACCTGTGTTTTTAGACATCCTATTTACATGGATATTTTGCCTGTATATATCAGTTCCATATAAGTATAAGGTGGCTGAGGATTCCAGGAGCTGAAGAAAACTTTAGCCTAAGCATAGAAGTGGTTCATTGGATGGCAAGTGCTGATGTTTGCTGAGTCACCTCTCCAGCACTGAATCATAACTTCTAAAGGAATTTCTCACCAGAAGAACATAACTTTGTACCTTAATTCTTGCATAACTCCTTAAGACAAACAAGCCACAAACAAACAAAGATTCATCTTGTTTACAAGACGGGTACTCATAGTCATAAAAATTTGACTTTGAGGAAATCTGTGCATAAAATAATCATTATGTGTCCCTAGTGTATTATAGGTATCGATTCTGATGTCTCTGGTTTTATAGTATCAGAACTACATTGCCTACTACAGTGTTGTACTTTGACTTTGAAAGACATTAACTTCAGGAAAGTCTGCAGGTGTAATCTGAGCTGAATCTCAGGTTTTTCAGATAGAGTGAAATCAATATTAATTGATTAATATTCTAGAAAATTATGCTAAGGGAGGAGAATAAGTGGACTAAAGGTTTAGTTACTGAGCTATACCACTATGTCAGAGGAGTGCAATGAAATCATCAGCCTGCTTCTACCAGGCCTAACTTGAATATTAAAGACATCAAAAGGATAAGGAGGACTAAATATAACCTAAAATGAGTCCCACTTCAGATATACAAATCACAATGCAGAACCAAAAGATACTTGAAAACACTGAGGCAGCATGACTCCAAATGATATAGGCATAGGCTAGAGTGACAGCAAATTCAAACTAACACTTCAAAAATAATTGCATGCATGTTCCAGAAAAATCAAACAGCACACAAATTACCTCTAAATCAACTAAACGAGTTCTCAAACACTTGCACCCAATGAGTAATTGAGTGAGGATGTGACAGAAATTCAATAAAGGTTCAATAACAATGAAGAATTCATACTGATATTTTGAAAATGAAAGACAACAATTTGAATAACATTCTGGATAAATTGTATTAATAAGAGAATATCTCAAGTAGAAGACAGACTCTCAGGACTGGAAACAAACTATGACAAAGATAGAACAATAAGCAAGGATGAAAGAAACATAAGAGACTAAGGAGACATCACTAAAAGACGAACTTAACACAGCACCAACACAAGAGCAGAAGGACAACATGGGACAGGCACCAAACTATTTCTAATAACATTATAAGAGGTAGTCAGAATGGCACACAGACAGGTTCAGAAAAGAATATGCCATCCTCTTTTTGCCTCTGGGCTTTTACTTTGCCCTGTTTCTGTAAACCTTTCATTGCTTCTTACTCCATGGCTGTTGGTGTACAGCTCTGTGGCCGCCCCCCTGGTGTCTTCTTTCCTGCTTCTCTACTTCACGGTCTTTATGTTCTTTCCTATCCTCTCTCCTCTTATTTATTCTCACAGCATGCCAGTTTAATCTATTCTCTCTTGTGCCTTGCTATTGGCCTTTCAGCTCTTTATTAGACCAATCAGGTGTTTTAGACAAGCAAAGTAACACAGCTTCACAGAGTTACAAATGCAACATAAAAGAATGTACCACATCTTTGCATCATAAGACAAATGTTCCACAACATGAACAAATGTAACACATCTTCAACTAATATTCCACAACAGGACACAGACAAGGAAATGGGTTTTTTAAAAAACAAACAATAATTTGTTGATTAAAAGGAACACACTGCCTTAATGAACAAGAACAGACTTTCAACATTGAAGGTATCAGAAAGAAAATTGTAGGCCAATCTATGAACTTTTTTGGAAAACTTTCCCCAGTACTGGCAAACAGATCTCAACATCACATCTCAAAGGCCAAATCAATACCCAGAAGGACTTTATTATAGGGATGAAAGGATGCTTCAACATATACAAATCAATCAAATATATTGTGTCACATAAAAAAAACCATACAACAGAATTAAAAGAGCCCCTAAAAAAGATACAGAAAAGATCTTTAGTAATGTCAGGCATCCTTTCATAGAAAAACAACAAATAAACAAGAATACAGGAAAAAAGCAAGAAGAAACGTATTTTGACAAAAAAGTTTGTATAAGACAAAACATCGGGGACTGGAGAAATGGGTCGGCAGTTAGAAGTACCTACTGCTATTCCAGAGGTCCAAAGTTCAATTCCCAGCACCAGATGGTGGCTCATAGCCATCTCTAATGAAATCTGATGCCCTGTTCTGGTATAAAGTTGTACATGCAGACAGAGAACTCACACGCATAAAATAAATAAATCTTTTTAAAAAGCACACACACAAAGCATAGAGGCCATTGGACTACCTGGTGAGGAAACCCAGCATTTGCATTAAATGCAGAATGGGACCAGCCATGGTGGTCCATCCCAGAATCAATAAGCAATCAAGCAAATATTTCAGAAAGGTGATCAGAAATCAGTTAAATAGAGACAATTTCTCAATTATGATTCACATTTTCTCTTGTGACTCTGCTTTGTGTCAAGCTGAGAAAACCTGACTGGCAAATGGGTTGGTGGGGTATACAGTTCAGTCATTACAGTGCTCACACGATGTGTACTGCTAGGTCTTCTTGAATTTTTAATAGTATGGAATCACCTCAACTTAGCATCAACTTGTTCTAATATACTCATGTTTGGCCTTGTACAATGTACAGAATGAAATGTGATCACTCAGATCACATGTAGAAAGTAGACTTCTTAACTACTCAACATGATGAGATGCTGTAACTGCTAAATGAGTCTGCAAACTTCTGACCTAGCATATGTCTGATTTTCCTCAGGTACCCTCCTCTGTGTGCAGTGTTGATTGTCATCCTGGATTCAGAAAATTCCATCAGAAGGAAATGGCTGTCTGCTGTTTTGATTGTGTCCCCTGCCCAGAAAATGAGATTTCAAACGAGACAGGTGAAGTATCTCCTGTGGGGAGAAATCCTCCAGATTGATTTCTTCTCCTATCCACACTGCAACATTGAAGGGGCCTGGAAGGAAGTGGCACTGTTGTGCAGTGTTTACCAGAGAAGATTGCTCAGACATAGGTTTTTTCTAACTAATATATATATTAGGCAGCTGGCAAATACAATGTGCATTCAGGATCCCAAGATAGCACTGAGACTTTCTCAGAATGAGCATTTAAGCACAAGAACGATGTTCTGGGTTGACTTATTTCAGTTAATAAGAGCATTTACCTGGAAGCAGCCCTACAGAAGCTAAAAGTCAAGATTAATACATTTTGAGACTTTTCCAGATCTACAATAACTGTGGTGGACTAGGCCTTTGTTTTAGTTTTGCAGGTAGTAATGACTATGTGCTGACCTTTCCAGTCTGAATGGTACATCTAACATGTAATTAGTTGAGCTGGGGTCTGGGGACATACTAGTTTCTGTTTCCCTGTTAGCGCTATCTATTCCTTTCCTAATTGTGTCTTTATAAGAATATGATTAATAACAACGTCGTTATAAATAACAATCTGTTCCTTGACATACATCTTGAACTCCGTGAAAATGCATTGCAGGTAGTATTTTCTTAAAAAATTGCTTAGAAAAATCAAAACAACCCTATGAGGGAACTGTACAATGTATCTATCCCAATGATGATATCCCTCTAAGGGTACATGTGGACTACATTGTAGTCAGAATATTTTAAATATTTGGTTATTCATTTATTCTTCTTGAATGTGTGTATGTCTTTCAGTGTGAGTTTGTGTAAACCATATACATGTAGAAGATTGTGGAGGCCAAAAATAGTGCATGCAAGCCCTAGAACTTGACTTATAGACAGGTATAAGGTTCCATGTGGATGCTGAGTCCACAACCTTGTTTTCTGCAATATCTATAAGCACTATTAACTGTTGAGCCATCTCACCTGCCACTGAGCTCATGAATCCTACAGATTTTCATCCTATCTCTGCTCATAAGCATTGCTGACAAAGACAGACATTGAGTCATCATGTGTTGGGAGGGGAAATAAGTATCGTGCGGGGATGCCAATGCTGTCCATACAGCAGTTGATGAATGAGCAGTATTTTGTGTTATCACTTTTCTTACAAAGAGCAGGAAAGACAACATGAAGATGTCAGTTCAGGGTGTACCATAAGGCTGCAGTAAGAGTGTGCAACAGAGCCTGTGGGATGAAGCAAGAGCTGTTACATGCATGAGGGAGAGGTTCCCAAAGACTATGGATACTAATGTCATTGTAAGATACCAGGTGACTAAAGAGTAGAAATTGTGGGTAAGATTATGAGGAAACACCTAAATGTGAGGCAGCGCTACAGCATGCAATTACCAGTGCTCCTGTTTATGAGGTCAGTATGATTGCATATAAAAAAGTGGGGATCAGTGCGGACACATGTTGTAGAGAAAGGTGTCCTACTGTAGTGACATCTTGTTGCACCAATAGACTTGAGGTAATGGCCTTAGGGCTTGGCTTTGACATGAAGAAGTGACTCTTATAAGGATGAGGAGGGGCTCACTCAGGCTCTCTTGGGTGGTGTTTGGATCATCCTGCATGGAGATGCTGTACCTCCAGGGACAGAAGACTGTGGCAGTTATTTACCATCATTGTGTGAGTGCTCCCCAAATGTATATCTGTTATTCTCTATTTGGGTGTTCCCAGGTTTCCTTTAACCTACCACCATCCTACTAAAGACTTTCGTACACAGTAGCAGTGAACAATGCCACAATACTATAAACAGAATAGTTTTGTAGTGAAAGGAATAGCCACAGTTACTCAAATGATGTGATGCACACAATATTTACAGTCAACTAGTTATTGATTGGGAATGGCCAAATAAAAAGTTGAAGACAGAATCATTTTTCACTTTCATTGGCAGTCATTGCCTATGAAGACAAGAACATTAAGAAAAGACATTTAGAGTCACTGAATAGAGTTAACAGGGAAATTTTTTGCCATTAAAGTTAATGACCTGAGTTCATTTGAGTTATTGACCTGAGTTCCCACTGGAGTTGGCTCCTACATGATGCATTCTCCACTATTTGCATTCTACACACACATGCACATACATGACTCAACAGATTGTAGTAAAATAGTTTTAAGAGAAAATAATTATATAGGGCATTTATAATAAACAACACAAGCAAAGAACAAATATTTAGGCTTACTAATATTTTAATAAGATGTATGTAGAACGTAGTAATTGTATACAGGGCCAGGTCCATTTGAAGGCCACCACAGCCAATCAATACACTTTGTACAGGAGTTACAGTTGGTAGTGTGTCAATTGGTATGCATGGGTAGGGGGAACTGGACTTACATCATTGCTCTCCATGATCATCCACAACATAGCACAGTTGCAATTATATTTCCTATGCTTAAGGTGGTGGAAATTACAACTTATTAATGGGACGTTAATTGCCCAAATCAAATAATCTGTGTTACAATATAGGGTAACCCTATGAGGACACAAAAATGGGTATCGTATTTCTTTGTTTTACAATTTCCTATACCCTCCCTTTCTCTCCATACTATTTCCCACACATCCACCTAAAACTCATGAGCTCCTTTTATTTTTATATATTCAGATATGCCTTTTCATTTACTACTTTCACATATGCACGTGCAAGTTCACACACACAATAGATTCGTGTGTTTGGTGATGACCATGTGGGAATTTTAAAAAGGCTATAAGTGGTCTCATTCCTGGAGAAGATCAAGTCCACATCTCTTATGAGAGCATCAATTCTAATTCAGGCAGGGAGATTAATGTTATAGTGAATCCGTAGGACCTGTGTTTGTCCTTGAAGAAGGCAGTCATTGTGAAACAGAAGCATTACTGTTCAAAAAAGCCTCAGTTATATCTTGAGTGATAAGAAACAAGGATGTTGCAAAGCTTCCACCTTTCATTGTCAATGGCCTGTCAATAAGAAATGCTGAAGATGCAGTAAAAATACTTTTGTTTTCTGTACTAGGTGTGGATCAGTGTCTGAAGTGTCCAGAGGACCAATATGCCAACTCAGAGCACAACCAGTGCATTCAGAAAGACATGATCTATCTGGCCTTTGATGACCCCTTGGGGATGGCTCTGTCCTGCATGGCCTTGTGTTTCTCTGTATTCACAGCCCTGGTTCTTGGGATCTTTGTGAAGCACCATGACACTCCCGTTGTGAAGGCCAATAACCTCACTCTCAGCTACATCCTGCTCGTCTCCCTCGTCTTCTGTTTCCTCTGTTCCTTGCTCTTCATTGGCCGTCCCAACTCAGTCACCTGTGTCCTGCAGCAAACAACGTATGCAGTTGTGTTCACTGTGGCTGTTTCCACTGTGTTGGCCAAAACAGTGACTGTGGTATTGGCTTTCAAAGTCACTGCTCCTGGAAGAAGGATGAGGTGGATCCTGGTATCAGGGGCTCCTAACTACATCATTCCCTTCTGCACCATCATCCAAATTATTGTCTGTGCAATCTGGCTGGGAGCTTCTCCTCCCTCTGTTGACACTGATGCACATTCTGAACACGGTCACATCATCATTGTGTGCAACAAGGGCTCAGGTACTGCCTTCTACTGTGTCCTAGGTTACCTGGGTTCCCTGGCCCTGGCGAGCTTCATTCTGGCTTTCTTGGCCAGGAATCTCCCTGACACATTCAATGAGGCCAAGTTGCTGACTTTCAGCATGCTCTTGTTCTGCAGTGTCTGGGTCACCTTTCTCCCTGTCTACCACAGCACCAAGGGCAAGGTCATGGTGGCTGTGGAGGTCTTCTCCATCTTGGCCTCCAGTGCAGGCTTGCTGGGATGCATCTTTGTCCCCAAGTGCTACATAATTTTGTTAAGACCAGAGAGAAATTCCCTTCAAAAGTTAAGGGAAAAAAATCATCCTGAAAATCATTATATAAATTGTAACTGACCAATGTAATGTTGGTACTGAACCACCTACTAGAATGCAGTGCAAGATTTCTATCCAGGAGGTAATCACTCTTGCAGTTACTTCGATTGATATTTTTAAAAATCAGTATCATGTGTACTACTTTTCTCTGCATTGTCCCCAATAATCTTCCACTGAGGCACTTATTTAACAAGATTTTGATATTGGACACTAATGCAGTGTGGAAATATTCTTTTCTTCTCTTATATACAAAAGTTTGACTGCATATATGTCTGTATGAGGGTGTTGGATCCCGTGGAACTAAAGTTAGATAGTGACAATAACTGCAGAGTCATCTCTTAAGCCCCTATTTAGATTTTCATGTGAGATCTTGGGGATGAAAGAGGAAGTAAATTTGGCTTGCTGGCAATGTGTTTGTGAGTCAAGATGACACAGGTTCAATTGTCCTGCATTGTTTTCTAAAAACTTGGCCACAAGCTATAGTCATCAGTGAGGAGGGGACAACAACTAAAAGAATACCCCAGGTGTTGTGAACACAAGCCAGCTTTTCCAACTGTCTCAGGAATTTCTGGGCAAGTGAGGTAGTTCTCCCCAACACATGCTGTCACCAGGTAGCTGCGTACTTGGAAGAGACGCCTTGCAACTATGTAGGACACACAATCGAGCAAACTCTGCTAACACAGGTGTGAGTGAGCCACCCCACAATGCTGAGCATGCTGAGCTTTCGCCATTTCTCATCTGTCTTGTGGTAGCATAGCAGGAAAAGGATAACCTCTTCCCTGCTCTGTAGTAGGAATATTTTGTCCTGCCTGGTGCTACAGCCCTTTAGCCACAAATAAACACACAGAGACTTATATTATTTATTAAACTCTTTGGTCAAAGTCTTAGGGTTTTTCTTGGCTAGCTCTCTGAATTATTAACTTATATCTAATAACCTGAGTGTTTCTATGTGGTTTTATCTTCGGAGAACCTTGCTCCCACAGTAGCTACATGGTGTCTGCCTTGCAGCATCTCTCAGTATCCTCTCCCCAGAACTCTCCTCATCTTGTAGCCCCTCTATATTCCCTACTTGGCCACTGGCCAATTAGTGTTTTATGAATCATCCAATAAGAGAAACATATATACAGAAGGACATCCTCCATTATCAGCCATCTATCCCTGGGCAGGTGGGAGAGCTGGCCCTGTGGTCATGAGACTGTGATAGTTGTGTCTGAACTCTACCAGCTGCAACACTAGGAGATCAGGCCCTACACCTCACCATGGAAGCACAATACAGCCAACCCTGTTAGCACAGTTGTAGGTGAGCCAGCCCTGGAATTGTGAGCAAGGGAGATCTGTCCCCATGACCCATCAGTTTGGAGGAAGTGGTGGAGAGTTGGACTCCTCCCCCATGACCATCAGAATCTAGGGCAGGTGGCAGCAGTGGCTCAAGGTGCCTGGAAACATTGCCTTCTAAGGAAGGAGGGGATTACCTGTCCAAAATCCTTCAAGGACCCTCCGAAATTTTTCAAGACTTAGTAGACCGCCGCAGTCAGGTAGCAGAAACAATATTTGGGGGGCATTGCGCCCACGATGCCAGGCATCAAGCAGATGGCTTTCAAAAATGCAAACAAGTACTGTATGGAAACTCTTTGCTCCTATTGCAACAAAAGTCTAAATGACTACATTCGGATCTGTAGGGACATTGATGGTAACTTCATCCAGGGCCAAGTGTTAGCTGCTGCTATTCAACCCCAAGTGGGGAAAGTAAGACCTAATCAGGGAGAGAGAAATACATGTTTCAGCTGAGATAGGGAGGAACACTTCAGTAGAGAGTGCCCTCAAAGTAGTACTACTGGTATCAAGAGACCTGGTTTATGCCCTCATTGCCAAAGGGGATATCATTGGGCCAATGGCTGCCACTCTAAAACTGACCTGGAGAGCAATTTCCATCCTGCTAATAATAATCAGGGAAATTGGAAGAGGGCCCCGCCCCAGGGCC